>NC_067196.1:38654615-39279615 GCF_000699445.3 Schistosoma haematobium | reverse complement strand
GGGCTATACACTCTCTCCATTTTTGTTTAACTTTGTCGTTGACGTGCTTTTAAAGATTACACTTTCCTCATCTAAATTTCCAGGGGTTGAACTTCTACCAGGAGATTCACCTTTTGACCTAGTATATGCCGATGGCATAGTTCTATTTGATGAAGACACTGACAAAATGCAGTCTTCTGACCACTCTAAGCAACAATGCAAGCATGTTCGGGATGCGATTCTCTCCCTCGAAATGCAAAATGTTGCTTCAGGATTGGGTTACATCGACACCCGAACTAGTGATAGGGAGTGAAGTAGTTGAGTGTGTCGACCGCTTCACTTATCTTGGAAGTCTCATCAGCCCTTGTGGTCTGGTGTGTGACGAAATCTCAGCACGGATACAGAAGGCTCGACTAGCTTTTGCCAACTTGCGTCATTTATGGCGTAGGCGAGATATCCGTCTATCAACCAAAGGACGTGTTTACTGAGCAGCAGTTCGTTCCGTCCTACTTTATGGCAGTGAAACATGGCCGGTAAGAGTAGAGGATATCCGTAGGTTACTAGTATTTGATCATAGGTGTCTTCGAAACATTGCTCGGATATCCTGGGACCACCAAGTAATGCAGTTGTTAGGAAACGGGTACTAGGTAAAGATGGCAAATCAATTGATGACGTAGTGAGACTTTATCAGTTGAGACGGCTAGGACACGTGTTACGTATGCCCAACGACCGACTGCCCCGACGTGCTATGTTTTATGGTGTAGGAGTAGGTTGGAGGAAAACTAGGGGCGGCCAGACCAAAACATGGCACAAATCCATGAAGTCACTGACAAATGGACTGAACCATGTTGGTAGGTGTAGACTACCTGGTTGGGGACCGCGAGATGATAGCAACCGATGGTTAGAGACCCTGAATGACATGGCTCAAAATCGTTTGCAATGGTGCAATGCATCCACTCTTTGTGTTCTCTCAAATTCTAATCTTCTGAATTCTTCATGTCCCTTTTTTCCTCTTTCCAAATTTATTTCACTGGATTATACTCTTTGAATAACATCTCCAAACCCTAATCTTTCCGATTACTGCTTATACTTTTACTTCCTCTACCACTATGGGATTTGAATCGACAATTGTATTTCTGTGCTGTGGTATGGCAACTTGAGCTGATGTACGTACGTACATACGAAGTTCTACGTTGTTGCTGACTGAAAATCGAGTAGAAGTGAAAATAGGAAAAGTAAGGCAGTGTTTCCCAACTTCCCAATACTAAGTTGTATTGAAGTGAACTGTCTTGAATCCTCTCCTCGTTTAATTTGTAACATGAACTCGCAAAGTCGTTTAGATTTCAGTGTAACTGATTCAGACCAATCGATAAAGACGGTCAGAATTATTATGGATTATACTATTTACTGTTTACACTGTCCTAAGTAAGTAATATTTAAGTCAAGTCTTTAAATTGAAGATTACGGTTTTTAAAACAGCTAGAACGTAATTTGAAGATGTATTAGGAAGGTCATGAGTCCAATCAATATTAACGCTTAAAACAACTTCGATTCTCTGTAACAGATTACTAAATGTTTTAACGGAAAGCGAAGTAGAAAATTTGACGCTTCAACAAAGTCTCTTATCACCTAACGAAGGATGTATACATTGATTTTCCTTTCTTGGTATCACAGAGTTGATAGATCTTAATTTTCAAATTGATTTAATAACTGTAATGCCATAACTTAGAAATTCTAGTCAGAATTTGTGAACCAATAATTGGATATCGCTCTTTTAACTATTTTCCGAAACAGGGAGTTTAAGAAGGTTGGGGAGGGTCGATAATTCCTATCTCTGGATCTAACTAACAGTTATTAGTCTATAAATAAACACAGAATTGTAGGAATATTATATATTTGTTTTCAAAACTTTTGTGATTTTTGTTTTTATTGATACCATGAACCAACTTTTAAACAAACTCTAATTCAATTAAATCTTTTTATCCGGCACCAAATTACAGTGATATATAGAAGCTAAATTATTGTTTTTAGTCGTGAAATTGTCGCCGAGAAGGAAATTGTGTAAAATCCGTTGTTAGAAATTAAAAATATCAAGTCATTAAGTTCTCAGGTTAAGGGTTGGAATTATACGAAGAAAATTTTATCCATTTTTAACTACAAATCAAAATATTACGAATCGATTCCATCTTGTGTGGTACAGTTTGATACTGATTAATAAATTTATCTTGACTTGAAATAGCAGGTCAATTTTATGATCAAATGACAGACTCGGCTTCTAGAGACGTTCTTCTACTTTGTAGTTCTATTAAACCCAATCGCAAAGCCTATACAGACAGACATCTCACTCACCACCAACGACCCAATAGAGAGCGTCCACTTTTCGTGAGGTTACATGTTAGACTGCTTGCCCGACACTACGAATAACTATTGTTAAGGAAAATCTATTGATGACAGTAAGTCGCATCAATGTGGGTCATGATTCAATACAGGTCGGATCTGCAGTT
The DNA here is from genome assembly GCF_000699445.3 of Schistosoma haematobium. Taxonomy (NCBI): domain Eukaryota; kingdom Metazoa; phylum Platyhelminthes; class Trematoda; order Strigeidida; family Schistosomatidae; genus Schistosoma; species Schistosoma haematobium. The sequence continues at coordinate 39,277,132 of NC_067196.1, read as the reverse complement.
AAATGAGTGATTTGGGTAAAAGGGTTTTGCAAGCTGAATTTCATAAAGATAAAACCAACTATGTGTAAACCTGTCAGAAACGATAAACTCAGTGTGAGGGTATGGGTTTTCATACAGTTAGGTAACAAGTTATGAAGGTACACGATAAAAATCCAAGTGACTCATAAATGGTCACACGTACAACACCGATTTCGAACTAAGAGTTCTCAGGTATCATTATGTATTAGTGTGGAATTATGTACACAAAATGGTGAAACAACCATAGAGGAAAGGTGGGTTCCAGAAACTACGGCAACAGAACAGTTATTAGCTTATTATTGGTGCCTTTGACTTTGGACATACCATTAAACATAAGAGCTAGAAAAAAGTGGGTAGCGAGGGTCAGTGAGACTACAAAAGCAGATTACGGTGTTCACAAACATGGTCAGACGTACTTCTATAACTCTTCCACTATTTGATACTCATATGAAGGTTAAATGAATTGTTTGTTTCTATCCGTGGATTTTGGACAGAGAAGTCGGAGAACATAACGTTTTCTTGATGTGTTCATCTAAAAATCTACACAAAATGTGGAATGTTCATGTAGCGTTCAGGAGAAACTAAGATCCGGAAATTTAAAGCCTGGTAATCATCTAGTAAGTTTCTTGTCTACGAAATATAAGAAACTGTATCTGTTGACTTCGAAATGGGTGGCAGGTGAATACATTACTTTTGTGGATTCTCTTTAAATCAACTACTGTGACTACATACGAGGAAAAAACTTTTCCAAGATAATGAGATATTTGGCAATGTATTCACCTAGAGTTTACTTTTCGGTAATATTTACCCGTGAAGATTACTAGTATATATAACTATATTTTATGATGAGAAATTTACAAATAACAGTCGTAACAGATGATAATTTTCAATAGACAGGTTTTTCTAGATAATTCAAGATCCTGGAATGTGCTATATATTTCAGAATGTGAAACGATAGTTATCTTGGGCACACATAAAGTAAAAATGAACTAATAGCATTTAATATCAGTGTTATATATAAGCTATTTATATTTGAAGGGTTTTGTGGATATTATAGTAATTTCAATGGTTGAGATTATTAGTCAATTGAAGCTAGACCACCATGGAAGCACTGGACGGCCGTTTCGCGCACTTCTGAGGAGTCCCATACTAAGACGAAACGGCCATCCAGTGCTACCAGGCTTTCCATGGTGGTCTATCTTCAATTGACTCATGATCTCAACCATTGAAATTATTTACTTTTTCAACGATGAATTTCTGCTGTGACAAAGATTATGTATCAGAATCAAAAACAAAAAGGCCATAGAATTGTCCAAGTTACCACAGTACAGTATATGATTATATACAAGCCAACGTACAATCAAATATATGATTTTATCCAAATGGTTCTTGAGTATTGTGAATCGAAGAAAATTGTGACGTCGATATGTACAACTACAGAAATATATTCTCGGTTTATATAACGTAAGCTGACTCTATTCACAAAATACACATTTTGCCTTCTCAATTAGAATTACCCATTGAGTGGGAAACTTTAGCAAAACGGCTGGAACCTGAGTCCATAATTCCACTTCCCACACTCAAAGGAATAGATCGGCGATCTATAACGTGAGATGTTTTGATCATACAACCGTAGAGTGTATGTAAACCTTGAGTTATGCTGGCAAGCAATGCTGTCAGACATACATCATTGGCTTGACGGTACAAATTGTCATTTTGTTCGGCTGCTGAAGGAGGCATGAAAGGGATTCGTTTAACTAAAGCATTGATCTCCCTCAGTCGTGCTCTATTCGGTGGTAATTCTCCTGCTGCAACAGCTGCGACATAAGATCTTATTAACTGAAGGCGACTGCTTAACATTTGAATGGCCTGATAATTTCCTAGTAAATGTTCCGCAGTCTACAATAAAAATACAGAGATATACACTAGTAATCGATGAAAAAATGTTTAAACAGAGTCATTGAACCAAACTTTTATGACTACACATCTCGAGCTAGAAGGTACCTTATTTATTTATTTATTTGAACACATAAATATTGGTACAAGAGAGCGCCAATATATATGCGCCACACAGAACAATGAGAATTCGAAGAGAAAGAAAGGTAAGGGGCGTAAAAAAAGAGAACAATAACGAAGAGATTGGTGTAAGGTAGTGTAGTAATAATGAGGGAACGGAAAGTTACAATCAGAAGAAACCTTTCAGTTAAGGAAGACACAACCACTTTTTTATGAATAAAGTAAAAGAAGGTTACAGCAGGATCGCCACTGGCTTCTATTCTGAGCCATATCTGACAACGTCTCTAGCCACTGTGTAGCACCATCTCTCGGACCCCAACCAGGGAGTCGTGAAGGACCGACAGAAGCCAGTCCTTTGCAGCTTTCTTTCATGCTAAGACACCATGTCATGCACTGACAACCTCTCCGCTTTTTCCAACCAGTCCCAGAGTCGGCAAATAATGCACGGCGTGGAATTCTCTGGGACGACATTCGTAGAACATGTCCAAGCCACCGAAGTCGGTGTTTCAAGATGGTGACACCAATTGCATTATCATCTCTGTGACCGAACACACGATGCCGAACCTCTGCATTACTGACATGGTGTTGCCACTGGATGTCAGCAATCCTTCGGAGACAACGATGATCGAACACAGAGAGTCTTCTAACATCCTCAACTCGGGGAGGCCAGGTTTCACAAGCATAGAGCAAGACTGCTCTCACCGACGCATTGTAGATCCGAAGTTTTACAGCCAGACTAACATCACGAAGGCGCCAAAGGTGGCCCAGATTGGCATAAGCCGCTCTGGCTTTCACTATACGTGCATTGATCTCATCACTCACACACACACCAGCACTTATGCAGCTACCTAGATACACGAACTTCTCGACTACTTCTATCTGCTCACCATCCAGGGTGAGTACAGGATTAGAATCCTGCCAGTCTTGTAGAAGTACTTTGCACTTCGAAGGTGCAAAGCACATACCATATCTACGGACACTGATTGCCAGCTGATTAAGTGCGGATTGCATGCACCACATTAAAACATAGAGATTAGTCAGTGTTTTGACAAAAGATCCTTTAAATAAGTTCAATAAAACCATTAGATATAAGTGTCTAAATGAAATTTCGAATGCCAGTTAACAAAAACTTAGGGATCCAAACGATCTAGAGGTTCTCAACAAGAGTACATAAAACTTTCACAGCAACAAAGCCCTCTGAACTTATACCATAAATTGTTCCGGAAATTATATATATATATATATATATATAATGGTCAGGATGATTTAGAGTAGTATGAAGTCACAGTCAGTATAATAGCAATATAACAAAAGTGAAAATGAAAAAAATAATGTGAATAAAATGAATAGTATGGGAATTTCATCTTGTTAGTTGAGGTAATAATAATAATAGCAATCGTAATAATAATGATATCGTTGTGTGAATATAATAAGTAATAAGGACTAGACACGCATGACATTGATCAATTAATTGTGAATATAATAAGTAATAAGAGGGATGTTATCAAGGTGATTACGATAAAGAAGGGTCCATGTGAATTGAGAAAGATGGACATGAAGATTAAGATAGATATAATAAAAAAGTGAGAAGCTGGTAAGAGGTTTATAATATTTGGTTTAGGTATCCGGTGATCCAGTCGTAGGTCAAGGTAAACATAGAGGCTGGATATACCTTTTCTGGATACATAAATTCGGTTTTCTGGAGTTGATCCAGATGGCTTCGGCTATGTAGAGTAGCCGTAATCTAGCTCTTTGAGGTAGATTTTTTAAAACTTTATATAAAACAGAGAAAGCTTCTCCTACTTTGATATGATGTTTACTATCTACCGAGTGAGAAAGAACAGTACTGTTGATCGATTTAGTAACTCCTTTTCTCAACCATGCTGGTACATTTTCACGAACATGCAAGAATAAGTCCCTCTGATTACGGCCTATGTAACTAGCTCCACTGGAGCAGTTGAATTGGCATACACACATGGAGGAGCTCATCATCGGTAACCTATCCTTGATTTGTTGTGTAAGTACTGATTTATTTTAGAAAACTTCTGTTGAAATGTACTATGAATATCTACTTTATGTTTATAACTTTAGAACCTGATGATGAATTTATTGAAAAATTGTCCGCTCAAATATTCTACATTTGTGGATATCCTATGGGGATTTTTGAACTGCTGAAATTTAGATAACATTTGTTTTAGTACATTAATGTTAGTGTGTGTTTTAGGTGATATAAGTGATTAGAGATTGATAAATCATTACATTATAAAGAAATAGAAGGGATTTACCATTGATGAAGTCTGATCAGTAGATGACATTGAAATACGTGCAACATAATCGATACCAATACGTTCTGCTTCATCAGTTGCTAAAGTATATAGTACCTGAAATAAGAGATACCCATTGGTTTCATTGGTTGGCTTTCGGATATGTAATCATCATCAAAACTTAAGCAGTAAAAGTACTAGTAGGGAACTGGAAATTAAGTGTATATATCAACACGAGTGACTAAGTATGGTGTCATATCGTATATGATGTATATGTAAATATTAATAATACCTCTCTAGAATCTGTTTGCACAGAGTATTTTTAAGAAATAAAAATGAGCTGATGCTTCAAACGCAGTAGCTGGGACAAACATAAAGAATAACTAACAGAAAAACTGAAGTATGGAATGTAAAAAGTGATCCAAGTACGAGTTATTCTACTTGTTGGCTAGTTAATTTATATAGCACGTTTCATCAGTCCTGGTTGGTTGATGAGTGATTAAATCTAAATACAGCTTCAGTAAGCCTATTAGGGATTTAGCAACCTGTGTGGTAGATGAGATCGTTTAGCTATTTGAGGGTGGGTAAACTCCTCAGAAGTTTGCTATTTTCTACTTTACGGATACGAAAGATGGTTTACGAGAGTAGAAGAGATACGCAGGCCGTAAGCATTTGGCCATAAACGTTTTCGAAACATTTCTTGAGTATAGTGAAAAAAACAGAGTGATCAATTAAGAAGTAAGACGCAAAATAAGTGGTTTGTTATGATTAAGCAGAAATTCATTGATGCTAAATGGAAACGTAATTTAACGGGTTATCCATATTCTGTTTTGTAAATTATAAAGTGTAATCACATCTGCGAAACGATTTTGTTATTTATTCGATTAAACAAAGCTCAATAATTAAAGTTATGAACTGGGTTCTCTTAATCTATGACATTCATAACAGGCCACCTGAATAAGAGTGGTCTAAAAGTTGAACCATTTGAACTGTAAAGTCACTCCATATTTAAACCACTATTATCCGAAAAATATATCCATTATGGGATACATCAAAATAGCTTAACGTTATACAAAAGGAAAACTAAGTGGGTGTGTTTTATCGTTACTTCTACTAATAGAATGACACCACAAAGTTAAGTTGAAGCAAATTAAGTTTACCAAACATAAACAAAATAAAAACAACGGGTACCTGTCTAAAGTGAACTCTCCCATCGTTATCCACTACTGACTCATAAACCCCGATTGGCAGGTTCTCTCCACATGTTTGTAGAGGGTCTAATTTTAATATGAGGAGAGATTCATTAAGTTCTAGCATCTAAAAATATGCATCAATAGATGACATCAGATTGTACTTGTCTGTTGAATAACTCATCTTTTTCATTGATAGCACCACCAGTGGTATACCAACCAACTATGTCTAAATCTGGATAAACTTGTTTGCATTGAGATTCACGAGTGCTGTAAAACTCAGAGTTAACTGACATGTGTGGTTCATCAAGTAATAACTCAAAGGAATTTGATATCTGTCAGATGAGCGATAATATGGATTAGATAAATATACATACTTCAACATGGTGACCTTCTTGTTTCCCGAGCAAAGCTCCATACACTGTAACAGCTATAGAGTTTTCCTTCACTTTGTTACGCGTCCAATGTTCAGATATATTTAAAATAACAAGTGGATGTAAGAGCACTGATGCAGAGCCTGTTCCAGAGGTCACATTGCTGACATCAACATTAATATCCACTTCCATTTGTTGATTATCTTGAAAGTCTTTGAAATTAAATATTTTTTTATGGTAATGGTCACAATAAAACTTTAGGAAGAATTATAAACAAACTACTCTTTATCACTATACTACTTAAAATTTTCGACTTGCAAAATCATCATTATTAAGGTATTTTTAATTGAGATCACGAACCGACGAATGTTAGACCACCAATGAAAACCTGAGAGTGCTGGACCGCTGTTTCGTCCTAGTGTGGGACCCCTCAGCAACGCGCACCCCAAGTCCAACACGCGGTCTCGAATTCAGGATCTTCGGTCTCGCGTTAACGCTTAAACTTTAAACCATTGGGCCGGCACCTAACGATGTTAGTGTCTAACTAACCAATCCACGTCTTATACTAGGACAAAACAGCCGTCCAATGCCTCCAGTTTTTCAATGGTGGTTTAACATTGATAGGTTCATGATCTCAATTTAAAGTCAACAATCTACACAACCGTATACTGATAATTACTAAGGTAGCTGATCTTTCTCGGATAGAAATGTGGACACTTACAGTATGAGATGGACAACGTGAAGATGCCATTGGACATAAGTGTTTTGCTATGTGACCAATTACGAACAATAAAAGCACGGTTGGGAATTCACTATTAATTATTTAGCTCTACATAAAACTGCTACGAATTGTTTGTCGACTGTAGTACCGCTTTACTTTGCCCCCAAATGCCCTGGTACGGCCGAGAGTGGGGAGTCTGCTCTCCCTCTCCAAATGCTCTCACATGGCTACGCGTATATAGCCTCTGCCAAAGAAGTCCTACTCACTGCCTTCTCGTGGCGGGGGTGTTGTTTACGAAAATGAGAGGACGAAAAGCGAATATCCGGCGCTTTAACCTGATTCCAAACCAATGGTGCACATGGGCTCCAGTATCCTGCGGGGACAAATGGCGTATGAACCAATTGTTGGTCACCGGCTTCCATGGGACTGCATCCCCTTACGATGTTCCACTGCCTTGTGGATCAGACTGTAGGGAGCAATTTCCTACAGGTTTAATTCTGAGCTATTCTCTAGACCGTCGAATAAAGAGTCTTGGTTTGGCCAAAGTCAGAACAAGCAAGCTATTTGGCTAGATAAACTTTATCTGTTTCTAAAACATAAATTAACATCGTTAGTGTACAAACAAACTGTACGGTCTATTAATACAGGGAAAAAACAGACAAATAACATACCGAACAGTAGCCAGAGAATAGGAAAAATGAGTCAACAAGCAAATATTGTTTTACAATGAACATCAAATTGTGATTGGTTAATAAAGAGATACAGTAGTACAAGGTCAAAGGGAGTTACTGTGGTGGTGGGCTTTTACCTTTATTATTGGTGAGTTCGTCTATCGATCACATTTTACACAGACCTTCAGGTCGAAGGCTCGGGGAGTGACCCCCTAAGAAAACCACCTGCTTCGGTTTGGGCACCCGGGCAGTATCACAGCCCTCACACATATTGAATGAGATTTTTGTGGCGCATATGTCTTTGGTGCCTCCTTGTACCAATCTCTATGTGTTCAAATAAATTTTTAAAAAATAAACCGCTTTACTTTAAGTTACGATGTAGTTTGTGTGGGTGGAAACGTTTGAGATTACTAGCTTACCTAAATTATTGCGAGTGATAAAAGAGCACAAGTCAAAACAAAACACTAAAGACTATGAAGTGCTTTCGATTAGAACAGTACATAAAAAGATGACTACAGTCATCAGTGTTAACTGATTTAAGTCGTTCATTTTCTTAGCAAGAAAGTGCATAAAAAGGAAAATAGGCTATAAGATATATAAAACGGCACTGGTGGTTTTAAGTTGTCATCCATTGCCTTTATAAACATATATATTGGAACAGTAACCTTAATTTAGTGAACACTATTTTTTGTGTATTTCAGAAAACTAGCTGAGGATTTGTGAACGTAGTGGTGTAGTCTTCTTGTGGTTCTCTGAGGTACAGTTTTATTTCAATCAGAATACGCGACTAAGTTGCATATACATCTATCAGTGGTCTTAATGGAACAATTTTGATTACACAATAGCTTACTATCCACTTAGTATCACTTTATTAGTGGCTAATACAGATAGCAGAATTTACGAATTATTGTTTAACATATCTAATGGTTTTCTATGTTGTACACTGGGTACATTAAGGGAAGTGGATATTTAAAACACTGCAGATGTGAACGGAAATTTCACCAGAGAAATTTATACTATTTATTATAGGGGTACAGCTCTATGTTATTGGCTTTGAGCCACAACATTCCTGTGTGGGAGATAACGATATTAGACAATTTTTTTGTAGTGAAATATGTAAATTAGAATTCGAAGAAGCAACCCAGTGACTGAAATCTGCGTTCAGTAACAAAACCTTAAACTTTCATTGTACATTTGTGTGATTAGAAATCAGGACCACTTTGAAAAAAACTACATACGACCCGTATTTTATCTAAAACGTCAGCATTTTTATTAATGTAAAACTGCCACCACATAACGGGTTAGCACTGAAGATAAAGTATGACAATAAACTTGAATGAAAACTGCATGATAATCAACAGAGAATGCTTTAGAAACCAGTGATATCGCATAACCATTAGTGAACAACTTATAGAGGTCAACTATCTGTTTTTCGAATAACTTTGATAATAACCCTTAGACATCATAAGCATCTAACCTTTAAGACCAATGATTGCTCCTGCTTGTCGTTATTCACACCTACTCATCATTATTGCGTACACAGCCTGGGTATACACAACCAACGTCCTATTTGCTTAATTCTGATAAACTCCTATAGTTTTATCAGTCTAAATGAAATGTTGAAGTTTACAAGCTTAAGCTTATAAACTGGTAGTAGCGTATTATAAGTTATTAAAACAATTGTTTTAATAACTCATAGTACGCCACTACCTTTGTTAAGGTTATAGATGACGGAATTAACTGTCGATTAACTGCGTCATAAGTTTTACGGTGATAGCCGCAGTCTACTTAACTAGGGCCAGCAGTTGACAAAAAAGAATCAAAAACATGAGGATGCTCATTCATAACAATAAAAGGATCTTCTTAGGCAACAACCATTACCCCTAAATAAACCTTCATCGAATTAATCTGATTTGCACATGAACTCCAATGACTCATAGCGCGTCCAATTATTGAAATGATTCAGAGTATGATAAAAGGTACTTAGCTCTATTAATCTGGCATTATGAGTACATGGGATTAAGGGAAATGGACTATGGGCTTCACAATATAATACTGAGTTCAGAAACGTATTCAAGGACAAAAGTAGATGAACCATAAGTGATACTCTTCAAATATATACAGAGGCTTGATGACGGCAACAATGAAATAAAGTTTGAAGGAGGGTTGACCTAGCAACGTTAAGGAAATGGGTACAAAAACAGTACCCAATACATGACTTATGATATGGTTAGGAATGGATATTATGTTAAGTACCTTTGGTTATATTACCAGCAAGCAGTTCAAATTCGAGCAAAGTTATGAGAATTCGACATGACAATTAACTCTTATCTATGAACCGATAAAAATAATTCTATAGTTGAGGAGCACGATATGATACGGAAACACACTTATTTGGATTTGTGCAGTTATCCCACTGACCTTAGAGACAACTTGATTTGTAGCGCAACTGTACAAAAATCATCAACGATTATACTACATCCAATGTCTTTAGAACGATACTATTTGGTGTCTATGTGTTGAACTATTATAAACTATTTTATTTTTTTAATTCACTTCTCGTTTTGATATAGCAGTTCCCAAGTCACTTACGGAGTACAGCGAAGTTAGTCTAGCAACAGCACTAACGAAGTTCAAGTTATCTGTTGGTTGGCATACTTTAAAGCTAGATGAGCCCATTTCTCCCTAAACAGAAAGGTTGTAGAAGCCAAAGACTTTAAATTCATCGGTCAGTCGGTTTTTGTTAACGGTAATTAGATTGTAACATGGGAAGAGTAGTTTCTAGTATAGAACATGAAAAAGCTGTCAGAAAAATTGGTGGAAGACTTTAATTGGTTTATTATTAGGTTGTAAGACTTTCTATCGCATCAGACTTTCCACCCCCTGGATACTGAAGTTTTCCTTAAAGGTGTTAGCTTACTGCACTTCTTGGTTATTTCTACCTTATTTCTGTTATAAGGCACAAGTAGATGACTCACACTTCCAAGGTTCATTGATGTGAATTCTCATCCTACCGTAGTCGAGATCGGCTTCTAATGTCTAATAATTCTCCTCACTGGCCTTGCAAACTAGTCTGACGTTTGGAAAAGTATACAATTGTATAGCTTGTTGTCTTAAAACTTATTGAGTCTGAGTTTTAGTCTACACTTTTACAATTCTAATGAGTTTCTCTTCGCTTGCGTGAGCATTAGGCAGTAATATTGAAGATGGCACAGGTATCCAGTGTTTGAAGTATCATCGTGTGTGTTCGTTGTCGGATTAGGTATTATGAGTGTCGGAGTCGTGTCGTTCGATTGTACCGAAGGAAAATCGACGTAGATAGGATTTCCTTCTAAATACGCTGCTTTGAGGCGATCGATGCTGATGCTATCGTTGGTTCCGTTCCAGCAAAACCGTTCTGCTATAAGCTTGATGGTTAAACGAACACCTGGATGAGAACGTTTGTGCAACGTATTGTAGACGTTGCGTCGATAATGTTTCGGTACGATTGGGCGATCCCTACCTGTAGATGTGTCACAAAGTAAGGTTTCCTTACCCGTTCCCATCTGTATGATGCATAGCTTGAGAGTTGTAGACGATAACTCGTGCTGAAGATAACTGTCTTCTTTTAAAAGCTGAGCGAGTTTCATAAGGTCGATTACTTGGGAACTGTTCAGGGAAATTATGCGAGACAAGGCGTCTGCAACTACATTGTTTGCTCCAGAGATGTGTTGGATGTCTGAAGTAAACTGCGAAACGTAGTCCAGTTATCGAGACTTACGAGGTGAGTACTTGTCTGAAGAGGAGCTTAAAGAGAAACTAAGAGGTTTATGGTCAGTGAAAAGGGTGAATTCATGGCCTTCGATGTAGTGTTGAAAATGTCGTACAGCACAATACATAGCTAAGAGTTCCCTACCGAATGTGCTGTACCTCGATTCGGTGTCTAGCAACCGTCTAGAGAAAATGCCAAAGGTTGCCAGGAGTTGTTAACCCATTGTTGTAAGACCCCTCCGATTGCTGAGTCAGATACGTCTACTGCGATACTAATGAGTGCTTGAGTGTCCTGATGTGCAGGCATTGTTGCTTTAGCGATAAGTTCCTTAATTGTGGAGAATGCTTTTCGTGCGGTGTCGTCCAAATTAATGGATTTCACATTTCCATGAAGTTGGTCGGTAAGAGGTTTCATGAGTAACGCGCATTTCGGTATGAATCGTCTATAGAAACTTACAAGGCCGTTAAACGTTCGTAACTGCTTGACGGTGGTCGGTTCTGGGTAATTCCGAATAGCCGCCACTTTGGTCCTAAGGGGTCGAATGCCTTAAGCATCTATAGTATGTCCTAGGAAGTCCAATGAGTCAGCTCCGACTCAGCATTTCTGAACGTTTACAGTAATGCCACGTTTTTGCACTCGGTCGAAAACAAGATCCAGATGCTTGAGATGTGATTCTCTGTCCGGACTTGCAATTAGGCAGTCGTCAACATACCCATGTACGAAGTTGAGACCTCGAAAAACGTCGTCTATGAATCTTTGGAATGTTTGAGCAGCATTTCTTAGACCGAAAGGCATTCGCAAAAATTCATGGAGTCCAAAGGGAGTAATGATAGCTGTTCTCGGTATGTCGTCAGTGGCCATGGGAATTCGGTTATACGCTTTAAACAAGCCGATTTTCGAAAAGACAGTTGTACCTTTCAAGGTAGCTGTCAAATCGTGAATGCCAGGCAACGAGTAACGATCGGGAATTGTTTTCGCCGATAGTCACCAGTTGGACGCTAATCGTTGCTACCCTTTTTAGGGACCATGTGCAACGGAGATGCATATGGGCTATTTGACGGTCGTATGATTCCTAAGTCTACCATGTGGTCGAACTCGCTTTTCGCCAACCTTAGCTTTTCGGGGGCTAGTCGTCGTGCTTTAGGGAATACAAGTGGTTCTGTGGCCGTGATGTGATGTGTAACGTCGCTGGTTACACATGGCAGTTTCGCTTGCGTTTGTTCTATCCCAGGGTACTTATCGAGTAGTGGTTGATAAAGTGGATCTATCGTATGCTTAATTGTGACTGGGGATAATCTGCAACCAGAAAAAGAAGTTACGCAAACGGATAAATTAGTGTTTCCGTCTACTAGCCTCCGTTTGCGCGTATCGATGATTAGATTATGGTGTTATAGAAGGTCCGTACCAATGATTGGCATAGAAACATCTGAAACAACGAAGATCCAGTGAATGGGTTTGCGTAAACCCACGTTAAGGTAAACGTACCTTTTGCCATACGTAGCGATAGGTTTTCGGTTTGCCGCCTGTAAGTTTAGGGTCGATTCGTGAAGTCGGTCGTTGGGATTCGCTGGGAGAACGCTAACTTCTGAGCCAGTGTCGACGTGGTAGCGAACTCTCATTGTCACATCTGTGACGTATAACAGACGGCTATGTTCGCCGGCTACGGTTGCCGTTAACGCGTACCGGCTTGGAAGTTTTCCGAGTTGTTTTTCGAGTCGGTCGGTTTTGAGTTGGGAAAATTGCAGGGTTTTCTGCAATTTCTGGAAGACTTTCCATACTGGTTATGGTACCAGCACCAGTCGGGGTAATCTGTCTCTCGTGGTCTAGAGACAGATCGCTTACGGTCGTTACGAAAGTTGAGGCAACGCGTAAGTGTATGACTTAGCTCTGTTATGTCATTCTGAGTCGTTTGAGGCTTTTCTTTGACTTACAGAGCTATTTATTTTGGGGATTTATTTACCGCTACAATATACATAACCAGCCATTTGAAGGTAACTAGTAGCACTTGCTGTATACCTAGAGATGCCACGTATATCCAGGGTTTGACAACGCTTTTGCTCGTAATATCTTTATGATAGAACGGTACCAAATCAGTCAAATAAGAAGTCAAGAATGAAGGATTTCGAAGTTCTGTATGGAAGGTTGTCGATATGTTGAGAAGCGTTTGATCTAGGTTAACTAGTAATTGCAAAGGATGAGCAGCACAGCGTACCCACTGGTGATTCGGCGCGGATGCGAGACAGAGCTTCTTCAGTTAGAATGTATCCGGCATCACTGTCGGACACTGACAAAACTATTCCGGAAATGTGTTTCCCTCTACATGCGCATTGTAAATTCTTTCTAAGCCATCTGTTTGTCACCCACCTGCATAATGCGTGAACACGCCAAGTCCGGCCGGAGTATGCATGTTTAGTAATAAGGGACAGATATTGTTTATTATATCTATACACATAGCCTTCAATCTTTCACTTGCATCTGTCGTGTGTTCCACAAACCAAGCTGGCTGCAGACTGTCATCTTCGGCTTCTTTTCTAGTGTCGAAAGTATACTTAACTCGCCGTCCTTTAGGCTTCCAGAGACTTTATTTTTGAGATGCTGAGTGCAGCACCTCTCATGAGACATCCCACCGAAAATTACTTAGAACAAGTTTTGTAAGTAGCGTCCACCACACCTGTAAAGTGATCATACATTCCATGAACCATCTTTTAAGGACCAAATTTATTAAGTGTGTTTTCTGTCTTTATTTTCTCAAAGCTTATTCATACTACGAGACTCCTTCTTATACTCTTCAGTTCTGCCCTCATCTTCAGACAGGTACACAGACAATCGCTCCATTCGCTCTCCCAACAAGAAATATTTCGGATAAGTCATCCTCACCTTACCTAGGTAAACAAGCTTCCTCTCCCAGTCTTTGTGTTGTGATGGATGCCATCATCTATTGCCTCACACGAAAATTCCCTATTCTGCTTTCCTAACATTTACTGACAATGTACAAACCTTTGTCTATCCTTAGTTCGTACACCATCTAGCAGTTATGTGTATGCTAAGTGTCCGTAAGTGGGATGACGATATAATATTGTTAGAGATGGAATTAAATGGTTGTTGTTTGACATGGCTGGATGTAGTTCTTCTAGGGCTAAGGTGACCTCTATTCTAACAACGTACTTCATGATAATTGATTCAGTCCTTACATCAATCTTTTATCAACCGAAAATTTTGGGCAGTTATTTGTTTTCACATCTCCTCACCCCTCAAACTGAGTAGTCATACCGGTAGAATTTTTTACATCTAACAGTTATTTAATTTTCACTTGACCTGCACCTAGACTGTCAATGTTGAGGGAGTTATATATCGTGCTGATATACTTCGTAGACCCGATCGAACGTGTCTCCCTTCGCAGAAACTTGTACCAAGGAAAACGATAACACATGCACCAGCTATTGAACACCCCCCCGTAACGGCTTAGATCGGGCGTGTGAGCGCTCAGAAGTCCGGGATCCTCTCACACATAGGTGGCCCATCTTAAAGGACAAGAAGCAAATGTCGAAATGAAAGTGCTTGCCTACCACTCTCACAAATTTCGATGTATCTGATCTGGACATAGTTACAGGTTGACTCACGATACATTCGATACAAAAGAATGGTAACATGATACGAAATCTGTGAAAAGTCACTCTTTATTCGGGGCTTTTTCTTCTCAAGTCATTGTCCCACCGAAGAAACTTCAGATGGGTCCTAACCCCATCAAGAGTTTTTACCTGTAAAGAGACCCCTTTTACATCCTCTGCTATTGTGATTGGATACTGTCTAAAACTTAACAAGACCCCCAGTGGTGAGGCTGTCAAGTGCTTAATGACAGGTTTTGATACTTTATCTATTAGTCGGACGCGATGCTAATTCGAACGGGATTCTTTGTGTTTATAACCTGGTCGTTCGGTGAATGTCAACAGTAGTCTTTTTCACACACCTTTTCCTGATGTACGTTTCTATCACTTATTCATAATGTGTTCACAAAACAGTTTGCCTTTCAAATTTGTTCCTTAGACCGTCAAAGTGTATGATTATTCCCTTACGGATAAACTGTAAATCTTCTTCCGGAATCTTCCAGTGGAGGTCTAGCGAAAGGAAGTTATTGTTGACTTCACAGAATATTACAACCGACATATTCTTTCTCACCTTATTCGGAGATATAGCTCTTATGGATTTCTGTACTTGAATTCTTCACCGAAAAACATGTTTACTACTCTTTCCATATCCAGCTTGGATATCATATCGGCTGATATAATTTCAGTTGTCGATTAGACTGGACTTTTCACAAGCTAATCTAAAGGTGCTTTCGTTGTATATGACTTGTTGCTGTTCATGATTCAGTGTCCTGGAACTTGATTGGCCTCTCGAACATTAAACTAGAAAAATACTCCCATTTTATTTACAGGGATTTCCAATCTGCACACAATAGATAAATAAACGGGGTAGCAAGCAAGATGGTTCCCAGGACAATAGCTTCTCCCATTTGTAGCTGAGGGTCTGTATACGCCACTGGGATCTAAATTACCATATCATTATATGATGAAATTATTAAATTCGCATTGGGATACTTTTATATCTATATGATGGAGGTTTAGAGCAGCTAGTCGTTTAATACAGTGTTAATACAAAAGGAACAGGGTCATATGAGAGGTGCCGATGAGGTACTTCATGGATCTACATCATGCTGTTGACAGATCTGGTATAGGCCCAGAAAATTTATAGGCCAAATAAGCGACACCGACTGCACGAACAATCGTAGATTTCTGATATTTGTATTTTCCGCCTGCTCATGGATCTTTGCAATCACAAATTAATGAGGTGGTGGTTAGATGAGAAAAGATTTTAGTGGATAGTTTATGGTGTGAAATAGCGTGATGCTAAGCAGGAATATGAACTTAGAATCGATAGCTGGTAGAGTCTCACTTACATTAAGTGCATATTTGATAGACAGATATGCGTTCACGTTGCCTTGTGGTTACACTTAAAAGTGGTTAGTATTTTAGCAGACATTACCCAGGATAATTTTCATTCTGTCAATACTTGCTAAAGAACTATGATAACTTATTAGTATCATGGTTGACTAGTTTTATATACGTTGACTGCGGTAGTAAGCTAAGATCGAATACTAATCTCTGATTTAGGTGATCTATATGGATGATTAATCTGCTTGGGTCAGACAAAAATCCTGTGATCTCTTAGCTGACGTCTATGTCACATCTCGCAGTCTATATATATAACCGGTCTTATCTCAGTGTGATAACCAGCTGAATCGCCAACCTTAGTGACTGGCTAGAGTGACTAGTCTTACTGTAAAAACAGTATGTATTGGTGAGAATAGATGAGAGAAGCACAGATTGGGACCACTGAAGCATTGGGCAGTCCTTGGTGTGGCATTCATCAATCCTCGTTGGCTATTCATGACCTTGATCAGATTTGTTAAACTGTTCAACACTTAGTTGCTAACCGTCCAATGAAGAAATAGTTCAGCTTCATTCAATTCTCTTGTGAAACCAGAATGATCAGCCAAATAGTCAGTGATATGTTAATGACTACGTCTAATTAATTGTCTATTCGTACCAATCACCAAATTTCATGTCGAAATCGAGATTATCACACAAATTATCAGAACAACGAGCCAAAGTCAGGTATCCAATCGTTGAGTGATAAGAAATCTTTTCTCAAACTTCAAATTGCAAACCAGGATAAAACTTTTTATTTAGACCGATAACTTCCTGTTATCCTGTAAGTAACTGATAACAATACAATCGATACTCTTGGTAGTCATGAGGAAAATAATAACAATGTCACTCAGTAACAAGATTAGTCAGTTATGACCTAATGATAAGAGATTCAGAACACTATTAAATAACAACTACGGTTGTTGAGACAGAATAAGGACTTACACCAAGTACATCAAGTGCAAACTAAAGACAATTTATTGTATCCACGCTAAAGATTACTGGTCCTGCTTAGGCAAATAGTATTTCAGTCCATTAAAGAATCAAATACATCAAAGTCGGGAGTTATAGATTTGAATGGAAACTTCCACTCAAATTCTCTTCGAAAATAATAAATAAGTGTCATTTAGATCAAATCGCTTTCCAAACAAGGTTTTAGAATAAAAACGACCTCTGTTCGATGAGAAAATAAATACTACACCTTATCTGGGCAACATTGGATTAAAAACAACAAATATTTAAAGTTTCACAATTTACTTGTGCTGTTGATGTGTTAAAATGATCAAGTTTTTTTAAGTCATAGCTACTGTAAGAAATTAATAACTGAAAAATAGATAGTTAGTCTTGAAAACCGAGATGAAAATACGTTACATTGTCCGTCACACTATTCTAGAATGTTGAAAAGAATAAAATGGCAATTAGTTATAATTCTTCATAAAGCAAGAAAATAAACACCATACAATATGATATTATGATAATTCTGTCAGTTTTAATGATATCAGGAGTTCATTCTTTCTGATAAGATAGGGACTATTGTGATAATATATACACATATATTCTATCATTGAGCAATGAAATAATTGATACATTCAAGTAAAAACCGACATCTTCATTATTCAAATGTCTATATTAATCTATTTCGTTACATATGAAAACTGTTTAAATGAATAATTTTTTCTTTAAAAAAAACGATGTGCTTAACCGACACGTTCATACCTTTGTTAATTAAATCAATTTAAAATAGTGATAGCTTAATGCTATACAAAAACGAAATGTAAAGAGTCATAAATCTAACATGAAAGTATTCGACAAACTTTCTTATAAATAATACAATAAGATTAAATTAGTTTTTTATGAAATAATGAAAGATGTTTATTTATTTTACATAATAAAAATCAAACTTTCAATGATTTTAAGCTTTATTTCTTTATTTGAAATAAAATAAAGTCGACAAATTAGATTTCCGGTTAACTTTATTATTTTGAGAAATTATAAAACCTACTTACAAGTAGTTTAATGTTTAACACTTTTGTATTTGTCTTTTTTTTCTAAAAAAAAAGTTGTCAGGAAAAGATATTAAAAACAAACAAACAAACAAATGAGAAAGCTAAAAAGAAATTATGCAAATGAAAGTTGACTAGTACAATGAACATAAAAAATGAAGTTGTATTTGATTTTTTTCTTTTTTTTGTTGTTTTGTTTTTGTTACTTTTATATTTTTCGTTTTTTTTAAAAAAGGACTTCAATTTACACTTGATATGAATAATTTTTTATTTCGTATTTTAATGTAGAAGATTTAATGAAATTGCATTGGATGATTTGTTTCTTTCTTTTTGAGTTACAATATGAAATTTAGATTTCATAAGTGAATTATTAGATGAAATTTTAGGAACAGTGTAAGTAGTATAGATAAAAACAGACGATCACAGTATAACTTTAATTAATCTTTGAAAATTATTATCTGTAATGATGAATGGTTTTTGAATTAAATGATGATTAATCCCGAATGAAGAATATATGTATGTTAGAATTCAGTAGCTAAGTAGAAGCGAATGATACTAAATTCAAGTCCTGGAATGAATATCAACTCTGGGATGCATGTAAATCTAGCTAACGAGTCCCAAAGAGAACGAAACACGCGTCTTGTATTCTACTTCTAGCCACCATCCATCTTTGCTTATAAAGACAATATAATATGTATTTAAATTTGTGCTGCTTACTTATTTACTCACTTCTAAAACTAGAAAAAAAAGAATTGTATGCCACTGGCTAGTTGATTTTATTTACAATGTCAAGACTAATTTATTTCATGATTTCGTTATTATGAGATAATGGATATAAGGTTGATAGATTTGAATTTTGAAGTAATGGAATTCTTGATCCAAGTCATAATAATCCATGTGGAGAATCCAGTTCAGTTATGAACTAGGTATTTATTAATTTTTATTATACTCATTTAATCGGTTTAGTAATCATTTAATTTTTTCGAACTCAATGATACACAACTTATATTTTTAATCTTATAGGTATAAATAAGAAAGATCTTTTCATAATATGCTATGCGTAAAGTAACCATGACTTTTAACAGATTTCCTATTTAGTGTTTAATATTCTGGATACAAATGTATGAATTTCGTGGAGTCAATAAATTGAATTTTGTGTATAGTAACGTTACACTCGAAATGGTCCCTCTAAATAACAGTTTTATCAAACGTTTTATTCAACAAAGTTAAGAATTGAAAACATTGAAAAACATAACAGAACATTGAAAGTTTGATGTTGAGAAATGAAACGATTTTCAGAAGAAAAACAATGTTTTGTTGATTTTTTTGTCACTTTAAGACCTAGATTTTTATTAAACTTATCTAATATTTCTAAAAGTCTCGTATTTAATTGATAATTCAGTGACATTCGTTTTAAGTAGCCTATTATACTTACACTATGATACACTATGAGTTTGTTACGCTAGTCAATTCAACAGTTACAAACAATCTTAAGTTTATAAGCTTGATTATTGAAATTGGATTTGATTTGAAATCGATCATTCCTTTTGGCTAGTAATTTGCACTTGTAAATATATGACGTGATGATAATCTAGGTAATCTAGGTAAGGTTTAACATAATTTCGTTGAATGAAAATTTTAATAGTCCACACTGTGGTTATAAAAATTGATCCTATCAAATATCTTCATTATATAAATGGGTATATAAGTAATAGAAATATCCAAAGTGTATGATGAATGAACAATTCTATAAGAAGTTACCGTAACAAGTAGGGTCGATTTGTTTGTTGAACTGTCTGTCAATTAAACTGGTCACATAAGTTATTCTAATCAAAGTCTGAACATAAAAGGAGCAACTGTATAAGATTTTCGACAAATACTCATTTCAAACATTGTTTCGTAGAATAAACTAATTTATTTCAATAAAATGATATTATTACCCTATAATCATTATAATACTTATATAATACACATTCAAAATTGAAATAGATTACTAAATCAGGTTGCATTTGATTAATTATTCAATAGAATACATGTGAAAGTATGTCATAAAAAGGTGAGAAAAGCATAAACGTAAAAGCGTGTATGTTCTTGATTTGTATTTTTATGGGAAAACTATATTTTATTAATAATTTAAATGTTCTAAATAAATAAAATTCGAGAAAGATATTATTATTATTACTATTATTATTATTGGACATCTGATAAAAACCAATCCTATGTAGTGAAGTAAAATAAAGCGTATCATTTAATGTCAATCAATCCAAGTTCACTTTTATAATACTATCATTTTGCCTAAACTGATTTCAAGGATTTTTCTGAATGGTTAAATTCAATAAATCATTCACCAATGGACTTAATGGTAGTAACACTAAAATAAAAGTCAATATCATGTTAAAGTTGTAAATTATTCTATTTAGGATTTTATGTTGAAAAGAAATAACAGAAAGTTGTTAATCGCATCGTTTGTCTTAATTTCAATTGGTAATAGAGTATGTTAAGTCTTTGACTGAACTATTGTGTAATGCATGTTGCGATTAGTGATAAACGAATACATTAAGTAATCTACGTCATTTGTTAGATGAGAAACGGTTTTTTTAAAAGAAACTTTTGTCTTCAAATTGCTGTCACATGATTTTAAACTAGAAGTGACGTTTTAGTTATTATTACGGTATCTCATAGTCCTAAAGTCTTGTCCTATTTGCTCATATTAGTTGGTCTATAATTTGAAAATATGTAACAAAAGCTAATAGTTTATATACATTTACAAAGAGCCCCTGGCATAATAATCGTCGTATAAGTTGAAAGGTGAACAATAAAATTGCTTATAGTGAATTTAATTTTTATGTTAGAAATCAATTTCTGATCGTAATTATCGAGGTTTATCTTGTTTATATGGATTGTGATAGATAAGTTTTGATCAACCCCTGAAATATCTTTTCATACAGTTCAATTTCATGACTTTTGTAACCAGGCTCTCAAAATACCCTTATTCAAGTGATGCAAAATAAATAGAAGTAGGAATTCAAGTCAGTATCGTCATATATCAAATTAGAATTCATATTATAAACATTTCTTTACTCTGACGTACAAACTAAGTCACGTGGGTTTTTTCTTAAAAAGAATATGTGACTTGTGTTATTACCATATACAGTTAATGTGAAAACTAGTACTAGATTAAAATCATAATGTTAAAAAGTGAAGTACATTTGATTGTTGGTTTAAAAAGAGTTTCCTTTAATTTTTGTCTCCATCTTATCATTTTCGTTTTTTAGATCATTATCCCATGAAAGTAGTGAACTTAACAACACTCAATATAAACATTCAATATTAATGAGAGAAAATTTCTTTTATATTTTCTCATATGCCAGGAAATTTGAGAGCTTTACACAGTGAAATGTTCGAGTTTTTATGAAAAGGCTACTGATTCAAGAATTTCTGGAGTAAAGTTTATCAGTTTGCTTGGTATTTAACTAACTATTGGCTCTATGAACTCAGTTGAAGTTTAACCATATGATTAGTTTCACTTGTTTAAATCCTTGATGCGTTAAGTTATTCTACCATTGGATTGTAACAGATAGTTTTATTTGTCTTCTCAAGCATAATTATTGGTATGATTTTTAAAAAGAAATTGAGTTCTTCCATTTGTTTAAAATACAACTAGGTTAAATCTACTTTTCTACTGTATTGAATAAAACCAGTGTTTGATACACGGTTACACTGTGAAGATAAAGTATCATTCAATTTTTTTCTGTCATCATTATTAAAGATGGTGACCATTCGTACATCATAGAGAATTGATCACAGAATAAACATAAATAATAGCTTTAACCACTACTTATCACCATATTCTTATGATATACATCTTTACACCATACACCATCTACACAGTTGTTTACATTGATTTGAAAAAAAAACACGTCATCTTTTCTCTGGTTAGGAAGATTTGAAGCAAATAGTAGATTATAAATTTATCATAGTGATTCACTAAATATTTAAATGATTTTCACAAATATTTTTGTGATACATATTTATATATATATGTAGGTATATAGAAGATGATGAACTAGATTTGCGGAATAAAAATGATAATATCTAGACAAGAAGATTTTATTATTTGTACATTCTCAATTACATGTGAAATACTGGGGGGGAGAATGAGGTGGAAAAGAATATTTTATCATGATCTATTCAACATGTATATGTGTTATGTTTCTTTTTTTTCTTGTTTTTAACGAGAAAAAAATAATAACATTTTGTTAAGTATTAATGAATGAAATAAATCATTTTGTTTACCCTGCTCTATTTTGTCTAATCCTATAGAATAACAATTCATCTTTTAAATGTATGCAAAATCAGATAAATATACAAAAACTTTTATGAAACTGTCGAATTTATTTTGATATGTAAGTTGGTTAACAATAAATAATCAGTAAATTTATATTAATCTAGTTAAGGTATATATATTTAGATAATTTACTGAATAGAATTCTTTAAAATACATTTCATTAATTATTATTAATTAAAATGAGTAATACTGTAATGAACAGAAACATGAGTAGGGGATAATCAAATGTATTTGAACATGAAATCACAGAACATCTCACTAAAATCTGAGAACCATATAGTAAATAGTTAATTTGCAAAATATCAATGTATTGTCTTAAATTTGACAAT
This sequence comes from Schistosoma haematobium, assembly GCF_000699445.3. NCBI lineage: Eukaryota > Metazoa > Platyhelminthes > Trematoda > Strigeidida > Schistosomatidae > Schistosoma > Schistosoma haematobium. The sequence goes on along the minus strand of NC_067196.1, from coordinate 39,254,459 downwards.
TTCTTTTGTAAATATCAATCTATCGTCTCAGATTTCATTGTTTCTGTATCTTCATATCAATTGTTTTCTGTTCTTGTTCTTTCCTTCTCGATCTTCTACTGAAATACATTCTATTTCTGATCATCGTTATATGCTACTTATGTGGATATAAGTAACTCACACTTAGTACATTAGTAAATATTTATATTTTTAAGATGGTTTTTATTATAAAGTAAAAATTAATAAGTGATTATTAAATGTAACAAATAAAGTCGATGATTTAAAAGTTCTTGGCGGTGTTCACTTGTGACCCTGTTATGTGATAAGATCGATAAGCTTCAAATGATCCAAAATAGGATATATTGAAACTATGAGAATTGTAATAAACAATATTATTTTTTATATTTATGCATTGTACCTATTTAAATAACAAATTTTTTGTATTACATTGTGATTTTGTGAAATACCTTCTTCTTGAGTGCTAATTATTTTAAATGATTAGTTGGTGATGAAACCATAAATTTTACAATGTGACCTGTTTAAATATATGGGTTCACAATTAATTGATCAATGGGTGGTGATCAATGTCATGCTTGTCTAGTCCTTATTAGTGCAGATCGAATGCTATCGATTATGTTGCAATGTGGTCACCAGTCTAGGTGACTCGACATTGCGGGCACTATATATTGAGATTTAGATGGTGGTTGGAGATAGTCAACAGGAAACATAATCGATAGCATTCGATCTGCACTAATAAGGACTAGACAATCATGAGATTGATCACCACCCAGTGATCAGTCAGTTGTGATTACATCTCAGTCCTACAGGAGGTCAGTCGCGGCTCGGATAGCTCAGTGGTAATGTCTCTGACTATGAAGCTGGGTGACACGAGATTGAATCCTCCAGGGAGCACCAGTTCCCTCAAGATTACAGGTACACCTTGCTGACGAGTGCCAAGTAGCACGAAACCCAGGCCCAGGGTTTCCTGTTGACTACCTCCAACCACCATCTAAATATCTGGATTACCTGTTCCTGCCATCTCGATGATTCAATAACGTATCTCTTTTCATGTTTGTTTCAACACATCATTATGCCTATTAATCTCATAACACATCCAGAAGCGTTTGTAACAAGTTTAGTGTACAAGTTCACTGTACAAGTTACAAAAAAGCCCAATCAACTACATCGTGGTTGCTGGCAATATGCATCGAAAAGAATATACATTCTTCAGATGTCGATTTCTGAAATGCTAACATCTAACTGGCAACTACTCAATATTTATTGTTAGGATCGATCAAGAAATGAGAAACGGTAACTAGTTGAAATACTTTGCGTTGAGAATTCTATATTGTACGACAAATATGATATTGAATAAAGCCAATAATAATAATAGTTAACAAATTTTCACTAAAATATACCCTACCTAAAGAAAATTACAGCTTTACTGTGATACGTGACTTCTATTTCATTTTTACATGCTTGTTGACTAGAAGATAATTTAATATTTCTATTTTATAAAAAAAGCCTTTGTCACATTTACCCTTAGGATTCAATGGTATAGAATAAAGAAATTTGTAAAACAGTAAAAGCTTCTTTATAGCTTTCAATACAGTTATTTTATTAAGCTTTAACGAATAAAGGAAACAATAATTTAGACTCAGTCGTCAGTATCAATTCACTGTTATTCCCATACATATCATTGTTATTACTGAAAAATGGTATGAAGAAATAGTCGTTCCTTGAAAAATGAATGTCATTTTATTTTGATTTAAGTTTACAATCATCGTAGTCGTGTGTAATTATATCTAGTGTGCAATCGTGGCAGGAAGAATAGAAATTAGCTTGGATCAAATTTGTTTAATTTTCCATTTCAGAGAGCTTAAGTAGCTAAGATTAATGGAAGATATCATCCATATGAAGCTTTTCGGATTGATTATACGTGCCCAGTTTAATTAAATTTTCAACGTTTCCCAGAAAAAAATTCATGGTGATACTACAATTTATGGAAGAACCAGTCAGATTTAGGACAATAGGTCTTGGATTTTGGCGCAAAATTCACTCACCTATTCTTTCAAATAGCGTATTGGCATTTTAGCTGATGTCAGTTCGTGATGAAAACCATAAATCTTAATCCTAACTCTTACCATCAACTGTAAATCAGTCTTCATTCTTCAGACTGCTTTATAACCTTCATTTAGCACTATTAAGTAGGTAGACGCTCTCAAGGTCACTTTGGCGTCGCTCAAAGGTCGTTCATAAATTATAGTCTCACCAAAATCACTAGATAAAAAGTACAGCATAAATCATGTGTCATTTATTTTTCAATATAAAGGAGAACCTATAGTATCCTATTTTTATCGGTGTTTGTGAATTGTCACTGAATATCTATCTTATTTGATGATCTTATACATCTAAACAATCTAAATAAATAGTTATTTAATAAATAGGGTTGAACTGCTGAGATTAAATCCTATCACTTATAAGGTAAAGACTATCAACTAATATGTAGGTTTTAAAACTTAAAGTTAAACAGTGAAAAAATACTTTAGAGCTATTCCAATACGGATTACATCAATGAATAACAGGTACAAAAACACCTTAAGCCGACATCCAGTCTCTCATTGTACAACAACCAAGGTAGAATATCGTAGTATTTTGGAAATTCTATTTCAAGGCATTGTAACTTGATTTTTCCAACGAACGCTTTGTTCTTTATTTTATATTGCAATGTGGTTACTAATAATTCAAAAAAAATAGTTATTTTGAACACAGAATAAACAATTAAAATTGTTTTGTTACGGATGTTATGGAGGTCTATCAACCAATCTTTATATAACCTCTTAAAAACAATGAAATAATGTAATAACTTATGCTACTAATTTGATTATCATGTTAATGTTTCAGAAGACAATTTCATCAAAATAGTGGCTAAGGTTTAAATTAAAGATGAATTTGTATGATTATGTTGCATTTTCTAAAACTACTATCATTTAGGTCGAAACAATCAGCATTAAGATTTGTGCTAATACCATTATAGTTTTAAAGTGACTTAGGTTTATATCTGTGGTAAAATTAGGTGTAGATTTAAGTAAACTGCAGTAACGCAAAAATTCAAACATGGAACGTTGTAATGACACTAAACATTCATTTCTATTCATCATCACCTTAACAAGTATGTTACTACTTTAGTTAGGAAAGATCAATTTATCCCAACATTTCATTGACTAGTTTAACTTGAAATCACTTAGTACTATCAGAACTCAATATGATCAATAGTTTAACATTTGTTTTATTCAAAAACAAGGCAAAATAGAAATAAATAGATTCTTGTAATGAATAATGATAAAACATAATACATATAACTATTACATCTACTCATTTGAAACAATGACGAACTAAAGTCATAGCTAATAAATACTGTTGGTTGATAGAGTGACGTAAAATCAGTCAGTGATAGAAAATTTAACAACAATCCTTGTACTATCATAATGAATTTCTTAGTTACAATAGATAAAAGAGAGTAAAATGTAGAGAATTATATTCTTATTGCAAAAGTGATTTTTTTGTGCCGGTTTTGTCTTATTTCACTAGATTCTTATCTAATCTATACAATACTCACATAATAAGTGACTGTTTAAATATTTATGTTAATCGATAGATTTTTATTAATGGATCTTGGTTATTCATATCAACCACTGATTAAATATAGTATTTTATTGTTATCATTCTTTGGAAATCTTGAATGATAATACTTATGGGCACTTTTTATGTAAAGCTTACGTAAATGAAATAAGTGAAGGTAAATAACAGTAAACTAATAAATTGGGTTCTGGAGATTTGAGTTCTAAGGAAGAGAAAATTAATGAGTAAATCATCAAATGTTCCTATGAAAACAAGAGGTTAACAATCATATATTTTTGATTAAATAGATTAAAATGATTTGTTTTAAAACAAACAATGTAGGTAACTTGAAAGTGAAATACACTATCTATTTACAGTTAAAAAGTTTTCAGCTAGCTTGTTTGATATCTTATGGTTATAAATTATGGGGCAACTATAATGATGTGTGATTTTCTTCGATATCGTAAAAGAGAACTGTTACTCTTTTATTTCGATGTTAAGTTACTTTGTAGAGGAATGTTCATTTTCTCTTGTCTGTGACTAATTGGGTTGAACGTGTTATTATTCAAGTACTAGTCATCTCATTGATTATGAAAAGGCATTTGAAAATGTAGATAGCAAGACGTTATGGAAATTTCTTCGACACTACGGAGTTCCTGAGAAGATTTTCAACATTATCCGGAATTCATACGATGGACTAAAGTACACGGTCGTGCATGGAGGACAGCTGACAAACGCACTCCAAGTAAGGAACGGAGTCAGACAAGTCTGTCTACTCTCCCCCTTCCTCTTTCTTCTGGTGGTCGACTGGATTATGAAGACCTCGACATCTGAGGGAAAACGCGGAATACAATGGACAGATCAGAGTCAATTAGACGATTTGGACTTCGCAAATGACCTGGCCCTCCTATCGCAGCAGTTTCTGCATCAGTAGGCCTCAGCATACACAAGGGGAAAACCAAGACCCTCAAATTCAAAACGGAGAACAACAATCCAATCACACTTGGTGGCGAAACTCTGGAAGATGTAGAATCCTTCACATACCTAGGAAGCATCATAGATGAACAAGGAGAATCATATGCAGACGTAAAGGCGAGGATCGGCAAAGCAAGGATCGCATTCCTACAATTGGAGAACATATAGAACTCAAAACAACGGTTTGTCAACCAATATCAAAGTCACAATCTTCAATACGAACGTCAAGACAGTCAGTTCTACTGTATGGAGCTGAAACTTGGAGAACTACAACAACCACAATCAAGAAAGTACAAGTATTTATAAATAGCTGTCTACGCAAGATACTCAACATCCGTTGGCCGGATACCATCAGCAATAGCCTTCTGTGGGAGAGAACAAACCAGCTTCCAGCTGAAATGGAAATTAGGAAAAGACGGTGGTAATGGATAGGACATACACTATGCAAATCATCAAACTACATCACGAAGCAAGCCTCAACTTGGAATCCTGAAGTGAAGAGGAAAAGTGGAAGGCCGAAGAACACATTACGTCGGGAAATAGAAGCAAATATGAAGAGGATGAGTAAAAACTGGAAGGAGCTCGAAAGGATTGGCCAGGACAGGGTTGGATGGCGAATGCTGTTGAGCGGCCTATGCTCCTTCATGAGGAGTAACAGGCGTAAGTAAGTAAGTAAGTCATCTCGTAAGCCTACAGGGGTAATATATCTCTTGGTCATGTTGTCTCTCTTCAACTTTATGGATATCCTAGAAAAATCTTGTGAAGTTTTTTCCAACTCACCTTAATTTTAACATTTCAGTAACAATCATAAAAGATGACGAGCACACTATATCAAAAGATTTTGTGTTCAATTTAAAAAAAACATCATAAAAGCCGGTGAATTTGTCTATATATAACCATCTTAGACGTTTGGCGGATTCAATGTCATTAATTTAGAGGGTTTTCGTCAATTTTTCTGTGCTCTAATAATGCTTCATTGAATGTAAGTACATGATAAGAAAGAACTCTATTAGAATTCTTAAAAATATTTCCTCCAGTGATTTATACTTAACGGGTTCGTTACAAAGTCTATGTCGTGAGATCGTCAAATAAAATTGATTGAGGCTTCCTTACGGTCGGAAGTTAAGATCTTCGGTGCCTAATTTTAATAAACATTTGTGCTCTAAGCTACACTCAGAATCATTTTATGATCCCTTAGTATGATAGTATTTTAACAAGTTAGTGACAAACATACCACAATCTAGATAATAATGCACACAAAAAATCAATCAGTGAGACGGCAAGATGTACCATAATTGGTATCAATGCATGTAGACAACTATGGATGCGAGTTTGACCATGTGAACGACAAAAGTTTAGATTGGTAGAACGTTTCGAATGTCAGAGACGTTCTGGAAGCTTAGTATTGAGATCAATCAGTAGTCGACAGATGTGTCGAGTCAAACTCAATCTATTGAGCCAATGGAAAAAAGGTCAAAAACTAACGTGCTACAAACTCAATGGAGCACATTAGTCAATTTGAACACAAAGAAAGCTGAAGACAATAGAACCTCCAGAGATGATTAATTACAACTAGGGCAACAGAACAAACTGATATAAGATTCGTAGAATAAGCAAAAGTTTCACTTCTACATGAACTAAGTACTGATAATGTTATGCAGATTGATAATAAAAGCTTCGGAGTGTAGTTATTTAAAAACAGAAAACCCAACAACATCAAAAGTATTCATCTGAGCTGTCAATCTTTTTATTCAAAGTCATACTTTGTCGTTTATGTTTCGTAATAACATTTTTATCGGCATATTAATCAAAATCATTTAGATATGGAAAGTGATTTTTTATTTCTCTTTACTAGCTTACATACTGAAAATCAAATCTCTCTCTCTCTCTATATATATATATTTAAATTATTTTTCAGTGTAGAAATGGATTTTTAACAAAGTAGTACACTTTATTAATAATCTTGAACTAATCGAATTTCCTTCTCTGAGGATACGACATGGTTATCAAACATATGGTTTGTTCAGTATTTTATTTATCTTGAATATTCTCACGATGTCTACAATATACGTATTTCAATGATGACAATAGTCTGGAAATGGAAAAAACATAGTTAAGACAGAATCAGCTATTGTAAATGATTCTTTAATTTTAGCACTGAAGTAGTTTTGTGATGCGTGCTACTTATATTGATATAAGTAGTATATGACGCGAGTCAGGAATATAATGTCTGGCGGCAGAAGATGGTGAAGATCAAGAAAGGGAGAGCGTGAATAGAAAGCAATTAGTATGGAAATGCAAGAACAATGAAGTTCGAGACAATTATTGAACATTTTACAAATTAAGTATTATAGTATGGTTTTCCTATTTTACCAAATAACTGTAAATTTTGTGATAAATATAATTCGGTTGTCCTCACCTGTGTTCTCCTTCACTACAGTTTCACTTGATTATAAGCAGTACTTAAAGTCAGGCAAGTTTTTAAGAAAAAACATAGAATAATCAATGGAAATTGTTCTGTTTCATATATATCAAATATCAGTTACATTATTTTTCGAAAATAAAGTAGTTCTATGTCATTACTTGAACAATTATAGATCTAGTAGTGTTCTATTTCTTTATAGGTATAATGTGTCATACTACTCAGGACAAACAATGATTGTTTTAGCAATGAAAATGTTTCAATTACTTTTATTAGATTATCACTTGACATTTCAGTATAGGTTGGATAATGTTTTAAATTATCAAGTCAGATACTGTCAGCATAGTTATAGATGTTATTACAAATTAAGTCACAAAAATCCACTTAGTTGTTTGCTAATTATATGAAGAAATAGATTTCGTAAAAATGTCATAATTTGGTGACAAATAGTTTTTATATATAGTAATTTCTATTCATTTATGGTTCAAGTAACTTCACCTGGAACCCCTCCGAGGCTACTGCCGGTCCCAAGCCCGAGTAAAGGAGGAGGGTTGGGTATGGGGTTAGCCACAATATCCCGTAGGAAACTAACTCGCTAAAAAAAGATAACTAGAAAAAATAATTCAAGCCATTTAAACTCTGCCCTGGGAGTTAGAAGGTCTTCATTTAAAAGAGTTATGACCTCTCATAATGAAAATCGAGTTCCTTCGAAAGTCACGAGGCTAATGCCCCTTTTGACAACCAAAGCATAATTGGGGCAGAGTGGGTTGGAGAATGCTGATCGGCGGCCTATGCTTCATTAAGGGTAGCAGGCGTGAGTAAGTAAATAATGATTCAAGTGCTTAGAAATATCATTTTCTAATATGAGTTAGTTGATGTACACATTGTGCTTATGCACAAACACAAACTATTTTCGACAAATTACGTGTCTTTTTTTACAAAGTTAGTAGTAAGTAAAATAGTAAAAGCATTTAATGAATATACGGTGATAGAATAAATGTAAGAATTCTTTTTTTCTAGAAAAAAAGATAGTTGTAACAAGATTTCAGTCACTGAGATAACTCGTAAGCAATGAGATTAATTTTGTGAATATAAAAGAGGTTTCGTGACAATTCAATAGGTCATACAATACAACAGACTAAATAAGTAATGATAAAACAAGAAGCGAAAATAATTAATGAGAGGAATATTTATTTAAGTATTAAGTTAATTTAAAAAATTGAATTATAATACAGCCAAACATTTTTACTGTGTATATCAAAATGCTAAGACGTGTACCATATAGTACATTAAATATTATAGTTCTAAGTTTTATGAAGGAAGGGTTCATTTTTAACCTTCAGAATAATTAGACTTACTTGGGTATTCTTCTAATAATTCAGACTTTTTAAAGCCTTATTGCAACGATTTGATGCTTGAAAATATTATGCACCGCCAGTCATATGCCGTTATACTGAATTTATTTTGTTCCTACAAGTCATTGTTTAGGCGGTAAATGTTTATTGGAAATCGGATTAAGAAGGATGTTTTAGATTATTATTTGTAATACGTCTATAGTCTATCTTTTATTTCAACTACAAAACACTTCAAAACCAAATTATCTTTATTTAAATGAATATTAGCTTACTGTAATAAATGATAAACTTTTATTTAATAACCATAAATGTATTAACAAAAGTAACTTTATTCTCTTGTTCATCTACTCAAGTGTTAGGCATTATATGAGATGAATATAACGAACATAAATTATTGATGATCATTGTAGACATCAAAAGAAAGCCAGTGAATCCTTTTGAGAAAGTTTACTAAAAACCAAGTAAATAAATAACATGCTATGAAATGACAGGAGATATATATATATATATATATATATATATATATATATATCTCATTTACATTTGAATATATTTTACCTTGTATAATATTACTATTATTATTATTGGCTTTATTCAATATCATATTTGTCGTACAATATAGAATTCTCAACGCAAAGTATTTCAACTAGTTACCGTTTCTCATTTCTTGATCGATCCTAACAATAAATATTGAGTAGTTGCTAGTTAGATGTTAGCAGTTCAGAAATCGACATCTGAAGAATGTAAATTCTTTTCGATGCATATTGCCAGCAACCACGATGTAGTTAATTGGGCTTTATTGTAACTTGTACAGTGAACTTGTACAGTAAACTTGTTACAAACGCTTCTGGATGTGTTATGAGATTAATAGGCATAATGATGTGTTAAAACAAACATGAAAACAGATACGTTGTTGAAATATGTAGATGATAGGAACAGGTAGCCTAGATATTCAAACAAGCCACCTAGAATAATGAATTAGATTGAAAATACATTGCATAATAGAATAGTCTAGATAGTAATTTCTAGATAGATAATTGTGAAATAAAGTATTTATTCAAAATAAAAATCTAAAAATGAGATATAATAAATTAAACACTAATTAACAATCACTAGGGATAATTAAACTAAATTAACAAATTATCCTCTTTTGAAATTATTCAATGTTTAGATACATTAGTTATTGTTAAAAATTTTTAACTGATTGGTTATAAAATTTAATTTTATCATCAATCAGTTTTGTACAAAAAAACAAACAAAGAAACATCTACATCAGTCTATTTATCTGTCTTATTTTAAAGCAAGAAGAAGGTGTGAGTAGAAATGTTTGAAAAAAGAAGAGAAAAAGAATCAACCCAGGAAGTATCCAAAAAAAAAAGAAATTTTAATCATAGTGTAAATCATTTCCTGTCTCTTGTCTCTATCCGTTATTTTTCTTTATCTCTTAAAAATGTTACCGTAGAAAATATTTCATTGATAGAATTTTCTTATTTCATTTCTGAACGATTCATATGAGTATGGGATTTGTCTTTTATGTTCATATTTATGATTTCGTTTAAAATAATAATAATGTCTACCATATACAACATTTCACACAACATTGATTCAAATACTACTTAAATTGTCTTCTTAATTTATTCCTTTTACTTTCTCTTTTCTGTATAACAGACATTTGAACTACAGTTTTCAATTCATAAATTATTCAAATCATTTACGTATTATAATCGTTTTTCTCTTTTTTTTTATGTATTACCTAAGTAATTACACTGTAATCATTAAATTTACAATAAAAAAATAATTATGAAATTAGAAGTAGAATGATTCAATCTTTAAGTTGATAGAAATTAGTTGAACATTTTCTAAGTACTAAAGTGTTAATTTCAACAGTTGAGATCACGAGTCAATTGAAGCTAGACCGCCATGGAAAACCTGGAAGCACTGGGCAGTCGTTTCGTTCTATTGTGGGACTCCTCGGCAGTGCGCATCATGATCTCAACTGTTCAAATTACCACAATCTCTACAAAGCCCTTCTGATATTAAAAGTATTAATTTTTTTGATTATCTAATTATCATTATTTGAGATAGATTATACAGTGTAATTGTATTATAGTTAGAATAAGGTAAATAGTTTTTTAATAGAACAAAAAAAGTCAATTTATTATTGGATGAAAAAGTAGTTAAAAGAAAGGTATGTAATAGTTAATACTTGGGCTTGAGGAAAAAGCAAATATTCGTTTAGATAACAAACATTTGTCTAGTTGAATTCATGAGTCAATTGAAGTTAGACAACTATGGAAAACCTGGAAGCACTGGATGATCGTGTTGTCCTACGATCTCTTTTTGCGAGAATCAAAACCAGGATCTATCAGTCTCGTGTGCGAATGCTTAACGTCTAGACCACTGAACCGGCATTCAACGGTGTGAATGTCTTACTTGAATCAATACACGAAATTGCGCCACCGTCCACTATCGTCTTCATTGAGTTACTTCGTGTTTTCCATGATGGTCTAGTTTCAGTTGACTCATGAAATCTGACTACTGAAATCTCCACAAAACGTCTTCTGATAACGAACATTTGGTCGAAAATAAAATGATTATTGTTTACAAAATTTTCATTCTGTTAAAACACAGAAATGTTTTAATGTTTTATAATCATAATTCCAAATTATTAATTTGAGGGGAATATCAACCATGATATTATTGCATTGTTTAAAAGAAAGAAGTGTATATGAAATGAGTATTCAAATGTTGAGATGATAAGTATACAATACATATCTGGATCAGTTCATAAGTCATTTAAAATTGTGAGATTAATAATTTGTAATCCAGTGTGAAATAGATAACTTACTTTGTAATAAGATCTGGTTTTTGAATGAGAGAACGTAATTAATGAAATGATATGAATTAACTCAGATATGGTGAAATGAGGTAGAGGTTAAATAAGTTTTCCAAATTCAAAAGAAATCAGTAATAATGGCTGTATAAGATAAACTTCCAAAACTACGAAGCGAGAGAAACTATTTACACCCGTATAATTAGGTCATCTAACATTTAAGATAGTTATTTGTATACCGAAGCAGAGATCGCTCACAGTCACACAATAGAATAAATGTCTTTTTAAATTAAAGCTTCAGTTTTTTAATCTTCATTGGTATTTTTTCACCCATTTATAAGTTTTTATGACGTAATGTTTACGAAAAATGCTAACTGACAATAGGAATGAAGATGAATAATTAGTGATTGCATTGTCATCAATCATCATGTATGGTATCAACAAATATTGTCCTCGTATGATTTCTCGAAACATGGTAGTTTTCAGATCTAGTTAGGTTATTAGTCATGTAAAATATTTGTTTCGTAACGTCCACTCTTCCTCCTAATGTATTTTTAGGACAACTTAGTAGATCCTGAAATGAATGGTGGTCTTACAGAGATTTTAATGGTGTGAGGAAAATGATTGCTTGAGACTGGTTTGTAAAGTACCGGTTAAAATGATCGTAACAAGTTAATGTATCCTATTTTTACAATACAAACATTATTTTACTTTAAGCAACCATGTCTTTTGTATCCATTTTGTTTTTTACTTTCACTTGGTACTTTACAGATTTAATTGATTTAAATATAAAATGCTTTAATCCGGCCTAATTGTTAGTTATATACAAGTTATTCAGGAATATAAACAAGGTATTTACCAAACATCTCCAAATTTTTTGAATATCGGTTTACACACTGATTAGTTTCGATGCGAAATGTTAAGAGCAATACAAAACTGACTATTTATTTACATTTCTTAGTTTTAAGGACTGTTTTTAGATAAAATTTGAAAACAGTTTACACAAACTTAGATTAGTCGACAAACACAGTATCAGTAATCTATTGTAGTAAGTAAGTGTCAATAACTAACAACGTAAATTTTGCATAACCCGTTATGTTATTCGTTCAAGATATGCTGTACTAATTCGGTAACTAGACAAAAACAAAAGAGCACTCAGTATATGTTTAGGTCATGTTGGTCGTTTAACTAATGTACATAAATATATGATGTGAACCTATAGATCCTGCTTTTACTCAATGATCAATATTTTGAAATTGAAAATCCAATATGACTGGACGATATTGATGTTAATGAAATATACAGTTTGTTCAACTTCTTACATCTTCTGTCTACTATACACGTTCATGCAATACAGGAATAAAAACTGGAAACAAAATAGGAACAACGAGCAAAGCGGTGCTATTGTTTATCATCCACTTGATAGTTGATACGATGTTGATAGTTTAAAATCGCTCAACGTCATGAACATCTAAATAACTTTGAATCTACTATGTTAAACCGAGGCCATAACAATCCTAAAAGAAGCAGTTGTTAATCTCTCACTAGCCTAATAACCTCTTTTTTTCATATTCAATCATATAATATCTTATTTCATATTTGCATTAGCAGATTGATTATTATTTTTTTTGGGTTTTATAGGCTTTAATCATGTTACTGTGTTATTCTATCAAATCTTATGTTTATTATTAAGTAACAATATTCATTCTCTAAAAGGGTGTCTTCATTTGTTTGAAATATTTATTCTAGAATTTCCACGCTTAATAATATGAATATTCTTCACGATGATTTTTTTTACTCAAGCTGTACAATTGTAAAGTAAATTAAATTAGATTATCAAAAAGACAATTTTCATCGCTGAATTGGATTCTTTCTTCTTTAATGACTCAACAGGTTTCTATTGTTTTATAAATATTCATACTTTATAACACTTCTGTGCTTATTGTCGTTATTCTCTTAATCTTCACTAATACGATATGAAGTATGTACTTTGGTTATAAATAATTATTACTATCATTTCTACGTTGTGAGCAGCTGACTAGAATTAACGAAATAAATGAATTTATCTTATTCCACTTTATACAAATCTATCAAGTGAAAAGCTTGTATGTAGAAATAAAAAGTTAAACACAAATTGCATTTAAGATATGCATACTTTGGACATCTATGTGAGCAGATAAACTGAACAAGTGAATAAGAAAACTGAATAGATGCATGCACGAGAGGCTGAAGATGCCTACTCTATGAATAATAGGTGATTTGGTCTTTAATAAGGTGAATAATATGAACAATTAGAGTATAGATGATAAATACCTAAGGCTAGCACAATCAAAATACATGCAAATTCAACAGTAATCGCCAAGGGGATATTTAAGAAAATGGGCAAGGAAGAATTTAGAAAAATTGAGACAGGCAGTTATGCATATGATCTAGTCAATAAAGTTTTAGTTAAACATGGAAATATCATAAAATGGTCATACGACAGTTTGTATTAGTCTCCTATTAGATTGTAAATATATGATTAAGAGTTTAGAATTAGATTAAGGATCTTTAAAATACTGAGATGGTCGAAAATATGAAGAGCTACAGAAATTTCAATCATTAATTATCGTATCAAAGTACGGATTAACAAGCTGCAGCTAAGAATGTGTTTGTTTATGATATTTATGTATGTTCAGCCATTTTATTGCTTTTTAGTAGTATGTAAACATTTATCAGAAAAGATACAAAGATTAATAAGTTTATACAAATTCATAATTACTATTATTATTATTTCTGTACAATAATAATGGGATATCCAATTTAAAAAGAATCCTGTAAACAGAAACATATTGTCTGCTCTTGTTTCTTTGGTAAACAAATCAGTGATTGAAGTCATTATTTTCTATTGAATAAAACATCTGTAATATATATTATATGATGTTATTATATGGATATTTACATAATGTCTACTACTTCAATTTTCTGTTAGCGCCAAATGGTTTGTTTAAAATGTTTGTGCAATCCATTCTGCTGATTTTAAATTACACTTTCAATTACACATTCATGCATAATTTTGAAAACAAAATACATTGAACATATAATGTTTTAGTAAAAAAATGTATATTATCAAAGTTATGTTAGGCATCTTCAACAGTAAATATTCAGTACTGTGGAAAAAATAAAGGAACAACTTCAAAGAATATGAACAAATATTTTTCTACCTGTTAATTATACAAGTCACTAAATTTAAGAATTTCAACTTGAAGAAAATAGAAATAACAATTTAACAAAAACAAAAAAACAACAAATATTCACCGGGTAAAATGTTACTTACCGATTGAAACAAAACTTTATATTAACAAATACTAAAATATAATGCATAGATATTGTGTCAGTTTTTGGATGTAAGTAAAAAAGACTAGATGAACAGACAGTATATATATATTAACATATGGACGTAATTAGAATACTAATATTTCAGTGAACAACTGTTCGTTTCAAAACTAACTGATCTCCTGATGAGTGGATGAATAAAGTGATAATTGAAAGAGATATATTTTGTAAATTCTAGAGAAAATGAACATGACATGTATATATATATATGCGAAGGAAAATATTAGTAAAAACAAACAAAAGATATGTTAATCTGTTTCTTTGTAACAGTTATGATTGTTATTACTGGGGTTTTCTATTTTTTTGTTGATTGAAAATGTCATTCAATTGATGCTTATATGATTAGTACTTGTTAGTCAATTTAAAATGTAGTTTCAAGTTGAACAAGTTGATGAATAGTGATGATTGTGACTTCTGTTACCACTAATCTTATTGTAATTTATATATATATAACTAAATAATTTCAATTATTCTAACTATTATTTCTAAGATTTAACATGTAGCATAAAAGATTTTCAGAACAAATAAACAGTAAAGAGTAAATGGTGGAGAAGATTTATAGCTCAGGTGGATGATTTTGATGGAGTTCTGTTCACTGAGTTGGATGAACGACCAAATCATCCAGCTCAGTGAACAAAACTCCATCAAAAATTTAAGAGTAAAATTTATCAAGAATACATTAGTATTTCGTATATATCATTCATATATGGTATGTATTTTCATTGAACTGTATACATTAATTTGTTATTCATTAATTATATATTGATTTCTGTTTGTATCCTATTAGTAGTTATCGGTTGTACAACAGAACATATAATGAAAAATGACAATGATATTACAATTTACAAGATAATGATCACAAGCATCTCTTCAAAACAAAACAAAAATATTTGTAAAGATTTATTATAAATTTTCTTCTGTTGAAAATTGTAAATTAGAATTGAGAGTACATTAGTTCACTGATGAAGTATTGTTCCAAGTTTATGCTATGATGTCAGTGTTATACAGGTTCTAAAGTTATTTTTACCATTAAATGCTATTCGTTATCATTGGGTGAATATGATATACTTTTTCAACCAAGCTGTGTATCTAATACAAAATGGGGTCAATGGGACAGAAAAACTGAATAATTTAATAAATATTATGCACTTTAAATAGGAATTAAATGGTAGTTTAATGTTTATTGAAATACATTAAGATTTCACTGACATGAAGTGATTGATAACTGTCCATAGAAAGAACTAAAAGAAGATAGGAACCATATAAGCATATGGTAGTAGAGACTTCAGAAATATGATTAGGATTGAGTTTACTCGTTACTAAAAATGTAGGAAGGTTAGTCAATAATTGATAAATTGTAGAAATATCTTTTATGAACTATTGTGTGATCAAAACTATATTTGATACTGTTCGTCTAATTTTGTAGTTGATTTTGAATAATGATTCTCGTGATAATACGCAACTACAACTGACAAAGGGCTTATAAATAGAGCTTTAGATTGTTTAATATTGACCAGTATTATTTAACTCAATATGAATGCTAACGCCAGAATGCATGGATTCACGGAGCTAGATTCCCTGTTAGCTTCCAAATGGTTCTATAATATTCACATTTTTGGTAACAAAGTTTGCAGACCTAAACTATTAGTTATTAATTAACTGTTACTGAAAAAGTTCAATGCCATTATGGTCTAGTTTTTGTCACATACCATTTTAATTAAAATAACATTCATTCAGTAATATCTAATTAATTACTAAAATAAATGTTTGGAAATATTTTTACCAACCTTAAATATAAATGTACCAATTTAATGACTGAATTCATGAGTAAATTGAAGCTAGACCACCATGGAAAACCTGGAAGCACTGGACAGTCGTCTCATCCTAGTATTGGACTCCTCAGCAGTGCGCATCCACAATCCTGCCTTGCGAGAAGCGAAACAAGGACCTACCAGTCTCGCTAGAGAACGCTAAACTCCTAGATCACCGAGCCGACATCCAACGGTGTTAATGTCTAACTTCAATCAGTCGACGAAATTTCTCCACCATCCACCATTGTATTAATGTATCAATGATGATATATCGTAATGTCGGTCATTTCGTTAAGCCCACATAACTTATTCTAGCTTTCGGACAGCCCCTTTTATTCTTTCTACTTGAGTCACATTTTGATCTTGTTAATTATCCGCTTATCAATCTTCACCGTTTTTACTATGAGCGCATATGTGTGTGTACATTTCTTATCCTATTCATCACATGTCTGTAACTTATTTTTTGTGACTATAATTATTAACACTTGACTAAATGGAGTTGGCTTACCCGCCATCTCCACTGCTCATCGTTTCGCTTCTCTCTATTCCATTCACTTTATATACAAAATATATATATTCAAAAGTCCATTCTCGTTATTCGACATATTTGATTCCGTTATTGACTAACACGATTTAAGTCGATGATTTTATACGAGGATAGGCGACATATATACATATATTTCAATAACACTCATTCATACGATCAAATTGGAGTCAGATCTCTGCCCCAAAATATCCTTTTTTTGTGAATAATATATTTATCTGTCAGTTTATGATTTCAAACTTTCAACAGCCTACACTTTATCATTTTGATCTATATAAACAAGTAATGCATTGTTAAAGTATAATTTGTGAAACGTTTAATGTTTTGTTTATAATTTTATAAAATTATGTTTGAATTGATAATCTTTCTCATTTTTCTACATGTATTTCTAATAGAAATTGAGTAGTAGTAGTAGTTAATTTATTCTGATCTACTTGTAAATATCATTCTTTAAACGAATTATGTAAAATGAAGCCGATTATTTGAGTAATTAATTTTAATTGGGAAAGTAGAATTCAAATGAAATCCCCCTTCCTAATTTAACTAGAAATTGTTCTGCTTAGTTACTAGTCAAATAATTTGAAAATATTCCGTGTTATTTAAATTAGTGATTTATACTTTTCTCATCTCATTTCATTTATACTCAATTTTATAGAGGAGATGAGCTCATGATTTTGTTGAAGTAAAATAATTTGTAACAGAAATTGATAGGTAATTAGTGTAAAATAGTAAATCTATGATAAGAGAAAGAATAAACAATTGAAAAGACTTATAGTATCATTCAGTCACCGATAACATGTTTCTCGTTCATACTACTTTATTACATGGTTGTGTAAATACACTATTGATCAATATTTGATCGTTACACCACTTGAAATTCTGGTCGATTCTGATGAACAATGCAGGATAACAAACGAAGTATATATACAACGATTATTTTACCTTTATTATAAAACGGAAAGTTATGAACTAATTAATTGGTAAATGTGAAACAATATCAGGGTATCTCGTTGTCAATACTCAGTTGAATTTTGTTGATTTGATTTAAGAGATAAATAAAACAAGATAGTGGTTATTATTAAGTAATTAGTAAATGTGAATATCTCAGTTGTACAGAAAATTAGTCATGATCTAAATAGCACAGTGACATTTACTGTATTTTGGTTAATAGTGATAAAAGCTGGACAAATGTTTGATTATTGATTGGCTGAAATGATATATCGATGTAGTTCTCGTGCAAATATAGTTTACAATAAGTACAAATTAAATAAAATACTAAATCCGGTTATAATATCCACTTATTACAGAATGTGTTGTGAAATATTAACTTAATAGACAGAAGATAGTAAATCATTTTGTTCGAGTGAAAAGCTGTAAAGGTCCGTTAAATCAGTGAATGAATGAATGGTGAGAACAATATTTAAAGGAACGGCAAAAGGATAAGATTATAAAAAATTTCAGTGAAAAATAAGTAAATAGCGAATATTTACTTACAGATTAGTTTTAGGCTGTATCATCCCCTAAATATGGATACTGAATAAGAAGAAATAAGTAAGGTATTTACAGAAGGTTAAGTGCTTTTAAGTATAACTATTGTCCAATTTCAGCCAGAAACGGCACATTCCTGGGCATAATATCGATGGGTCTGTCTTAATGAGTTTGTTGTTTTGTACCTTACAGGCTGTCAACTATCGACAACAGCTCATGTAAAGATAGTCGCATGTTATCAACTAGAGACGTTCAATTAATGATATTTTCCATACATCACTTTTCATGCTATGACTCTTTCACATTTTACAGATATATTTTTGGGAACTGCTGTAAGTTTCGTCAATATCTACAAGTCACTAAAATCAAAATACTGTTTTAACTATGTTAAGGCTTACTAGTTGGTAACGCAGAATCTTTACGTTTTTAAAGTTTTTGTGTTCGTGACAATAAACCTGAAAAAATTCATGAACGATGTATTTACGAATGTTCAATCAACTTAATGGATTACATCACAAGTCTTTCTATTAATATCATTCAATTTATAGAAAGACTTTTATTTCAAATCAATATCGATCCGATAAATATCAATGGGAGTGTGAATTAATAGCTTGCAAATGTTCCGTTTATTTCTAAGTAGATAAGTTGTCTTTGCTTAAATCCCAATATGATCAAATCACGAAGTTAATGATCAATTCAAATGACTTAAACGATCCATGTGCATGTTCAACAAATACACTAATTAGAGCAAGAACAAAGATTGGTGCAGAATAATATGAATTCATTTTATTTCGTTAGGTTCTCATCAGCTGCTTACAACCTAAATTATTTGAAATTCAAATTATTACAGATATTGACATCTTTATACATAAGAGTGTGATTAAGGATCAATACATGTGTATGATGATGTAGCAAGCAAAGATTCAGATAGAGTTAATGAGCTCATAAAATGTTTGATTCGAATAAATAAATAAAGTTAGAGAGGGGAAGTTCTGGAACATTGAAATAGTGATTAGAACAATAAATAAGAACTTTCGTCTAAATTTGAACGAATAGTTTCACAATATTTGGGCGCCGAGTTAATTTGAGACATTAAAAAGAAGAATATATTTGTAAAATCTCAGCGAATGATTAGAACTCATGAAAATAGATTAATGGTAATAAAGAAAATATGAATTGAAATCAATCAGTTATATATGATGTAATTTATATTTCAGAAAGAGTTGCAATAATGACGTAATAAATAAATAAATAGGAGCAAATTAATAGAAAGAGTGGGGGTTATTGTTACCAGGGTAAGGAAAGATTTATTACTGTCTCTTTTTGTATACAGTTCCAGTTCAACGATATCATATACAAACAAACCGATGGTGTAGCGATGGGAAGTCCGTTAGGTCCTGTCCTAGCAGATATTTTCATGGCTAACCTCGAAAGAACCAAACTCAAACGAGCGATTGATGAAATGACGTATTATTCGAGGTATGTTGATGATACCTTCATCGTATGTAATAATAAACAACAAGCAATAAATCTGCTAGAGTTTTTCAACGAAGCACATCCGAATATCCATTTCACTATGGAACATGAAAAAGAAAACAAGTTCCATTTTCTCGATATTGCGATGAAAAGAAGAAAAGATGGTACAGTTCAACGTTCAGTTTATAAGAAAGACACATGGAATGGTAGTTATCTTAATTTCAATAGCTTTTGTCCAATCAGTTACAAAAAGGCACTGGTCAAAACACTGTTTTACAGAACAGAAAGAATATGTACTTCCGATACACTAGAAGAGGAAGTTATGACGTGGGAACATCTGTTAATTAAAAAAAAGGAGAAAAGGAACGTAAATTGTGTCTTTCAAGTCAATGTTATATGAAAAACAAGATTAGTTAATACATTTCTGAATCATTTTATCAGCTATAATAAGATAATCTCATGCCTATTGAACTGTAAATGTATTTGGTTAAATAAAACTATTTCGATTGGTGATAATTTTCTATTTCAAATAAATGAACCTATACTTTGATAATTGAAAGACAAATAGACGAGAGACAATATAGTAAACGAAAACATTAGTGGGAGGGAGGCAACTAAATGTATTTTAATACAACATTACAGAATATCTTGTTAAAACCTGAGAATCCTACAGTAAATTTAGACGAAAGTTCTTATTTATTGTTCTAATCACTATTTCAATGTTCCAGAACTTCCCCTCTCTAACTTTATTTATTTATTCGAATCAAACATTTTATGAGCTCATTAACTCTATCTGAATCTTTGCTTGCTACATCATCATACACATGTATTGATCCTTAATCACACTCTTATGTATAAAGATGTCAATATCTGTAATAATGTTGAATTTCAAATAATTTAGGTTGTAAGCAGCTGATGAGAACCTAACGAAATAAAATGAATTCATATTATTCTGCACCAATCTTTGTTCTTGCTCTATTTAAGATAATAAAGGGAACTATGTGTATGAAATACACTAATATCTAGAATTACATAACTTATTTTTACATTAGAAAATCATGTAGTTAGTTAATATTCAAATTTACCAAATTATTGGAAGGTATATGTACACTAATTCAGATGAATATTATTATACATTGGGTGACTTTTAAATCATTTATATCCTAAAATGTATTTGTTGTAAGAAATGTATGATTTATGTTACTTTATTCGATAACAGAATAAATTTTTTAAAAAAATATGCAAATAAAATGTAACTTTATAATGTAAATCATAAACTGACGAAATGAAGTACATAAAAGCTGAAGTGAGATTATGTTGCTAACATCTGTTAATTAAAAAAAAGGAGAAAAGGAACGTAAATTGTGTCTTTCAAGTCAATGTTATATGAAAAACAAGATTAGTTAATACATTTCTGAATCATTTTATCAGCTATAATAAGATAATCTCATGCCTATTGAACTGTAAATGTATTTGGTTAAATAAAACTATTTCGATTGGTGATAATTTTCTATTTCAAATAAATGAACCTATACTTTGATAATTGAAAGACAAATAGACGAGAGACAATATAGTAAACGAAAACATTAGTGGGAGGGAGGCAACTAAATGTATTTTAATACAACATTACAGAATATCTTGTTAAAACCTGAGAATCCTACAGTAAATACTTTATTTGTAAAATATTCATCAATTGTCTCAGACTTGATTATTCATTCATTTTCATTTCAATCACTCTCTGTTTTTATTCTCTTTAATCTTCTCATCCTTCTGTCTTTAGGTATTCCACTTTCGATTAGTGATACATACCATTTATATCAGTCGACATCAGTAACACATATCACAACATATATAAATATTCGAATACGAAATGTACGTAAGTTCGGTCACTAATATCAGTCTCTACACTTCTTATATTGAATCAGTCCAAACATGATCAAAAATGATTAAATAATTTTGCTCGTGTTTCATATGAAGATAAGTCTCAAAGTTATTTATTAATTAAAAAGGATATTATCATTTGCTGAAACATATTTTCTTTGGGATAAGTAAGTGAAGTACATAAAATTTTGACATTTTCTGCAAAGTCAAATGTATCAAAAAGTTTACTGACTTTCTTTTGTGTATGATGAGGCCTACTGCTTCAGGATCTGCTGCTACACTGTCTGTTTTCACCTGCTTTTGTTGCTGTGTACAGGATAGAATGCATCTGTTGGTTGTTCTCTATGCACGACTTTGCAATATGGTCCATCGTATGTATTCCGTATGATGAAGGGGTCTCCATAAGGTTCTCCTATCCACAGTGTCAAACACATTGTAGTTGTGTAAGTTGATGTAAAGTGACGAGATCTATTCAACTCTTCCCAATACTGATTGTAGTGCGTACTTCTATAATCCTCACATTCTCTCAGATCTCCTTTCTTTGGTATCTTGATGGGATATACTTCTTTCCAGTCTGTAAGTCATCATTTGTTCCTCCTCCCAAATCTTACTGACACATTGTAGTTAGTTCTTCTTTGATCTCTTTCCAGTTGTCCTTCATCGTAATTTCATCTTCTTCCAATAGATAATGTGACGCTTGGAACCTGTTGAGAGCTATCTTGAATTCGTTGAGTTTTGTCAGTTACTTGAAGGCTGTGGTGAACCTTTGTAATGCTGTTTCCCCAGTTGTCTAATGTTTCTTTAGCTTCCATTTCATTCTGACAACCACCAGATAGTGGTTATCTGAAGCTATATCAGCTCCTCTCCTGGTTCTCACGTCTTCAATTGACCTTCTGACTTTTTTACTGTAGTGTGGTCCGGCGAGACCCATGCAGCTTATGTTTGTGTGTGAATACAGTGACATATATAACCATTTTGTTGAATGCACATGAATTTGCTAATGTCACCATTCTCAGTCCTTACTTCCAGTCTATGTTGTCCCATCATATTTTCGTATCCAGTGTTGTCCATTCCTACTTTGGCATTTAGGTCCCCCAATAGAATGGTCAGGTCGTTTTTTGAGCAGTCCGCAATGATTGATTGTAGAATTCCATAGAACCGATCCTTGTCGTCGTCACTGTTATCATTGGTGTGTGCATAACATTGGATAATATTCACTGTGATTCCTTTCTTGTTGGCTTTGAAAGTGATGTATGGGCGAGAATGATAATGATTGGTTATCTGCTTAGTCAGACATGTAGACAGTCTGACAGGTGTCAGATGAGTTATATATTCCCCTATCCTTATTATTATTATGACTCACTTATTATTGATTGTTTATTATTGTTGGATTGTGTCGGGTTTTTTGTGTGGAAATATATTTACGTTGTGGTCAGGCTAATCACGTGTTCTTGATCTGAGTTGTGTTGACGTCCTGTAAAATAGACACTGGGAGGGAATCTAGTGTAGATATTCGTCTAAGGTAAATTAACGTCTCGTACGTGTAAACGTGGAAACCCAACCGCCATAAAATTAGACGAAGTAGGACCGAGCGTTTTAACAAAAGGGTACTTTGATGATTCTGGATCCGTGAGATTCCCATCCTGTAAGTGCATTTCGTGTTTGCTTGAACAGCATCAGATCAATTCTCTGAGTGTATGGACCATTTTTTGTTCGTGATCTGAGTACAGTATCATCTCTCCAGAATGTAATCTTTTCTGTCTAGATAGGATCTGATGGGTTTTACTGCTTCCGAGAACCGTCAACTTGTATCTCCTCATTTTTTCCGGATCTCATGCATTATATGGACGTTCCATTTGCCTACAATAATCGCCGCATTGGTTGTTAGACTTAGCATCGACTTCTTAACTTTTAAAAAATCTTAGCTTTCATCATGAGGCATCATAATTCTTCTGAAAGAAGATCCTTCAACTCGGAGGGTAAAATTTAAACAGTTTCAATTACTTTTTCTGGTCAGCGTTTTTTTAGCAAAGTCGTTTTCTGTGGGATAAAGCTGCTTATCCCATGTTCAACCCTCCTCCTTTATCAGAACTTGGAACCGGTAGTAACCTTAGATAAGCTACAATCTGAGTTATATAAATTGATAGCCAGGATATAAAAATTTTTATTCTACAACTTTATAACATATATTTTGAATAAAAATAAATAAACATGAATGTGCACACTATCAGTGTACACAGAATTTCTTTATTCAATTTTTGTACATGGTTACAAATTTCCGTAAATTCAAACAAACTTTGATGATAAATAATTATTGATTTATCAGTTTAGGGGTTGTGGAGATTGTTAAGTTTTCCACGAAGCTGCGAGACCAAAAAAATAATTGATTTATTTTATCTGAAATACTGAGTTATGTGTGTGTTTTTCAAGTAACATGGAACATACTACCATATTTGTGTTGTTTTAGTCTTTCAGAACAAAAAAATATCCTGTAAAAATATAAACGATAATGAGGTCTTTTTTTCATTAAGGGTTATTTTGTTTTCGTCTTTACAATCGACATTTGGTGTAAAAATTCAAATCCTAAAAGCAACAGTCAGTGATGAAAGCAAACAAACACACTCAACGTATACCAATTAACCTTTGAAAACTATACATGAATGGTTGAAATAAACGATAATCATATAAGAACTGATAAAAGTACCAATATTTCTCTTTTAAAAAATAATAACATCTTTATGTAGATATTTTTAAATAGGGAAAGTAAGGGGAAAGTAGTTAAAAAGTAAGTTGAATTATCAGAAGGGGTTTTGTGGAGATTTTTAGAAATTTCAATAGTTGAAATCATGAGTCAGTTGAAGCTAGACCACCATGGAAAATCTGGAAACACTGGACGGTCTTTTCGTCCTAGTGACTGACTTCAAGAGGCATTTCCTGGAGTTCTAGTGAGAAGCCGTAACCAGTGGAGTTCAACCAGGTCTGTTGTGAGATATCAACTCACTGAAGACAATGGTGTACGGTGGCGCAACTGCTTGGACTAATTGGAGTTAAACATTAACACCGTTGAATGCCGGCTCAGTGGTCTAATGGTTAAGCGCTCACGCGCGAGACTGATAGGTCCTGGGTTCAAACGTTGTAGGAGGCGGGATTGTGGATGCGCACTGCTGAGGAGTCCTATACTGGGACAAAACGGCCGTCCAGTGATTCCAGATTTTCCATGATGGTCTAGCTTCAATTAACTCATGATTTCAACTATTTAAATTGAATTAGTTAAACTGGCTGGATAAAAAAATAATTTAACTTTTTATCATTTTATATTTAAATACAATATTTACTCATTTTACTGTGACAATTTCACATACATTTTATTTCATAATAACGTAACGATTATGAACATTGTTCGATAGATAGAAGTGAAGTGGAATTCTCTATGTATATACTTATGTTATTTATACAAGTTAGTAACTGTCACTTTCTTGTTTTTCATTTTTCTCTGACTTTTTATTTATTCTGCTTATTTCTTAGTTTTTCTTTTTTAAATAGTATAATATCAATTAGAATGTGTCAAATGACGATTGTGAATTTAGTTAATGGAAATCTATATGGGTGGTCATAAATCTTGTTATTTTGTCGAATATATGTGTTTCTTGTTAAAGATGAAATTAAGATTATGTGTGAAAAAGTATATGACTGTTGTTGATCGACCGCTGTCTGCGTGTTTACATCCTTAGCTGACTGTCTTGATATAGCCTCTTAGCCATGAATTTTAATATAGTTGAATAGAAGTTAACGTTGGAAATGGTGAAGTTCATTTTGTCCTACTGAGAACCTATCAGCTAGATGACATGCATTAAAAAGTTTATGTTGGAACTAAAGTTCGAAATAGTTAATGAGTAAAACCTTAGGAAGAAGCCATTCGAACTGGGATGCAGCTACATCTAGTCAATAAGTTCCTAGTAAGATCAAACGCTTATCCTGGATCCAATTACTAACTACAATGAAACGCTGCTAAGTTTAATGTTTCTTGTACGGCGCTTAATTTTAAAAGTTTTAGTGTGTAACTACGTTCGTTGATATTTCTACATAATTCTAAGACTATCTGGTTACATTCAACTGAAGGAAAAAGCTGTGGAATCCCTTTCATTATGTAATCTATTGTGCAAATTAGGAACCATATCTGGTACTTATTTACTTTTTGCATTGTTAATACGATAAGAGTGACTAACTTATTGTGATTATTCATTACTTACTTATCGAAAATGGTTTTTTTTACTTACCCTACTGAAAAAGTTAAATAGGTATTAAAGAACGCATAATTACTTCATCAGTCAGAAATATGGTAACGTCAGATAGTCAGTTGATCAATAAACTATTATACGTTTTACACCTTACCAGTGGAATTAAGTGAATCTCATAGAGAAGTTAGTGATTTATGTACATAAAATCAATCCGATATGTTTTGCATTTTATATGATAGAACTAATGAACAGGAAGTCATGTTAGTGAATTACATCTTGATCTATAGAATGTCAACTCATTGCAGTAGCATTATGGTGAAACATGTGAAATAAAACTCATCAGAAGAAATTGTATTAGGATTATTAACTTAGGCTTTGTAACCTATATTTGAATGGGTTAACTAGGAACTACAAAACTTAAAACCAAATTAGGAATATTGTTTAAAAATTTATCCTGTATTTAATTCTTGGAAAGTATACTAGGTATATATGTACGACAACGCTTAGTTCAACAATGAATGCCAAAAATAAGAATAATGAGAGTTTTAAATGATAGCAATTAGTTTCTTCTGATAAAACATTCATCATGAAGGAAATATGTATATTTTAACCATATTAGCCAATTTGCTTAATAAACAGAAAATGTAATCGTATTCAACCAATAAATATCATGATCAGTAAACCCAATGTAAATATTACTCATGTTCTACTATGACTAAAATCTTTGATGAACTTCAGTGGTATTTGGAGTTACTAGACACTCTTAATAATGAATGTTATCATGATATCTTCAATCTATCTAACATTTGTTTATGAGTATTATGTTTTCTCAACCATGTCATTTGATCAACACTTTCAATTTATCCTTTATAAGTCCTTAGAATGTGTAGTAGCGTAAGATTTCACGCTAATCCAAACATTGGAATCTTGATCAAGCAGATGGTTTTGAAGTTTAGAGAAAAGTTCTAATCAAATAAAATGATATTATGCAACATTCAGTAGTATTTTTATACAATGAATTACTTAGTGAAAAGTAATTCGAAATATCACGTCTCTTTAACTGCTAATCATGGATTACAGTTAAAGATAGAGAAAGGAATTGATTTATGAAATATTGAAAACTCTCAAAAACATTGTATTAACTCTACAAAGCTAGTCCTTATGAAAGCACGGAAGCCGAAAGAATGATATCATGTATTAAATGTCATAGAACAGAGGATATTGGTTACATTCAAACGAAATCATTACTACAAATAATATTTCCTAAGTATAATCTTAAGTAAAATGATACTACGTTATAGAGTAAATGAATACTATATTTTGAGGGATGAAGAAGACATGGTATATAAATAATTGATAAGCTGATGATGAAATAAGTCTTTATTAAAAAAAATTACTGATACATTCAAAAAGAATTATTTATAATTTATAGTGATTTTCCAGAATAAAATTTAAGTACATTTTTTAAAAATTATAATTTAACATTATTTGATGTACATTGTATAAGATGCCAAGGGCCTTTGTCTTTTTTAACCGGATTAGGTGAAACTGTAGGATAATGAATTATCGGTTTTGTACCATCTAATGAATTAGTTAATTGAGATGAAATTTCTTCTTCATTAGGATTCTCAGCAAATGTTACTTTTAATTTATCTCCAGTTAGTTTAGAATATTTTTTAGGGTTTAATAAAGTTGATTCTGTTGAAACATTTGGTACTTCGGATAAAGGTAAAAGTACAGGTGGGTTGGATGATGTAGATGGAGTTAAATTTGAACTTGTGGCTACAGATACTGGAATTAAATTAAAATTCAGACTACCAGTGACATAATGAACCGGGAATACTGTAGCATTTGGTTTACGGGAAGAAACATTGTGATTTAGAGTAATTTGGTCACTGTTTGGTGAACTACCAATATTATTTACACTGCCACCACGACCAGAATCGACATCTGAATCAATTACAGGAGCGTCATTCAATGACGAGGTGCAGAGATTTCTGTTCATTTCAGAGCAACCAAGATATGATGAATCATTTAATGGAAGAGCGAGAAGTTTCATTGCAGTTCCTGGTGCTCCATGAATAGCACATACACGAGGAAGAGTCATCACTGCATCCTGCGCATAGGATATGTATGGAACAGAATTTATAACTGAAGTCGGCAAACTTTCACTATGCGTTTCTTGACCGCTCTAATCGATAAAAAAAATCAAATATATATTAAATGTAGCGTAAAAAGAATATTATATCTTAGTAATATATAGTATTTATGGATAAACAACAAAATTCAACTGTCTTCCATATAAAATAAATACCTGAAGGTTTCCCGCTATACTTCCATATTGTTTGCCGCGGATTTTTACAAAGGATATTATAGATAATTTACCACCAATTTAAAAATTTTATAAAATTGTAAGACTGTAACAGTATGAGTGAATTTAGGCATGAAGAATAAAATTTCCTAATAATTTAGTCCCGCTTCTTTTAACATCATTCATGGATTTGAAAATAAGGTTGAACTTCTAAATTGCACTAATCATTTACTCTAAACAATCGATAAAATGTGACTGCAATGAATATTTTCATACCTATTACATAAGTTAATAATAGAACTCATGGGTCAGTTGAAGCAAGGCAACCATGGAAAACCTGGAAGCACTGGAAAGCCGTTTCGTCCCATTGTGGGACTCCTCAACAGTGCGCATCCACCTTCCCTCCTCGCGTGAATCGAAACCAAGATCTATCAGTTTCGCGTGCGAACGCTTAACGTTTAAACCACTGAGCCGTCATCCAACGGCATTGATGTTTAAATTCAAACAATGCACGAAATCGCACCACCGTCCACTATTGACTTCAGTGAGTTACTATCTCACAACAGACCCGGTTGAACTGAACTAGTAACGGCTTCTTACTAGAATTCCAGCAATCAAACGAGTATTTTATATTTGGTCCAGTAGACTATAAATCAAATCACGAAGAAAAAAGCTCTTGAAAATTTAATGGTTGACTACAAGCCGGATATTTCCTAGACTTACAGGATGAAACGGCTGTCCAGTGCTTCCAGGTTTTCCATGGTGATCTAGCTTCAATTGACTTATGAATTCAATTATTGAACTACAATAATCTCCACAAAACCCCTCTCTGACTATGAAATAAACTTTAGTTACAATAAAATATTCATGTTCTGGATAGCATTTCTGAATTTAACCATTGCTATCACATCGTAAACTTAGATGATTCATGAAGTAATGCAGTTTTTCAGTACATTTTTTAAAATGAAAACTTCAGTTTCAGCTTATCAAAGTTTTGAACTATTTTATTCTTCTTTAAAAAAAGCCACTCTCATTGAAACAATAATCTAAAATTTTAACACAAACTATTACTGGTTCAAAAAATTCAAAGTAGATGTATTGTTTTTCAAGTTTTATTCTATCGAATCAGCTTATATTTCACATGTCGTGGTTTTTTTCTCATTTCAAGAGAGAGAGAGAGCAGATATTGTAAGAACTATATGTCATTGATAGGATTTAGTCTAGTTCTAAATATAGTTTGATGATTATATTCAAATATATAGGTGTATTACTAATGATAATGTTGTCGTTGATTTGATAGATTAGTATTGCTTCTAAGTTATAAATAACAATAAAATCATCAATTATCTTCAATAGATTATCAATTAGAAAATTTACACTGTCAAATAGTGTTCATGAATGTTAAAACAAAACTCAGAATAGGAATATATGTATCTATGTACATTTATGCATAGGCTTGTACAATAGACTTGACATTTACACCTATTTGTATTTCTATGTTCATGATGAATTAATCATTTGTATATAAATATAAATAATAAACCAGAAAAATAAATATAAATATTGCTGAAACGAATGACAAACATTTTGCGTAGATGAATGAAGAATAGTTAATGATTAATGCATTTCGAATATTTAATTCACGTATGAAAATTACTATTTTTAATTTCTGTCTATCCATTACTTTTATTATTATTGATATCTCACTGGACTATATGTATTAAGCTCTTTCAATTATCGCTGTAGAATATAATAACTTTGTCTCATTGGACGGAAAATAAACTTTGATCTAGTCTTCGTGGACTTCATATCAGTTAATGTTTACTTCAACTAATAACAGATATAAAAAGATATGACTTCTCGTACAACAAGCAATTTAACTATATCATTAGATAATGTAAGAAAATTCTTTCAATAAATCATATTAATCATTGTAAAGTTACAGTCTGTTATAACTTGTGGGCCTTGTGACAAATTAATATATAACGTAATGACATCGCCAATTAGAGAACAGTGATTTGTCTACTGGATCAATGACATGTAAACCTGTATGAGCAACCTTAAGTCCTTATCGGTTCTGCTTCATGCCTAGCGCTGCCTGTTATGTTCAGAACACCAATCTCAACCTCTACGATATGAATAATGTATTTCAAACATACTAGGTTTATATACAAATTAAACTGACCACATCGTACGATAAAATAGAGGATAACATTTGAACAAAATCTGGCCAAAAATGTCTGTGAACGTGGAAGACTGTCATTAGTAGACTGGGCATAACTCACGAACGACAAATCATATGATAATAGTTTATAGGTCAAAGTGAAGCTTGTAATAAGAGGAGTATAGTTATACATAATCCATCTACTGAATAGTTAGTTATACACTAAGAATAGACACAATATTTATTCATGAATGGTTATTAAGAGTTACCATTCATATTTCTCGCTGGGATATAACACAATCAGATTGAATTATCCAAAACAATTTTTTAAATCTACAGAACATGGTTTCATATGATGCGATTTTTTTAATAACAGAAGTATTGCAATTTTTTTGTTTACAACTGACGATAAAGGTAGTTTTGTCAAAAAGCTCAAAAAAATTTTTTTAACACATAAACTGCAATACAACTAACCATTTCAGTTTTTATTTACATATAATTTCATTCGTTAGTTTACTTTCTGTTGTGAAGACAATGGTGGGTGGTGGCGCAGTTTCGTGGATTAGTTGAAGTTAGACATTAACACCACCGGATGTCGGCTTAGTGATCTAAACATTAAGCACTTGCCTGCGAGACCAATAAGTCCCTGGTTCGAATCTCGCGAAGCAAGATCGTGGATGCGAATTGTTGAGAAGTCTCACAATAGGATGACACGGCTTTCCAGTGGTTCCAGGTTTTCCATGGTGGTCTATCTTCAATTAACTCACGATCTCAACTATTAAAATGTTTACTTTTTTCTTTCATTCATAAACAAAATGAACGTTTTTTAGGGATATATATTTTGGATTTTTTATGAATTCTAGCTAGTCTAAATTAATTTCTGACAGGTTCTCTTTTCTATGAATTACCAAAGGTACATTAAAAAATACCATACATTTTGTATTATTTGTTTAACACAATATTATTTGCTATCCCAAAAGAAATATATTGTTCATATGCATATGATGAAAGAATTAAAATTTTACTAGAATATAATTATATTGTGTCATATTGATAGAAGATCTTGTAAAGAAGATATTTTGTTCCGGTTTTGATGAGAATAAACCACTATAAATCTCTTTAAATTATTGATTTTTATAATATTGAATAGAAGTTGGCTCTATTTTTTTTATTTATTTTAGATTTACAGTGTAATTAATAAAACTTCTCAAAGTTGCATCAGAAGAAGTGGCAAAAAAAAGAGAGATAGTTGTTTTTTGTTTGTTGAATATTTGGGTAATAAATACAGTTTTTATTATCTTTTCTAATTTAAAACAAAAACATACTCATTATAAGTACACGTTTTATCTATAGAGTTACATTAAATTTGTTGATTAATATTATTGTAACCATTCTTGTTATAGTTAAAGAAAGAAAACATAATTTAGGAAAAGCCTCTATTAAAAACCACTTTAATCTAATGATAATTTAAGTCATTTAATAATCAAGTAACTTATTTGCAACAGTAATGTTTACAATAAACTAATACTTTTAATGGTATTTATTTGTCTAAATAATATCTACTAATTAAATAAGATGGTGTACGCAATGTCGAGTCATCTAGACTAGTGACCACATTGCAACTTGGTCTATAGCATTCAATCTGAGCTAAGAAGGACATGACGCACATGACAATGATTACCAACCAGTGATCAATCAATTCTACATTCTTAGTCGTTTAGAAAATGTTTTGTAATTGGTCTTCATTTGGAATAATATACTCTCTCTTACTTTTCATAGTGATGATGTATGATAATATAAAACAGGGACTTATCAAGAATTGGATTATATAGATTATTTAACTGGTAGAAAAAGTTAGTTCCAATATTTTAAAAATGTATTTTCATAGAAATATCATGTATCTTAAAAATCAACATAAGTTTGTATCGTAATTATTTCGTAATGTGTAATTTGAAGAGAAACTTAAGATTATTTAACCAAGCTTTTGATCAAAACCTTATAGTAACATGATTTATTAAAATATCAGTGCAAATTTAACATTTCTAGTAACCGGACAACATCACTGACACTATTTGGAAGAAATAATTATACTATGGACTATCCCATATTGTCAATGATTTAATATTTTTTAATAAAATACAACCATCAGATTACACATGGACTAGATTATCATCAATAAACTAAACTAAATGCAAATCCTTACTTTATCTGTTTAAAAACAAGTGTTTTTTGTGGAGGTTCACTAAAAAGTAATAAAATTCGATTGACAATTATAAGCTCAATGTTTAACTTCTTAAGATATTTAGATTCAAAATCATATAGACAGCTTTGATCTAGATGTAGAGTTAAGCGAAAGTTGAATCGATTAAAGGTTAAGCGTTTGCACACGAGACTGAAAGGTCCTGGGTTCTAATTTCGAGATGCAGGATCGTGGATACGCACTGCTGAGGAGTCCAATATTAGGATGAGACGACCGTCCAGTGCTTCCAGGTTTTCCATTTTGGTCTTGTGTCAATTGATTCATGAATTCAATTATTAGATGTAATTTTTGTACATAGCACAATATGCTTTGTAATAAGGTTGCAACTTTGAATCCATTAGTTTGTTTGTTAATCAGAAATGTAACAGGATATTTTCTGACTTGAAAGCTTATTATTCACATGTATCAACTAAGTATTTTTTCTAAGTTCACTGGTTTCACTTACATTCTTAGAGCTCAGTTATATAACAGGATATTATGTTGGTTAAAATGCTTTTTTTGTTCTGGTAACCAATGAACAGAATGAGTTTTTTGATATTTAGCGTGTGAACTAAGTACACTCATCTAATGGACAATAGTTAGGAAAGAGCTCTTTTATCTTGTTCAAGTTATTAAATATCACCTAAACAAGTTTTCCATATGAAAGCTCTAAGCATTTTAAAACTGATGTGGATCTATTAAGAACATGATACACTTATTAATACTGAAAATAAAAATATATTTGATTTTTGTTAACAATTGTGATCCCATTTATTTTAAAATTGATCGTAATTTACAGTTGGCAAAGTTCTCGATAATAAACCATTTTATTTAGAGAGAGTGAAACATTATCAGAATGTTATTTTCTGGAGTTAAAAATGATTGCCACCAAAACTAGGCAATAGTTGTTTCGTTTTTTCATTATAAGTCAAAGTGATTAAATTAAAAGTATTATCGATATACAGAAGGAAAACCACAAGATTTGTACTTTTTTTAAAAATTTGGTTCTTGAATATAACAGTATTTCCTAAAAAAGATTGGTTGCTTAGAGACGAAATTGTGTATATGTAAAACAGAGAATGTAGCGGTAACTAAATTCTAATTTAATACCAAAAATGTGAATAACATTTTAATTCAACTATACGTTTGAGATATACGATTACAGTGTATTACATCTTATTTGACATTTAATTTAATCCTGGCATCATGCATTATGTATATGATACATTATTTTGGAAAATATAGACAAAATAAACTGTGATAAAAAAAATCTTAGTAGAAGGTGATGGTATCCAATGCTTTTATTTCCCAGGAAGATAAACAGCAAAAATTAATGTATGAAAAGCATATAAGATACTTTATCACTGATTTGGGTATGAGATCTATCTTATAACCTATATAAATATCAGTGACAATTTTCTTATTATGAATGTGTCAAGAAGGGACTTTCTTATTTTAGAGAAATACAGTTTGCATACGAAAGCTAATGTATAAACTACAAATACTATATATGTTTAGCATATTATTAACTTCATTACCTGGGTCTATAACAGTAATTATCCTGTGAAATAATCATACAATGAATCATAGGAAAATGTCATTTATGTATAAATACTAATGGTTACTACTTTACACATAGACATATTTAGAAATTCATTTATTGCTTCAGAATATGAATAATAATCTATCTAAATATTTGTATAAATAAAGTATATTAAATGTGTATTTCAACTACTGTTTGATAAGTTGTTTTATTTGATATCATATACCAACTCACGTGCAATTGAGTTTCTTCTTATTTAACTCAGTTAAACCTTTTTGTTAACTTATTTAAAGGACAAAGTCATCCGTACTATTACAACTTATTGTACCTTTGTTATTGTTGTGTTTGTATGAAATATGCATGTTGAACATTGCTTACTGCTAGTTTATTATTAACTGCTTAATTGATTCGATGATCCATTCATTTCGTTATATATATACATGTACATTTACACCCTACACACTCTCGGTTTGCTGACTCATTCCTTCGCCTCACTGCTCTGTGACCTGAGTTATCTGCTAATAAAACTGTAGTCGCTGCTTCTCTTTGCCTTCTGTTTTTAAACACCGTTGAAGATTATATGGTAACGGTTACGAGAGTGATTGGTCACCGAAGCACAGTCACTACAATCATAACGATTTTGTAAATGATCTTTAATAGATCACGAAATTCATCTAACCATTACAATTTCATTCAACAGTGAACTACAATAAAATATACATTATAAAATGTTTAATAGCTACTATTTCTTTAAATTCAGTTAATATTGACAATGGACAATATCTTATTTGCACTAATTACTTCATGTTCTAAGCGATTCAATCCTTACAGTTAACTTGGTATTTAACTGAATAGATGTTAGTAATGATTGCTAAATTCACTTTAATTAGTTAATTATATATATTACTGATTATTATGAAAAATACATTTCGAAATGAATATTATAATTTATATTCATACAACATAGTGTGGTGTGGGTTACTTCTATCCACATAAGTAGTTTGTAACGGTGGTCAGGCATAGAATGTATTTCAGTAGAAGTTCGATGAGGAAAGGACGGGAACGGAACGCAATTGGTATGAAAATACATGAACAATGAAATCTGAGATAATGGATTGATGCTTGCAACAGGAACAGTCAAGTTTCAGACTATGGATTGATATTTTGCAAATTATTGATTTACCATATGATTCTCAGATTTTAGTGAGATGTTCTGTAATTTTGTACTCAGATACATTTGATTGTTCCCACTGGTGTTCCTATTCACTGCAAGAGTAGCACAGTGTTATTGGACTAATAAAATTTTATAACGTCAGTGTTCTATTGAAACTGATTTACCGCTAATAAATTTTATATCAAAAGAGAAGTAATCGATCAAAATAAATTGTGATTTCAGATTTTAATTGAGAGATAGGATTATATTTGAATCCTGGATAATGATAATTAACATGTGTGCTCACCAGTGACTAGCTTTGCGAGAAAATTCTCGGAGTTCTTGTGAGAAGCTGTGAGCAGTGGAGCTAATCCGTGTCGGGTAGAGACAGGTATCTAACTCAGTACAATGGAAGATGGTCGTGCAATTTCGTGGATTGGTTGATGTTAGACATTAACACGATTGGATGCCGGCTCAATGGTCCAGTAGGTTGAGGGTTCGCGTGCAAGACTGAAGGCCCTAGGTTGGAATCCCTCGAGCGGGATCGTGAATGCGCACTACTGAGTGCCTAAATAGTACGAAACGGCTGTCCAGTACTTCCAGGTTTCGAATGGTGGTCTAACACCAATGTATTCGTGACCTCAATCAGAAAATTGAAATACATAGTTTGATTTCATATGTTAAAATATTGAGCATTTATCCCTGTCATCACTGTTTGTGTACTGGATGATTTGAAGACGTTTACTAGTTGCTTTGAATTAAAGACTTACTAAATAAAGAATTTAACAGATTTTGATAATTAGTTAAGAATACAGCGAATATTTACCAAATTATTGCTCTGTTAGTTACCGCTGAACTAGCTGAGTAATGACTCTGCCGGCCGTGACGGTAGTTGATTGGAACAGCAAGTGAAACATCGACCAACTTAAGACTATCGACTCATTTTGATGCTTATGCTAACGAACACAAAACCAAGGTCTAGCGCTTTTTTGCAAATGATTTTATCTGTGTATCAATTAAAGATATGGTAACCTTTTTGATTATCAACTGCATAAATCTCCGATGGTAGCGAAATAATGTATTATGATAACTGACTTAAACGGATAATGCGAGAGGCTGAAGATCCTAAGTTTGAGTCCAGTATGAAAGATCATGAATGCATACAACTGAGGAGTCTCGTACTAAAACAAAAAGGCCACCCATTGTTCCAATTATTTGCAATGATGATCTGGCTTTGATTAACTCATGATTTCAAATGTACAGATATCTTATGGTTGTATACGATCATCTCATCTGGAAAATTATGACTCAAAGAACTTGTGAAAGTGTCTACACGCTTGAAAAATTAATTTTGTATATTTGTTCATAAATTATTATAAAGAATGCAAATTTGATAAACTATTTGGTATAAAATAATCTCACTAATTATAACTGATCGAGGTATAACAGTTTATAAAGCAAATATTCGAATAAATACAGATTTTAAGGAGAATTGATTGAATAGAACTTTAATTAATATTACTATTGAAGAAAAAAAGGTGAATGAAATTTAGTTCCTCGCAGAATGATTTGAAGTTTATTATCATTCTATTTCATAACTCTTACAAAGATATATGAGATAGTAAAGCATATTGGATTAGGTCAAGTATGTATGGAATGACATATGATTATAGTTGAAAGAACTATTATATAAAAGATCTTGTAGTGTCGGTTATTATGTTAAGCCCATATACCTCATTTCGGCTTTCGGACAGCCCAATCTATTTATTCTACTTGAGTTATATTCTGAACTTGTTACTTATTCGCTTATCAATCTTGACTGTTTTTATATGAGCGCATATGTGTATGTATATTTCTTATCCCATTACTCATCACATGTCTGTAACTTACTTGTGTGTAACTATAAATATTGATTGACGCTTGAGTAAAAGGGGAGTTGGCCATCACCACTCTGCGTCGTTTCTCTTCTCTCTATTCCATTCGCTTTATATACAAAATATATGTATTTACAAGTCCATTCTCCTTATTCGACTTATTTAATTCCGTTAGTGACTAACGCGATTTTAGTCGACGATTATATACGATTATAGGCGATAACAAACATTCATACGATCTAATTGGAGTCAGATCCACGGGCCACCACAATCTAATTGAATGAACATTTTGAACTCATTAAATTCAATATGAGATTAGTAAACATAGCAACATCTTGAAATAATCAGTAAAAGATCATATATCTCATTCAGAAATAATAATAATATTAATAATTCATACTTACTTCTGTAGTAATTAAACGATTACATTCTAAATGTCCCATAAATAATGTATCATTAGTAAAATTATTTTTTGTATAAGAAGGTAAACTGATACTTATATCAGGTGAACATATATTATCACAGTGTAAATTTGTTAATGTAGATTTAGAAAAAGTATCTTCATTAGTGTTATTATTATTATTATAAAGATCACTATCCCCAGTAACAATATCATTATTATTATTATTATCTTTAACAAATTGAAGTAAATGATCAAGTTTGATTGCATTAGCTAGGGTATTTGGTGTTTTAGGAATAAGTGAACTTTTTTGTGCCATTTCTTGATAATGATTATATTGTACATGAGATAAAACATCACAGAATTCAATTGAATTCTTTTCTATAAAAAAGAAAAGAGGAAAACAACACAAACATCTCGATAAATATTAATGCAAATGACGAGTTTGTTTGGTTAAATTAACAAACATATTAATAATAATAATAATAAATAAACTAAATTGCCATGCACAAATGTACTTGAATTGGACTCATATTACGTAATAAAATACACTTTACTGCATTATCATTTACATCGAAAATCCTCATACTAATGAAAACTGCTGTCAAACTATTTATTGACCCTAATTGGTTGATAAACCTAGTTATTTAGTCACATATTTAAATATAAATAGTCACATTCTAATACAGTATAAATAAAAATTCAAATGTTTTAGTCGTTAACTACTGTTAGATGGAAAAAATATTATGAAATTACAGCACTGTTTCTAGTACGAAGTGACAATACGGTATTCAAGTCGATTTCCAAAAGTAGATTTGATCACATGTATTTCACTAAAAAGATTAATGTTAGAGTGAAATAAATTCATAACTCAGTAGAGTAGCTTTATTTAGTATTTTCAAAGGTTGAAAATTGCAATATTATTAATTATATTGATACCATGAATAACTGATTAATGAGTGGCAAGTAGTAATCAGATGATTATATTTTAAATCAGATTATTAACTGTTGTAAATTAAACTTGTAAAAGTCAGTGTATGCAGAGATATCAGTGATTTGCTTGTGTAAATAAAACATTACCTATTACTTTTGTCTCTTCTACGGATTGAGCCACGTTTATTCTTATTTAGTTATAAGAGCTAGTGGTTATAATTGTTATCCGTGTGTACCTATTCCTGATGTTGGGGATGTTAGATCCCCAGAACTTACTTGGTAAATGCCTTAATTTTGTAGTTTTATTTTGAAAATTTAAATTTTCTTGTTTTTGCACCAAAAGCGCACTTTTCACCTTCGTGTCGTATTTCCCACTTGGGAGAACCTTTGACGCTATTGGTTCGTTGTGTATTTTTAGTATGCTATTTCTGCTACGCTTCCCAAGGACAGTTTTATGCTCTATATATATATATACGTTTAATTTGTGTCTGTTATTATTCACTCGTGCTTCTGGCTTACAGGATACACTTTTCCGTTCCAAGCTTGGACATCTTCCTCTAGTTAGCGGGGCTGGGACGCATCGAATAGCTGGCTTATTGGTCTACGGTCACAAGTCTTTGTTCCATTCGCATACTAACTGAACTCGTAATAGCTTCAAGCCTAGCACCTGGGTTGCCGACAGAAACATTTTGTAGACTAGCAGCATAAGATTACATAGTTTTAAAATCAGTCTCTAAGTCTACCTTACATGTGAAATAAGTTGTGAGATTCGGTACTGGGTACTACACAAACAACGATTTACTTACGAATAAATTGTCTAAATTAACTAGTAGATCAAAAGTGAGTGATATCTTCAAGACAGTTAGGATCAAATGAACATATCGAGTATGGCAGTGTTATCTTACTAACAATCCCCAGTGAATTCATTTTCCCTAAAGTCTTCTGTTGTTATAGTATTTTATTATTTACACTTGAATCTTTGACCAATGTTTCTCAAAACTGCAGAAAACTATAGATCACCCTTTCATTTGTATAATTATCCATTTAATTTGTATTTTTCAATCATACGGAAAAATTCAGAAAAGCAGTAACAATATATTTACACTATCAAGTGATAAGCTTCCTTCTTATTCCATTGACCAATTATTAAAACGTTGAAAACATACAATACTTAAATGACATTTATTCTATCATATATATGTTCTGAAAGCATGAATTTACAGGATATTTTCTACAATGTTTGCATTAAAAACCAACTAGAGAAGCAAAATAAATTTGAATCTATCTTAACGTAATGTAAAACTAGAATAAAAGCCACAAGCTGACTATCAAATATAGCTCAGAACAAATTTATGAATCCGTATTGATGAATCACAAAAGTTCCCGTAATATAACATACCTTTAAGGTTTTTCATCTCTTCTTGAAGTTCATCCGGCTGATTAATATCATCATCATTATCTTTACAAATAACATCAGGAACGTTACTTTTTCCTCTTGTCTTTCTCATTTTTACAGATTGACGTTGTTTTATTGAGGTGAAAATATTCTTACAAGTTGTACGTTTAGCAAACACTCCAATAGTTACAATCAATATAATGCATAATATGGCTGTTGACACAACAATACACATCATGATTAGTTTATTCAATTCAACAGCTCCAGTATTATCCACTTCGGTGATACCAATTAATCCAAGTGATTTTAAATTAGCCAACTGATATTCATCAAGTGTACCAAGACTTCTACCAATTGGTGGTGAGTCAGTGATAATAATCTGAACATCTATTTTACTAGATTTCGGTGGAACTCCACGATCTGATGCTTGAATCGATAAAATTGTAGGAACCTAATTGCACAAATAATGAAGGAGTAGGTTAGTAATTCATTAATAAAGTAAGCATAATTCACTTTCAGAAAAATTAAAATTTACAAGTTCATATTAAGATAACTTTAAAGTTATTCACTACACATTGGTGAAGTCATTCTATTTTATGGTATTAAGGAATTACAGAATGATACAATTTCGTTACTTCGTTACAAATGAAGCACAGTAGAATGCTCATTTATAATCTTAAAGTCTATTTGCGCTACGACACGGAGCGAATGAATTCAAGAATGTGACTGACCCATTAAAATGAAATTGGCTTCGTGATTTCAGTCAACTACAATAACTAAGCTAATTTAACTTGTGATAAGAAGATTATTGGTAAATAGGGCTAGTGAATGCTAGTAGTACTTGTTTCGTTCCAATAGGCTGTTCATGGGATACTAATTTTACTGTAGCTACCCAGTGTTTCGTCATTGTTTTTTCTAAATATAAATCACTGAACCAGCATTTTGTAGGTTTTCAATCATGAACATTGCATTTCTATTGTTTCTTTATTGCTGTGCAAAATGAATTCCATTGAATTAATAAATGTATCCGAATGAACACATGTTTTCAATGCGTCTTAATCATTGTCTATAATATGTTTGGTACATTTATTGAACATTTTCATTCATAAAAATTTATAAATATAAGAGTTGTGGATATTGTTGAATGTTGTTATGCTTGAAAACTAACATGAAGTAAGCCAACACTAAAAAATCTGAGATCATTGAACATCTATTTCATCCTATTATGAGACTACCTACTAGTGCGCATCCAGTAAATTGTCAGGAAGATAAATGCTTAGATGACAGAAATAAACTGGACTGATAAATCTTTGAATTAATCATGAAAAATAGAAAACAAACATACAAACAAATATCATAAGGTTTAATGAAA
Organism: Schistosoma haematobium; assembly: GCF_000699445.3. Classification (NCBI taxonomy): domain Eukaryota; kingdom Metazoa; phylum Platyhelminthes; class Trematoda; order Strigeidida; family Schistosomatidae; genus Schistosoma; species Schistosoma haematobium. The sequence continues at coordinate 39,213,076 of NC_067196.1, read as the reverse complement.
TATTGTACTTGCATCTTTAGATTTCTGAATAGTATTTGTTACAATTATCTCTCCTGTATCATGACGTAATCCAAATATATGTTTGGGATCACCTTTAAGTAAACTGTAATGTATCTCACCATTTCGACCTGAATCTTTATCAACAGCTACTAATCGTGTTACTATAAATCCTTTTTTTTCATGTACAGAAAGTCGAACCTTGAAATTAAGAAATACATATAATGAATAAGTTTATTATTAATTTCTAAATGTTAGTTTTGATATTGCATTAATTGAAGTATATCTATACGAAAAAAAATTAAACAGATTTCAATTAGTGAGTTTAGATTTTTCAATAATGACAACAAACTATTATCAGTATAACTTTGTTATATCATCATGCATAAAATTCATTGATTATGAAAAAACATTTGATAGTGTAAATAGGAGGACGTTATGGAAATTTCTTTGACACTACGGAGTTCCTGAGAAGATTGTCAATATTATCCGGAACTCATACAATGGACTACAGTGCAAGGTCGTACATGGAGGACAGCTGACAGATGCATTCCAAGTAAGGACCGCGGTCAGACAAGGCTGTTTACTCTCTCCCTTCCTCTTTCTTCTGGTGGTCGACTGGATTGTGAAGACCTCGACATCTGAAGGAAAACACGGCATACAATGGACAGGTCAGAACCAATTAGACGAATCGGACTTCGCAGATGACCTAGCCCTCCTATCCAACACACGAACAAATGCAGATGAAGACAGCCAGTGTAGCAGCAGTCTCTGCATCAGTAGGCCTCAGCATACACAAGGGGAAAACCAAGGTCCTCAAATACAACACGGAGAACAGCAATCCAATCACCCTTGATGGCGAAACTCTGGAAGATGTGGAATCCATCACACACCTGGGAAGCATCATCGATGAACAAGGAGGATCAGATGCAGACGTAAAGGCGAGGATTGGCAAAGCAAGGACCGCATTCCTACAATTGAAGAACATATGGAACTCAAAACAACGGTTTGTCAACCAATATCAAAGTGAGAATCTTCAATACGAACGTCAAGGCAGTTTTACTGTACGGAACTTTAAACTTGGAGGACTACTACAACCATCATCGAGAAGGTACAAGTATTTATAAATAGTTGTCTACTCAAGATACTCAACATCCATTGGTCGGATACCATCAGTAACAGCCTTTTGTGGGAGAGAACAAACCAGCTTCCAGCTGAAATGGAAATTAGGAAAAGACGGTGGTAATGAATAGGACATACACTATGCAAATCATCAAACTACATCACGAAGCAAGCCCCAACTTGGAATCCTGAAGTGAAGCGGAAAATTGGAAGGCCGAAGAACACATTACGTCGGGAAATAGAAGCAGATATGAAAAGAATGAATAACAACTGGAAGGAGCTGGAAAGGATTGTTCGGGCCAGGGTTGGATGGCAAATGCTGATGAGCGGCCTATGCTCCTTCACGAGGAGTAACAGACGTAAGTAAGTAAGTCTGTTACATCTACTTTTCCACATGACGTTTGACAAGAACAATGTTTCTAATAGAAATGAAACAGTTTAATTGGATATATTATAGGAAGCTTTATTTAGAAAAACAAAATATTTAGCATGTGAATAATGAGTAACTTTATAAAATTTTGTCATAGCAACAGAAATGTTGTGTTGAATTATTATTTCAAGATAATTTTGAATTAGGTAATATCCAACTTGACATATTCTGTCATAAGGAAATAAAAAATGTAATCAATTAATATGGTTAACCAAAAACATAAATATTATTTTGATTGTTTTAAAAAGTGATATCTGATAACTTCTGTTTGTTGTACAATTTTAATTAGATTTAAGTTTAGTTTACATGTCAATGAGACCAAGTAGTTCGCAAGAAATTAATATAAATAACTATAATGTATATCTCTTTGTCAAGTTCATTTATCTTAAACATATATGTTTATTATACATGTGGATATGGAGGATCCACCTAGGGAATTCGGAAAACCCTGATTACAAATCAATGGTACACATAAGCTCCAGGATCCTCAAGGAACAAATGGCGTGTGAACCAATTATTGGTCACTGGCTATCATGGGACTGCATCTCCTGACGTTTCTCCACTGCCTTGTGGATCAAACCTTTAGGTCAAAGGCTCCGGGAGTGGCCTCCTAAGAAAACCACCTTCTTCGGTGTAGGCCCCTAGGCAGTACCACAACCCACACATAAATTAAGTGAATTGCGTATTCATTGCCCCTCTGTACCAATATTTACGTTCAAATAAAATAAAAATACCATACATGTGCTAATTGATGCTATTTCGAACATATATTAGAAACAAAACTGTTTTCTTCGAGTAAGGCTGCGTAGAATTTATATGACTGAATTTATAGATTTACTTACAACTGAAGTTATTGGTGAATGTAGAACGAACTTAAAGAAGACTAGGAATAAAGAATAAATGAAATAACTTTTGAAGTTTGAGATCGATTTTCATTGTTTTAATATAAATAAAGGCATTCATTTATTTGTATCTTTTTTCAAAAATCAGCAAGAATGTCTACGATATTTGTAAAAACAAATAACTATGCGACTACCGAATCTACATTTCATCATCGCCAATTGATATATGTCCTTTTTTTTCTTAAATGACGGTATAATATTTATCACGAACGTCTGTTGAACGATCATCCCTTAAAAACCTATATCAACATTTGTTTATGACGTAAGTGTTATAAACATAAAATAATGTCTGTGAAAAGAGCCAGTGATTATACACAAGATACAACTGAATTTTAACTTATATACATATATATCAACTACTTAAATACATAGTACATTTTCAGTTAACTGGAAGTCAAGGCTCACAACAGTTTAAGACTAAGATTCATGCTGACAAGTATGAATTAGAAAGATGTATGAATAGTAATAAAGGAACTTTCAAGAACTTATATACTGAATTTCATATTATTGATAAACTATTGTGTTCTAAAGCATGGAAGAAAGCATAAAAATGTATTTTGATAATTTAAGCTGTTTAAATATATTCTTTTATTTGTTATTTTTATTTTCATTCGATTATTCATTGTCAAAAGTTTATATGATGCCGATTACCGATGCAAGAGCAAATGACTGTTAATAAACTAAATAAAATAAGAATAGTGATATGTTTGGGGTTTGGAATCACATTTTTGAAGATGACAAGCACCTAAGTCTTACATTAATGAGCTAATGAAATTGTGCTTATTAGCTAGGCATAAGTGATTGTAATTTTGAGATACAATACTATAAAATATAGAATAATTTATTCATTTCGTATTGTTTGTTTGAACCTTCCCATTGACGTGTACGACCGCAATTGATCAGTCTCCATCTTTGCTTAGAATAATTTATTGTCTGAGTAAATATTTTATATGTTTAATGTAGTTACAATACACATCCTAGAATGCACATACAGAGTATAAACATTTATATGTTGTCAAGTAGTATAAAGAAAGCTTTACGGGCTTACGAGCAAGGAAATCTTTTGTTGTGAATGAAATGTATCAGCACTATTTGTTTGAATATTATGTAATTTTCCAATACATAAAACCGCATATCTAAAAAAGCATTACTCACATCTCGATCAAGATGAAATCACTAAAGCTGTAAACGTTTCGAAGCAATCAATATGATCATCGTTAATTTAAAAATGAAATACATAATAGGGACAATATCAATAGAGTTCGTTTTTCTTACAATGATCTGCATTAAGAAACTTACTCTATTATAACTAGAAACTATTCATATGATGGTGTTTAGTCTTTTGTTCTACATGACATTCATTTATCATTTTATTTATTCAGTTTATCGTTATTGTAAAGTACAACAAAAATAACCTGAAAATAGTTTTATGTTTAATAGTGACTTGAAAGATAAGTAAATCCTTCTTACGTAACAAATAAAGCATAGGAAGAGCTAGAAATTCCTTTCATAGAAGTGTTTGTATCATATTTTTCATTCTGTATAATTCACATGAATTTAACTGCAGACATATTTTTTCAACAGAAGATAGATTACCTACAATTTGAAATTCCAAAGGATGTAAGATTTAAATGACTAAGAAATATTGAAACTGTTTGCTTATCTCATTCTGAATAACCTAAATAAAAATGAAAAGAACAAAACAATCTACGACTTAAGAAACTTATCTAATGATCATAGTCTAATGACTAATTAACTTATTTAAATAATGAAACAAAATAAATATGAAATCGAGCTAATGGGGTATTAGTCAAATATTATTCTTATTGTTCCGTTGTATTATTTAAACTTGGATTAATTCTAATTTGGTTATTTATTCTCTGAAGAAGTGACTTACACTAAGTCACGAAACGTCAGAAAACAAAATATATATGGGTCGTTACTTATCATGTTTTGGGTGTCGTAACCATGTCAGGAAGAGAATTCAATAATAATACTGAAAAAATTATGTTTCTAAAATTAATAGGCTTATGATTTAAACATATTTTTATTCAAGAGAATTAACTCACCTTAAAAACACTTGTGTTTGGATACACAAATATTGGAGTATTATCATTCAGATCTGATACTAATATGCGTACAGTGACTGCAGATGTGTGAATATTATTTTTATTTTGTGATGTTATTTTATGTTTTGATACTTCGTTTATTTCTTCTTCATAATCATCAATTTGATAATTTACCGGTAAATATCTGTTTTCTAACTGAACTCCACCATCAGTAGCTAGAACTGTAAACTGATAAATTGATTGGGACTCTCTATCTATAATACGGTTTGTTTTCAAAAGACCATGAGAATCGATCTGTAAAAATATACAATGAGGTTCTTTATTGAATGAAATTCAACTACACGTATGTATATTACAAAAAATTATTTAATTTAAATAGTTTAACTGAAAAGAAACTGTTCTACCGATGTTTTAATCGGTATTTCGTAGATTTCCTCCTATGTGTAATAATTCTCCATTGTCATAGGTCAAATATTTGTGAGATCTTATGTTGATAAAAAGCTTAGATTGATATGTATACATTGTTTATACTGAGTTATAATGAGGCAATTTTAAACTCAAGTTCAACTTACCACAGTGAATTCTTAAGTGCACCATGTTTCTTAACTATTATTGAAACCGTCAACATTAATTTTGGAGCTTTGTTCATTCCATCCTTTCAATTCATCAGTTCATGTGAAGTATTTCCAAAGGATAATTAATGATAGAAAAACGTTAGAACTATTATAGCGTCTACGAATTTTAGTAGAGATAATCCTTAAAGACTAATAAGCAATCTAATTAATGTTCGACTTACAAAGTTTATCTTTGAAAGAATTAATGCCCTATAAGTCGAAATAATGAAAACAGAAATAAATTGTTGCACAGGTGGAATTACAAGATGAAAATTAGATAAAACTTTATTTAAGTAGAAAGAAGCATCCTAAAAGATTAGTAATTGATTAATAATAAAGATTAAAATTTTTTTAAATATTTCTCTTCAGTGGCTACAATATGCTAAGAGAAGCTGTTTCAACAAAGTCGACTCAAACTATATTTAAGTACTTGTAAAAAATAGTATGTCAACACAATATTAGAATCTTTACAGTAAGTTGTCAGTTATTTCTGATAAAATGTATCTTTATGACAGTTTTACATTAACCACTTAGAATTAGTTAGCTAACATTTCATTACTGTAATGATAAGCAATTAACAGGTGAACGCGGTGGATCTGATGCAGATGTGAAGGCGCGGATCGGAAAAGCAAGAGCAGAATATTTACAACTGAGGAACATCTGGAACTCAAAGCAACTGTCAACCAACACCAATGTCAGGATTTTCAATGCAAATGTCAAGACAGTTCTACCGTATGGGGCAGAAACCTGGAGAATTACGAAAGCCATCATCCAGAAAATACAGGTGTTCATTAACAGTTGCCTACGCAAAGTACGTTGGATCCGTTGGCCGGACACTATTAGCAACAACGTGCTGTGGGAGAAAACAAACCAGATCCCAGCGGAGGAAGAAATCAGGAAGAAGCGCTGGAAGTGGATAGGACACACATTGAGGAAAGCACCGGACTGCGTCACAAGACAAGCTCTCACATGGAATCCTCAAGGCCAAAGGAAAAGAGGAAGACCAAAGAACACATTACGCCGAGAAATGGAAATAGACATGAGAAAAATGAACAGGAATTAGATGGAATTAGAAAAGAAGGCCCAGGACTGAGTGGGTTGGAGAATGCTGGTCGGTGGCCTATGCTCCATTGGGAGAAACAGGCGCAAGTAAGTAAGTACATAATAATAATAACATTTTATAATCTTACATTGAATAATTTCAAAAAGTATCTAAACCATTATGCATAGATTTCATGATTGATAGTTTTGACATAAATTAACTTCTTTATATAGATATTTACCTATGATTATTTTAAATATTTCATTAGATGAATCTTAACGAATTGTTTATTTCAATCATATTTTGTTTTTGGTTATTGTTGTTGTTGGAATTATGTAGGTGGTCTAAGAACAACTGTTGTATATCGACAAATTGTAATGATACATTATCTGGTTTATTTAAATATAATTTAACATATCATCATTTAGTTTGTTTATAAAGAATTTGTTTATTTAGGAAATAATATACCTAAGTTATGTCAATCAATTTATATATTATAATCATATTATTAATGTGTTAATAAAGTATGTTTATAAAGAAGCATTTATGTCTCAATCTTTCTTTTTATTCAACAAATGTAGTTGAATTATTAAAAATACCGTACATATTTTATTAGATTGAGGTTAGCTTCCAAATGCCCAGGTATAGCCGAGAGTGGGGAGAGTCAGCTCTCCCTCTTGAAATACTCTCACATGGCCACGCGTATATAGCCTCTGCCAGGAAGTCCTACTCACTGCCTTCTCGTGGCGGGGGTGTTGTTTACGAACTCGAGAGGAAGATAAGCGGATGTTCGGCACTTTAACAGGGTTGGTGGACATTGGGAGCCTACCTAGGGGAGTCGGAAAACCCTGAATCCAAATCAATGTTGCACATGGGCTCCAGTATCCTAAAGGAACAAATGGCGTATGAACCATTCGTTGATCAATGGCTACCATGAGATTGAGACTCCTTACGTTGTTCCGCTGCCTTGTGGATCAGACCTTCAGGCCGAAGGCTCCGGGAGTGGCCCCCTAAGAGAACCATTTGCTTCGGTTTGGGCACCCGAGCAGTATCACAGCTCTCGCACAAATCAAATGAGATTTGTGTGGCGCATATGTATTTGGTGCCTTCTTGAGCCAATATCTATGTGTTAATTAAAATGAATAAATAAGATTAAGGTTAAATAGAAATAAAACAATAGTCATAAAAAATATATATCTTTTGGTATTGTTTAAAGAGTTAACAATTGCGGTTTATTAGTACCGATTTTCAAATTAGGTAGATAAACAACATAAAAAACTAGATCGCAATGTTTAAAATGGTAAGGAGATTCCATTACTTTATAGTTCTATGTGTTGTACCACAGTCTAATACCTCCTGTGTATAATTTATTCGTTTGTTAATTTAATGAATGTAAACTTAATTTTCACAAATAAATTCGGATGATCTGATAACAGGAATGATGATGTATTTTTGATAATTTATAATTCTTATTCACATATGAGTTTTGAGAACTTCACAAGTCCTTAATGAATAAGATGGTTGATAGAGTGAATATATTAATAGTTCACTGTCATTCGTTTGTTAGTTTAGCAGTATTTCAATGAGAGTATGCTGTCATATAATCTTGTTTTTCATAACTCATGGTTAGTATTAGTTGATTTATCGAGAGCATTGCTAAATGTATAAGTTTTAATCATATTGTTAATATGTTTAGTTCTAGATAGTTCCTCTACTAATTCAGATTTATGTCTACTAATTCATATTCATCGGTTTCATCTAATTAATGATTTCTTTTCACTTCCAGTCTTTTGTGCTTATGTTTTTCCCGGGATTTTTCCTTATTGTTAAGTCAATTGGTTATTTATCAAATAATTTTGTAATTCAGTAAAAACATAGAACACTATCTTTTTACAATGATAATGAAATTCGAAACTTGGAGATGGATGTTAAAACGTTTTGTAACTAATTGATCATCGGTTAGTGATCAATGTCAAGCGTATTAGGTTCTCCTTAGTGCAGATCGAATTCTATAGACCAAGTTACAAAGTGGCCCATAGTCTAGGTGACTGGACATCGCATCCACTGAATTGAGATGAGACTGTAGTCGCAGGTAGTCATCACGAAACCCTGGAACTACTTTTCGTGCTATTCGGCACTCGTCAGCAAGGTGTACCTGTAATCTTGAGAGAAATATTGCCGTGTCACCCAGCTTTACAGATAATTTTTTCTCTCTCGAACTTCAAAATGTTTCATTAGAATCGGTCAGGTTCAATACCTACAGTAGTATTAGGAGATAAAATGGTTGCGAAAGTCAACCACTTCACTTATCTTGAAAGTCCTGGTAACCCATGTAGTTTGATGTTTGGCAAAATCTCGAGATTAGTTTATAATCCTCACCGCTTGTAAAAGCTCAGTATTTCGCTTAGCTTTTCTTTATGTTTGTGAAATGTGACGTTTAAAAGAAGTGGTTATTCGAAAGTTACTAATACTTGGTTAACATTGTCATTGAAGCTTTGAATAGATTAGGTGGAATGAATTACATTATTAAGATCCTTATCTTAGTAGTTAACTAAACATAGTCATCAGTCTGCAGATATGAAAGAGTACTTCATCAAAATGATAAAATAACGACCCAAAGGAATATCATTATAGACATGTTTATTTGGTTGTAGATGGAATAAAAACCAGCCATGCTATAAAATTCATTAGCTTAGATATCTATCATAGATTATGTAGCCAATGTTAACCAAGTCTTTAAAATGATATTCGAATTCATATTAAAGGATCATTTACAATGAAATCAAGTTCATAAGTGAAATATAGACAGAAAATTATGTACTTCTAATATTTCAATAACCTAATTCAGTTTACATATTAATTATACTTATTATAATGTCAAAATAAACACCTTGGTTTTTTCTCAGTTTGATGATAAAATGATTAATTTTCAAAATGAATATTTCCGGTAATTAATTGGAAAATTGACATTATTGATGTTTAATATATTTGTTGATTCCCATCACATAGCATGTATTTTTTTGCTTTTGGTTTGTAATCATTGCGCGGCAATTTAATTTAGCGTTGGTTTTTATAAAATATTTGAAGATTATTCAAGGAAATTTTTGAACATTCAAGCATAACTGGATATAAATAGAGCAGGAACAAACATTGATGGAGAATAGTATGAACTCATATTATTTCGATGTTTGTTCTTGCTCTATTTAAATTCATAAAGGGAACCAATCGCAAAACTGGATAAATGTTTAGTTCTAACATAGAACTCTATATCGATGAGTATTTTATGAATCAAAGAAAACATGAACAGTTCTGGTTGAATACTACTTAATAGTTTTAAATAAAGACTAAATATTTATCTGATGCTATTTAATGTTCAACTGTTGTTGAAATGAGATCAAAGGGTGATGGAAACTTTTATCATAATGAATAGTTTCTATAAGACATTAGTAATAAGGAATAAACTAAATATGATTTTAACTGAGCATAATTCTACTATCTATAGTTACAGTAAAAGATAAACCATGCTACAAACATCAGTAAAAGATGACTAATTTTTCATATTATTTGTTGTAATGATTAGCTAATGAACCAAACAGAAGTGAAGTCAAAAATGTATACATAGATCAATTTCACTGATTGAAATCATGAGACAATTGAAGCTAGACCACTACCACCCAGGACCTATCAGTCTCAGGCCAGACGCTTAACCAACTAGACCTTTCAGCCGGTGCGGGATCGTGGATGTGCACTGCTGAGGAGTCCCATGCTACGACGAAACAGCCGTCCAGTACTTCCAGGTTTTCCATGGTGGTCTAGCTTCAATTGACTCATGAATTTAACTATTGAAATTTCTAAAATCTCCACAGAACCCCTTCTGAACATAGATCAATTGTTCGAAATAATATTTTGTTAAAAATTTACATGAAATTATGTCTAGAATTCATCGCTGTAACTTGTTCAAACTTAAAATCGATAAGCTGGATATGAGAAGAATTCCAAGTTAGTTGTATTGGGAAAAAATCGGATAATCAATTCATTGATAACATTATTTCTTGTATATAATACAAGGAGTAAATCTTTTGGTGCTTGTAAATACCATATATTAAAAAAACTGTATTCAAAAGGACAAGTTTTCGCACACAATATTTAATCCACTGTCAAATCAATAAATGCATACTATATTGAGGACTTCAGTTAATAGATTTAACTTTACTTAATATTTTGATTTAAATGGTTTGTAGTATTGCTAAAATATATGGGGCAAGTATCATATGAACTTCCTTAAATATACTGTAAACGAAATTCTGTTATCAATTCCTTCTAGTTACTGATAGGGCGTGGATCCATGAATAGTTAGTAATTACATTTTTCTTTATATGATTAGTCATTTACTTTCTGATCGGTAGCACAATAGTATTATTGTGGATAAATATTATGCTTACAAATAGTAGTCAAAATTTATTAGTGTACATTCATAAATTCAGTCGGTCTGTCGATTGTTCTGTTGTTTAGAGTCTATTCATCCAAGATCTAAGTTACGAGCCCATAAGCAGATTATCTGTTAATTAGTCTATATTATCCTATTTACTGTATCAATGGGCTATCAGGTCATCACAACAAAAGTCATTGGAATTCGTTGGGTCTGATGGTTATCGGGTTGTTTTTAAACACATTGACTAATACTTAATTTTACATATTCAATTGAGCTAATTCGTTATAATTACTAAATTACACCTTTATGTATAGAAAACTTACAGTTTCTAGATGAGGTTTTCATAAACTACATTATTCTACCAGATAGCGTCACCTACATCAGTCAGGTGAATAATGGTTATGGATGACTAAGTGCCACTTCAATGACAACGATGTTTATAAGATATAAGAAGTTGCATCTGTGTTCATAAACATATTTTCGAAAAACGTCATGGCTGGTAACCAATGCTAATATGGTCTGTATAATTTTGAGATAATGTAGTAATATGGTACAAATAGGATAACTTTATGAGTATACACTGTCCATAGTTATACGATTTTGATATAGTGTAGACTTATTGATTTATTTTTCAACTTACTTCAAAAGGTAAACCGGGATCAAGAAGAGAGTAGATTAACATACTATTCAATCCAATGTCACAATCAGTTGCAACCACCATGCCAATAATTCTTGGTCCAGTATAATTTTGCATAAAATCTTCAACTATAGTAAAATTGTATTCCGATTGAGAAAAGTTTGGTATACAATCATTAATATCATCCAAAATAATATGGACATTTGTGCTTGTCGATAAACTTGGTATACCTGAATCAAATGCAACTACCTAAAAACAATAATTCGGAAGGAAAGCAGTTTTTACAATAAGGCACAATAATTAAAAATCCAAGTTGGATTTATGGTATTTTGGTCTTATGATGAACAAGTCAATATAACAGTTTAAAGCCTTAAGTAGTAAGAATTTACTTTGTCTCTGAACTTGAAGATACTACAAAAGAACATGAGTTAGACTGTCAGGACTTCTAAATGAGTACGGTATATGTGCAAAATTAAAATAGAAACTATTCAATAAGCAACTGGAAAAACTAAAAACCTTTTCGAATTATAAGTATCACTACAATGTTTACTAATTAGTTTAATTAATTTTACAGAACCACGCATACATTTTGATTAATATAGTTTGTGGTTATGTAACCTCCAAAAAAAGGAAAGGAGAACATCTGTGTAATCGTTGAAAGTCATTAAGAATTAAATGTTAACTGACAACATTTTATCTGTTATCAAGATTAGTGATGAAGTGTGAAATCCACGTCGAATTCTAACTTATTTCCATCTACTGCTTCATAAATCTAAAGCACAACATGTAATGTTATTGAAGTAACGACAGAGTGAACTTGTATGTCAATAAACAAGTGATGTTGCTAAAATTTTAATCTGGCTAATTGTGTACATTTTATTATGAACCTGAATACCAGGGATTAAGTTATAAAACAAGACCAGTGAAAATATGAATTTAGTTCTACAATCAAATGTTTTATCATGGGTGTTTATTTAGTTGTGATTGAAATTTTTTAAATTTAACTGGTCTAGTTATATCATACTAACTAGATGGTCAATGGGTCCTAATTATGTAAATCATAAATAGGACGTGACTATATGTTGCCTAGATGTGTGGAACAAAGAATCAGGCAGTTCACTGGAACTAGTTTTGGAAATTAATTTAATATTTGACATCAATTTATAATGTATCTTATCCTAAAATTATATATATATATATCACTATGGTTTTCCTAATTACACAGATATCTTGATAAAGGTCTATCTCATTTATTTGTCATAAACAGTTATACAGAATTATGGAAATTTAAATACAAAACCTGATTATCTAGTCATCTCTTTTTTTGGTCAGTATTTAGTTATGGTTTTTAAAAACGTCTAACATATCTGAAACGTTCCCACATGAAAATGCAAAAAAAACAACATGATAATTGAAGTCATTTGGATGGATACAATAATAATTTATTACCATTTTATGTGAAATAAATTTAAGAAATAATTGATAAAAATGTTACTGTCACATGCTTTATTGACATCTAAATATAGATCGTAATTTCTTAGTTTTCACTGACAAGTAACTAGTTATAGAGTAATAATAATAGTGGTAGCGTTAGTGTAGTGTATACTACTTATGTTGATAGATATAAATAGTATGTAACATCAATAGAAAGTTGAATGTCTAGAGGCAGAATATTGAGAAGATTGAAGAGAACAGATAAGAAAACAAAGAACAATTGTAATAACATCATTATTAGAAGAATCATGAAGCATTGTTTTTATAGTTTACGGAATTACTCTGTGAGTTTGCAATATACAATACATTGGTCCAGCCGAACTCATTTGTTTGTTCACTACAGTAGTAGTTATAATAGCACCAGCAGAAGTAGAAGCAGGGTGGTGTGTGCTACATATATTGATATAAGTAGTATATGACGCGAGTCAGGAATGTAATGTCTGGCGGCAGAAGATGGGGAAGATCAAGTAAGGAGGGACGGGATTAGAAAGCAATTAGTATGGAAATGCAAGAACAATGAAGTTGGAGACAATTATTGAACATTTTGCAAATCGCGTATTATAGTATGATTTTTCTATTTTACCAAGTCACTCTGTAATTTTGTGATAAATATAATTCGATTGTCCCAACCCGTGTTCTGTTCACTACAGTAGTAGTATATCAGCAGTGTAAAAGTAGGTTTTGGTTATTAAATGAAATGAGATAACATCAAACTCATCAGTTTCATGGTTCTGCTATAATCTTACAGCCACTTTATGATGGAATTTCAGATTTGTCCAACTGTCTGCTCTTTTCTATTTATTAATAATATAGTCCATTACTACTATGATGTTCTGTTATATTAAGTTTCTTTAGAATTTCGTTTTGATGAGGATTATTTACGACAAGAGTAACTTACACCAGGTGTAAATACCACCCTTAGCAATCGTTTAATCTTTTTTTGCTGATATTTTCATTTGAAACAAATGATAAGTTGTTTCCTATGTTAATCACTTTGTAAGCTTTAAGAATTGCAAATTTCATAATAATAAGAAAACCATATGTTTGCATAATTATGTTTATTGACTGTTCCCAATTAAAAAAATACCGCCTATTTTTTTGAAGTATAATAGAAAGGGTTACAAATATTTACGTGTATAACAGATTCATTACCAATTTATATTAAGTCCTCAACTACTTAAATTCTCATTCGAAGTTTATGATAATTAGTTAAACTAATTTACTTTTCTTTTATTACTTAAGTGTATGGTATTTAATTCAACCATTTAGTGTTTGTGAATTGTTTAACTATATTGTTCGTACTGCTCAGTAGATAGCTTATTATTATTATTTATTTTATATCTTATTATTGCTAATGTATTTAGGAATAAAAATAAAAAAATTTTTTGCTGTGTTCTGGCCTTTTTTCTGATATTTTTAATGTATTTATGCAATTTCAATAAGATATGTCATGACATTTAAGTCAATTTAGCTAATTTCAAATGGATAATCTACCTGAAATATATCTATATTTCTATGCATTTTTATAAAGAGGAATCGATTGTTTATAATACTTCCCATAGGACAATATATTATGTTATTATTAGACTTATTTTAAAGTATTTCATCAACTTGGTGAGACTACAATTTATGGACGACCTTTTAGCGATGCTGAAGTGATCTTGAGAGTGAACAACTTTTAATTAGGAGTAAATGAGGGTTATAAGGCAGTTAGAATCCTCATTAACAGTTGATGGTTAGTGTTTAAAATTAGATTTAGGGTTTTCATCACGAACGGATATCAGCTATAATGCTCAAACTCTATTTAGCCAAATTGATGAATGAATTCCGCACCCAAATTTGTGACTCGTTATCTTATATCTGATTGGTTCGTCCATAAATTATAGTCTTGCCCACCAACTTCATTACATATTAATTTTTGTTTTCTAAAATAAATCTATAGTGTACATTTAACTAGGAAACCATTGTTTGACAAAGATTTATCTATAGTTTTCAGATATCATTTAAAAGATCATTAAAAGTAACTATACAAGTTTTACCTAAAATTTAAGTAAACATCAAATTTATGGGTATGAGTAACAAACCAATGTGACATTTTCGTTCCATTGAAATAAATACCACTTCTTGAATAGGTATCTGTTTTTTCAGGTTTAAACATTTTGAGTTATTTTCTACTATGAATAATCAAATCAAAGTATCCCAACAACAAATTCATTTGTTATTGTTTACTTGAATCTTCCCATCGATGCTTAGATCTTTTATTCGCATATATGCATACTATGTGTATTGCCTCAATATTGCCTCGATTCACAAGTATTATAAGTAAAGATGGATACTAGCTAAGTGGATAATGCGATAACGTTTGTAGCGAACGGTACTGAATTCGAGTATCAGAATGAACATCAACTCTGAGATACAAGTACATTCAGCTGACGAGTCCCAAATAGGACGAAACACGCGTCGCGAATTCCACTGACAACCACTATCTATATTATTTCAATAATATCTATATAACTAAGTAAAAAAGGTAAATAATTAACTTCTTGAGGATATACTTATTCATTTAACAAAATTATAAATCATTTGAATGAATAAAGAATATTAGTCGGTTTTGGCACGCTCACTCTTTAAAATACTTCAGAAGTGAATTTAATTAAGGAACAAATTCAATATGAGCATTATTATTATTATTTTCCTTCCATATTAACCTTTTATTTATATTTAGTGGTTTAGTAGATAGGAAACTATTTGTATAGTATTAAATTAATTTAAATTAACTATACAACATCAAAGTGCTTTACTTTATTTATTTTTGTCATCGTTATTTCTTAAACCCTTCATACATTTATATTAGTCATTTAATGTTTATTTTAAATTTGTTAATTTCATTTCTATCCTTTAAGTACTACTTTTTAGTTGTTTACTCGTTAAACATTCTTGTTTAATTAGTTAATATAAGAATAAAAATTAATGAAAATTAATATTTTAGTTGTCAAAACTACTTAATCATTATTCTACTGGATATAGAAGCTTAAAATTGTAAAAGACAAACATTTAATTGATAAAATACTTTAATGCACTGACTTAATTGATTAGAAAGTATATATATATATTGTCTTCAGTGAGCTGATATCTCACAACAGACCTGGTTGAACTTCACTAGTCACGGCTTTTTACTAGAACTCTAGGAAATGCTTTATGATGTCAGTTACTAGTGAGTAGATGATGACTGATAGGTCCTGTTTTGGAATCTCGCGGGGGGCCGGGATCATGGATGTGCCCTGCTGACGAGTCCCATTCTGGGAAAAAACGGCCATCCAGTGCTTCCAGGTTTTCAATGGTGGTCTAGCCTCAATTGACTCATGATTTCAACTATTGAAATTGCCAAAATCTCCACAAAACCCCTTCTGATATACTAATATATATTTCACGATTTGATTTCCAACATAATTTTGTTTATATCCAGATTGGTAATAAACCGAAAAACTATTTTTCAGCTCACTTGACGATATGTTCAACTATCTTCATTCAATATATAAACGACAGATCTTCATGTTAACAGGTATACTGTTCTTTGACGTACTGTAGAGTCATTTTTATAATAATATTAATACAAGTGCTAGGTTCATAACCAAATCAATTAAACTTGATATCTTTTATTTTTCAGGACTTCCTATTTGATATCTTAAAATGCTATTTAACCTACACAAATTTTAGTATTATAATTTAAATATATAAAAACATGTATATAGCAATTTATTAATTAAATTCATGAGTCAATTGAAGCTAGACTATCATGGATGGCCTGGAATCACTGGACGGCCATTTCATCCATACAGCATTTATATATTAATAATAATAATAACATTTTACGTATTCTGTTGTATGTAATAAATGTATTTAACTCAATGGTTAAGATGATGAGTCAGTTGAAGCCAGACCACCATGGAAAACCTGGAAGCACTGGACGGCCGTCGCATCCTATTGTGAGACTCCTCAACAGTGCGCATTTATGATAAACAATGATATTTCAATGACATAAAGGAATATTATTTTCATAATTAGATTAATTACATAATCAATTGTGTCATCATTGAATTGTGAATTTTCATGCAAAATAATGATTTAAATAGTTTGCTTTTTTTAAATTAAGAATTAAAATTACTTCGATAAGTGAAATGTATTTCATAAACGATTTGCCAAAAATTAAAAAAATTATTGATTTAAAAGTTAGTTACTATAATAAAATATGAATTACGTAATAGTGTAATCCATTATATTAAATTTTTGATAATCTTTGTGCTAATCAAAATTAAAGTTGATTACAGAATTTATCTATTCAATATGTTTAATTCAATATATTCTAAATGGACTATTCTTTATGCTTAATAACAACGGACAGAATAAAAATTAGATATACGTTTTCTTTTTTTTGCTTTTTGTTGTTGTTTTGTTTTAAGATGATCTGAATTTAATAGTTTCATCAGTATAGTGGTTGTGGAGATTGTTAAGTTCTTGATTGAGATCATGAACCGATTGATGTTAGATCATCATTGAAAAACTGGAAGCACTGGACGGCCACTTCGTCCCATTGTGGGACTCCTCAACAGTGCGCATTCACGATCCCGCTCGCGGGATTCTAACCTAGGGCCTTCAGTCTCGCGCGCGAACGCTCAACCTACTGGACCATCGAACCGGCCTCCAATGCTGTTAATGTCTAACATCAACCAATCCACGAAATTGCACGACCACCTTCCATTGTACTGAGTTAGACACCTGTTTCTACCCTACACGGATTAGCTCCACTGGTCACGGCTTCTCACCAGAACTCCGAGAATTTTCTGACAAAGCTAGTCACTAGTGAGCAGAAATAAATTATCTTTTTTTTTCTAAAATATTTATATTCATTTATCAATGTTAGATGTATATCTCTATGTTATTAATCAGATATACAGTATTACCGGATTCTGTTAAATTTATACTATATAATTGAAATAGTTATCAAAACTATTAAACTACTATCATTGTGTTTTTAAACGATGCAATAACGAGTAAGAAAGATTAGTTCAGCGAAGAGTTCTCTTTTCGGTGAATTCATTTTCAAAGCCGTACAATCGCAAATATATATATACTTATTTTTACAGGATGATAATAATACTGATAATAAACTTCTGTTAAACATGCTGACAATGAGGTTAAATAAACAATGGTATTAAAAACATTTTTTTTAAACAACGAAATTTTAATAATTGTTCGGTTGTTAATGGCTTAAGTATTCATCAAAAGATAGATAGGGAAATTATCATTGGGAAAGGATGGCTCAGCATGATAAGATAAAATGTTGAAATTGAGATGAAATGTAATCAGAATGATCGTAGAAACAGAAATAAACCAGTTGGGGGTAGATGATTTAAAGGGGGAGATCAAAGGGGAAGCAGATGACTGTAATGGAAGATTATGAGAAAGAGAAAAGAGATTATAGGACATTAAGAGAATGATAGAAGAAGAGGTTGTACCAGTCTCTTTTGCACACACAATTCTGGCTTTTACAAATGAATGACTAGTGCTTCGGCCATGCAAAGAAGATGCAGTCTAATTGTCTGTGGAAGAATTCCACTTACCTTTTAACGATAACGAGTATCCAGTTAAGCAATTTTACTTCAATACGGATATGTGGAGGTTGTTGAGATTTAATTTAGATTATGAATCAATCAATGTTAGACAACCATTGAAATCCCAGAAGCATTGGAGCCAATCCGTGTCGGGTGTGAGGCAGTTGCCCTTTGAAGACAATGAGAGTTGGTCGCGCAACATCGTATATTGCTTGATGTAACTCATTAACATCATTTGACGCAGGCTCAGTGGTCCAGAGATTAAGCATCCACGAGAACGAAGGTGTTGGGTTCGAATCTCTCTTGCTGGAACGTAGGTACACACTATGAGGAGTTCCATACTAGGACGAAAAGGCCGTTCAGTACTTCCAAGTTTTGTTTGATGGTCTTAAATTGGTCGGTTCATGATTTCAATCAAAATTTTATTTTAGTTTTAATTCAAGAAAATGTGAGATAATTAATGAGAATGCATTTGGGTTATGTACCGTGAAATAAATAATGATTTAATGAGTAACCATATCAAATATTTTAACACTTATTTAGTAATCCATAGAATTATGTTTGAGATAGTGAAAAGCTCATAAAAACTAATTTGTCAGTCATTAAATAGATAATCTATGTGGAAATTAAAAGATATTGAGTCACTTCAATTTGTAAAAACATATAAAACAAAAAATGATACACATACTTGAATAATTACATACAATTAGAGCATACTGGTTGCTAATGCATCAAAATTAAGCAGGACAAAGTAGAAAATAAAACTGATTCAACATTTTCACTCGGAGATACTTTGAATTTTATAATCTCTTATTTTATTTACATTATTTTATCAATTACGTTGTACCTGTTGGAGTAATTATTGTGATTATTCACACAAATCATAGTTATTTTACAGTACCGTTGAAAGACGGATGAAATTAAACAACTGATCTTGTTATTTGGGAGACTCATTGGGAGAGCATTTGAAAGTGGTAGGTTCTATTGTTGTTCAGGTATTTGAGATGGTTTATTGAGAAATTTTAAACAGGATAAAACCACTGCTATAGCGCTGTCTAATTTACAATGGTTGTCTAGCTGCAATTGCTTGGTAAACCAAACTGTCTTCCTTACAGATCACTGATCTTAGTAGTTCTGTATTAATGGTCCTTTAAGCAGACGTAGATTAGCGACCTCATGTGATGTATTGAGCTGACTTTGTATAATACATCAATAACTTGTTAAAATTTTAATCCGAGAGGTATTTTGAATAATTCGACCATGACGATATTTAGTTCAGATTGTACAACCAGTATTACTATGATGTTAGTTTTCCCTATCATTTTGACTTTATTAGATCACAGTTTCTTTGGTTTAGATCTTTTAGTTTTTTATAAGAATACTTCACTTCTGTAAATATGTGATCACGTTTTTCAAAATGTAATGAGCTCTTATATTACATTGTTCAAATAAATTTTATTTACCAATTAAGCTCGTTTAATTGACCAAAAATCTATATTTTGAGCATCACGATACATATAGTGATTGTGTTCAATTCACATTTACATGTTACCTTCAGACTGATTGAAATTATCGCTGAAAACTTGTCATTTACAAATGCTTGAAGTTTATCCATCTATAATTTTTAATTCTGATGTTCTACTTGTAAAATATGTAAACTGAACTAATAAAAGGCAGAACATGATGAAAACCCAGTTATAAAGTTTTTTTTCAATTAGGTTTCATCATGGCTTTACACTAATAATGAAATAACACACCCAGTAGTCGCGTTAAGATGAATGCGAAACTTTCTATCTATCCTACATTTTTAATGTTCCATCTACTCTTCTTGTTAGTTAGACACCTAAAAACGATATGATATTACTCTGCTCTTCTTTTAGTGTAAAAATAACAGATTGATGAATATTATTAAATATATTAAGTTGTCCTTTTCGTGTTTATAGAAAGTCTGAGATTGGACGGTGTACTCATTTCTATAGTGCTGTACCAGTCAGACCGAAAAAAACTTAGTAAAGATCCTAACTCATCGTGCTAGAATGATTAGCTCTGATAACCCCATTGTAGATGAACTGAGTAATATTCATAAGCTGCTTCGTAAGAATGTATATCAAACGAAATTCATCGATAAAAATATGATTGTGATTGAAAGAGGACCAAATTTCTCTACCGTTCCGAAGAAAGCACTGTTCTTAAAATTACAATTTCTCAATGTTGCTATCATAGAGATTGTAACTCAAAGGTTAGGGCAGGCAGTGCAGAAAACATTTACTTCAGCTCTAGTGAATGTGGTTTCCTACAACTGCTCCATAATAATGACCATCAATAAATGCAGACTACCTAAGTTCTCCATATCCATGTGTATTTACTAATTCAACTGCTTCTTTGCAGTCAGTTATATAAAAAGCGTACCATTCGCCAAGTCCATCATCACACAGCAGAATGCTATCCGTCTTGATTGAGCAAAGGACAGGTAAAAGTGATTAGGAATTCTATATTCTCTCTCACTTGGTAGACACAGTTTGTTCAATTGATTTGAATAAAGTTTTTAAAGTTATCCACCATGTCCCAACAAATTTACTTCATGCCTTACGGGTTTGTCTAGAGTATCTTTCTGAAGCTATCGAAAAACATGTTAACAAACGTCAACTTCGCATCTAAAAGAAGTTTGCACAACAACTTTCGCTACTTTGGCCATCGGCATAGGATCAAGTTTATGGCTGAACTTTGATGGAATCTTTTCGTTCAAAAACATGTAAACCAGTTTTTAATTTCCTTCAAGTCTGTTCTTTTACAGATTCTCAACATTTATATCTTGATTCTTGCATGACTACTATAATACAGAACTTCTATCAAAATTTTGGTTAGCTCCTTTTATATATTAGGTAGTGTAGGAAGTGCTTGATCATCCCTTACTTCCTTTATTATAATTCCCTCTCTTCCAATTACTCAATGGTATTTTATGTTCAATGTGATATTACATAACCATTACGCAATACACTAACTCAATGAGTGTTTTTTCATCGTTGTAAATCATATTATATATATATATATATATATATATATATTGATGTAAAGTCATGATGAAAAAATAGTTGAAAAAAATTTCTTGGCTCTATTTGTTCCTTGTACAAAGAGTCTAATATGAATTTTCACTATACTAAAAGTATTTTTCATTTATTTACTTGCATGTTTTGTCATTCAGATCAGAAGAATCAGACAACTAAATTCTACAATAAAGTTAGTTTCGTGTGTTTGATGACTGGAGCGTTTTTATTTATTGATTGACTATCAAAACAGTTTAAGAAAGAATATTAACAGCATGTCATGAATATGTATAATGTAATCAACTAAGAACCTAATTACATTATATAACAAGTCACTGGAGCCATTGTAACTATTGGATTAAACCCAACCTTTGTATATGTAAAGAAATTAGCGGTTAAATGTTATCTGCCCCTGGAACAAAGGTATTTTCACTTTTCTTAATTTCTTCTTTCAGTTACTTGTTACCGCGATTTAGTCAAATCACCTCTTGTAGTTGATGTTACGTAATAAAATTATTTTGAGTATTCCGTAACTATCAATTCAAGGATTAATAAATGCTTGTTAGAATATTTATTCTTTTTTTGCTGAAAAATGAGCTTTTTCAAGTTTTAAATTACGCTTATATTTAGCTGAAGAGAAAGAAGCGAAATGAACTCATTGTGTTCTACAATTAATATCGTTCTTGGCCCATTAAAATGCTATTCATAATGCAAATTAACTGATAAATAGTTCTAAATTCATATGCTTCGGTTATCTCATATCCATAAAATTGATTTCAATATCTCATCATGGAAAATCATATTGACTTTTTGGAAAATGTAAGATACTTGAAAGGTTGTACATTCTTGTTGATAGAACTGGTTAGTAGTAGGAGAATGTTTAATTTCAGAGTTCCCGTCACAGATTGATCTTTGCATAGCAGAAAGCAATAAACATGCTTTATTTAAATTCATAAAGGGAACCAATTGCATGAAATGAACATTCGATTTGTTTTACAACGGGAGTGCTCAGAAGTGCGCATCCACGATTCCATGAAAGATCGAATTCAGGACTTTGAAGTCTCATGCCAAGCACTTATCTTTTAAAGAAATGGCCAAGCAATCATTAGTTTTCATGTCCACCTGCAATAAATTCATAATATTTGTCAACCATCCTTCAAAGTCACAAATGGGTAACTGCTTCACATATAGATACAGTGCTTTCTGGTCTATAATGTTTGTCTAATATTCTTTTAAAAATTAAAACTGAGTGTTGTAGCACTGTTCTTAGATGAAGAACAATTTTATCAGGACGATTAAGTATAATGTTGTTTACATTATTATAAAGAATAATGGATAATTCTTCCAATATATTTAATACATAGTGAAACATGGGAAATCCTTATAATGTTTTATGCATCCGTTAGGTATACATATTTGAAAGTACGTAATCAAATAAGATAATGAGTACTTAGTAAACAAAGCTTTTGGGTGATTGATTAAATGCTTTAGACTTTCTGGTCATTTAATACTTGCATTATTTATCGAAGAAAGCACACTCCAAAAATTAGGTTTTTCCTGTATGAAATGACATGGAATAGGTAAACAGTCATGAAATTTATATGATCCATCTAAGTTATTTCTCAAAATAGTTTATGACATCTTATCATGTTCATAAGCGAAACAATTGTTAACCATATGGTTGACATAGATATTTAATAAATACAAAGATAGAAATATATGACAATGAAACGCATGATTTACTTCAGCCTAGCACAATTAACGTGACTTACCGTAAATTTATATCCATTTGGGACACGTTCCCTATCCAAACTTTGTGTGGCAATTAACTTTCCATGTTCCGTTAGTATGAACAAGTTGTTATACTGCTTATGTTGATTTGGCCATTGTATTTTATAGTTAACTTTACCATTTTGATTAGCATCTTTATCAATGGCTACAATTCTACCAACTGTAGAGTTCGGTTGATTTTCTTCCATAACCTGAACAAAATTAAGATATATACCATATAATATAGCGATAAGTTCGCAACAAAACACCAATCAAGTTTAGTAGTTTCAGTGTTTATTTCATGGTATCTTTGTAACTATTATGAAGATAAAGTGAAAATTTTATGATAGAATGATCCTCATGACATCCATCAATGAGCAACAGTAGTTATGATTGTGAAGCAGTCTTGAAATTCAGATAATTTAAAAAGTTCACATTAAAAGTTTATCAAACAAAGATATAAAATTTGGTTATTAAAGTTATGTGATATTAATCCACTCAGAATAATGTATTGCTGTGTGCTTATAGTAATATAGTACATTGAATAATAATTAAGGAACATTTACCATTAACGGATTTCATATTTTATTAGATAAGTAATCGCCAAGGAGTTCAGATAGTTTAATAGCAAAGCAAACTTATATGGTTACGTCATAATCTATAGCTACGTAAATCTATGACCCAACTAGGGTTTCTGTGATATTTGTTATTCTTAGTATAATTGATTGTTGGCAATTCGCTAAACACAGATATCTGTTGAAGTGAAATTTAAACAACTGGGAATACAGAATCGGTATTTTTAGTCAGCTGCACTATGATTTAGTTAACCTAACAATACAAATATCCGCTAATAAGCATTTATGCTTAACAACAATAAATGTAACTATTCAGAGGTGGATGATGTCTAGCATTGTAATCAAGGATGAGCGTCCAAACCCATTTGAAATTCGTCAGCCAGAGTTTTGCAGTAAGCACCAACCCTCGACGTACAGTTAAATTCAGCTGACGAATCGCAAATAGAACGAGATTTGTGTCTTGTATCCAACCATTCATCTCTTTTCATGATGCGTGTAGTTTATGGCAATATCGAAGCAATTCGCATAGGATGTACAAAAGCCGAATTTAACTAGTCAATTAAAGTCCTAACCTTCAACAGGAAGATTTTAACAACCAAGATGAAATGTCATTATTTTCTTAAGAACTTGTTATTAATATACATTTTACAGTTAAAATATCTATATTTTATCGAAAATTACTTGCACTATTTAACTATGTGACATGAAAGGATTGGGGGGGGGAGAAGAGGGGAAACACTCTGTTACATTGAGAAAAATCAACAATAAAAACATACATTTTGTGCGTCGAGAAATTCTTACAAACACACTAGAAAATCGGATGTATTGAATTTCTTTTTTTAAAAAAAACTTTGTTTCCTTCCATATTTTAGATTTATTTTGTCTTCAGTATACATTATGTATGTACTTATTTAACTAAATGTGTTTGCTTGCCTTTAAGAAAATGTCTCATCCTCATTTTATTCTCTATAATGTGATTTAGAAATGAATGTCGCTGTATCGTGAATGCAAAATGCACATTAAAAAATAATAATAATTTTAGTTATGATCAAACAAAAACCATCGCATTTCTTCAACTGATGTTAATGCATGTTTGTAGTGATCGGAAAAATGCGTAAGAGAATAAATTGAATGAATAAAGCTTTAAAAAGAAAATTCTTTAGAGAAATCAAAATAGTATGTACAGGCGTAAATAAAAGACAGGAAACTGAAGATCATTCATCATCTAATTACATATGTTGTAACCGATCCAATATATGTTGTAAGATATATATATATCTTCATTTAAGGCGAATCGATCATTAGAATATCCTATTCATAAAATATCGATGAATAAAATTGTCAAATTATTGATTTTTGGTCTTAGATTCTGACTTGACTATCAGCATTTCCTACTGTTAAGATACCGACAATGTTAGACAAAATATAATATAGTTAGTATAATGAATAAAACGGAATGTTATTAACTTATTAGAATGTGTTAAATCATACATTACGGTTAAAATAATGATGAAACCATGTTTCTGAAAGCTATAATTCATTGAGTAAAAGATAAAAATTAATTCGACTGTGACCTCGGAAAGCTACTTGAATAATATATAACCTCGATCGCGTAAATAACCACTGCCAGAGGAGTTCTACTCCCTGCATTCTCGAGGCCGAGATGTTGTTTACGAAATTATGAGGACAAGAAACGAGTGTCCGACGCTTTAACCGGGTTGGTGGATATGGAAGATGTTGGAAAACCCCGATTCCAAACCAACCGTGCACATGAGATCCAGTATCCTGAAAGAACAAATGGCGTGTGAACCAATTTTTGGTCACTGACTACCATGAGACTGCATCTCCTGACGTTGCCCCACTGCCTTGTGAATCAAAATTTTAGGTCGAAGGCTCCGTGTTTGGCCCCATAAGAAAACCATCTACTTCAGTCTGGACACCCGAACAGTATCACAGCCCACTCACAAATCAAGTGACGTAAGTAGCGCATACGTATTCAGTGCCCCTTTGTACTAATATTTGCATTCAAGTAAATAAATAAATATATCTCAAATTATTATCTTATGACGATATATGACTATTTACTATCTTACTATCAATGATGAAATTTCAATGATCTCCGATTATCACGTTTATGGTTTAAAAAAGCTAATTTTGGATGATTTGTCTCATTTAAATAGAGTTATCACATTATAAATCTATTATCAGTGCAATGGCGTTCACTATAGTCGTAATGACTAAAATTTAATATTTTTTTACAGACATAAATTCACTGTTACTGATTACTTTGACTTGCATTTCCTTTTAAGAACTTGTTTGTCTAATTACAGTAACATGAAAAGCTATAGTAGTCAGAAAATTCGGTGAAAAAAAAACTTTCACACTAGAAATAAATAAAACTAATGACAAAGCATATTTCCAATGAGACATGAAACTATATCTTATGGTTAATTTGTTAACCACTCAAGTTTTTTTCAAAGGAAACATAATATGAGATACCAAAAACTTAATTTATAGATCCACTCTTTCCCCTTCAAAAGTTTGTTTTGATAACTATCTACTGCTTCCTTTATATTTGAGTAGCTCTACAGTCAGTGTATAATCGAACTGTACTGAAATTGTGACTCCTATCATTTGAATTAGTCATTTTTGAAAAATTGCAAATGGTACAGTTGTAAACTTTTCACTTAATTCTTTAGAATTAAATTTAACAGATATAACAGATTAAAAATTTAATTCGCCTTTATTTTGTTTGAATTATTTTTTCTGGTTATCGTTTTTGTAGCGAGTTAATTTTCTACGAGATGGTGTCGCTAACCCTTTGCCCAACCCTCCTCCTTTACCCGGGCTTGGGACCGGCAGTAAGTCTAGAAGAGCTACAGGCAAGCCCTAACTTGGAATCCTGGAGGGAAGTGGGAAAGAGGAAGGCCAAAGAATACATCACGTCGAGAAATAGAAGCAGATATGAAAAGGATGAATAGGAACTGGAAGAAACTGGAAAGGATTGGCGAGGACAGGGTTGGATGGCAAATGTTGGTGAGCGTCCTATGCTCTTTCACGAGGAGTAACAGGCGTAAGTTTATTTTGTTTAAAAATATTTTTGTACTATAGTGTGTGCTACTGATATCGATAGACACAAGTAGTATGTATTAGGGTATTCTGTAATTTTGTGCCCAAATACATTCGATTATCCCAATTTATGTTCTTATTTACTAAAATATGTAAAATGAATATTTTATAAACACTATGCAAAATGCAACAATTTGATTAATCATTTAAAACAAAAACCAAATGAATATGTCAACTAATAAATAACATATTGAATAAAAAAATAAATGAAAATTTAAGAAATCAAAAATAAAAAGTAAATTTTATAATAAAAACAAAATATTTACAAATATATTCAAAACATTTGTATATGTCTATAAAGTTAAATTGCTAGGTTTGAAGCTATCACGGGTTCACTTAATCTGCGAACGAGAAACAAGACTCGATGACCAAAATCCAGTAAGCTGGCTATTTGATGCGTCCCAGCCCCGCTAACTAGAGGGAGAAATCCAAGCTTGGAATGGGAAGTATATTCTGCAAAACAGCCAGAAACGAGCGGTAACAACAAACACAATTCAAAACCTATATACACGGTGCAAAACCGTCCTTGGGGAGAGTAACCAAGTTGTATACTAAAAGACGCAACGGACCAATATCATTTAAGATGTTTCCCAGTAGGAAATACGACATATAGGTGACAAGAGCGCCTTTGGCGCAAAAACGAAGAAATTCGAATTTTCCAGATAAAATTACAAAATTAGATCCTTTCCTAAATGAGTTCTGGGGATCTAACATCCCCAACATAAATAGAACAAAACAGTTTGAAAGTGTTTGTTTGCTTATTTTTTTTCAACCAAATTAGTTAGGACACACATTGAGGAAAGCACCCGACTGCGTCACAAGACAAGCCCTCACATGGAATCCTCAAGGCCAAAGGAAAAGAGGAAGACCAAAGAACACATTACACCGAGAAATGGAAATAGACATGAGAAAAATGAACAAGAATTGGATGGAACTAGAAAAGAAGGCCCAGGACTGAGTGGGTTGGAGAATGCTGGTCGGTGGCCTATGCTCCATTGGGAGTAACAGGCGTAAGTAAGTAAATTAGTTATTTCACCATGATGAATAAATTTTTTTAAAAGAAGTAAAAACGAAAAGAAAATTTTCTTCTTTGTGTGAATATATAGTTTTTTTCTAGAAAAAAGAAACAACTTTTTCTCTTTATTTTTCTCTTAGATCAACTGTCAAAAATTAAATGAACACAGTTTAATTTTGTCAGATGTATAAAATGTTCTCAGTTTGTTTTTTTGGTTGTTGTTCTTGTCGTTGTTGTTGTGGTGGTTGTTGATGTTGTTGTTGTTGTTCATTTAAACAAATCTATACACATAATGTATGACGTGATATATCGATATTGTCGTGCAAATTGTGTTTTTTTTAAAAAAAAAAAATTTAAAATTCAAAATGAATTGAGATATTTAATTTATACATTTAAATAAAACTATATTTCTAGAATTATGTCAATTAAATTGTTTTAATTTTCTTTTTTGATTAAATAAAATAAATGCACAATTTATAAATTAAAATAATTAAAGATATAAACTATTGTGAATGAATGATTTGTAGCAACTGAAATCATTCTTTTTTGTATATGGGATAGATAAAAGTAAAACTAGAGAGAGATAGAGATAGGGATCGAGATAGAGATCGACACAGAGAGAGAGAGAGAGGATATAATTGATGTTTTTGTATTCATGAACATTATTACTATTAAACAAATAGATAAGTACCATTAATAAAGTTAGATTTGATCATTTCAAATGAATTAGATATTGAAGAGATTGGTAATAATAGAAATAATATTTGTAAGATTATTATGAGTAGAAGATTAAGTTTCTGAATTTGCTTGAAGGTAGATAAATAAGCGTATGAAATTATCAGAAGTTTAATTAGTTCGAAGGAAACAAAATCTAATACATTCAATATAATTAAAATCAAAAAGTCATTAATATAATCTTATAAAACTGAAAAATAAATTCAACATCAGTATTTATCTTAATCTTAATGACTATCAAGTCGATAAACAGTATATCAAAAGAAATTACATATGCTTTAACAATTATGTGGAAAGGTGAATGACTGAAGCTTTCCATGTATTGATAAATTATACACAGAGTAACATAAAGATCTAACGATCCAATCAACATGAACCAATCAATTTAAATATTCATACATCTAATTCTATTCATATTTCATTACTAATATATGTACAAACATTCTTATCTCTACTCCGTTACATTACAAATATCATATTTTTCCGCACACAAACATGTGTACGAGTTCACACAAGTAGTTCTCACACCGAATCATCTTGAGAATTATGATATCACGTTAACATTATCAGACCTATTTTTATTTCTGTTGGACAAAATATACTATACTTTATAAAGTGATTTAGATAATTGCTAGAAATGTAATCTAGAATGTGCATTTCGTTTATTTTTTTAGGATTTGTCAGTTGGATGTACTCTCATCCCAGAGCTGCTTAATTAGACTCAACAGCGTCGGTATCTACTCGGTAGCTGATGAAATGATTGTCCTGAATTGCATTACTACCTATCATCCATTCCTGCTTATGATATTTGTAATTTAATGGCAGTATTGAGGCAAATAGCATAAGATGTTTATAACCGTCAAACGATATAATTGGTAATAAAATCCAATTCTACTCAAAAACCCATTAAACCAATTACATCATAGATATTAGAAAAAACTGACGTATGCTCATCTCTACATATTAAAATAGAAAATAATAAATCATCGTTTTTTGATTAAATCTAGCGAATGTTAGACAGTAGAAATCTTCATACACGAGAGAGAAAAGATATCCATGTCTATCTACCATACTGAATATTAAAAATGGTGAGAGAACATAATAAAATTTAGGTGAAAATGAGACATTTATTTAGTCATATTCACTAAATTATGACATAATTCATTTATTCCTTTTTTTAATACTAAATGTTTACCTGGCAGTTGTTATGACCTTTTCAAATATCCAACATAAAAGAAAAAAGAAAGCGCTTTACAATAGATTTAACCATTTACATTAGAAAGCATGTGATATTTAGAAAGCAACCACACAAAAAAAAACATAGAATGAAATAAAACATACAGAAATGCGTTGGAAAAAGCAAAAAAAAGAGAAAAAACACAACTTATCGGTTTTCATTACAAGAGAATATTTAACAATCAACTAGAGTATTAACTAGACTTATTAACTTTTCTTTTAACACAATATGATATTCACTATAATTTACTGTGTAACTATTTCAACAACAACGACGACAACAACAATAAAATCAGACATCATTTTATGCATTACTTTGAGTTATGATTATTAAGTAAATATTTAAAATAGTCTAGAATAGTTGAATGGCTGATAAGGTGTTTTCGTCTGACAAAAAGAAAGAATTGACTGATGGATTAAATCAACCATTCTTAAATTATATTCAATCAAAATCTAATTTAAAAGTATCCGTAAACATTTTGATAATAATAAAAGCTAATCTTTTTTAAAAACAATCATTATTATGTAAATAAAAACAACATTGTATTAGTTATGTTAAAAAAGATAATGATTAATTATCGTGAATATTTACCACAGCGGTAAATTGGAATCTTGAAGAGAAAGAAAAAAGAGGAAGATCAAAGAACACGCCGCTTCGCAAATTCGAAGCAGACAAGGAAAGAATGAATAACAACAGGAAACAACTGGTATGGATTGCCCATGACAGAGATGGATACCGAATACTGGTGGACGGCCTAATCTCCTCTACGAGGAGTAACACGTATAAGGAAGTAAGCAAGTATAAAAATATAACGGCCGATCGTAATAAGTTCAGGACTTTAAAGTATCATTGAAAATAAATGTCATTTATAATTATTAGATTGAATATGGTACATAATTCATCGAAGACTAGATAACTTCTACCAATCTATATATGTATATATTTAGCAATAAAAAGAACACAAAAATATAATTATTTTTAAATAATTCATGCCAGTGTAGTGAAGGAGAACAAATTTGGGGATGATTGAATGTATTTAAACATAAAATTACAGAATATCTTAGTAAAGTCTGAGAACCATACAGTAAATACTTAATTGTAAAATGTCAATCAATTATCTCAAACCTGACCGTTCTTTTGCAAATATCAGTCAATCGTCTCAGACTTCACTAATCATTCGTTTTCACAACAATCGTTCTTTGTTCTCAATCCCTTTCTTTGATCTTCTTAACCTTCTGTCTCCAGGCATTTCATTTTCGATTGACGATACATACTACTTACATCTGTCGACATCAGTATTACATAACATACCAGCATTAAGAAACCATTTATCTGCATTTACAGAAAATTTTCAAAAATAATCCACAATGGAGTATTCTAGAATAAAAACGCTCTTGTCAACCTAGTAATTTTACTCTATAAAACTTGGATAATTAAATCTAACAGTAAATTTAAACAACAGACACATTGAAATCAACACTTTCAAACCGTATAATCTTAATCGTGCTGGTAAATATTAAAGGTCAGAAGGATTTCTACTAGTGGTTAGTACAAGAATCAATGATATTTCTGATACAAACACGTAAAACTAATAGATGATTTTCCATTATTTATACATTTACGGTTGCTCCTGACCAAATTTTGTGACAAATTTTATGAGCTCCAAGTATAGTAAATAATATGCATAAGATTTAAATCCAAAAACCTTCAATCTAAAGCAATCATGCATAAATAATTGGCTTAAAGATTCTATTTCTCAGAACATCAACTTTGGTCTACTTTAAGTTTCAAAGTACAATACTTCCACTTAGTTTGATTCAATCGTTTTTTGATACTTTCAACATAAATACTTAAAATGAATAAACCGACATCACCTGTTTCAGTAAAATCACCTTGAATTTGGCTAGCAGTATTATAATAGTGATTTTAATTCTTTTTTTATGAACGAAAGATATTTCTAGTGAATGAACATTAAAGTAACATACTAAAACTTTTAAAAATGAGAGAAAATAAAGGATCCAAGTTATATAGATGAACAATTGTTTCTTTAATTACACATTGATTACAATGTAAAATCTCACGTGAATTATAGATATAATCAATAATACATTATAGTTTGCCGTTTTGTCTTCTGACGTCCACAAAACTATCTTTCATATATATATTTTTACTAATAATCAAACATCCTTTGATTTCAGTGACAAATGGATCTTTTTATTTTTTCTTATTCAACAAAATACAATCTGAACATATGGTCATGTTATTGTTGGGTTGTTTTTTTTCTCTTATACCTGAATTACATAACAGAATTCATCGTATTCACATAATGAAATGAAATCCAATGAAAGGTTCAATGTGTAATATTCTATATTGTTTCATTTTCAGATGTCACATTTTGTTTTGTAATTAATGTTATTAGTATTTATAAGTATCATAGAAAAATGTAAATAGAAAACTACTTTGGTATTGTTTGGCTTGTATTTTCCCATTGAGGTTTAAGACTACAATTGATCAGTCTGTTATTAGCATATTTGCATACTGTATGTATGCACAGTATTTATTATAATATTTAAGTGTTAACGAAATACCAGAAGGATCCTGTATATGTATTTACGTCATGAATGAAAATGTTTATCATTCATTGTTGTATTTTCGCAGAAATATAACTAAAATTGTATTCATTAGTGCGGTTATGGTAGGGTGTTTTTTTTGTTTGTATTCGTTACATTTAAGTTTCAATGAATCAAGAGAAAAAACGTGTGATTATGTAATAAGACAGAAAAAAACAAGTGACTGTAGATGATCTATTTATCTAGTAGTTGTTTTGTGTATGTCCTCTTTTTTGTTCAATGGATATTTCCAATGCTTTTTATCATGAAATATCTTACTGTATGAATGAAACGTGGTTTGTTCTATGAAATATGGGATAAAAAACAAACTTATTTGGTTATTTAGAAATGTCCCGACTTTTATAATTCTTCTTATTATTATTATGTTGTCATATAAATATGATTAGGTAAATAAAGACTGTACATTGATGGCTACATTAAACGAATAGCATATTTAGTAATCTATTTTTGGTTTCATGATTTCTTTATTTAATGATTTAGAACAATGAAACAATAGTATGATTAGTTTGCTTTAGTACTTATTACTAAAGCAAGTGACAGGAAAAATCACTTTTATGGTGTTTTCCAGTATAATGTATGAACAGAAATTTAAACCAAGTCATTTTTTTTCTACAACATCTATATTTATCTGTACTTTTTATATAATCAATCGGTTCATGATCTCAATCAAAAAATTAATAATCTCCACAAACCCTGTACTAGTAATTAACATATGCTCATTAGTGACTAGCTTCGTGAGAAAATTCTCGTAGTCCTAGTGAGAAGCCGTGACCAGTCGAGCTAATCCGTGTAGGGTAGAGACAAGTATCTAACTCAGTACAATGGAAGGTGGTCGCGCAATTTCGTGGGTTTGTTGATGTTAGACACTAACACCATTGGATGCCGGCTCAGTGGTCAAGTAGGTTAAGCGTTCGCGCTCAAGACTGAAGGCCCTGGGTTTGAATCCCGCGAGTGGGATCATGAATGCTCACTACTGAGGAGTGCCTAAATAGTACGAAACGGCTGTCCAGCGCTTCCAGGTTTTCAATGGCTGTCTAACATCAATCGGTTCATGATCTCAATCAAGAACTTAATAATCTCCACAACCTCTATACCAGTAAGTTTATAGACAATCAACATCATGATTGTTATATTTATGATCGTTATTTGTATAACTCTCTTAGTTGTATAGTGCTAAATTGTTTCTGAATATCCAGACTGCTTGTAATTACACTATTTGATTACGTAATGGATTAATAACTGTATTTTTTTCTGCAAAAGCTGTTCGCTGAGCTGAAAGTAAACTGTTTTATAATAAATTTTATTCACGGTTTATTGAATGATTGGGAAATGAAGGTATGATTGGTTTAAAAAAATAATTTACATTACTTAGAGTCCTAGCAATTACAGTTACAAGAAACAAAAAGGTTGTAATCGTTAGTCAAGCTGTAGATTCTCCAAAATGATAATAATAAAGTACTTGGTAGCTTTGATATGTCAAAGTTTTTAAAGATAATTTTAAAACGTTTACAAGCTTATATACATATATCCTTTTTGCAACTACGAAATTCAAGTCGATAACATAGTAGTACCATAAATACGTTATCCTTCATAGAGAGAATACAAGAGTATTCGTCTTTTATGAGCAAAACTTATATTATTTGTCTTATTTCATAATTTGAAAAGGTCAGATTTCGTTAAATGAACCTGTAGTGTTAAATATAAAAGTGAATTCTTAGTCAGTCTATAGCCGGTAAATCGGTTACATTTACAAGTACTTAATATCCATAAAAAGTAATATCAATCACAATTTGGCATTAAGCAGAATGTTTGGAAATAGTAATTTATATCGTTTATTAACACAAATATAAAATTTTGTAATTTGGCTTGTGTTCTACAATTTACCACATGATAAACTAAATATTTAATTTTCCTCACATTTAATGTGTCTGATTGTGCGTAACGGAAAAAGTTTACAAACGACCGAAGTCAAAACTCGCTGCTCTTATTGCAAAGGTATGTGGAACGCTTAAAAAATGCATATTTACTATCACATAGAGTGAAATCAGTTAAAAATCCAGAACATATATAGTGTTCGTTCAAAATAATTTATTGCTTAAAGTAATTTACTTTAGCAGGTTAAAACAGATCACTAAATTTATTCATTTAACGGTAACAAAAGTCTATTTTTCTGATCATTTAAAGTGTTATATAAACGACAATATG
The DNA here is from genome assembly GCF_000699445.3 of Schistosoma haematobium. Lineage (NCBI taxonomy): Eukaryota > Metazoa > Platyhelminthes > Trematoda > Strigeidida > Schistosomatidae > Schistosoma > Schistosoma haematobium. Next base: position 39,178,385 of record NC_067196.1, on the reverse strand, counting down.
AAAGGTTTCATTAACATTATCCAAAGTACATAAAAGTACATTAGGCGCAATAAATTATTTTGAAAACGTATACCGAAAATCTCAATTCAAACATTTTTAAAGTTAAATAACTAAAGATAAAAATAGAATAGAGACAACAGATAGTCAACTTTCATTATGCAAATATAAATTTTTATTGTATATGTACATTACTTGATATAGACTGTTTTTTTAAGAAGTTATTATGTTTAATACAATGATAACTGAGATGATCTATTCCAAGGTTTGTTGTACAGTATGATATAAACAATACATCCTAAACCGACATTGAGATGAACATGCAATTATGATTGTCTAACATGGTAGGCATGTTAAGTCAAAGAAATGATTACAAGACTTTTATAAATAAGGTGTAGATATCTACCATAACTATTTTTTATAGTATTGTATTTTAATGTTATTATGATGCGGAAACTACGTTCTTAATGCAAATGTTTAATATTTATCCTCATACACTGTGCAGAAATATAAATTTTATGAATGAGCTGAAAGTATATTGGTTATTACTGTAAAATAACTGTCAGATGATGATATCAGGTGTGCAAACTTGCAAACATTCACTGTAGTTTCCTTTATTTCGAAAATGTTACAAAAGCAATTAGAAAACTGTGTAATGAAGCAAATGAAGAGAGACACTAAAATAGAGACCTTTTGAATTAAACTAAGAGTTTAACTGATCAACAAATAGTGTTTTGCTGTGCAAAACCCCTTGCATTATATAATCATTATGTTAATTATGTGTGTTAATTTACCGAAAACGGTTTCACATTTATCTAGATGGAAAGTTTAACTGAAATACAAATTTACTAATTGTTAGGAAGCAAAGGGAATTATCAAAAGTATTTTTTAACCGTTTTAATTAAAGCTGTTCCCAAAATATCACGTTTGTTGAGTTGTAAAGTTAGTGGACATCTATGAGTGTATTGGATATTGAATTAAAAAAGCATAACCTCTAACGAGCTTGGTAACTAACATAGAATCAAAGTTATTTTTTATCATTAATATTCTTACTTTAATGCTATAACATGAGTTGTTTAGGTTGAAAATCATATTAAATCGTGGAAAATTAGCAAGGCTAGATATACACTGAGATATTAGCAGTATTACTGTTCTATTCTTGTAGAATCATGAGCCGATTGAACTTAGACATTAGCATCATTGGATCCCTGCTCAGAGATCTAGGGGTTAAGTATTTTTCGCGATAGCGAAACAGCTGGATTTTGGTACCGAACGCAGGACCAAGAATGTGCACAGCTGGGGAGTCCTACATCAAGATGAAACGGCCGTTCAGTGCTCTCAAGTTTCTAGTGGTGGTCTGGCTTAGATCGACTCATGAATCCAACTGAAAATATTCTTCAGTAGACGACTTTGTAAATTATTTTAAATTGTGTTTTTCATGAAGTGTTTTAGATGCTTAAGAAAGCTTATTCCGATAAAGTGCGGTCCTGTACCCTTTAAGAATAATGTAGAAAGACTTCTAGAAATGAGAAGTTAATTTGCGTGAAATAAATGCTTCGTCGAATTCGTTTAATGATACTGGAGCGAAATTTATTCGTATGGTTGTGATAAATGAGATTAATAAATCTATAGTGGTCAATCAATGAATGCCTGAAAGTCTTCAGTTTTTGACACTATAAGAAAGGTTTACTGAAATTGTTGAGTTTTTATTCTGCATTATATACTGAATTTATTTAAACATCAACTGAAAGCTACAAAGCACTGTACAACTATACTTACACTTGGATAATACAGCTAGTCATTGCTTCTTCGTTTACAATTGGTTTTTAGATAAAAAGTCAAATTGTAATGTAAACTGTGCAATCACTTAATGTCTTTAACATTAGAAAACGTTACGAAGATTCAGTAAAAATGACTCTCATAATTACAAAATATTTGACACTGAATTAAACTTGGAAAAGTATGTCTATAAGCATGACTGACTGTAGATAATGTATTTTGAAAGCTACTTACTTACTAGCTTAATAAAAAAACTGACCTTATAGCAATTATTTTCACCTATATGTAAATTTCGTATTACAGTATTAAATCAGTGAAATATTTACACGACTGGAATGATTCATTCTAAAAATTTGTAACGCTGACAAAAACACATGTCATTACTGAGAATAGTATGCTCCTCATGTATAGAGCGAATTCAAAGTACAATTGTTTTCCGTTCTTTACGTAAAACATGACATTTATATATGTTTGAAAGACAAATCATGTTACCGCCAATTGTATTTATAAATCTACGTGTACCTGTGAAAGCAGCTACATTGGCCGAACATAAAGGACGGCATATTTTGGATTTTTTTGAAAATGTTCCAAAAGGCCTCATAACAAGAGAAAGAGAGACTTTAAATAGTGCAATCACCAAACAACTCGATACAGGACATCACATCGATACCCTACAATCATTCAAGGTGATTATTAAGCAGCCAAACTCCAATCTTCTGAAGTTTGATGAAGCAGTTGCTATCAGACGCCAAAAACCTGATTTATGTGTCCAGAAGGAGATGGTTATTAATCTTTCCTTGCTTTGGTGACTAATATTCTTTCGTTGTATCCTAACATTATTTTATTTTTCGTTGAACTCTTTCTTGAACTTATCACATCATTGAGTTTTATTCCAACTATCTTCCAAATTAATAGTCTTATTTTATCAACTGAACTCTACTAATTTTATTCCTATCAATGTTTACTTGTTTCTAGCCGTTGGAACTGCTGTCACAATGTTCTTTTACATAAGGTATATATTTACAATATTCAGTCTATTAGATTTATTTGTCTCCTTGCTATACCATAGGAATATGTCTTCATTATAACTTCCAATCAAACTCTTTTATGTAAGTAATTTAAACCCATTATGTTATTATGATTTTAAATATCACAGGTTGTAAGCAGCTGACGAGAACCAACGAAATAAAAATGAATTCATGGTATTCTGCTAGAATGTTTGTTCTTGCTCTTTTCAAAACGATAAAGGGAACTATGTGTATGAAATGAAAATATCATATTTATAACAACGATAATCATATTGCATTGTGAAATCTAAGTTTAATGAATATATCTTCATATCAAAGCAGTGGTTTTTATAGAAAAACAAATGGATATATGAAATAAATTTATGTAATAATGTAATACTTTTCACATTGAAGACAATTTACATTATACACTGACATTGATTAAAAGATTATTAAAATCTTTAAAGTATTGAACACATTTTTCTTACGTTTGAACTTATCACAGTCTATCCTGATAACTACAGCTGAAATCAAACCTTAAAACTTTCTGAACTTATTTGATAAATGACCTAAATAGTTGTCATCACAACATGCTTTTTTCAAATACAATGACTAGAAACAACTTCTGTTACTAATTAGTATTTGTACATCTTATTTTTTATTTGAGGTTTATTTTCTGTATATGTTGACTTTAAACCAGTTCACTTTACAGTTACCATAGATTGATTTATTCAAAAAAAATTTCATCATGTCTCTCCATCAGTAAGATTATTGCATATTACATAGAAAGATAATACATTTAAACTATACTTCTTATATATTTCCTTTAATATAGTCATTAGCATTTATAAACTATATTTTCTTATAGTTTATTTTGACAGATAAATAGGCTTGCATACAAACAACCGTCAAATTAAGCTTCCATAAAATATATAAACTATTATGTCTAATTATATAAATCAATTTCAATCGAAGCTATATTACTTACTATATGAAATAATATATAACCGAAACAGAATCATTGATATATTTAGTCAGTAGACTAATAGAAAAGAAACTTTACCTAATCACCATTGGTAAAATATTAGGAATAAAAGATTAGTATTAATTCCATATATTATTAATTATATATTTTTCCATTCTGAAGTTCCAAAGGTAATATATTGTCATTAAATCAATACAAAGTAAGAAAAGAAACAAGACATTGCGGTGGATTTGGTTCATTTAGTCTTTAGATTGTTTTGATGACTTTATCGACTAATACATTAAGAAGTCTAGTTCCTACGAATATGTACTGTATGTATTTTTTTATTCTGTTATAATAAATGTTTTATTTTTCACTTCTGATAGGTTACTTGAATTGAAAGTCCTTTATAATCAGTGAAAGAACGTCATCTGTTAATAATTTACCTCCAGAAACTTCACATTGAAATTGTTTCATTAAATGTATTTATTAAGAGATATTGGGAACAGTTTCATTATTATTGCGAAAAATATATAAGTAATGTTCATTTTGAAGTCAAATTTCATCGAGAACTGAATAAAATAACATTGATTTGTTATTTTATTCTGGTGATACACTACTCTTCACTGCATTTCAATGAATATATACGACATTGAATTAAGGAACCGTAGACCTGCTCGAGATCTATAAATAGTTCATTTATTTACTTCAATAATTTATAAGAATGTTACGTTTAAGATACTTTGCACCTAAACAACAATACAGAAGAACCCAGGGTGAAACATATTCAAAGTTCTAATAACCTGTTGAATGCTTTTAACAATTTATCTATAAAAGTATACACTCCTCAGTTTAATGTCATTTTACCTAATAACTTATTTATACTCAAGTATTTAGTAAAATATGTTATGTGAATAAATCATTCAGTTAGTTAGTAGAGTATGGACACTTATATGAACAATGACAACCATTAAACAAGATCGAATATGTTCCAACAGCATAAAGTAGCTAGGTCATCACCTTTATGTATTGTATATGTGATGATATATACCTAAGTGTTCGGTTGATTTATTTCAGATCGAAAGTTTCCCATAGATAATAAACGACTTAAATAATTTACATTTACTATGACTTTATTTCAATTATGGAAACAATAAACTTAAACTGCTTGCAGAAAGCTTGTTTACCTTCAGGATTCATTGTTTGTTGCACGTTTTATATGAAATGTTATTATCAAAACTCTTTACGCAATATCAGCAATGTCAATCTTCATCTTTCATATTAGAATAAATAACAGACATAACAAGTATCGTTCATAAACAAAATTTGATCTATTCATTCAGTGAAATGTTAACTTTCAAGCCAAACCTAATTGGAAATATACAATTTTATTGAATTCCTATATAAATATTCATAATTTGTAGTTTATTTTCATGATACAGGTTGTTTACTTATAATACTTGTCATAATGCCGCAATACTACTCATATAAACTACTAAATAAGAAAATAAACAAATCGTGACCTTAAAATAAACTTATATAACCATCTGTCAAATACATTGACAAGGTCATCAAAATAACTAGTTATATATAGAATAAAAATAGAAAAAATTTGGACAATATCAGATCGTATGCATTAGGATTATTGTTTTTCAAATGAAAACATTAAAAAATATAAGTAATAATGTTTATCAAAAAAGAAACCCAATAGTATCGAATCTATTTAACTATAATCTCAGTATTTATTTTCGCTTGTTTCTGACTTCTCATTCAAATGAAATCCAATATATATATACTTAGGAATTTGTTGCCTCGTCAATAAATATAGAAAATGCCAGAAGACTGAATGTTTATAGATAAGCTAGTCATTGAAGTCAACGTTTTTTGACAGTTGTAAATGTTAAACATTTCTATGTTCATTTAATCTGTATATATATAAGTATATTACTTTTCATCTTGAAAGTTTCCACTGAATCAATATAATATGAATAATAAACTATTGAATATTTTGGTGTACTGTAAGTGGAAATCTATTGATTAAAAAAGTCACTGTATAAAGTTATAATCTTTGTCATTATTAAAGCCTTTAAATGTTGTTGTTTTTTAAACAGAATAAATTGTTTTACACAGTTCTATGCATAATTGACAAATATACATAAAGATTTCATAGTTATTATAGTTTAATCAATTGGTAAATGTTGTGACTGGATATTCATTAATCAATCAAATAAACATAAATAATTTACAAAAGATTTTAATTCATATTTTCAATTGTAAAACAAACATAATAATGAATTGTCACAAATAGTAAATGTCAGGAATTGAAATACGATAGCTTGATATAAGTTAAACTATATTGAATCTATCATTTATATTTTATAAGACAGTACAGATACAGTATAGGGGTTATGGAGATTATTAAGTTTTTGATTGAGATCATGAACCGATTGATGTTAGACCACTATTGAAAACCTGGAAGCAATGGACGGCCGTTTCGTCCTATTGTGAGACTTCACAGCAATGCGCATCGACGATCCCGCCTTGCGAGATTCGAAGCCGAGACCTATCGCGAGCGCTTAACCACTATAGGATTGTACCGGCCGGCATCCAACGGCGTTAATGTATAATACCAACTAATGCATGAAATTAAGCGACACATCCACCATTGTTATCCGTGAGTTACTACCTCATAACAGACCCGGTTGAACTCCACTGGTCACTACTTCCCACAAGAACTCCAGGATATATCTCTTGAAGTTAGTCACTAGTGTGCATATTTTTTAATAATTTAAAAGATAATTGGTTATCTGATAGCTGAACATTTAACATTTATCTTCACTCACACCTTCGTGTACAGTATTCTTCATTACAAAATATTAACTGGTCGATCGATCGTATCAATCCAACTATTCAGTCATATATTATTTGCAAACAGAAAAGTGTAACATCTCAGTGGAAAATTTCTATGAAGTTTAATAACAAACTATAAACAATTTTATAAAGATGGTTGCTATGTGAAAATCACTCTTTATTTTGCGATACTATTTTTCAGCAGTAAAAAAAGCTTTCGGAAAGTTCAAGTATCAGTCTGTTTTTGCAATAGACAAATAAGGACTTCAAATAAGACAATGCTGTTCTGAATAAAATTTCAAGTACTTTGTAGATGTTAAAATTTATATTATTTTTATTCTTCATTATCAATCACATAGATAGTCAATGGAGATCTCTTTTCCGATTAATGAATATGAATGTCACGAAAACATACCAACCAATGATTTTACCATAATATTGGTTTAATTCGGCTATTTTATCAATCACTATGCATATCCACCATTCATTATACAAAATAAAGTTAACTATACAGACTATTTAAATTTTCCTTAAACATATTCCGTTTACATTACATTAAAACTTATGTTTATATTCTATAATAAAAATACACAATTGACTGACTACCTAAACTATACGGACGTTTAATTATTAAGTAAATTGTGAAATTATTAAACATTTTGTTGATAAATTGAAACATCTTACATATTTCCATGAAAATCTCCATATCACACTCCATAAACAGATACATAAGTAGTTTTGTTGGAAAGATAGATTAAAGTGAACAGTTGAAACGAGAGAACATTTCAATAAATCAATGTCTTAATATGATATACAGGCGCCTGTAATTTCTTGCTGAATTTAAACTTTAAGTGAAGGCTAGAAAAGTGCCGTTATACTTGGCATTACATGACATTTCCATGAATTTACTACATTCAATAAGAAATCTCACAATTCATAAAACTTACTTTTTTGTAAAATAAATGTAGATTGTGTAGAAAAATGTATTCTTCTACTCATCTGAATGATCATCTTTAGTATTCACTTCATAATTGGGTACTTTAAAATAAGCTACATTTTGGTAACTTACGATTACATTATTATTATTATTATCCATATAGAATGTCAATAAATATGGATTATATTGTTTAGTTATGTTACCTAAACCTGTTCAATGACAAATCATTGAACTTATCCATTCACTTATCATCTTACAGTTATAACAGAATTACTTGGTAACACTGGCCATTCTGTTTCATTTTAAACTTTTAGCATAAAATGAATGTACAATTAAAGTTAAATTAGTATTTTGAAAAGCATGTTGATAAAAAAACACACTCTTCTTATCTTTTGTCTTGATGAAATCTAAAAACAAATCCTGGAAACATCTAGAGATTTATTCCAAAAAAAATTTCCTCTTTATTTGTTTAATCCCTTTGAAATTTCATATAAACCATTGTATCCGATACATGAAAGAAAGTATTTTTCTTTTTCAATTCGAATTAAAGAAAATTAATAAGACCTTGTTTCAATCACACCTACACTCTGAAGATAAATTATGGTATTTTGTAAAACAAAACAAAAAACATACTATTACGTAATGGTTATAATTTTATAATACAGTGACTATTTAACAATGTAAAACAACTACTTATTTGAAATTACCAGTAGAATAATCACTTGTTTACTACTCACTGAAACATTCTAATCAGTATGTTGAGTAATATACACTATTCTGTATAGTTTTCATAAATCTGATTATGCAAAATTCTTCCGAATACGAAATGTCTTTATTATATAAGAATAATTTTGTTATAGTGTACATAGTTAAACGTCAATCAATTTATTTGTACACATAGAAATTTATCACAGACTAACGGGAGAATTATCATAAAACTAAATAGTAAGATCGTATTGTTCTCAATCAATAACTCAGATAATATTTTGAACTGATCCTCTACATTATTCAAGATGTATCTCAAGTGACTATTGCAAATTTTACACAATATTAATGATATTTCAATTGTAATTTAAGATGATATTCTCTATAAGGTAAAACAACAACGGTTCATAGTGAACCATTTATCAAAACATTTCAATCCTCAGATGTAAATTTATTAGATTCAGATAATAAACACTCATATACAATTTCTTCTTATCTATTCACTATAATCATAAATATATGAGTTTCATTTGAGTAGAGAAACTATGACTATTAAAACTTAGCCGAATAAAACATAAAGACTCTGTAGATTCTGAGATTATTCATTCGAATTAATATACGTTAATGATAGATTAATTATCAGATAATAAGTATTTATAAAATATCAATAAAACAATTCAATGTTTGCAGATTGTTTTCTTTAAACTTATAGCATATAACCTGAATAAAATAATAATGAGAGAGGAAAAGGCTGTACAAATACGATAGGCAAGAAATTATATTTAAAGTTCAGCTTGACATGGTTTGGTTAGTCGGGTGAAAATGAAGAATAACGATGGTATGTAAACCTGTTGATTATAAACATATCTGTATGCCAGCAGAAAATGAAATGTAGCATAAATATTATATATAGTGATCAACGTAAAGTTTCATAGATACACTGATTAAAGTCAAACAATATCAAGATGAAAGCAACGAAAACGAATAAAGATATTTTTCTAAAAGAGTTTCATTTATCAACCTATTTAATAACAATGTTCGACTTTGAATATTTGTTTATATATCTTACATTATATTTTCTAAATAATATTATTATCGGACTTTTACTTTTTTTTACCAATCATACAATCACATAATCAAGAGACAAAATTAACTTTAATGTGCATCTGAAGCTGTTTGAGTTGAGATGCAACTTGTGATGGTCGGTGATAATTCTTCAATGGGTAGTTTACAAAGTTGCAAAAGAACGAATATAGCATTATTGTAATATTCAATATGAAAATGATTTAAATTACTGACTTACTTATCTGAGATACAATAAAATATCAGCAAACACTAAACGGACCTCAGTTCAACACCCATAGACAGTCTTCACAAGCGAATAAGTTTTTTAATTGAAGTAATCAATGAAATTGTAATTATGTATTTTATTTTGATTGAGATCATGGACCGATTGATGCTAGACTACCATTGGAAACCTGGAAGTACTAGACGGCCGTTTCGTCCTTTTGTGGGACTTCTCGGCAGTGCGCATCCACGATCCCGCTCACGGGATTCGAACCCAGGTCCTTCAGTCTCGCACGCAAACGCTTAACCTACTGGAACACTGAGTCAGCATCCAGTGGTGTTAATGTCTAACATCAGGCAATCCACGAAGTTGCACGACCACCTTCCATTGTACTGAGGTAGACACCTGCTTCTACCCGACATGGATTAGCTCCACTGCTCACAGCTTCTCACTAGAACTCCAAGAATTTTCTCAAGAACCTAGTCACTAGGGAGCACACATTATAGAGGATTAAAACATAATCCTATCTCTTAATAAAAATAAAAACACATCTTATTTTAATTGATTACTTCTCTTTTAATATAAAATTTATTATCGGAAAATCAGTTTTAATAGAACAACGAGCGGGATCGTCGATGCGCATTGTTGAAGAGTCTCACAATAAGGCAAAACGGCAGTCCAGTGCTTCCAGGTTTTCAATAGTGGTCTAACATCAATCGGTTCATGATCTCAATCAAAAACTTAACAATCTCCACAACCCTTAAACTTATATTTATTTTATGTTTAGCTTTTTCAGGGTTAGGGATAACAATTCGACACCTTTAGGTTAGCAAGATGTTTTTTAATGTTATATATTTTGTTAACAAGAATTCAATTATTACACTAAAATCAATTCACATTCACTTTTAAAATGCTCAATGTGAACTTTCCCTGGTAATCAAAATACCTACGAATGAAAATGTTGTGGTGTTATGGCCTCGTCACTTATTACTTATACCAAAAAAGGAAAAACCACTACAATTCCCATAATGCAAAATAACAACACTAAGACAATAAAAGTAAAACTTGATTAACCTCAAAACACAACGACAATTATAGTCGAAAATATACTCATTTTTATATTGATTTATTCACCCATTTTGATAATTAATTTAGATGAAATCATACTAATGAAAAATACCCAGAATTATAAAAAAAACCACATACTGCATGTCATACTGGACAGAATTCACATTAATTTAATAGAAGAATATCGTACCTTGAATAAACATGATATTTAAATAAATTAATGTTGTACCGAATAAAATAACCAACTGGGCAACAAAACACAAATATTACACTGAGTACTTCATACTGAATTAAAAACGGAAGTAATGTTAAACGAAAGTCAGAATCCATAGGAGAATGTAATGTTGACTTTTCATTTCGTTTTATCTGTTTTTATCTTATTTTGTTTCATCTTTTTTTTCAGACGATAATTGTGTTTATTTGGTCCTATTTCTTTCATCTACATAGTTTAAAACAGAAAGATTAGGTAGGACTTGGAGTTACTTGAAAATTGAATGAATTTAGAGGTTGATATAAAAAACCTAAGTCAAGCCGATTTTTTCCTTGTTTGTGTAAGTGTGTAGTTGCTACTTTATTAGATAAGACTACTCATGAAGTTGGCAAACACATATCATTCCATTATTCACTACGTATACTATTAGATGCTTCTAAAGAATGGTGTATCCCTGACCCCGTGAGTTCATCAACAAAGGTATTGGGACTTTGAAAGATAATTCCTCAAACCTATTAAAAGCTTTACGTTGATCATGCTCCAAGTAAGAACGTTTCATACCTCTATGAATTCCTTAAGCTCACAGAAAACAATTAAATACTTCTGATTGTCTCAACATCTAATCATCTATAGGTCATGAACTACCAATGTTCTAATGCATAACATTAGTCAATTCATAATAAATAAACTTCTTTAATTTATAAACAGTTAAGAATTCAAACGCATGATTGATTATAGGTCATATTTATTTATATACCAAATGGGACTTGGTTTACTTAATGGTATGAAATTGAACAAATTATAACTTTTTATCACTTCAACTTGAAAGTAAGTATACATTCATTTAAATTACTTTATGTTAACGTGTTATATTAATTAAAAATCAAGCTACTGTAATATCTCAGTTCACTTAACTGAATAATTAGTTTGATTCAAAATATCTCTTGTTTAACTTTAGTCTGTTTAAAGTTCATTACAGAAATAAAATAAAAAATGTATACTTCTGGTAAATTATCAAAGTAAAACATAAATCTATTATTCAACTGTATTCTTATAATACCATCAAACATAGTCAAAAAAAAGAGAGAAGAAATAGGTAGCAACAAAATTCTTACAGTAACTAAATGAACAAGTAAACTGTAGTTTTATATCCCATAGAAAACAACATTGCTAAGAAAACGGTGAAAGCAAAGGTTCTTCAGAAACTACGAAACCGATGTCTCTACTGATGACAAAAGAAACAATTATTATAGGTACATGGAATGTTCTGACAATGTAGGTGATTTGGAAGGCTATCCAAGTAGCTATAAAAACGAGAAGATATAACTTGATGATGCGCCTAATAAATGAAAGAAAAAGATAGGTCCGGGAGATGCCGCTGTACACGGGTCATAAGGAAAAAAATGTTCCACATACGCATTGAGTTGTTTGGATACTGTCCAAAAACACGTAAAGCACCTATAGGATGATAATCTCATGAAACCAGAATCATCAGAGTACCTTTCAAAGCAAACAAGAAAGGAATCATAGTGAATGTTATTCAATCTTATGCACTTACCAATGATAGCAATGATAACTACAAAGATCAGCTTTATGAGAGGCTGCAATCGATCATAGTGAAGTGCTCAGGTAAAGATCCGACCATTCTAGTGGAAGATCTAAACATCAGAGTAGGAATGGATAACACCGGGTAAGAAGATATCATGGGACAACATGCACTGACTGGAAGGAACGATAATGGTGATAAATTTGTAAATTTTTGTGTATTCATTACAGGTGGCACAATATTCTCATGCAAATGCATAAACAAAGCTACATGGGTCTCAGAGGGTCACACTAGACAGAATCATATCGACCGTGTTTTATCAATATAATATTCTGGAGGACAATGGAAAAACCAAAAGAGGGGCTGATTAAGCTTCAGATTACCATCTGGCTATTGTCAAGATGAAACTAAATCTGAAGAGGCAATGGGCAACTGCACAAACAGCATTACAAAGGGTCAATACAGACTTGCTTCGAGATATTGACAAACTCAACGAATTCGAGATCGCTCTCAACAACAATATGACACAACAAAGGGACTGGTAGGCAGATATAATAAACTAGAGAGACCAGTCAAGAACAAGGGAGGTAAGTCAATCACTGAGATTCAAGAACAGAGGGACAGATGGGTAGAATACTTCGAGGAACACTTGAATAGATCAGCTCTGTCAAATCTACCGGAAATCGAAGCAGCACAGACAGACATTCCTATAGCTGTCACTCCATCAACGATCGAAGAAATCAGGATTACCATCACACAAATAAACAGTGGGAAAGCAGCAGAACCAGACAATATACCAGCTCAGGCACTGAACTCAGATATACAAGTAACTTCAAACATGCTTCACACTCTATTCAGGAAGATTCGGCAGGAGGAACAAGTGCCGTCGGACAGACTGGAAAGAAGGATACCTCATCAGGATATTAAAGAAAGGAGATCGGAACGAATGTGAGGAATACAGAGGCAACACATTACTGTCAGTGGCAGGGAAGGTTTTGAACACTGTTGCTGAAAGATTCAGTAGACACTCAACTTTGAAATCAGCAGGCTGGATTCTGTATGGATTGGTCAAGCAAAGACCGAATCGCGACACTTCGGATCGTTGTTGAGCAATCAATTGAATAGAACTCTTCACCATACATCAACCTCCTTGATTATGAGAAGACATTTGACAGTGTGGATAGGAGAACATTGAGGAAACGTCTTCGACACTTTGGAGTGAGTTTCTGAGAAAATCGTCAAAATCATATGGAATTCGTACGACGGACCACGATGCAAAGTCGCGCATGAAGAACAGCTGGCAGATGCCCTACATGTAAGGACCGGAGTCAGACAAGGCTGCCTGCTCTTCCTCTTTCTCTTTCTTCTAGTGGTTGACTTGGTTATGAAGATTTTCACATCTGACAGAAAGCACGGAATATAATGAACAGCTTGCGATCAATTAGAAGATTCGGATTTCGCAGATCACCTAGTCCTTCCATCCCATACACAGCAACAATACGAATGTCAAAACAGTCCTACTGTATGGAGCTGAAACGTCGAGAACTATAATCAAAAAGGTACATGTATTTATGAAAAAATTGTCTACATAAGATACTGAATGTCCATTGACTGGATACCATCAGCAACAGCCTACTATGGCAGAGAACAAACTAGCTTCCAAATGAGGAGGAAATTATGGAAAGACATTGGAAGTGGATAGGACATACCTTTAGAAAATCAACAAACTGAATTACGAGGCTAGAGTTAATATAATTCTTGAAGGGAAACGGAAAAGTTGAAGATCAAAGAATATACTGCATAATGAGTTGGAAGCAGACGTGAAAATGATGAATAGCAACCGGAAACAATTGGAAAGGATTGCCATGACAGAGTTGGATGGAGAATGATGGTGGGTGGCCTATGCTACTCTATGACGGGTAAAATGCATAAGGAAGTAAGTTGTGATGTATATTATTGTCTTATTACTCTATGAGTTGAGTATAAAGAGTACGATTTTTCTAAATTTAATTATCAGGACTTAATTTGTTTTTGCCAGTATAGAGTTGCGGCGATTTTTGAGTTTTGATTACGATCATGAATCGATCAATTTTAAATCACCATTGAATTCCTAAAAACATCCATTGCATGCCGTTTCAGTGGTCTAGAAGTTAAACATCTAAAGGTCCTGTATCTGAATCACACGAGCGGGGTCGTACATGCTCACTGCTGAGAAGTCCCATACTAGGTTTTCAATAGTGGTTTATGATTGGTCGATTCATGATCTCAAAATCTATTTTTGTCTGAATTTTATTTCAGTTGCAAATAAGTTTGTTAATAATGTGTTGTAATATAATTAATACATTGTAACACTTGTCACCTTATGAGCAAAATAGATACACATTCAGTAAACTTGATTTATTTATCTTAATGTTAATAGTGAAAATATGCCTATGAAATGACTAAATTTTGAATTACACTTTTGAACCTCAATTATTCGTTTTTTTTAAATGCTATCGTTTTGATGAAAGTGTACAACGTATATGAGATTATTAGTAAGGTTTTTCCTGAAGAGAAAGAAGAAAGTAATCAACTTGTATTAGGAAAATTTCTGTCTTTGGTTCATGGTAGATTACTGTCAAGTAAACGTATAGGTGAATATATGTTAGATACTTAATTGAGCATTTTGGGATATCACATGATCATCATTGTTATTTTAAAAATAATGCAAATCAGTGAAAAACATCAACAAATAAAGGTTTAGTAAACATAGATTATTTTAACCAATTGTATGAATATTTATCTTGTTGAATGACAAATGACTATATGGACTGTTTAAGTGTGTTTGCCATTTAAGTAGAATATATGTTTTGTTCGGTTGTAAATGGTTTTGTGAACTCAAATGATAGTATTCATAAATATTTCTAATAATAAGCATTCAGTATGTTTAACACAATATCAATTAAACTAAATAATCAATTTGTTATTGTAACTGTCTGCCGCCCCAAAGAATGCACACTAATGTACGTACGAAATTCTGTAAAAACTGATAGGTTAGAAATGTTTAAAGCAACAGTTGTGGCTATATATATTTAAATAACCACACTCATGGTAAATTTAGTGGTTAATTAGTACAGAATGGTAATGAATCAGATTTTGACAATAATTTTGGTATGACAAACATCATACTTTACAAAAATGTTTTAGAATATATTATAATACCTTATTTCTACTAACACTCATTCTATAAATAAAAAATCTCATAGATGACCGTTCTCAGCATTGCGCATCCAGGATCGTTTGTCACAGAATTTTGGGGATTAGTTCAAGCTAGATACTAACATTATTGGATGCCGGCTCTGTGATCTAAAGGTTAGGCGTTCGCGCTCACGACCGATAGGTCCTGGGTTCGAATCTCGTGCGGCGCGATCGTCAATGCACACTGCTGAGGACGAAACGGTCGTCCAGTGTTTGCAGCTTTTCCATGATTGTCTAGCTTTAGTCAACTCATTAGTTATTCCTTCAAGTTTTCTTTATCGATTTTCATTTGATGTCATTTTGGCTAAGAGCACTGTTTTGTTTTATTATTGAAGGTAAACTTAAACACATTTATTTCTTATACTTTGAATATCATATAGGTTTAAGAAGGAAAAAAATGTTTATTTGTTGCTACTTTAATTACAAAACCTAATTACGATTTATTTTCATACATTTCAATTATTTAACTTTAAGAAAACAAATGGATAATTATGATAAATTTCGTTCATGTAAAGAGATTCATTGATCCAAGTTGGAAAAAAAAGCTTTCGTCATTTTAAATTACTGAAATGAGAAGTTTCAGAACAAACTGAAGTTTAGAAATTAAGCAAAGTAGATGTTCTTTTCTTTTTATAAAAAATGGATGTGCTTTCTTTGTTTTTTTGAATAACTTTAACACAAAATTATGTTACATTTTCTGTTCAGACAAAGAATGATACATTCAAAATTTGACATACTAAAAATCTTAAACGTACGCACTGCTGAAGACTCTCACAATAAAACGAAGAGGCTATCCAATGCTTCCAAGTTTTTCATAGTGGTCTAGCTTTAATGGACTCATGATCTCAATTATTAAAATAATTATAATATCTACAAAAACCTCGTCTGATATTAAAAATAGTTTAAATAAGTAATTACCTAAAAATAATACTATAGAATTTAAGGTATATTTGATTGAAGAAGAGGATACAAAAGTAATACTAAATATAATGTAATATACACAATTGAGTATATTTCATTCAGAAAGCATATGGCAAGTTTACAAATTTCCGCATTAATAATTGTTCGAAAAAAATGTAGTAACAGTTATCAACCATTAAAGAGGAAGATTGTATTTGTAAAATCTCAGCGAAAGAATTTGAAGTAATTCCAACGTTTCGCCTAGCAATCTGGTTCAAACTTTTTCAAGGAAAATATAATTTTGTTGTTTGATGATATTTTTCTTGAAAAAGCTTGGACCAGATTGCCAGGCGATACGTTGGAATTACTTCAAATTCTTTCACTGAGATTTTACAAATAAATTCTTCTTCTTTAGTGTCTTATATTAACTCGGTGCCCAAATATTGCGAAGCTGTTCGTTCAAATTTAGACGAAAGTTCTCAGTTATCAATCAACTTAAAAATTTACTTATTAATCATAGAAACCTGAGTTCTTCATGGTATCAGTGTAGCAAATTAAAAGATGAACTAATGTTGATTAACTTATTTGATCAATGAAATCAATATTGATACATAGAAGTATTAGTTAAATATTTTAAACCCGTTGTTATTTGAGTAACTCCCCCAATTGCGAGTTTATTTACTGAAATGTTTTCATCATTTAAACATGTAGATTACATTTCTTTTAAATTTAAGTCACTACTGTTATGTACTTAATGAATACTGATATCTTAATTGATACTAGATGTAGCATATAACCGACAAGGGTAAAAAGAAACATATTTGAAAAAAAAAAAGTCATTTATGTTGCTTTGGAATACTTTCTATTAAAAAAGTGACGTGTTCGAATCAGTTAACTGTATTTCAAAGCCTTACTGTTCATACATTATAGTAAACTTTATAATATCTTAGTTCAACAGTTTATAGTTATTCTCATTTATTTCATTTAAATAAGATGAATTTGCACAAGGACGTATTTGCTTGCAACAGTTTTATAGTATGTAGTTATTTACTTTAAAAACTTGAACCACATTGCTAGGCGAAACTTGGGATTTACTTCTAGTTTATTCACTGAGATTTCACACATACATTCTTTCTCTTTAAGTAGTACAGTATATTTATAGTGACAATGATTAAATATATGACTTCTTGAAGTTAGTTTACCGACAAATAAATTTCACTTAGTTTCTTTACAATATCTCCACTATTTATATTCCCCTATGTATTATCCAAATCAACTTACTCTGTAAAAATTTATTAAGTATGAATAATAAGAATGACGCTTATTCATTCTATGATATTACATATCGAAAACGTTGCAAACAATTCGGCTAGCAGTAGAGTTTTCCATAGTTTGTTGATGTGCGAGGAAGTTAAAATCAAGCTGGAATATCTAACATATTGTCAAGAACGTTTTATCTTAAAGTAAATTAGGTGGATGCCAAACAAATTTAAAATAAACTTTTTTTTAATCTTTCATTTTCGTAATTATAAATAGATAAAATTTAATAATTTAAAATGAAACTGGTTAGTTTTTGGTAGTTATTTATACGTTTAGTATTGTGTATCAAATCGTCATCATATAAACAACAACAAAATGAACATGAAATCAAGCGTGCTCACTGCACGTTTATATCGATATTTGGTTTTTGAGTTCCAATGCTTGTATAGCTAAATCATTTACAGACTAACTATTATTTGAAAAGCTTGTTTTACAATCTGTAAATGTCATTATTGTCAAAAACGTAGGTTTGAATTTAACGTTTCTATATGTTATTGAACATATGCTATGAACTAATTTATAAAATGTACTAAGCTTCACATTTTGAATAAAAATGTTCCTGTTTTCTTGACTCGTATATCATAGTTCAACTTACTTCAGTTGGTGATGTTCCAACTTAAAGGATTGTTTTCTTAACAATTACTAATAGCTTAGTTAAAATCTATAACTTTACTATTTTGTTTAAAAAAAAAGTAACAAAATATTCTTTAATACAAGTTAATTTAGTCAGAATATGTTGGTAACAGTCATTGGTAGACGATAGGATATATAACCATAAACACAAAAATAACATATGTGACTATATGTTTTTAGTCATAACACAAAATTTATAGTTTTCGAGATTGTTTACTAACAACATTCTTTGCAAATGTAATAGTAATACTACTAGTAGTGATAATGGTAACAATAATAATAATACTAGTAGTAGTAGTAGTATAAAGTTGTTTGAAAGACTATTAGTATTTTGTTTTAAACAAGAGTAAAAACAAAATATTTACTTGTCTATATAATATTGTTTTACAGAATATACATATATTATTATGTTGATTGACAAGCAAGGACTATCCAGTACATTATATCCAACGCTAGTGTAAAACTGACTTTTAAATTTTCGTTAAGAATGTTTGAATGTACATTTAGTTATGAATAATCAAAATGTTTTTCTTTAAAAAAAAGGTTTTTTTTCCTTCTAAATGACTTTATATACTTTTTTTGTTTTTTGTTTAAATTAATAACAGTTTAAGGTCATAGAAACACTCGGTAAACTTTTAAATAGAATAATCATAATAATATTCATAATATATTAAATTGATTATTCGGTTTTTATCACAAACCACCTGGAAATGTTCAATTGATAATATAAGGTTAAGGTTACTTATACATGGAGTGAAATGAAACTATCAATCATAGTTACATAATGAATTTTACTATACTTTAGAATAGTTATAAATAGATGGTTGCATTATATTTCAATTAGCCAAATCTATGAATATCTTACAAAAAAAGCAGTTGTTAAGTAAAAAGAAAAGAAAAAGAAACGATCAAAAATACAAGAAAAAAAATCTATAAATTAAATAATTGATCTCAAAATTAAATCATTCATGAAATGTATGTGTTTATAAACAAGATCGATTAAAACATGATTTCAATAGTATTGATATTAGTTAGCAACTATATTGCTATAGAGAAACATAGATTAACATGTTTACGGTTAAGTAAGTCATTAGTTTATTATAATTTTATAGGTAAAGAAAAAACATCTTTTAATAATGTATTTAGTAAAATCGGAATATTAACTCTTATGTTGCCGAAATGTTTTGAAGTTTACTAATTTTTTTCTCCATGGAACAGATTGATAAATAAATATTTTAAAAGGGGTTTTGTGGAGATTTCAGAAAGTACACTGATTGAAATCATGAGTCAATTGAGATATCAACTCACTAAAGACAATGGTGAACGGTGGCGAAACATCGTGGATTGATTGAAGTAAGAAATTAACACCGTTGGATGCCGGCTCGGTAGTCTAGTTGGTTAAGCGCCTGGCGTGAGACTGATAGGTTCTGAGTTTGAATCTCGCGAAGTTTGGGATCGTGGATGCGCACTGCTGAGGAGTCCAATACTAGAACGAAACGGCCGTCCAGTGGTTCCAGGTTTTCCATGGTGGTCTAGCTTAAATTGACTCATGATTTAAATCAGTGAAATAACTATTTATTAAATTAACACATTGAACTTTAGAATAGAATGACCTTCGGTCCTTTAAAGAAATTAATCACTTTTGATGATATTAAAATCTTGAACAGCCTACATATATATATATATATATATATATATTTCTAAGTGGTAATAGGTTCTTACTTTGATGTTTGAAATACGAAATAACGTATATGCAAGAACAAATATTGACATATATCATGAACTAACTCGAGTTAGAAATCTACTAGGAATCATGATAAACTGAGAATGGCTTTTTCAATGAAACTAGGGAAAACATAAGCAGCAAAAAACATTTAGGAATGATGTAGTAGATCTAAATGCACATGTGCTGTGGAATGACGAGCTCATTATATGTGTCATTGCAGAAATTCTAAACATTATGGGAATTTTCATATTAAAAAAAGGAATCGAAGTGTAAATAATGTGCACAGTTAATCATAAGGAAGTAATTTAAATACACATCCTGAAAGTATTACATAAAAAATGCGTTTGTTTCGTGAAATACATCAAAAACGTTGTCCTTAATACATATCATGATGCTAATCTAAAGGACATTAGTGAAATGAATATATATGTACATGTATAAAGTCATAAAAATTGAAGTATTGAAACTTTTTGACACCTTTTGAAAGATAGCTTTACGAGTACTGTATTTACAGGATGAATTTCAATCTTAAATCAAGTAAAACTACTCTTAGTAAGAATAAGATGTATTTATACAGAAATCATATGAAGCACATCTAATTCACAGACATTTCACTCTATTCACTTTGGATAAATGTATAAATTCCTATTTCACTTGTTAAACCGATTGAACTTTTTACAATACCTGATTGTGTAAATTCATCTATAGTAGTGATGCGAAATCAAACTATATTGCAATACTTTATTTACTGATATGTATTTTTCTATACAATCATAATTTACAACATAGAGCATACGCCCTTTGTTTCTTATTAGCACCTAATATCATTTATTCATATGCATTATCATTAATATCAATCATATATCAAACGAATCTTGATTTTGTAAAATAGGTTAATTTTCCACATAAATCTAATCACTGTGTGACAGAAAATTCCTAATTTTCATCTCCAACAAGTTGCAAGTGTGCACTGTTAAAGATTCTTGAACAGTTATGAAACAGATTTTCAGTCCTTATTAGTTTTTGATCGCTTTTAAAACCAAGTACATGTACACAAAATCCCTGATATATAAAATTGACTAGAACTATTCCAAGTTGATATTGTTACTGAAATATGTTAATTTATCAATGAAATTCATGTGTTTCTATGTATGTAGTCATTCTACCATAATATGTAGTTGCACATTAAAAAATGAATCTCTTTATTATCTGTCAATCTTTCAAAGTTTTTTTTTCTTTCTTTTCTAATTCCCGTTCATTAACAAAAAGAAATGTTAAATTCCCAGAGGAATATTTGAAAATGTAATAGATTTATATAAACAACAATTTTTTTTCCTTAGATGAAATTTGTATGTTGATATTTTGTTCCATCTCTATATCTTCACTTATATCATTCTTTTTTGCATGTAAATTCTTGGTTATTTTTCTTTTCTTATCATGATAAGAAAATAATCTATTTCATTATAAAAGACAATAAAATCTAAACTTTTTTACCATGATTATTGTTGTGACGTCTGATAATTATAATTAACTCCTCATGGAGCTTTTCTTAGGTCAATACCGACTCGAATCCTGGATGAAAGAGAAGGGTTGGATACAGGGTTAGCGACCCCATTCCGTAGAAAACTAACTCCTTAGAAAAAAAACGTTAACCAGAAAAAATAATTCAGTAATTATATTTAAAAGTAAAGGTTGGTTATAAGATTTGTCACCGTCAATATGGCAAACTTATTACCAGTTTTACTCAGTTAGTTTTATCTAAGTTTAATTTGTTACATCATAAACCAAATAATTATTTCTACACTCAACTATATCAAAGTATAGATCTAGTGAAAATCAGTTATTTGTTTATCTAATTGGATATCTTAAAAGCAAATACTTGTAATTTAATTTTTCATAGAATAGTTTAGTGTTTTTTAAGACCAAAATTGCTCTTTATGATAATGATCTAATACTTTATGGTAGAAAATCAAAAAGTTCGTGACTTGGTCAAAATCAGACGGGTGGGTTAAAAACAATGTTATTTAATATTCAGTGTTATTCTTGTTCCGGAAAACTATCCTTAAAAGTTTCTTATTTGTATTTTTGAAAGTATTGCGTAAGTATAATAAATAAAGAAAAACCAATAAACGATGTCGTATTCAAATGTAATGATTCAATCTACATAATGTTTAGCAGAACCCACTGATTCGCCTATATTCTGGCTAAAGTTTATCAGTAATCTTATGGAGCAATATGAGTAGTTAAGGTAAACTTTTCTTAGTATCCTAAAGCAGAACATTAAATAAAGGACAAAATTAGATAGCGATAAATATTCTCTGTCTAATGTCATTGTATATAGCTAACAATTTTAAGCGATACAAAAACACGGTCTATCTTATTTCATTTATTTCTAAAATGTCGTTAATGGAGTGTTTTGTTACTGATAACTGTTACCTTAAGTTAATCTCTATTAACGACCAGCTTCTATTGATTAGTTCAGAGGAGCGTAAAACAAGACATTTAAAAAACAAATGATCATTAAACGAGATATTTCATTCATACAGAAAGATAGTCATGTCCATAATTACTCACTTGTAACATCCATAACTGTGAAACTTGATAATGTGAATTTGAATAAAATAGAAAGAACTAAATAGTTAAAGATTGTCAAAACATTTTTATGGCAAGTGAAAATCATCATGAAACCTAAATTCAAAGCTGGTTCCATACAACTACTTAACATCATTGATATTCCCATATAATGAAAATGAGTTCAAATATTGTCATGAAATACATGTTCAACCATATTCTCACAAACTAAATGATGGTAACAAGGCTTTAGAGTTTAGTGTTGTATATATTATAAAAGGCAAAATCCATTTGGATAACATTTGTTTTGTTACATTTTTCTTTATATTCATCAAGTAAATAAATTCTTTGATTGTTTAAACCATAGTGGGAGGTTTGAAAATGTACATTCAGATTATAACATTTCATTCTTTTTCTACAGCCCAGCCAAATCCTAATTCCTCTCTGCCTAAATCATTGAAATGAATGTTGTTTAAAACTAGTAAATTTTTTAAAATTTTCTAAGTTATTATTTTTATTAGAAAAAAGCTTTATTTTCTTTACTTAGTTCCATTTTTGGTTTTAAAATGGGTTACCATAGTACTATTTTCCGCAACTGTTCTTCTGAGTGCTTTACGTAAAACTCCTAAACTTTCTTTTTTTAAAGCCTATACTTAATGTATTATGTGTATAATTGACTTTAATTACAAAATAAAACAAAGTAATATTATTCATAGTTTTAATGGATAACTGAATATTTAGTAGTATTGCTAAAAATTACGGAAATAACTTAAGCGATTTAATATGACTAGAAAGTCATTATAACTCAAAATTAATGTACAACTAACTATACAATATAGACTATAGTATACTACGTTGTTTCCATGTTCAACTTATGTCATTCATACATTTGTGGCCATCAAGTTTAATATAAATGTAACACTAATAATAATAATGACGATCATTTCAAATATGAAACTTCTATATGAATTTACACTCGTATTTCCTCATAAAATACCATTCATTATGTAAAGAATCATATTCTATAATGAATATGCAAACAAACTAACAATTAAAACCAATCATAGTCATTCATAGGATAGAGTTCATCTTCCACAGAGAATGAAAATTATCATCATTCACCCTAAGACAATTCCACTAGCTTCCTCTTTATTTTAACTATTCAAAACCTATAGATACTAGTGTAAAAACATGATGAAAAAAAATAATTAAACCAAAATATCTTTTACATCATTTTATGAGGGAGGGGGGGAGTCTGATCATTCAATTTCATCATTTAAAAGAAATAAAATACTTCCAAATGATGAAGAACAAATCTCTTATTTCTGAAGAAAAAAAACAAATATGGTTACTTTTTTCTTAAAATTTTATTATATCTGTCCATTAACTAAGACCATTCTTCATATATCATGAATACAAATTGGATAAGATGAATCTAATTATGAAAATAGTTTGTCTTCAATGTCTGTATCATTATTTTAACAATGAATTTATGAAGTTGGGTAAACACTAACAATGAATAGTTGTGTAGAAACCTGTTTTATCAGTTTTGAATTTAATTTGTAAAATAAAATATTTAAGAATTTATTCTTTAAAAATAATGAAACAAGTTTCATTTCTGTCAATCTCTAAAGGAAATACGGCGAGACCTTTGAACGAATCTTTAATGACCTGAGAAATATTAGCCAATCAACAAACAGTCAATATAGAGTAAAAATATATTATACAAAACCAAACAAATAAAGTGCATACAATTCTTATACGTGGTTTAAAAATTTGTTAAGGTTAGAAAGAGATCTACAGGTTCTAAGATCGTAATGCATGCAGTAGAGGAAATCATCCATATGGTTACAGAATATTCGGCCTCTGGAGCCATGATAAAGTCTCGAAAACCCTTTCAGCCTCGACCACATAGCTTCAAGATTGTTTGCGTGCACTGCGGTTGTTGAGTACACAAAGTGCCACTTGTGGATAACGACACGATGTGCATAACCAAACATATGTAGGAGTCTGTACGCTCTCCAATCATCCGTATATATTGTAGTACCTGGACGCAGCCAGTGTTACTGGTGCTTTTATTATCCAGTTCGCGATCATTGTCATAATTTACCTTAGTTAGGAATTATATGTGTGATTTTCATCATGAACTGACATCAGCTATAATGCCAGAATTTTATTTAGCCAAATGGATGAAAGACTCTCACGCCAAAATCCGAGATCTGTTATCTTATACCTGATTGATTCGTCTACAAATTATAGTCTGGCCGTTTTATTTGTTATAGCCGCTCAATTATCACGTTTTGTACAAAATTCCCTGTGAACTGATCGTACGTTAGCCGTAACCTTGAAAGCTCTAAAACGCTTCTGATTGGCTCGTCCATAAATTAGAGTCTCGCCTGAAATACCTTTACATTTAGGTAATTGTAAATATACAGTAATTAGTTCGTTTTATGAAATTCGGATAGAATAGTAAAAAGATAGAGTTGATGTGAAAAATATGATGTATTTGTGTTATATATTGCGAACAAACTGGTCACCCATATACTTGTCAAGGCGTATATATATGGAAAGTAATAGAGATCATTTATATAGCAATTGAAGTAGACATATCATATTAATCATTTTCTCTTTTTGATTTACAAATGTTACAAGATACATTTGAGGTTTTATTTAGTTGACCTTTATTACTTTAGATATACAAATGCCTTGACAAATATATGTTAGCTTCCATTTTCTTAGGATTACCAAAGTATTTTCTATATGTTTGAAGAAAAACAACAGAATTATGTGTACGAAAGAAACAAACTCTTAACTTACAATGGTTTTAATCTGTCGTAATCATTTTTATTTCATTCCATCATAGCCATCTACTCCCTTTCTATTTTCTTCTCTATTAAACATTTAATTCAACAAATTTATTTATGTTTCTATGACCCTGCTGACTATAGTTCATTTTGATTTTAACATTTTATCATACTATGCTTAGCATACTTTTTTCTAATTATATAAGTGACAGAATTATCTGGAAATAATTTGGAATCTTTTTATTACTAAGCATGTAGGATACTTCATTAACAGATTTTATGAGGATTGATTTGTTTAGTAGTGTTGATTTTTACCATAAACTGAACTTATCTGAAGAAAATTAGGTATATGTTTCATCTTAGTTACGAGTCTTGAACAGCATACACCTACAGCCATGTTGAGAATTGAGACTTTTATATATCATGGATTAAAATTTAGTGATACTTATTTTGAGCATTAACTGCTGAGATTTGCTAAACTATAACTTCATGGTTTTAAACAATACCATGGATGAAGCGAATCTACGATAAATACCGTCTTGAAACAATTAGACCTGTTTAAACTAAACTTATTCTACAGCAAATAAAACAAATGAAGCCATATGAAAGAGGATGTATGTATTAGCGAATTACAGCATTATGTTATCTAGAATGATTCCTATCTTTAATGAAAAAAAATAGGTTTGTGCCTTCATAACTTTTTATCTTTTATTATTCATCCATTATTGCAACTATTTAGACTAAAATTAAAGCATGAGGATAAATTATTACTGTAATGAGGAAACACATTTACTGTGTTCATTTCTACATGCTATTTTGTTTCACTGTAAATGTTATTTGTCACGAATTTGTGTTGTATTAGGAAATATCATATATTTCATTATATATTAGATTCTGTATTGAACCTGATGATCTGATGTTTAGATCTGTCACAACTTTACTCAATAGATTCATATTTCACAAATTCATAAATAAATGAGAATGATAATTTAGAATGTCTAGTATTTATGCTTGAAAAATAATTGATTACAATTTGTTTGTATAAATGAAATATGTTTACCCATAAAATTTATTGTTAATAAGTCTTTAGTATTTAAACATCTGAGGAATTCTAGTCGGCGGCCCATGCCCCATTAAGAGTAACAGGAGTAAGTAAATAAGTAGTTGACTTTAGGAATCTTATATTTTATACTTTTCCACATTTCAGCATATGTTGTTCATTAAAAGTGAAATGAAATGAGAGTTTGTTAGTTGAATCTATCACTAACCTTATAAATTTAAAAAACAATTTGTTTTATATGAATACTAAATCAACACAAATGTGCAAATGAACTTAAGTGCTGGTCTTTAACTTTTCTATTCTGAATGATTCACGTTTAAAGAAACTATACTATATAAAAACTCATTGCTTATTTTTACCGATTCTTTCATAATAAATTAAAACATCATTTAGACGGTTAACAAGTTGAGTTCTCATTTCTTTTTCCTTTCCTTAAAGAAAGTACTCAATACATTAAAGATTTCTATCTGATATCAGTTTATCATATTAAATGTTTTAGAGTTGAATAGCAATATGTTAAAAAAGTTATTATAAGTAAAGTAGTATCAAGAACACACCTTTTGTTTTATAGGCATGTCAAGAGAATAGAGTTACATTCCAGCTTGAACCTACTACCTATCAACGCGTTATCTACTACTTCACATTGATCACAGAACCTCTAACTTGTTCAACCTGTATGAAATTATTCCTTTGGTATTTTTGAAGAGTTTGTGTTGAAATTCTTAATGCGTTACGATATTTTTAAATACAATGGATGATATTTTTTTGAAATCAGTATCTAATGAAATCTAGAGGAGAAACTGATGAGAAAATTATATACAAATTTTGATTCCTTATGATTATTCAATAATTGAATATCTGCTAAAATGTCTAGCTTGAACATTCGAAAAGTCCTAGTAGTTATTCAAGCAATACCGCATCACAAAATAACTGAATACAGACGTATCTCATGTTTTGCATACCTTCAGAACAGATGACTTGCTTTATTTATCAGACGTTTAGTTATGTACTCATTTCTTGGATTATCATTATTCTAATTTCTGTATTAGATGATGAAGGAGATTTACAGTTTAATCACATTGTTGGATTTATCTAATAATGGGTATCAGTGTGATTGATAAACGATGTCAAGCCACTACAAGTTCAGTATTGCAATTTATAGACTTAATAGTTCATTCATCGATCTGGAAACTAGTGACGATGTCTACATGTGTTAAATCTATTTTCATACTCAAAGAAATTTTAGTTAAAAAGCAAAATCACTCGGTTTAAAAAATCGTAGCTATTATGTACCATTTGTAGTTTGAGATTTATAGTAATTTGTATTTTAATAAATGAAAACATTTTAACGCTATTGTGTCAATGTTTCAAATTCAAAGTGAATGATTTAATCAAATTACTCAGTATCAAAACAAACTAATCTATGGACAGTTCTGTTTCACATTTATAAAAGTTAACTGGGGGTTATACAAGGTAGCAAACTAAACAATCATCTGACTTACATGAATTTCATACTGATTTTCAGTAAATTCTGGAGCATTATCATTTTCATCTTCAATAATCACAGTAAGTGTATATGTGGAAGTCATTTTTGGTGTCCCTTCATCAGTGCATACGATATGCAACAGATGTGTAGGTTCAAGTTCACGATCGAATGTTGTAGTAGCGTATATACTATATATTTTCCACCTTGGTAATTTCCCAGTGAAATTTAAATAGAATTGTTCTGTTACCGACTGAATTGTAATATGGTCTTTATGGTCAGGATAACTTGGTATATCTGACAAAATACTGCTTTTAACAAATGTGTTCATATCATTTGGTTTCAAGTTGCATTCAAAAGAACCACCCAACCCAGTATCTTGATCACTTACTGTTAAAACAACCAGTGCATCATTTGTATGAGGAACATTTTCTGGAATGTGTAATATGTTATGATTATTTGATGTAATACTAATGTTCAATCTAGATAAATGTTGCTTATAATTTTCTGACAATTGTATACGTGGCTTGATTGTTGGTGCGTGAGTATTTGCATCGCTCAGACTGATTTGTACCGTAGTTGTACTTGATCTAGGTGGACGTCCTTTATCTGAAGCGATTACTTGAAAATTCCATTCATTTGGTCCAATATCGTAGTTTAATGTCCGAGCTATATACAAGAGTCCAGTATTTTTATCTAACTCAAAATTTTCAAGGATAGAGTTTGGTGTTGAAGCAGCATAGTGGTACTCAATTTCACCGTTTAAGCCTTCATCAGGATCTGTAGCATGCAATTGGTTTTTGGTACGAAGTTTAGATGATGAATCATCACTTAAAATACCTAATGGATCAACATTGTTGAAAGTTTGATTGTTTTCAGTTAAGTATATCACACTTCCTATTTCTAAGTCTTCGGATATTACAGCTTGATACATTTTACTTGAGAATGTTGGTGTATGATCATTTTCATCAGTTATATGAACAGTTATTTTCAACGTACCTGTATGATATGGTTTATTGCCATCGATAGCCAACAGACTTAAGTTATACCAAGCTTGCCTTTCACGATCTAATGACTCAATAACACTTAATACTAAATGAAAGTTGTATAAACTTAAATTTTCCATGCTATGTTTTTCCACCAGTAATTTAAAATATTTCGATTCCATCTTATCCGTTTTCAGTCTATACTCTTGTATTGAGTTTATGCCATAATCCGGGTCACTAGCTAAAGGCAATTCAAACGTTTGTGTTGTTTTAATTTCTTCTTGTACATTGATCAAAATAAATGATTGTGGCCATTTAGGAATGTTGTCATTTAAATCATTAACAGTAATACGTAATCCTATGTACTGACCATCGGTTGTAATAGCAAAACTACTCCATATACAATGTTGTGGATAACCAGGTTCAAGGCATAAATATGGATTATCATCTCTGTCCAACTCACCAATGACACGTAGAGCACCTTTATAATCAATTTCAAAAAATATATTATGGGGAAGAGTGAATTTTATGCTTGCTAAAGGTGTAGGATAAATTAATTCAGGTATATAACCGATAATTGTTCCAATAGGTGTATTTTCATTTACATTGAAAGTGATAGGACTTGCAACACTAGATGATTGTAAATTATCATACATAATAGAAGAAGATCTGATAACTAATCTTTCAGATAATTCTTTATCTACAATATTATTAACCATCCGGTTATCAATAGAATTATTGACTAACAATTTTGTAGAGGTAGTAAACCAGATATCGCATATCATAATGATAATCAATATAAAACTATAACTTAAACGTACTTTTAATAAAGAGAAAAATAATGATTCTAAGAAATACAGTTTATCAATTCGATAATCCGATTGAATAAATGATGTGAAAATAAATTGTAATTTGAACATTTGTACATCTATATTCCATTTTATAATATCATGATAGAAATTACTTTAATAATAATAATAATAAGCTATAAATGTATTTATACAACATTTCTTTGTTTTAAATAATCTAAATTATAAATATAAACATGTAAAATTGTATAAAAATTCAAATTATAACTTTACAAATTTGTATTAACGTTTTCATGTAATTGATGTTTGGATATAAAAACAATATCACTTTGCATTTTTGTTTTTGTTTTATGAAAGAAAACTTAATCAAGATGATAATACTCCAGTATCTTGGAATCGTTTATCACATACTGTTCTTTTTTTGTTTGTTTTGAAATCATTCAATTTCATACATATTTGTATAGTTATAAATAAGAATAGTAATAAAATATATTGAAATTTGAATGTAACACATGCTGATGTTTATACATTCCATATGGTTAACCGAAAATTGACCAATCACAATTGTCTTAGCTAATCTACATATGATTGGAGAAAAATTACATCCCTATAATATGGTGTGTAATATAGTAATATAATTAGCAATTAAATAATATATTCTAATACATATGAATCGAGTTATATTAAGTTGACTAAAAAGAAAAAAAGTAAGAAATAATTGTGCAGTTTATTTTGTATATCGAACTAGTTGATAGTAAAGAAATGTACATATTTTCAGTGGTTAGGATCATGAGTCAGTTGGAGCTAGACCACCATGGAAAACCTGGAGGCATTGAAAGGCCGTTTCGTCCTATTGTGGGTCTCCTCAGCAGTGGTCATCCACAGCCTCGCCCCATGCGAGATTCCAACCCAGGACTTAATGTTTTTGTGCGCGAGCACTTAGCCATTAGACCACTGAGTCGTCCAGTATCCAACGGTGTTGATGTCTAACTTTAACTAAATCATGAAATTGAGCGACACATCCATCATTGTCTTCAGTGAGTTACTATCTCACAACAGACCTGGTTGAACTTCACTGGTCACTACTTCTCACTAGAACTCTAGGATATACCTCTTGAAGCCAGTCACTAGTGAGCATATGTTGATTAATATCAGATGGGTTGGGGTCGTCCAGTGCTTCCCGGTTTTCCATGATGGTCTAGCTTCAACTTACCTTATGATCTTAACCATTGAAATTACTATAATATCCACAAAACCCAACCAAATATACATATATAAGGATTCTTTAACATGCTTACCATTGGTCTTATATAAGTACTTGCGTAATACTATTACTAACTTCCACATTTTATATATTAAGAAATTCATTTCTAACCATCACCGATTCGGAATACATATGATAGGTTTCATACGACTCATCGGTTATGAATTTCTTATTTTTCTTGTTTATTAAACTGAGTATCGATTATTCTGATCGTCAATATTATGAGAATACTGATATGTTGTACATCGAAGTTTACAACTATGAGAATTGAAAAGGTTCTAAATTAATACAGATAATCATTATATTTAACAATCTAATAAGATAAAGGTTTATTTAATTGATTATTTTGACTTTTCTATATGACGTATGGACACAGTTGAAACTATACTTTCAAAATATTTTTCCAATCAATAATACTGTAAGTAATTATGTTTATTTCATAGACTGAACTTGATTAGAAATCCGAGAATTACAAGACAGCTGTTTTGTATTGGTGTAGGGCTCCTCATCACCATGCATTTTGACCTTGCCAGGGATCAAACCTAGGACCTTAAATCTCGTGACGAACAGTAGGTGGGCGTACGATATTTACATAACTATGATCAATCAGTGATGCGACACAAAGAAAATTCGATAATCTCCACAAACTCAATATACTAATCAAACCCAGTATCTTTTGTAATTACTTAAAACCTACTTCAAAGTCAAAGTCAACATAATGTTACAACTATGGATATTCCAAAGTAGAATAAAAGCAGCCATTTGGCAGTAAAATGAAAGTGATATGTGAAATGTGTTTGCTAGAATATATCTGAAGGATTGTAAT
This sequence comes from Schistosoma haematobium, assembly GCF_000699445.3. Lineage (NCBI taxonomy): Eukaryota > Metazoa > Platyhelminthes > Trematoda > Strigeidida > Schistosomatidae > Schistosoma > Schistosoma haematobium. The sequence goes on along the minus strand of NC_067196.1, from coordinate 39,146,414 downwards.
TAGATAGACAATGAAGCAACCTTACTGTTTAATCACGCTAACAAATGTTTGCAGTATACTTCTTCATCCACCATAGATCTAGAATGATCAAGATTTTTTAAATTCAGAAATATATTCTGTATTACAAATCCATGATAAGTATAGTAAACCATTTATATGTACTGGTATGTATGAGCATCTGTTTCATGTTATTTCAAATGCAACAAGAATAACCATTGAAACGGAATAACATGTATTCGTATGTTGTGTTTTCTTGCCACCTGCTTAGAAATATTAGTCATATTAGCAACAAGAACTAATTAGACGGGAAGTAAAAATATATATACAGTCAAAACCTGCATCTGAGTACATGTAAAATAATGAAACGATAAGCAAACAACGTAGTCATTAAATGAAAAAAAGATTGTATACATACCTTCCAATAATGCGAGTAAATATTATGAAATGAAAGCAAAGTTGTTTTACAGTTGATAGAGCTACAAGTTGCCAAACATTTATCAATCTAACAGGTAATGTGATTAAGTAAGATTGTTTTTTGTCAGTTAAATTATCAACTTAAACTGTTAATCAGGAAGTTATGTATTGATTATTGATTTGAAAAATATAAATTATAAAGAATTCATACTTAAGTCACCTATCATTTACTTACTCTGTCGAATACTATTTGTCATGATAAAAATAAATGAGAAGGTATGTAAGATGACTGAGATGGTTACTAAAATATTTTCCTTAATAACTTACTGGAAGTGATAATTGCTAAATAGGTCATTTATTCGTCATTAACTGAGGACTAACACCAAAACTGTGGAAATAATTTGTACGAAATATAAATAAAAGTTCGTAAATAACAACAAACATTAACAGTGAATTATATGAAATAATTGAGAGCATTCAAAGAAAATTAAGCGAGACTATAATTTATGGACGAGCCAATCAGAAGCGTCTGGACGATTTCAAGGTCACGGTGCCCATTTCAGTACTCACTGCTCAAGTATGATCGGTTTACAGCCGATTTTTAAGAGGTTACGGTGGAGCGGATACAACAAATGAGATTACTAAAAAGTTCCTTTATTTTTGATCGCGGTAATCAAATGAATTCCGGACCTTATGCAGACTATCGTGATTTATTTGGATGTGTTATATGTTAGAGGAAAAGGTCTGCTAGAACGAGAAAATTTTTCGCTCGATCCCGACTGATTCTAAGACAACTTAACATAATTGTTGTAATCTAGATAACAAAAGCACCAGTAACACTGACTGCAACCACTGCAGATGTTACCGAAGCTTCGGCAGTTCACTGGTATGAGTATTCTGAGATATATGAGCGGTAAAAATCACAAGTTTGCATGAGTCGTTTGGAGGAGTTGGAAGAAACGCAGAAATAAAAGAAACGGCTGTTAGAAAACGAAAATTCAATTGGGGTCAAAGTGTTAAGGAGGATTGGGTTAGTAGCCCTTCCATAACTATACTTCACAGGTCCTTCGAATGTACGATAGATCATCTCAAAAAAGAGACCTCAAACGCGTTGAAAACCGAAAATTCACGACAGTAATACTGATTATACGAGAGTATATGCAGCCGTGATCCATCATATACACAAATGACTAGAGAGCGTGCCGATGCTTATATAGACTTCGTTATGTGAATCGTCCTATCGGTCCACAAGCGACGTTTTGTGGACCGCACCACTGTAGTGCACACAACTAGTGTAGAAGCAATGTGGTCGAGGTCAAAAGAATTTTCGCGACCTTATCACAGCTCCAGAGGTCGACTGTTATGCAGTCACATGGATGGGTTACTGTATCATATGCATCACGATTTCAGATCTGCAGAGCCTCTTTCTAACCTTGAAAATTTTTTGAACCACGCTAAAGAAGTGCATCTACTCTAATTTTTCGATTTCGTATTGTATATTTTTACTCCATAGAGACTATTTTTTGATTGGTTGAAATTCTCAAAGTCACTTAAGATTTGTTCAAAGATCGTTCGTAATCAATAGTTTACTTCTGATAACAATCAACTTGGTTTAAACCATAATCCCCGATACGTCTAGAAATTTTATTCTCGTTATTTCAAATAATAATTGATATTTAGTTTCTATTTAGAGTATAAGAAAACTTCATCAGTGATAAAATCTAACAGTAGAATAATTATCCGCCTACTAATACTCTGTTAATTTTATTATCCAAAGAACTAGATTATGTTTCCCTGTTGAGTTTTGTTAAAAAACCATAATCTCCAATAATCACGTTTCTTTACATTTTGTCTTAAGTTTTATATTTGAAACACTGAATCCTTTCATCGTAAGAACTTGCAAAATGGTAGTCCAAAAAATTCATCAAAAATCATCAAAGTGTATTCTATTTAGTTCATTGAACTTGATCAATAAACGTTTTTGTTTCATATCACACCATTGTGTTTAGTGGAAACGTGTAATTTCAACTTTAAGCAGTATTAAACATTTATGAAGCAATTTAAGATAGCGTGTATTTATTGTATGATATTGTTTTTACGCCTCAATAATTTTTAGTATTTAACAATTATTTCAAAGATTATTTTAGCTTCTATCCAAGTAACCATTTTGTAACATTTAAGTTACTACTAGTTTTTATCATGCTTAGAACTTTATGACAGAATTTTTAAATAAGGTATTTTAGTGATCTGAGATCCGACTCCATTTAGATTACATGAATGATTGTCTTCGAAATCATATGTCAGCTATCCTCATATATAATTGTCGATTTAATCCGCGTTAGTGAATAACGGAATTATATAAAGCAAATACGAGAATGGATTTTGAATATGTATATTTTATGCACTCATTAATTTGAATCCGTAATCACGGAGACAAATCAAAGAGGAAAGAGAGAAGTATATTGGAGAAGGCAAGTAAACCAGCTCGATATAATTGTGACTCGACATTTTTAGCCAAATAAAAATACATTACAGACACATCATGAATCACGTAAGTAATCAACACACATACGATCATATAAAAACAATCAGGGTTAATGAGCCAATAACTGACAGAGTTAAAATACGGCTTGAGAAGAATGAATAGATTAATCTGCTCAGAAACTAGAATAGCCTGTGTGCAGTAATGTATTTGTCAGCGATAATCAATGGGTCATTTTATGTGTGTTCACCAACCGGAAGCGCCTGGCGCGAGACTGATAGGCCATGCGTTCGAATCTCGCGAGGTGTGGGATCGTGGATGCGCACTGCTGAGGAGTCCAATACTAGGACGAAACGCCCGTCCAGTGGTTCCAGGTTTTCCATGGTGGTCTAGCTTCAATTGACTCATGATTTCAATCTATGAAATAATGGGAATTGTACAAATTGTAAGAATTGATGAAAAATGAAAAAAGTACCAAAACTAATTACAAAAAATGTATACTTTAATTTTCCCTCACATAGCTCCACCCCAGAGTGTCCAGAGGAAACACTAGTATGCAAAATAAATGAATGAGAAGAATGAATGCATTCAAAAACAAAGTCAAATTAATAGCATGCTAAAAGTTAATCGTGAGGTTCAGACTTTAGTTCAACTTAGATCCTGCTTGATTCTTTAAATAAATAAATACTGAATATGAGTTAAGTGGAGTAATGCACAATAATTATTTATTCCCTAACATTCATTTTTGTTGGGCCATGTTTTGTCCCTTTAATTTTAGGATATCCTCTTATAAATCCACATAGATAAACTAATTTTGTGAAGGTTTACGTTAAACAAGATTCTCATAAATGTTATAAATTATATTTTGTTGGGTTAAAAATACTACTCTAGATTGATTGATTTTTGTTTTGATTAATGTGTTCATCAATCCAGTCACTTTTTTTAAACCAGTTATATAGGCTAATCAATTCGATTATAATACCAAAGATTAAGTAAAGAACAGTTGATGCTGTTCAAGTGTTCTTATCACTACCACTCGAATGACTCAAAATCTCAAGTTGACTCGAGAAAACCCTCTAAAGCTATCCATTTTACTGCATTAAATGTACTATATAATGTGTATATTCGCCTTTTATATATTACTACCTATTGAAAAAAATCATATCAAAGTAGATTATACCAAGTCATTTATTTTCTCCAAAATTCCACAGTTGTACGTTTATATAATTTACATACTTATCTTTTTAAATAGCTACTTTTAGACTGAACTTTTTATCAAAATATTTTGATAATTCTCTAAGTAGATTTCATGTAATTTGTCACCTGTTAATGAATATGTCTTCAAGCTTTATAAATAATATCTTGGATTATGGTAGTTATTTTTTATTCTCTTTACTTAATTAATCACTCGACATTTGTGAAATTATACTACTATTATGTAACATTAAGACTTGATTAGCATTATCCTACTACTATAGTCTATATATATATATATATATATATATATGTATATACAGCGAGACAGAGAGAAAATATCTTTTTATTTTCATGCCTGGATAGAAATTCTCATACTTGATCAATTTAAAATAACATTTAAAGTTTTATTTCCATCCTTGTACCGAATATCTAATTTTCATAGAAACATAAAAACTTTTTTAACTAGACTTTTGTTCACAATAATTGTTTCAAAACCTTCCAATTACGCAAATATCATGGATAATCGTAAAGTTCTGTATCATACATAACTAATGGTTATAAGTATGCTAGTTTTGATAGAGACTTTTTAGGGCTATTAATAGCTAAATTTCTTTTCATGGATAACCTGATGTACTCTTTTAAAATCTGCAGAATAAATAATAGCTTACCTCAGTAAATCTATAACATACAAATGAATCAATAATGACTTTGAGAACTGTTTCATGGTCACAGGAAAGTAACAACATTCCTATTAGGAATTAGTATTAAGATATAGAGTAAAGGTTTTCATTAGGAACTGATATTAGCTACAATGTTATTTCACATCTCTTCAAAACAAGTCATAAGTGCATCGTTTTTTGTTTCCCAACTGTTTAAGCAGATCCGAATTTATGGGTCGTTCAGTGGCATAGAACAGTTTCATCAAACGTTGTCATGAGTGATTGTTCTTTAAAGGACCATAAACAAACCGTTCATTATTTTTTTGAATAAGTTAGCCAGAATCACGTTTGCATTGGATCTTTAGTCAGTTTACTTAGAATTATTTCAAATCTAAGAATAATCAAATGTTTTGGGTGGTCACCAATCAAGTTTCATAAAAATAAAAATTCTGAATAATTCGCCTGCATGAAAACCATTGCATAATTAAAAAATAATGCCATGATAAACTCGTAAATATTTCTAAGAATACTAATAGGTATAGAACACAATATTTCATCAGTTCCCGATGAAGCATTACTGCACAAACAACAAGTTGGACAACAGTTCTCATTAACGTTATTCCCCTCGATAACTGATAGATCCGGTGAAAGTGAGTTTGGACTGCTTATTGATTTATGTATACTGTAATATATATCTTTGACACCAATTTTTATCATAATGTATTCTACCCAAATAACAGAATTTATAACTGATTAGATCATATTTATTTCTCAGATTTCAGAACTTTGATCAATGTTTTATCGTTATGCAATCTATTGGAACGTACGTAAAAAATTCCATTTAAAATTAGCATTCCAATTTGTTTGGAAATCTAAAAATCATCTGGAAAGTGGCAATGGATCTGCTTAAATGTTTTATTTAAAAAACATCAAAAGTACAATGAATACATGAGAAAACATGAGAATAATCAAAAAAGGCACTGACATCTCTCACAGATATCATGTAATAGATTAAGTTTAACCAGAAACATACAAGTTGAATAGGTTTATATTACAATAGTTCATTCACTGTAGGTATCGTTTTTAATGAATCCACTTAAAAATTATAAATATAGTCCTATTAACAGTGGCATAGTTGTTAGAACCTACTGAATTATGATCCAATTTTGACTAAATGGTTTTGAAAAAAATAAAATAGGCGGAATGACGAGATTCGAGAAATATTTAATCTCTAGAGTGAGCAAATTTATTATGTCATAAGAATTAAAATTAAGGACATATGATTATATCGATGGTAATTAACAATTGTTGGTAGAACCAACATTAAATATGATGATCATGTTAATGACCAAATAAATTAAAACAGAAAATTATGTAAACATAAGAGAGAAATATGAAAATTCTATTGCTATGGTAGAGGGATTTAACACATGATACTGTTACACGTAACTTATGTTTTAAATTGTGAATCCCTGAAGAATTCTATAGTGAAAAGTAGTTCAAGAGTATACCTCTGGGATTCTTTATCTGAATTTTGTGTATAAAGTCAGAAAGTGAACCTTTCTAGTCTTCAATAAGTGTTTTTAGATTGAAATCTGTTATTTAGTCCAAAAACTAAAATCCAACGTATTTAATCGAATAATTATTCATAATTACCAAAAAACATAACTAAGATGTAATCAAATTGTGATATTCATTTCCTAGAATCGATAGTACTTTGTATGTAATTGGAATAGTTGTAAAACATTTTTCATTGAGTATTCAAATACATTTTTATACATTAGAATAACCAAAATAGGCACTGACATTCCTCATAGATATCATGTAATGGATTAAGTTTAACCTACATTTTACGACTAATTTGATGGAATAGTTGAGTTATTTGTTTTCTTATTAATTCATCGTTCAAAATGTTATAAATAGACTGGTTTTTAGTCTCAATAGTGACAATCTAGTAAAGTAAGCTTGTTTAGCTTGATATTTAGACAATTTCTACCATTTATAATTTTATTCTTTCTACTTTAACAAATGGAATATTATTCGAAGAATGTTATATGTACAGAAAATGTAGCTGAGATATTTCATAATTTGATAGATATTTCGAAAGCATCTTTTCATTATACTTCAATGATATATGGATATATATATCCAAATATTTAAGATGGAAATCAATTTAGCTTTCAAGATTATTAAATTATAACATTTCATTTTAAAGTATCCAATATAATATACATACACGTTATTTTTGGGACAGTATGGATAGACAATTGAAAGATCTATCTCAGCACAATATGCCATTCACAATTCTGATTTTCAAAAGGTGGATGAAATGAAGAAATAGAACTTAAACTCATTTTAGAGTTATTCATTCACTCATCAGGCTCACTCAAGAAATGTATAAGACGAAGTTCGACCTATATATTATTCTAGAAATGTACTTATACAACATTTCATTCTTCCGCCATCATAAGTAAACTGGCAAGATAACACATAGGAATTGTTTAATTGAATATAAAACTAGGAATTAACCCTTTTTCATTTTGCTGCTTGTAATACAGTTGAATGTATCTAAATCTAAGTGTATATGGTTGAGAACATGAGATATTAAGTTTATCATTGAACAACACAGAAGAAAGTTTATATGAGAAAGCACTTAATTGTAATGAAAACTACCAATGAGTCGAATAAACATGAGAAAAAAAGTGTTAGTTAATGTTTTATTGAATGAAGAATAACATTCTACACATTGAATAGATAAAATCATCAAATAAATTTAGTTGTAAGAATGTACCTCACAAACTACTTCTATGACATTTGTTCCTTTCTTGACATGCAATACTCGAATTTTTGTTAAATTTAAATGGCGACATATGTCGAGTATATTTCCTCTTTCCAGAGCCTTAAAAATGACAATTTTAGTTTGTTAGTGATTTTTATTAACAAATCATCTTTTTTCCTTAAAGGAATGTCAAGTTTGTTTGACATTTATAACTATTAGAACATCTTGCTGAGAATGCAAAGTTGTTGTTTATATCACTCTAAAAAAATATGATTCACATTGTATCATTTTGATATATTTTACAGTAACCTTAAGTTAGATGACATTATGAGAAAGACAATTTAAACCATTTTTATTACAAGCATTATAAGTAGATATAGATGATGGCTAGTAATGAAATGTGAGACATACATTTCATCCGATTTGGGACTTGTCGGCTGGATGTACATGCACCCCACAGTTGATTTTCACTCCGAGAATCCGATCCAATACCGCCAGCTTCAAACGCCATCAAAATAATCGATACAAATGGATATTTATTGCAGAGGAAAATATGATAAATTCTCTACTTTCAGTATATATTGACAGCTTGTTGAGTATCTACTGAATCTTTCATCCGGTTCAGCAACACTATTGAAAACTTTTCCCAGTACTGAATGTTGTGTGATTCCTCTGTAGTTCTCTCATTCGCTCAGATCACCTCTCATTGATATTTTGACGAGATATATTTTATTTTAGTTTGTCTGTCAGCACTTGTTCCTTCTCCCAAATCTTCCTGAATAGTACGTGGAGTATCTTTACAGTTACCTATATATCTGACTTCAGAGCTTGTTGTCCCATGGTATCTTCATCCTCGATGTTGTCCATTCCTAATTTGGCGTTTAGGTCTCCCATCAGAATGATCAGGTCTTTTCCTGAGCACTTCACATTGATTGATTTTAGCCCCTCATAAAACTGATCATTTTCATAGTCGTTGCTATCACTGGTGTGTGCATAACATTGGATATCATTCATTGCGTTGCCCTCCTTCGATTTGAAGGGTGCTTTGATAATCCTGAATTCATAAGATCCCCATTTCATAAGTGCTTTTTGCACTTCATTGGACAGCATCAGTGCAATCCCTTTGTGTATGCGAAGCATTTTCTTCTTCATCATAGTACAAAAGTATCTCCCCCGAATCTAATTTTTTGTTTCCAGCTTGAGTCCAGTGGGTTTTTTTACTCCGGGCACCACTATGTTGTATCTCCTCATTTTTGTAGCTAGTTGACTAGTCCTTCCGGTCTCCACATTGTTCGGACATCCCATGTACCTATATAAGTTGTTCTTCTGGTTGTTAGAAAGGGCATCAGGCTTTTGACTTCCGAAGAATCTGGGCTTTCACAATGAGGCGTCTTAATTTTCTGAATAAAGATCGTTCAACCCGAAGGGTAGATTTTAAATGGCTTCAATTACTTTCCTGGCCAGTTTTCTCAACCACATTTTCTTCTACGGAGTGAGGTTTCTGACTACGTGCCCAATCCCCATGCTTTATTCGGGCTTGAGTCCGGCAGTAACTCTGAGAGGGCTACAAATTGAATTACGTATCTGATATACTGGAACATTAATGCCGGATGAATATCCCAATGATATTTCATTGGAAAATATTTATGGATGAATAATGAAAATTGATTTTAAAAAATAATAATCACTACTATTTCATAAATTTATTAGAACATACCTTAATAATATGTATAAATACCCGTAAACATTTTTATAAGTCTATAATTATGGAACATTGTGAAGCCTCCTCGAATTGGTCATTTAATAATATGTAGGTTAATTATTCGTTAGTCAGACTACTGTTTGTTTAAACTCATCAAGTAGTGACGACGAAAATCAGAAACGTTAAGAATAAACTTTGGGATAAGCATCGAATACTTTGAATGTTCTTTTTTAAGTATTTTTCTGTGTGTATACTTACCTACATCAGTAATCTTCGTTCATATGTTATTAATTCATTCAGCAACGTACATCCCACTTATCAACTTCATATTTTATGCGATTAATTTAGTAAAACACTCAGTTATATTTGCGTGTCTAGTACCGTATAGAATTAACATAGTGACCAACTCTCTGCTTTTCAAACATACAACTATATAGGTTCACAATAAACTGATTCTTATACAATTTACGAAGTTAATAATCGTATTTTTTGCTAAGCTTTGGACTTTGGTGTAAATTGTTTCATGCTTTATACATAGACAGATCACCACAGTTATGGATCTTTGACGTTAAATGGTTGAATTTAATGTATAAGAAACCCCAAACTAAAGTTTCTTTTGTCTAATTTAAATATAAATATGACAATTACGTAAATATATGGTCGTACTTTTAAGTTCACGTCAACAATAATGCCACCTTAATCAAAGTTTGAAATAAATACTATTCAATTTAGATTTTTGCGGTGAATACCTAATGAACTGATATCAATAAAATCTAATGATAAATGATAGATCCTTTAAAAAAAGAAAAAAATCAACAAAATGACATTCACTAGTTTCACTAGTTTCTTATAGGTTTTAAACGCTTCAACATGAATCATCACTGTAGTGTATATTTGATTCAATGAATTAGAATAAAATTGTATAACCTCTTCAATCTTTTTTTCAAAAGAATGCCCGCTCCGTGGTATAGTTGGTTAAGCGCCTGGTGCGGGACTGATAGGTCCTGGGTTCGAATCTCGCGGGAGGCGGGATCGTGGATGCGCACTGCCGAGGAGTCCCACAATATGACGAAACAACAATCCAGTGCTTCCAGGTTTTCCATGGTGGTCTAGCTTCGATTGACTCATGATTTCAATCAGTGAAATTTCTAAAACATCTCCACGAAACCCCTTCTGATAATTCACAATACCAAATAATCTAATAATATTCATTATTTTCTTCAAAAATACATATAGACCGTTTAGTCTAGTAAATGATAATGAAAACTCATTCTATATTAAAATTATATTTGAAATGATCTCAACGATTGAAATTTAATTAAATCCAACGTTTCGTCCAGCTAACTTGTCTGGACTTCTTTAGGGTAATAATCAAAATCAAAATCATCAAAGAAAGATATAACTTTTTAACAATCAAAACTATACTGTGTTGAACCAATCACACATACAATTTGTTATTCAATTAATTATTTCCATGTAGTTGAATTTTTCACATGTTTCGCATTTAACTGACTCATGTTTTCCTATTTTACAAAAATCAACATCTAAATATGATTGGTTTAACACAGTATAGTTTTGATTGTTAAAAATTTATATCTTTCTTTGATGATTTTGATTATTACCCTGAAGAAGTCCAGACAAGTTATCTGGACAAAACGTCGGAATTATTTAAATTTCAATCACGGAGATTATTTCGAATATAATTTTTACATAAAATGACTTCTCTATACTTAGCACCCAATTATTGTTAAACTATTTGTTCTAATCTTGACAAATATTCGTGCAAACGAAGACGTTCATAAGCCCAAATTAATTATATTGTAAATGTACTCATAAGTTGCTAAATAAAGTCGGGATCGTGGCATCAACAGGAAAAAACCAGACGACGATATTTATCGATGTATCGAGTTATATCATAATTTGTAAAACCTTGAAAAATTTTAACAATGTACTTGGAGTTAAAGAATAGAAATGACAATCTACAAGTCCAACACACACAGTTTATTATTTTTCATTTTCCAGATTCATGTTTTGTAAAGAGCTGTTTCTAACCTCGTATTTCAAAATGTGGTTTTAATCCTTTATTTAATAGTAAAACATTGTTAGGTGTAAATATTCCCGTTTTGTGTAAAATCACTAGCTTTTCCGATAGGTTGGTAAGAATATCTCTGATTGTGGCATTGATGACAAAAGTTTAAATCTCACAGTAAAATTTATTAAACGAAATAGTACTTTATAATAATTGCTTTAAATCATTAGAATTAGCCAATTATATTCACTACAAAAGTGACTGAAACTGATTTCCATATAAATAGGTTATTACCAAAATACCCTAATTACTACATTGTTTTCTAAAATAATAATGTCTTAAAATGCAAAGCGTACATGTCTATAGTTGAACAGAGATGAAAATGATATTGAACATTATATTCTTCAGAACCTACTGAAAATATCTACATAAAAATGTAAAGTAGCATCTATGGGAGATCATGTAAAATAACACAGCACTCATTAACATTTAATTCAGGATTGAGTTCTGAATAAATAACAGATATAGAATTTTCTTGATATTTGATTTGCATTAATTCCGTCTCGTGATACATATTTCGTGTAGTCTGAATCTAAGTTTTTAAACTTATATATATATTACTGTCAAAATGTCAAATTTAACCAAATCATAAGAAGTATTTATGTATTATTAACCTTCAAGTATTTGCCTACTATATATATCTTGACAACTCTTATGAACTTTAAGTGATAAGTGCTTAAATTGATGAAATTTGGTCGCATATATATGTATATGTTAGTTCAAGAAATTCATATTTCTGTCGTATTATCTATTCTGTTTTTAAGATATAAAACTTTCGCTGATTAAGTGATGTATATTGGTAGTTATAACAATCAAATAAACAGATAGATTTATATTGTTTGGAATTTTATCTCACTCACCGGGCAAACCAAATAACAAATCTAAATGATCACATGTCTATGGAAAGTGACCACTAACCGTTAACCAGCTTAATTCTGTTTGAACCTAAAGCTCTCTGTTGATTGTATCTAACCACCTAACATCAAAACAATATACCACTATTTAGTGTCACTTAGAATTGTATCCTTACTGTTACGTGGTCCACAGAATTACATCAACTATAATGATTAGATGAGCGTGACATTAAATACTCTATAGCTAATGATTAATGTTAATTCTAGGTTTATTGTCCAGTTTCATTTGTTTGAATGAATTCTTCCCATTTTCTTTCTGTATTATTTTGTAAATATTCTATAATCATATTAATTGTTAAACGGGTATCTTACACATAGTTCATGATAATGAAATGGCTATATTCGCATTCCTAAATATCCTCAGTAATACTCGTCATTGTTATAATTTTACAATCTTATCATATTTCCTGTTCTTATCATTAACTTATTCTAAATTCTTCTTTAAAAAACCATTTAGACATTCAGTTTATTCTTCATTCGTCAATCAAATCTGTTTTTTTTTGAAGCTATTTAATTTACTAAAGTAACAGTAACTTCATTTCAATTTGATAGACATTTATATGTTACAGTCACTTAATATGTAAATACGTTAATGTTATGTAGAATTTACTTAAGTTACCAATGTATACATAGATTTAAAACTAAATACTTTAAATAATCTGTATCCGTTCAACAGTCGCTATCGAAAAATCATAAAGGGGGGTATAGACAATCAGTTTAATTATACCAGTTTAATATTATCTAAAGTAAGTATAGACTTGATTACAATGATGAAAAAACCATCATAGTCCAGAAAAAGATTGATTCAATTAAATTTTGTTGATCTAAATTATTAAAAAAGTTTAGAAATTCATTGATTAAGACATTTTAAGTACCTTTTCTTCAAATTGACCATAATTATTATTCTAGGCTTTTTTTCATTGAATTTTTTTATTATTTAAAAATAATCGCGTGGATTATCATTAACTGAACCAACAAAATGGATTTTATTGTGATAATGAATAAAATATTCAATTGTAATTATAAAGTATCTATATTACTACGGTTGTGGTGTGGGTTATTTATATTCACATAAGTAGTATTTAAAGGTGGTCAGGCATAGAATGTATTTCAGTAGAAGATCGATAAGGAAAGAACGGGAACGGAACGCCATTGGTATGAAAATACATGAACAATGAAATCTGAGACAATGGATTGACGTTTGCAACAGGAACAGTTAAGCTTAAGACAATTGATTGATATTTTGCAAATTAACTAGTTACTATATGGTTCTCAGATTTTAGTGAGATGCTCTGTAATGTGTCAAATACATTCGATTGTCTCCACTCGTGTTCGTGTTCACTACACGGTTTCTGTTGACGGTTTATCACATTAATACAGCTGGCTAACGCCGTACGAAGGAATACTTCAAGCGCCACGTTTGATAAAATACCTTTACATCGGTTTTATCGGATGTTCTATAATGAGGCTCTGTGACCCAGTGTATTAATAAACACACTTCAGAACTAACCTATTGCTTAGAATTCTTATACGTACCAGTTTATTCATTTCATAATACTAAACTAAAAGACGACTATAACAAAATTTAACAGAAAAGTGATTACCTTAAAAGCCAAATAATTTTTATGTAGCTAACCTACTGGAGAACGTCTTCAGATAAACATTTTTAGTAAGAGATAAGAAAGCAAGATTGGCAATGAATTTTGAAACTGTTTTTCATTCAGTTGATTTTCACAATTAATCGGTGTAATTTTTCTTTACTGTAATTTTCGATGAGTCTAACAACAATTTTTAATAATTATCTCATGGTGACTTTTTGTTCTCTATAATATGCAATTATATTAATTCTCTGTCATTTCGCATTTAACTGATATGTTTTTCTGTTCGATAATTACTGTAATCAACAAATACTGAATAAGGTCAGTATGAAACTGCATCAACTCGGACATGATTTATTTTTGTGGCCATTAGGAATGTATCTTCTTTACGAGATTTATATAAAGGAAAGGATCCTGCAATATTATTAGCGTTACAGCTAGTATAGTAGATTAAGTTAAATGCTTTGCCAGAGACCAGTTGGATTAGTACGTTCATCAAATATATTTATAGAAGTGTTACGTTTCAGATGGGATATCGGTATATTATTATGAATAAATAAGAAATTAGAGAAAATCGATGAAACTCTCGTCTGGAGAAGTACCAGGAGTAAACTGATGTTTTAGCAGAAATTAATATGCATTTATCAGTTTACTTGCCATTTTGCAATAGACTATATTAACTTGAAATCCAAGCACTTACAAAACGCATATCTGAGCACCCCTCTATATGACAATTTAAATAGGAATCAAAATCAAACTACAGATTAACCCTTGACTAAATGAATAATTATGGTGACGTGCAACCGCTTGAATCATTTTTAACATTGTCTAAAAATTTAAATGGACTTACTCAAAGGGATTTTAGACCTGGAATTTATCAAGTATAGAGACCTTAGCAACTCAAAAACTCAAACATGATCTATGATCAATTAAGAAATATCCAATCCTTTATTTCAGCGTGGTTATGTATTACTTAATTCCTCATCTTCAAAACGCGAATTTCCTCTTACATTCGTATGAATCTTTTCAACTTTATACTCGATAACTAACAAGTTTTAACAAATTTCGGTAGCTTTGTTAGATGGTACAATACCTGTTCATTTTACTATATAATACTACTTGTAAAAGGTAAATATAAATACAACTGTGAAGCTCTAGTAATTAACGTCATCAGAAAGGAATTTTTCTTCTTCAACTCCCTTCAGTTTGTTTAACGTTATAGGTCCTGTTCGTTGTTAGTTTTCTGTGGCTTATAGTGCTTAACGAATACTGTCTTGATATTTTTCCGCATTCTATATTTGATCAGCCATGATGAATACACATTTCATATGACAAAACCGGAGAAATGCTAGAACACAATGTGAAATGTTTGTAGAATTGTATATATACTGTTCTATATTCCAAGTGTTTGTGTTTATGAATTATAGCTGTATGCAACTTAAAACTCAAATCGGATGTAATCGCCAGTCAATATTATG
Organism: Schistosoma haematobium; assembly: GCF_000699445.3. NCBI lineage: Eukaryota > Metazoa > Platyhelminthes > Trematoda > Strigeidida > Schistosomatidae > Schistosoma > Schistosoma haematobium. The sequence goes on along the minus strand of NC_067196.1, from coordinate 39,131,102 downwards.
AGGAATGTTGAGTCAGTTAAACAGGTACTCACAGCCCTATTCGGTTGCTAGAGCGTGATTAACTCTACGAACTAGACAGGAATGACATACCTTATTGCTCAATAAATAATCAGTCTTATATTAGTGAACTGATTTTGTTTTCAGTATATTTACAAAACTTAAACTAAATTATCTAACATCTATGTTGTCTAAATGAGATTACAATGAAGTATTTTATGTTGATAATTTCTAAAACCTGTTCAGGTTCTGTTTCTGAAATGTAAGGAAACTATAAATCAAACGAAATAAAAGATTATTTTCTGCTTACAGTCCGTATTTTGCTTAATGAATTCCTAGGAATTTCAAGGGATTTTTCAAACAATACGAATCTATATTATAACTTTTAAAATTAGTTAAATTCATATTTTTTAAATACAATAATCCATGTGGTAAATTACACTTAGTCGAGCAATGTTTTTGATGAACATAAAATAAAACTGTTTTCACAAATTAGCATTTGTTTAGCATCTGACATAGGATTAAAACCTATTAAAATGTTTAAGGGTTTGACTATAGCCCAACATATGGAGAATATCTTAATTAGACTAATTAGTTGAATTAATGAGTCAATTAAGGCTAGACCACCATGGAAAACCTGGAAGCACTCGACTGCCGTTTCGTCCTAGTATGGGACTCATCAGCAGTGAGCATCCACGATCTCTTTCCCAGGATTCAAATCCACCTATCGGTCTCGCACGCGAACGCTTAATATGTAGACCACTGAGTTGACATCCAATGGTGTTAATATCTAATTTCAAACAATCCACGATGTTGCGCGATCATCCACCATTGTCTTCATTGTCTTACTATCACACAATAAACCCGGTTTTCCATGGTCGTCTAGCTTTAATTAACTGATGAATTCAACTGTTAAATCACTAAAATCTCCACAAAACCATCTTCTGACAGACTAATTAGTGTTCTGTTCTGTGTTTAACCCAATCAAATCATTTTATACGTTAAACTGAAAACACTTTTAATGGTGGTAAGATAATACTTTGATACTACACTCCGTAATTTACATATAACTATTCAAAGTAATTTTGTTCTAAACTATATTTTATAAGTCAAAAAGCACCATTTATCATTTATTTCTCACTTTTGACATTTAAAAATAAGATTTGTAAAGTTCAACTCATGATAATACTTACTAATAGCTTTAAATATAGATTCCTGTCGTATAAACTCAAAGGTTACTATTTTCAGATTATTTCTATGACGATCTCTCTTATAAAATGCTGGTGAAAAAAACAAACATATTCAGAGGAGATGATAACTCTTGAATGGAGATAAACAAAAACTTTCAACTTCTTAATATCTCTACTTATAAAAACTTCAAATACGTTTGAAATTATATATATATAGTATACTTGAACATATTTTCGTAATTACTCTGGGTCAGTTGAACTGTCAAACTAACTAAATACATTAATCAATCTATTTAATAAAATGAACATACTACATTACTAGAAACATGTGATATCTAAGGAACATGAACAGTTTTCCTTTTCTTTCTTCAGTTTTTCTTTTCTCTTTTGATTATACTAACATAACAATCAAAATGTTAAAACTAAGTGTCTATATGACTTCCATCAGATAGTAACTAAACATTTTAGATCTCTTACATTAATTCTGTTACGATTTAAAGTAATCAGAAAATCTTAAACTCATTTTTATAAAATTCTGTAAGATTTTTTACTATCTTGTTTATTATCATAACTTAGTGATTAGAAACCATTTAACTCAATTGACTATTCTCTTATTTCACAGATTGAAATCATGAGTCAATTGAAGCTAGACCACTATGGAAAACCTAGGTTCGAATCTCGCGGGGTGCGGGAGCGTGGATGCGCACTGCTGAGGAGTCCCTCACTAGGACGAAACGGCCGTCCAGTGCTTCCAGGTTTTCTATGGTGGTCTAGGTTCGATTGACTCATGATTTCAACCTATGAAATTTCTAAAATCTCCACAAACCCCTTCTGATATTCTCTTATTCGACTATCGTTTGTTTTTCTAATTTCTTATCTATGTATCATAATATAATTTTCTATTCATCTTACATTATATGCCTTTCATTGTTTCATTAGATATTTGATATTTGTTATAAAAGTCATGATAAAAATGCTTTAATTTCACTATGGTTATATTTAATTTCAATTTATTTTGAAAGCTTGTATAAAATCACTTACTAAACTTCAACACTAGACAAAACCATCAAACAATCAATGTTCTAACATTCATGGTATTAGTTCCGATAAAATCTTATTCTTTTTTTGCTGGTGGTGGTTTGACTTTCTCATGCCAAATAAATTAATCGTCAAAGAAAATAACACTTAGTTATTAATAAAACAAAACTAGAGTATCTTATGAGTTATTTATTATATCAGTCAAAATAGTGTTATTCTTTCATGTGTTAACCATGAAACCTTGACCGTAAAAAATATTATATGACTTGAAAATATATGGAAGAAGGTGGTAATGATTAAGTAACAGATAAACCCCTACGTGTGCCTAAATATATCATTATTCCATGCTGTTAACACAATCATTTATTTCTTAATAAATCTCACATTTAAAAAAATTAGATATCAGATCCACATTTTAACGAAAAAACTAGGTTCGAATCTCGCGAGGTGCGGGATCGTGGATGCGCACTGCTGAAGAGTTCCGCACTAGGACGAAACGGCCGTCCAGTGCTTCCAGGTTTTTCATGGTGGTCTAGCTTCAATTGACTCATGATTTCAACTACTGGAATTAAGAAAATCTCCACAAAACCCGTTCTGAAAAAAAACTGGCTAACGTGATCCAAATTTTTATGCTCACTTTGTTGAAATGTATAGTTTCAGGGCATGCACCATCATTCTAGGGAAACGCAACTACAATAAAGTACGAGCTTCCATATTAGTTTGTTATTCTATTTGGTTTCATGTCCATTAGCACTAATATCGATAACATTATATTCGATTGATCTCTGACCCTTTAATGAAATAACCTTTGTTCTCTTGGTTGGAACATTTTTTCAGAAGGTTATATCAACCCCTTATTAATCTGAATCAACAACTTTAAGAGGTTCTGCAGTTTTCACAAAGTATTTCCAACTCGAAACTCAAAAATTTTCTCAAATACACATTCATGTTTTTCTACATTTATAAAAATAGTAAAACACAGTGTACCATAGTATTTCATGCCTTACACTGTTAATAATATAAAGATTCTTGAGATCGACGTTTGATGGTTAACTGTCGGTATTTTAATGACTGTTTATCTATCTCTATTTATTCCTACTCAAGACAACTTAAGGAAGATAAGTTATAATTTTAAATACTTAAATCGCGTTTATGAGATGTACATACTCCTAAAGAATGATCATAAGTTTATTTTCCTCAACACTTTGTAATTTGGAAGTGTAAACGATAACATAGTGTAAAAAATTTAGTGGATCGGCAAGCTGCACTACATCATATTTATTTTCAGTATCTGACGAATAAAAATCCATAGACTCGTCTAGCTGTCCAATGTTTGATGAGTTTCTTGTTAATATACTGTTTAGTAAGGAAAACAATGGTTCTGTTTCATAAGCAAGACTTTCAATGATTCCTCACGAGGTTAAAGAACTGATACTATATTTGGATGCCTAATCCTCACCAACGTAAATACACTGTATTTAAGTGTTTAAATCACAGATTCTCGTTGCAACTTTTGATAAGACTAGCAATTTTTTTCAATGATCGATATAGTGGCTTCATGATGAGTAGAAAGTTTTTTGGCTGAATACAATTTTCATAATGAAGCTGGACCAGTTCACCTCCATATAAAGTTAAATTAATATAAATCTGTATTTCACGGTAAGAATTAAAAGGCAATATATCACTATGTAATAATATTAACAGTCATTAGAAAAGCAGCATATCTATTAATTGTTAATGGTTGAAAATAAAATAAAATTCGAACGCCAACAGCAATCTGAAAGCATTTACTACGAAACAGTGATTAATTGAATCGTATTAGTAAAATGTTCATTTCTTAAGTAAGCTTACTGTGTCATAAAGTAAGTTATTACACTTATAGAACTGTTGTTTAACTCAATTATCGTTGTACAACTTAACTACAATACTCGACTATTCCATGATATACATGAAAGTAATAGTTTCTTTGATGTTTACTAGTAGTGTAGACAAATTGTTGAATAAAACATAAACATGGAATAAATCTGTTAAGTTGTTTATCTTATTTTGATTCTTTAACTTGAAATGAAATACTTTCAAAGTATAGTTAATTGTCATGTTTTACTTGACATATACATCAACAGTTGTAATACTCGTATTTTGTATCACTCACTTTATATTATAAAATGTTTATAAATTACATATACTTTGAAAAATATATCAAATTATTCCGTTAAAACTATTTGTGACCATGTAAATAACTTGACGTATTAGCATGTACCCATTGTTCTTGAATTTTAGTAAAAGTTTGCTGTTACACACTGCTTTTTGTACAATATATAGGGTTTCCTCTCATCAAAATTCAGTAATTCTGAAATCATCTTTTGGATGTATCAATTATTTGAATTAAAGGTAAATCATATTTTTTCAGATCAAAGTTTTGACAAACACGCACGTTTTGTTAAAAAATTTCAACTTACCACTTTAGAAGCTGACATAGTGGTTTTATTCTCTACCAAACTATGGACTAGAAATGATGGTGAGACTAAGTTATGGACGAGCCAATCAAAAGTGTTTGAGAGATTTCAGGTCATGGCGCAAACTTCAGCGCTCAAGGCTAACGTACGATCAGTTCACAGGGAATTTCGTACAAAACGTGATAATTGAGCGGATATAACAAATAAAACGGTCAGACTATAATTTGTGGACGAAGCAAACGGATCTCGGAGTTTAGCGCGAAAGCCTTTCATCCATTTGGCTAAATAAAATTCTGCCATTATAGCTTATATCAGTTCGTGATGAAAATCACATATATAATTCCTAACTAAGGTAAATTACGAAAATTATCGCGAACTGGATAATAAAAGCACCAGTAACACTGGCTGCGTCCAGGTACTACAATATATAAGGATGATTGGAGAGCTTACAGACCCCTACATTTGTTTGATTATGCACATCGTGTCGTTATCCACAAGTGGCATTTTGTGTGCTCAACAACCGCAGTGCACGCAAACAATCTTGAAGCTACGTAGTCGAGGCTGAAAGGGTTTTGAGACTTTATCATGGCTCCAGAGGCCGATTATTCTGTAACCATATAGATGATTTCCTCTACTGCATGCATTACGATCTTAGAACCTGTAGACCTCTTTCTAACCTTAACAAGTTTTTGAACCACGTATAAGAATTGTATGCACTTTATTTGTTTGGTTTTGTATAATATATTTTTACTCTATACTGACTGTATGCTGATTGGCTAGTATTTCTCCGGTCACTTAATATTCGTTCGAAGGTCGCTCATAAATTATAGTCTCGCCGAAATTATAATATGTGTAATTATTATTACTATTACTGGCTTTATTCAATATTATATTCTTGGTACAATATAGAATTCTCAACAAGCAGTATTTCATGAAGTTTGTTTAACAAAACATTTTTTTAAAGTGAAAGTAACTGATATCTGCATGTATATATATATATATATATATATATATATATATATATATATATATACAAGTAGTTAAACTACCTGGAATTAAAAGAAATGTATCTTAATAAGATTTGAATATGTGCAAATTTTTTTAATTCGAAAGATGTTTAAGAATAGAAGTTATTGACTAGGTCAGCTCTAACAACCTGTTCGTCAAATAGTATATTTGCTATATAAGATATTGTACAGCTTTTATACTTTTACTTGAGTGCATGGATTCTAGTGTATTGATGTCTTGATCCACCAGAAGATATACAAGAAGAAAAATATGAATTGAGTAGATGGTTAGTATCTGATAAGAGAATTACTGGTTACACCCATATAAAACAAATGACTAATATGGTTTGGTTTGAAATTCTCACGGTCCTCAGCAATTTTTTTTCTATTTCCATACCTCAGATATATCATAACAGTACCCTTGTACTTTTGATTTGATGTAAGGATTTTGAAGGAAGAAATTTTTGCCAATGTTTCTTTTTAATCATTAGTACAAAGATATCTTTACAGCACTACTTATGAAACTTGTGAGTTTGATTGATTGTGGTATCGTTATTATTTATGAAATGAAAATTATCATTATAAGATGAAATATCTCTTTGCTACTTCTCCACTTAGGTTTTAGTAATTTCTCAGTCCAAATAAAAAAACTATTCATATAGAGTTGTGGAGATTGTTGGGTTTCGATTGATTGATTGATTCATGATCTCAATCAAAAAATTATCCATAAACATGAACAAGTTCATTCACCTACTGACTATAAAATAATCTTTCAAAACATTATTCAATATTTATTTAAACACATCAGCGATGTAATGAAAGCTTATAAAGTAATACTGATTATGTAATAGAAAATAAATGGTGTAAAATAAGTATCTTGCATAAAATAGTTACTTCACATTTTATCAACTTTTACATTGTATTTTTATTCATTCAAAAAGAAAATTAAGTATGAGTTATCTTTAATGAATGAATGGAGTTTAATTAAAAGTCTAAATTACGTAATTATAAAGTAATGAGATGGTAGAAAATAATTTATATCATTCAATTTTTATCACCGTTATGAAATAAATTCTATGATCAATTAAATATAGACGTTTTCATTGGGATCATGAACCGATTGATGTTAGACTGGCATTGAAAACCTGGACGGCCGTTTTGTCCTATCGTGAGACTTCTTAGCAGAGCGCATTCACGACCCCACTTGTGGGTTTCGAACATAGGGCCTCCAATCTCGCACGTGAACGCTCAACCTGTAGACCACTAAGCCGGCATCCAACGGTACTAATGCCCAACCTCAATCGATCCACGAAATTGCGTGACCATCTTCCATTGTACTGAGGTAGATATCTGTCTCTACCCGACTCGGATGGTCTAACATCATTCGGTTTATGATCTGAATCAAAAACTTAACAATCTCCACAACCCTATACTGGTAAATAAAGAAGTATTTCCTCTCTCTCTCCTATGATATGTAGAATGAAAAGATAAAGAAATTACTGATCTTTATAAATACATAAAGAATTTCACTTAAATCTGCTATTACAACAACAAAACGAAAAAGAATAAAATGAATCAAACAGTAGTTCAATTAGTGTTATTCAATTTTAAAATAAGATATATAGTTACCATATGTTTTGTTGTTTAATTGTAAATAAAATACACAAATGTTATAATGAATCATTGACTCTAGAAAAAAAAAAGAACAATCACCTAATTGATATTTTGAAATAAGGCGGTTTGTTAATTAATTGATTCATAATAATATATATCCATATTATAATGATTTCATTATTTCAATATTGAAATTATAAAAATGAATATATATATGTATATAACTTTTGAACTTTTCAATGATTTTATATTGCAATAGCTGAGATCATGAGTCAGTTGAAGCTAGACCACCATGGAAAACCTGGAAGCACTGGACGGCCGTTTCGTCCTACTGTGAGACTCCCCAGCTGTGTATACACTATCCTCCCGCAAGATTCGAACTAGGGACCTATTGGTCTCGCGCGCGAGCGCTTAACCACTAGACCACTAGGCCGTCTGGTATCCAACGGTGTTAATGTCTAACTTCAACTAATTCACGATATTGCGCCACCGCACACCATTGTCTTCAGTGAGCTGATATCCCACAACAAACCTGCTTGAACTCCACTGGTCACTACTTATCACTAGAACTCTAGGAAATTCCTCTTGAAGTCAGCCAGTTGTGAGATATCAGCTCACTAAAGACAGTGGTGTGTACTTGCTCAATTTCGTGGATTGGTTCAAGTTAGACGTGAACACCGTGGATACTGGACGGCCCGTTGGTCGTGTGGTTAAGCGCTCGCGCGCGACCGGTAGGTCCTGGGTTCGAACTCCGCGAGGCGAGGTTGTGGATGCGTACCGCTGGGGGGTCCCACAATGGGACGAAGCGGTCGCCCAGTGCTTCCAGGTTTTCCACGGTAGTCTAGCTTCAATTGACTCATGATTTCAACCAGTAAAAAAACCTCCTTTAAATTTTATGAAATTTTAATTGTTATTGACATTTCGGCAAAAGTACCAAGAGAATGGAAAAAAACACCTGATCAAGATACCAAAGAACGAGGATCTCAGCAGCTGTGATAACTATAAGGGCATCACTCTTCTCTCAATACCGGGAAAAGTCTTCAACAGGGTATTGTTAAACAGGATGAAGGACTCCGTAGACGCCCAACTTCGTGACCAACAAGCAGGATTCCGTAAGGATAGATCGTGTACGGACCGAATCGCAACTCTACGGATCATTGTGGAACAATCAATTGGATGGAATTCATCACCCTACATCAACTTCATCGACTACGAAAAGGTATTTGATAGCGTGGACAGAACAACACTATGGAAACTTCTTCGACACTACGGCGTGCCTCAGAAGATAGTCAATATCATACAGAACTCATATGATGGATTACACTGCAAAATTGTGCATGGAGGACAGTTGACAAACTCATTATTAGAACCATAAAATTAATCATCTGCAATCAACAGGCATAACTGATTAACTGAGTTGTACAATTACTTCTTTTACAAGATGTGATCATATGTCAAAGAAGTGTGAAAAAAAAGAACAAGTTTCACATTTTACACAAACTCCAATCACTTGGATTTTAATTAACCATATCAAAAAAAGCAAAATAATTTATAATTAATTATTTTTTCCGATAATAAAAATGTTAAAATTAACAGTCCTTTCTACAGTTGATATGAATATGAAACAATAATTGTACATGAAGTGAAATTAGATTTTAAAAAATACATTATAAGATGAAGTTATCAAAGTTTGAGTGTATCGTTATTAGTTTATCATATAAAGGTACTCTGCTATGTAAACTTATGTATTTAACTGTTTTAATAGAAGTGTTTCTTTTATTATGAAGTGAAATGAACACTACAATTATTCAGTTTTATGTTTATAGTTTCACATTTGATTTGATGATGCTTTCCATTCTAGATTGATGTTGATCGTATACCCGTAAAATATTCACTAAAAACTGTTTATTACCATAGAAGTATCATGTAATTGACAACTGGCTTTAATTTTACACTCAAAACACCTCACTATTTGTTAGTAAGAAGTCAGTACATTGTGTCTAATAATCAATGGTTTCTGAATGTAATGAACTCAAGTTCATATTATTTTATCACTTTAAGTGTTATCGTATGAAAATTTACACCTTTATTCTTTCAAGACATACTTATATAGTCACACAGTAAATAACTCATAAAAGATCTTATATTCAAAATTGTACAGATGCCAAATGGTAAATCTAATTTTAAAAAATGGAAATAAAGAGACGAACACTTATCAATTAATAACAATTCTATCTAATTGAAATTAGTTTTAACAGAAACTTAAATTCAAATTAAACTATTCTCCACTAGCCATTACTCAGTCGCTCAATAATGAATCGATTGTAATTGAGTTTCTTAAAGGAATAGAGTGAAGTTATAACTTGTGAAATCGATTATCAAGAAATCGTCATTGATAGTTGATGCCAATCAGTCGTTGTCACAATTATTGTAAGTTCATAAAAATGATGATACATATACCTGGATTCTGAAACAGTAAGATATATATGTATTGTAATTCGTGTGACATTTGAGAATTTACGTTAGATCCCATAAAAAAGCATGGTTGAATACTGTTGTAAAATCAGAAACCAGGAAATATATTCATTCAGTGCTCTCTGATATTAAATGCATTGTTTTAAGTTGACAGTTTTACGGAATGCGGAAAGCTTCAAATTTCGGGAAACATTTACTCATTAAACGAAGTAATGCTTACATAAAAGACATGAATTCTGAAAGATAATCAATAATTTTAGATGAAAAGAAATATCTTTTCTAAAACTAAATCAATGTGAATAATGTCTGGACCTAAAAATATTTCAAGGTAACTAAAACAATAGAAAGCATAAAAGTTTTTTTGTAATCCAAAAAAGTTATTTCATTCTTCTCAAATTACTCCCAACAAAAATTTCTATTATATATTATTCTGAATCAATCCATCAATTCATCGATGAATTCAATAAACACTGTAGTGAAGGAGAACGTTATAGAGTTACTTGGTAAAATAGAAAAACCATACTATAATACTTAAATTGCAAAATGTTCAATAATTGTCTCGAACTTCATTGTTCTTGCATTTCCATACTAATTGCTGTCTATTCCCGCTCTTCCTTTCTTGATCTTCCCCATCTTCTGCCGTTAGACATTACATTCCTGACTCGCGTTATATATTACTTATATCAATATAAGTAGCACTCACCACAATACCGTTAGGTTAGAATGTAAATTAAATAAATGTTTAGCTACTCATGAAGGTAATCGTTATGATTTAGTCCATTCTAACTCACTACTTGTTATAAATTATTTCTTCATATTACTGTTGAATAATGCGTAGAAACAATGTTAGTGCATTATTACCTTATCTTCTAACTATTTTATGGACAACAATTTTGAGCAATCGCTTACGTAATATAAAGGATGTTTAACAGCTACATTTTACGAAACCATATACTAAACATCTATTTGACTTTGAATAAAAGTATATTATCTTGTCAAGCCTTTAAATGGATGACAACAAAATCCACTAAATATTACGAAATTAACTTTCCGCCATCCTCAATAACTACTGTATTGACATTCTCTAGTTTCAAATAAAAATTTAATTTCCACCTTGTAAACTGAATTAAATAATTCAATTGTAATAAAGTTTTAAAAGCTTTTACCAAACTAGATGTTTTGTTACTTCATCAGTCAATCCACGAAACCTTTTGATTTATTTTGCCTTTGACCACGTTCCCTCTTGATTTTCTATCAATCCTTTTATCTTCTTTGACTAGATGGCGTCAGATATTGATGTACTTTACGTTATAAACAAACTATTCCGTAATATCAGTATGGTGTTATGAAGATTGTTGGATTTTTGATTGAGATCATGAATCGATCAATGTTAGACCACTAATCAAAATCTGGAATCAGTGAGCAGCCGTATTGTTCTAGTATGAGTATATCGGCTCAGTGGTCCAGAAAGTGAGCGTTCGCACGTAAGACTGACGGTCTCAGGGTCGAATCACGCGTGCGAAATCGTGAATGCTCACTGCTAAGAAGTTCCATACGAGAACAAAGTAGCTAAACAGTGCTTATACGTTCTCAATAGTGGTCTAACATTCATCAATTGATTATCTTAATCATGTATTTCACTATAGTTTCAGAAGAATAGAACACTTTACATCAGAGAGCATATTTTCTTGAATTCTGTTTACTAACTTATGTTTCACTTATCATGATCATCACATTTTCTTCATATATATCATTTATTATTTATTACATTATATACAAAAGTGTCAAAATCATTTTATTATTTACAATTTTCAAGATCGTATATATAACAAGAGTTCTTGATGAAATTTTATTCTCTGATCTGAATGATACTCCACCATCTCATAACAAGAATTCAGTTGACTATTAAACAATTGAATATTTTATATATACAATAATAATGACAATGATAATGAAAACCGAAACAAAACAAAACAACAACAAAAATAAAATAAAATATGCCTTTTACGTCAAAAAAATAATTTTTTTCTAAAAAAAATAAATAAAAAAATAAAAAATACAATTTGAATAGATCAATAAACAAATAGTTCGATAAAATAGTACACGCAAAGGTTGAACTTTTTTTGTTTTGTTTTTTCGGTTCATTTTTGTTAGATCACTAAGAGTAAAGAAAAAAAATAGAAAGTAGTTATTTCGACTGAATAAAACAAATTTTAAATAATAATACAAAAATAAAGTGAAATTTCTTGTACTTTTAATAAGTTTATTCCAGTTTTTGTTTTTTCTGTTTGCTTGTTTAAGGAATTATTCAGTTGTCAAATAGTTGTTTCCTTTTTTTTCTTTTTCTTTTCTTCAATGTTGATTAGATCCATTTTATTCGAAGAAATTTTTTTTCTGAAATGAATATTACAAGATGATATTTTAAAATTACATTTTTAAAAATAATAATCAATTAAATGATATTTTTGTAAGCAATGATGGATAGTGGCGAGCAGTGGAATCCAGTTTGATGCGCGTTTCGTCATATTTGGGACCCGTCATCTGGATGTACCTGCATCTCAGAGTTGATGTTCACTCCGGGACTCGAACCCAGTACCATTCGTTTCAAACGCCATCGCGTTATCCACTCAGCTACTGAGTCTTAAATAGGACGAAACGCGCATCCTGGATTCCACTGCTAGCCACTGTCCAACATTGCTTACAAAAAGCTTGTGAATTAAGGCAATATCGAGGCATACGTACAGTATGCACATATGCCAATAACAGACTGATCAATTGCAGTCTTAAATCCCAATGGGAAGATACAAGCCAAACAATACCAAGTGAATTATATGATATTATTTGAGAAATAATAAAAGAATATATTACATATGACATCTTGTAAATTGTTATGAAATATTTAGTGAACTTTATATCAAGTTAATTAATGTTCTGTTTTGAAAGAGGATATACATTAATTGCCATAAGATTATTCTTTATATTGTTCAGTTTAAAAAAACCTTTTTTCGTAAAGATATACATCTTCGTAATTTCAGTGATGTCGTAGTGAACAAGAACACGAGTGGGGACAATCGAATATATTTGAGCACAAAATTACAGAACATTTCAATAAAATCTAAGAACCATATCAGTCAATTGTCTTAAGCTTGACTGTTCCTTTTCCAAATATCAGTCCATCGTCTCAGATTTTTTTGTTCATGCACTTTCATACCAATTGCTTTTTGTTCCCGTTCTTTGCCTCTCGATTATCACTAAAATACATTCTATGCCTGACTACTATTATATACTACTTATGTGAATATAAGTAACTTACACCACAATATGATAGTATGAAAATTTTCTACAGAAAGTTTAATTTTTATATTAACTTTGTCCTCATGTGCCCTTAAAATTTGGTGGGATATATAAAGTTCTACCACAAATAAATGTTTACAAAAACAAATACCTTCACTACTTAGTACTATGAAGTGAAAACGTAGAATCAATCTTCAAATAATTAGTTTCAACAACGTTAGATATTTTTAAAGAATCACAACCAAAAATACAGAAAACAGGCATTTCAGACAAGCTATCAATATTAGCACATATTAAGGGGAAAGTAATAAGAAAATAAAAGTTAACAGGTTGTTAAGAAATTATCTGATCTCACTTAAAGCAGCCCTTGAATGAAATAAATCGTGTAAAGTTTACACTTTTATTCAGAAGATATCATGAATGGCAAATACCAGGATATTTCACACAAGTACATTTATTTAAGCTGAAATCATTTGTTTTGTTACATCATTAAAGTTAGATGGTTTACATACAGGAAATCTACTACATCACTAATACTGTGATGGTCATAGTAAATAATCTAGTTCTTAAACTTTATTTCGCCAAAGTGTTTTACTTATGATCTACTTAGAAAATGTACATTTAGAAATGATATTTCATTAGATTACTGTATCGAAATTTCCCTTCTACAACTTTATTTTCTAATAAGCAGACTTACTGTTTTTGTGATAATCAAATAGAAGCATGTAGTATGTGTTTTGGAACTAAACTAGAAACATGGATGATAATTGTTCAAATAACAGTGTTAAAACAGCTTTGAAATTAGTCCATTTATATTCACATCACCGTACTGACTAAAGATTTTCACAAAATCATTTCGAGGTATTCAGAGTTATCGATCCATTTTCTTTATTAAAGTGTATATTATTCTAATAAGTACGGCCGAAATTTCATCGAACTTATTTTATTAAAGTGGAAAGCATTTTATTGCCATTACGTGAGAATTATTACGAATAAACACTGAAACTTTATGTATATAAATAAATTATATCTCAGAGAACAAATTGATTCAAAAACATTTTCACTGAAGTTTATTAAGTATTCAATTAACATGAAAGATATTTATATAATCTCATGTAAATCATCAAAGAGAAACCTGTATCACTCTTTGCACTATGACCTAAGCATAAGTTCATGGACTCTGAAACTAAATAAAAGAGTTATTACTGATCTAATTGTAAAACGTTCTTTATATTTTGGTCCAATAATACCAGTTTAAAATCTAAAAAAACATCTGAGCCAACCAAAAATAGGATAAAACATCACTACCTTAACTAGTTATAAAAGACATTTTCTGGAGAAGTTTAGAAGGATAAAGTATGTACTCATCATACACTATACATAAATCAATAGTCTATTGAAGTTAAATATTTACAACTCCCTTAAATATTGAAGTAAAACATTATTGGTTAGTAACAAAAAAAGATTCATTTACTTGTCGATAGTCTTTTAGAAATCTTATGTAACACTATATTGATACTGATATATGAAATGAACCAATTTGATTATTCTGAGTCATTAAAATGAAAAAAGTGATTCGTTAACTACTAAATTATTTAAATTATTTTAGTATTAAAAGCACACATTTCATTCTGAATCGTTTTATTGTAACCTAGCTATTTTTAATACATAAATGAAGATGCAGTAACTTCTACTTATATTTATTCTTCATTTTTGGAATTCTTCTTCAGTATCGTTTCAAAATCTAATCCAAAAACAAACTTTGATGATATACTAAAGCCACAAACAATTATTGAATCAATTACAAGGCAAGCTATATACATAGGAAAGAACTGTACACTCGGATTTCATCTTAGTTGATATTCCTCAACAAAACATATCTTCAATATTGAAGAACTTAATATTAAACTTGGGATCCATAAATGAGTTCCAGTCAGGAACTCTAACATTGAACTATTCTAACCACCAGAAATCAAGCCTTTTTTTCAGTAAAGCACTAATATATGTAACTTCGCCTGGAGTCCCTCCGGGGGCCACTGCCGGTCCCAAGCCCGGATAAAGGAGGAGGGTTGGGCATGGGGCTAGCGTCCCCATCCCGTAGAAAACTAACTCGCTAAAAAAACGCTAACCAGAAAAAATTATTCAAACCTTTTAAACTTTGCCCTGGGAGTCAGAAGGTCTTCATTTGGAAGAACTATGACGCCTCATGATGAAAGCCGAATTCCTTCGGAAGTTACGAGGCCGATGCCCCTTCTGACAACCAGAGCGACCATTTATTTAGGTACATGGAATGTTCGTACAATGTGGGACACCGGGAGAGCCTTCCAAATTGCTGCAGAAATGAGAAGATACAACCTAGAGGTACTTGGGATCAGTGAAACACATTGGACGCATTCGGACAACAACGACTAACTACAGGAGAGCTCCTGTTATACTCCGGCCATGAAGAAGAAAATGCACCACATACACAAGGAGTTGCATTGATGCTGTCCAAACAAGCACAAAATGCGCTTATAGGATAGGAATCTCATGGACCAAGGATCATCAAAGCCTCCTTCAAAACAAAGAAAGAGGGCATTTCAATAAACATCACCCAATGCTATGCGCCTACCAACGACTACAATGAAGACGCTAAAGATCAATTCTACAATAGGCTGCAGTCAATTGTCAAGAAGTGCTCAACAAAAGGACTTGCCCATTCTGATGGGAGACCTAAATACCGAGGTTGGAATGAACAACATCGGATATGTAGACATCATGGGACGACACGGACTGGGAGAAAGAAACGAAAATGGTAAGAGATTTGCAAATCTATGTGCCTTCAATAAACTGGTCACAGGTGGCACCATATTCCCACATAAGTGCATACACAAAACCACATGGGCTTCACCGGATCACACTACACAAAACCAAATCGACCATATTTGCATCAACAAAACGTTCAGGAGGACTATAGAGGACGTGAGAACCAAGGGAGGAGCTGATATAGCATCAGATCATCACTTGCTGGTCGCCAAGATGAAATTGAAACTCAAGAAACACTGGACAACGGGACGGACAATATCACAAAAGTTCAATACGGCCTTTCTTCAGGATACTAACGAACTCAACAAATTCAAGATAGACCTCAGCAACAAGTTCCAGGCCTTTCATGATCTACTCAATGGAGAAGGAACCACTGTGGAGAGCAACTGCAAGGGGATCAAAGAAGCAATCACTTCAACATGTCATGAGGTCCTGGGTCACAAGAAGCAACATCACAAGTAATGGATCACTGTTGATACACTGGATAAGATTCAAGAAAGAAGGAACAAGAAGGCAGCAATCAATATCAGCCGAACAAGAGCAGAAAAAGCCAAGGCACAAGCTGAATACACAGAAGTAAACAAACAAGTGAAGAGGAGCATCAGAACCGACAAACGTAAATATGTGGAAGATTTAGCAACGACGGCGGAAAAGGCTGCAAGAGAAGGAAACATGAAACAATTGTATGACACGACAAAGAAACTCTCTGGAAATCGCCGCAAACCAGAACGACCAGTGAAAAGCAAGGAAGGCGAGGTTGTGGATGCGTACCGCTGGGGGGTCCCACAATGGGACGAAGCGGTCGCCCAGTGCTTCCAGGTTTTCCACGGTAGTCTAGCTTCAATTGACTCATGATTTCAACCAGTAAAAAAACCTCCTTTAAATTTTATGAAATTTTAATTGTTATTGACATTTCGGCAAAAGTACCAAGAGAATGGAAAAAAACACCTGATCAAGATACCAAAGAACGAGGATCTCAGCAGCTGTGATAACTATAAGGGCATCACTCTTCTCTCAATACCGGGAAAAGTCTTCAACAGGGTATTGTTAAACAGGATGAAGGACTCCGTAGACGCCCAACTTCGTGACCAACAAGCAGGATTCCGTAAGGATAGATCGTGTACGGACCGAATCGCAACTCTACGGATCATTGTGGAACAATCAATTGGATGGAATTCATCACCCTACATCAACTTCATCGACTACGAAAAGGTATTTGATAGCGTGGACAGAACAACACTATGGAAACTTCTTCGACACTACGGCGTGCCTCAGAAGATAGTCAATATCATACAGAACTCATATGATGGATTACACTGCAAAATTGTGCATGGAGGACAGTTGACAAAGTCGTTCGAAGTGAAGACCGGTGTTAGGCAAGGTTGCTTACTCTCACCCTTTCTCTTTCTCCTGGTGATCGACTGGATCATGAAGACGTCAAAGTCTGAAGGGAAGCACGAGATACAATGGACATCTAAGATGCAGTTGGACGATCTAGACTTCGCAGATGATCTGGCCCTTCTATCCCAAACGCAACAACAGATGCAGGAGAAGACAAACAGTGTGGCAGCAGCCTCAGCAGCAGTAGGTCTCAATATGCACAAAGGGAAAAGCAAGATTCTCCGATACAACACAGAATGCACCAACCCAATCACAATTGACGGAGAAGATTTTGAAGATGTAAAAACCTTTACGTATTTGGGCAGCATCATTGATGAACAGGGTGGATCTGATGCAGATGTGAAGGCGCGGATCGGCAAAGCAAGAGCAGCATATTTACAACTGGGGAACATCTGGAACTCAAAGCAACTGTCGACCAACACCAAGGTCAGGATTTTCAGTACAAATGTCAACACAGTTCTACTGTATGGGGCAGAAACTTGGAGAACTAAGAAAGCCATCATCCAGAAAATACAGGTGTTTATTAACAATTGTCTACGCAAAATACTTCAGATCCATTGGCCGGACACTATTAGCAACAACGTACTGTGGGAGAGAACAAACCAGATCCCAGCGGAGGAAGAAATCAGGAAGAAGCGCTGGAAGTAGATAGGACATACATCGAGGAAAGCACCCAACTGCGTCACAAGACATGCCCTCACATGGAATCCTCAAGGCGAAAGGAAAAGAGGAAGACCAAAGAACACATTACGCCGAGAAATGGAGATAGACATGAGAAAAATGAACAAGAATTGGATGGAATTAGAAAAGAAGGCCCAGGACAGAGTGGGTTGGAGAATGCTGGTCAGCGGTCTATGCTCCATTGGGAGTAACAGGCGTAAGTAAGTAAGTAAGTAAGTACTAATATATGTATAGATGAATATTCATACATACATACATGCAATATGCATTGTTGAAAATCATTTTGATTCAACCAATGGAACTAATTAAGATAACTAATTGGAACCAAAAACAAGCAGGAAAGTTTACAAAAGTTGCTACATTGGATAGTAGATGAAAACGATGTAGTAATTAATTTGTTTGCATACATTTTTTTCTATAAACTTTCAACTTAGTAGGTACTTCATCAAGAAACATTATTCAATATCTATTCTATGTTATGTAAATGAACTGTGAAAAAAAAAAATTAATTCCAACAGATTATCGTGAGAAAACCAATTTTCATTGATAAATCAGATTTCCCTCAGTGTAATAATTCAATTCATCATTTGTACACTATGATATTTGACTCAAATCTTTTTTTGATTATAAATTTCTATACAGTTACCGATCAACTATAGAGAACTATATTGTGATTATTTATAAAAAATAAAAATTTCTAAATGTATTTATTGTGAATTTTGATTTGACTTTAAAACCGATTGTAGTAAATATTCATATGAAAAAAATAATAATAACATCTCTAGTAGAATCAACTTTTATCATCAGTAAGATAATGAAATTACTATGGAAAACAATCGGAAACGGATCAAATAAGCATTAACTTCAATGTGTCAGGAGGTTCTGAGCTGCATGAAGCATCATCATTATGGGGAATGGATCTCCATCGAAACTCAAGGAAGAGAGAACAAGAAAATAGCAATTAACAACAGTCAAACAGGAGAAAATAAAATCAAGGCACAAGCTGAATACATTAAAGCGAACCAACAAGTGAAGAGGAACATTAGAACTGACAGGCGAAAATACGTCAAAATAACCAAGAACGACAGTGGATTAAGCTGCGACAGAAGTAAATATGAAGCAACTACATGACACAACGAAGAAATTGGTAGGAAAATATAAAAAAAACTAAAGCGACCGATCAAGGACGAAAAAGGCGAGTTAATCACTGAGATTCAAGAACAGAGGAACAGATGGGTAGAACACTTGAATAGACCAGCTTCGTCGAATCTACCGGAAATCGAAGCAGCACAGACAGACCTTCCTATAGCTGTCACTCCACCAACGATCAAAGGAGTATGATAATTAGAAGTATTTGAATTATAGTATGAACTAAGAAATAACGTAATCAGATCAAGAAGTACTAGATAACCACAAACGAATGCACTGTAATTAAAATTTGAAATCAAGAATTCAACAAGTACAAAGGAATCATTGATGCATTCAAACACCATAGTATGTTTGCCAAGTTGATTTAAGTGGAAGGAAGGGTAAATAGAAGTATTCGAATATGACATAGTTATTATTATATATAACAATGGATTGTTTTTCAATTTACATGCTATTTAGGTATATGGTGAAAATTGATCGTCGAATAATTTATGATGTGTCAGCTGATAAGCTAACTAATTTACCGAGTATTTATTATTGGACCCAACTTTGCAGCATATTATTTGTGTAAGGGCTAATGATCATTTGTAGTTATTCTAACCGAAGTGAACGTTAATCACCCAGGAACTAAGATCTTATGTTCGCTACTCTATTGATCCTACAATTAAGCTATCTCTCAGTACTATTAGAAGTACTATGCATGATTATTATTATTTAAATTACTTTACTGTCATTTATAGTGTAAATAATTATGTCTGAATCCCTAGATTATTAATTTACAAAATAAGATAGCTAACAGGTAGTCAATAGACTTTTACTAATCAAAAGAAATAAAGTCAGACTTTAATGAACATTAGCATTTGCATTATATATTACTTTACATGTATTAATCTAAGATTAATTTATCCTTGTTAATATATTAAAAGCAATAAATTTTTATTAATTACTTATTAGATTCTCTTATGATTTATTGGAAATCTCTTACAGAATTTATAATAATCTGTGATATGCATGTGATACGTATTCTGTCAATTTCTTCTTTTGGAACAATCCACCATTCTAATGATATAAAACAAAATATTCTGTTGTGAGATAGCAACTCACTGAAGACAATGATGGATGGCTCGCACAATTTCGTGAGTTAGTTGAAGTTAGACATTAACGCAGTTGAATGCCAGGTAATGGGTTTGAATCTCGAGAGGCGGGATCGTCGATGCGCATTTCTGAGGAGTCCCACAGTAGGACGAAACGACCGTACAGTGCTTCCAGGTTTTCCGTGGTGGTCTAGCTTCAATTAACTCATGATTTCAACTACTGAAATTACTAAAATTTACACAAAATCCCTTCTGATAATAATCATCTGCTCACTAGTGACTGACTTTATGAAGCGTTTCCTAGAGTTCTAGTGAGAACTCCTGACCAGTGAAGTTCAACCAGGTCTGTTGTGGGATATCAGCTCACTGAAGACAATGGTGCACGGTGGCGCAATTTCGTGAATAAGTTGAAGTCAGACATTAACACCGTTGGATACCAGACGGCCTAGTGGTCTAGTGGTTAGGCGCTCGCGCGCGAGACTGGTTGATCCTGAGTTCGAATCTCATGGGGGGCGAGGTCGTGGACACACATCGCTGAGGAGTCCCACAGTAGGACGAAACGGCCGTCCAGTGCTTCCAGGTTTTCCATGGTGGTCTAGCTTCAATAGACTCATGATTTCAACTATTAAAAGTAAATATGTTTAATGAATTTATGGTCTACAAAAAGTGGTAGACAATGGTATTACTATAATTTTTTTGAAAGTTCATTCCCAATGAATCATTGATATTAGTTTACACTAATGACATGTTCATTGACCTGTAAACATGTAATATTAATTTCATTCTGATAATATACATTTCCTTATCTTTAGAAGAAAAAAAGAAATGGTTATACATAGAAAAATCAATCTATTAAAATAACTTATCAGGAAACAAGAAAGAAATTTAACAAAAATTAAAAGTTCTTAGGTTAAAATAAACTTTATAATTTCTTTTTATATTTCATCCAATTATTTCATTCGTCTTTTTTTTCTCTTTCACCACCCTGAAAACAGAGGACATACAACTAAACTCATAAGAAAAATTGGGCGTATGTTCACTTTGTGTCTATGTGTTATATGCTAAGGTCATTGATTTTGACTGAATTCTCTACCTCTAGCCGCTTAACATCGGGATTTACATAACTTAAAACTTATCATAACTCAAGCACCGTTATGTAAATTGTTATGAAGTTATCACCGTTTCTTTAGTAACTTATCAAGAAAATATCGTATCGTTTCATGCAAATATGATACATATTTATCAGAAATTTTCGACTTTCCGCTAACAAGATAACATAATAGAATTAAATGATTAAAATATAAACTAGAAAAGATGTTTAATTTTGTGCATGGTTCTTAATAAATCAATTTAAAACAAAAAAAGATTAAACTTTAAGTACTAAATCAATAACCGGGATTTATAAATCCATTCAAGTTGTAATTTGTTTTATTAAACGTTTAATGAATGCATGTTTAATTCATAGAATATGACTGAACAATAGTATCAATCACTGTCAGGATGAATTCACATTTTTATCAGTAAACGTTTTACTGTTAGAGAATGAAACAAAACGAATTGTAATTAAAGTAAACAAAAACGTATAAAAATTAGTTTTCAAAAGATCTATATGAAAAAAATGACTTGAGATCAATATAGGTATCGTGACCACATTTTAGGTTTTAAATTGAAGCACTCTCTTTGGAATCTTATTATTCAAGTACTGTTCACTTTTATTTAGGTGATTATATGCTTAATATTTTGGCTTATATATCCAAGTCATATAAATTTAACATTGAGAACTTTTTTTATAGATAACTAATAAATTATCAGTATAGACGATTGTGAATATTACCGAGTGTTATTGGGATTCTAAACAAATCTAATTTACGTAATCACTGAAAACTAAAAGGCACCAAACAGTTGTTTCGTATTTGTATGAAAATACTCAGGACCTTCAAGTCCTTAACGTTAAGGCCAGTAAGGGGGTAATCAAATGGAATATATTTCTGGTTTCAATCAGTTCATGATATTGGGCAATCACTTTCCATGGTCTTTAGCTGGTAGCTATCTTATACCAGATGCGGTTAAACCCTACTGATCACACATTTGCACCAGAATTCCTCGAGGTTAGCCGCTAGTGTGCGTGTAAGCGAATCTAAATATAAAGAACTGTGGATGACAGGTCAGTGTTCTGAAATTCAAAAACTTAAAGGTTACGAGTAAGGTCCCTTGCGGAAGTTTGAATGAACACTTCTAAGAAGCCTCATACTAGTACTGGACTAATGTTCAACGCTCCTTGATTCCCGACGTTCAACAAACTTATATAAATCGGTGATCTTGAAAACTATAAATCCTTTCATAAAACCAGACAGTTTTTCAAATCAGTTGTAAAATGTCTTCCATCTAAATAGTCGTAATATAATGCATTTAGCTAACGGATGATGAGAATTTTTCACCTTTAATAAACATAATATCGTATGCACCTCGAAGCTAGTATCACATGTGAATACACAATTGTCATCAGGGTATCTGATTTATTTAATTCTATTCACCAGAAGTAATTAAGTAGATGAATAATGATTTATTCAAATTGAAAATAAATGTTATCGAATAATTTATAACAGTTCTAACGATATACGACGAACTGAATTTCTGACTGACATTTTGAAAATGTTGAATATCAGTTAATAAAAATGATACCTTTAGGTGACACAACTTAAGTATAATATTCGTTATGGCTACTTGAACACTATACTACGACGGTTAACATCGGATATTCGTTCGCTTCTGTTTAAAATTCCTGTTTTATTTGTGAAGCTTATTAGTTTTAACTTGATCTATTTATATTCATTATTTTGTAGTGTTGGTTGCTATGATAAGACCACTCAGCTTATTCTAGATTTCGGACAGACCAGTTTATTCATTCTTTCTGAGTTACATTTTCACCTTGTTAATTATTCGGTTGTCTACCTTGACTACTTTTGTGTAAGTTTATGTATGTACATTTCCTATCTTACTGATCATATGTCTGTAACTTACTTTTGTCTGTCTATAAATATCGAGTCATGCTTGGTTGAATCGAGTTGGCTCCTACGTCTTCTTCACTGCGTGTTATTTGACTTTCTTCACTTCGTCCCTCTGATTTTCTGTCCAGATCAATGAGCGTGCAAGTTATACGTATTCAAAAATCTATTCTCGTGTTTAACTTATTTAATTCCGTTATTCACCAATGCGATTTAAATCGATGAGTATATACGAGGATTAGCGACATGTATATTTCAATAACAATCATTCGTACGATCTACCTGGAGTCAGATATTCGAGGGTCACAAAAATGGTGAGTTTATCGATAACATCATCGTCTAATTTAATTTACGTCAAAATGAAGGGCTCAACTAAAATTTTATGACACATCAAGAAAGTTTCGATGCTATTTTCTTCACGTGCTTGGGATTTGACAACGTACATTCTTCATTATTTTGTATAACTATCTGAAAATTAAATTTTTAGAAAATTTGATTTACTTTTTAGTCTATGAAAAAAAATTGAATTCTAAACATAATATTACAACATAATGTATTTTAACAATATGTTGCAAAATGATCTATTTTAAAAGCAAAATATCAATTTGTGTAGACACAATTATCAATGTCTACAACCATATGGTAGTCTCTCATTATTGTATTTTTAATTAAATAAAGTGTACAAAATCAAATACACACAATACAAAACATACCTGTACTATTAATATTGGTTATTGTTTAACTTGTACCCGAAAATATATTTGAATACTTTCATATCAAACCATAAACCGAATCCCGTAAACATCAAGAAATTATTCACTAAACTACTAAGTTCTAATCGAAACACTAAATGATCTAAATTGAATCATGACAGAATAGATTCATTGTTCAAAATGTACAATAATCACGTTTTATTTTGATATTAAATTAAATTACAATCAGCTTTAGATTTGGTCTTAATTACGAATCATTAAATTAGTCAATAATTGTAATAACTTTTCTTTTAAAAAGTTTCCCTTTCATTATTATATACCGTCTGTTTTATACACTATTTAAAATAACCATAAGAATTATTATAAATATTATTCAATTTTCTTGTTTTAAAAGAAAAAAAAATTATGAAGAATAAACTAACTAGATGATTTAATCAACGAAACAAGATCAACCAGAGTGATAAGCAACAATAAGAATGTGTAACGACAAAGGCGAGAGAAGAAAATCTGAGTATATATATATATATATAAATATATATGTATACTCAAACAGGCAAGCAACCAAGTAAATAAAATAGCTAACAATCACAAAATACGTTTGAAACTAATCTTGACAGTAAATTAGTTTTCTTTTCTATCTCTCGTTTCTTTTTCTCTTATTAATGAAAAGTTTAAATCTCTGCGCAAACACATATTCTCTCAATGAAAAGTACTTAATAAATCGGATTGTATCCCTTTTCTGTAGTTTTTCTTTTTTGTCTTTCCTTTTTTTCCTGTTCTTCTCTTTATCCATTTCTTTTTCATTCGAGTACGCATTGTTTTTCTTGTATACATATATATATAGAGAGGGTGGGGAGGAGAGGGAAGGAGAGGGA
This sequence comes from Schistosoma haematobium, assembly GCF_000699445.3. NCBI lineage: Eukaryota > Metazoa > Platyhelminthes > Trematoda > Strigeidida > Schistosomatidae > Schistosoma > Schistosoma haematobium. The sequence goes on along the minus strand of NC_067196.1, from coordinate 39,106,308 downwards.
GGGAGGGAGAAGTTATAAATAAAACTTTCAAAACATACACGCAACTATTTATTTTTAAAACTCCTGACTTGATTTGCATAAATTTGTTAAATTTATTCAAAATACTTAAACACGAATAGACATTAATACATTAAATAAATAAATAAATAAAACAAAAAAGAATTAAATGATTTTCCTGCCAATTTATTTCTTTCTGTTTTTTTTTTTTTTCTTTTTAGATGAAAATCAATAGACAATTTAAATTATTTGTAGTTTAAACGAATGAATGTAAAAGTAGATGAATAAATAAGTAAACAGAATTAGAAAATACGTTGAATATTGAAAGTTGATGTTGTTGTTGTTTTTGTTTTAAATATGAATTTTGTATTATATTCCATTTTGTTGATAAGTAAATACTAAATAACTATTTAATAGGATACGTTAGAATGTATAATTTGTTTTTTAATTTCCATTATGAATTTGTCTCCAGATAGCAACAAATAATAAACAATATATGGAATTGATTACAAATTTTAGGTATATGAAGTGTTTTGAATCATTATGTTAACAATACATGATTCAGTGAACTGTATAAGTGGACTAAAATAACTTGTATTTCTTCAATATTTTCAAATACACTTATCGAAAGCTTTATGTAATTTCATATTTAAAGAACTTTTGTTCTGTGCAGAGGTAATTTCACCTTAATCTTTAATAAATCACCGGTATAGGCAAAGACAGTTGGCGGCTAACAGTGGAATTCAGTATATCCAGCTGACGAGTTCCAAACAAGACGAAATACGAATCTGGCTTCTACTGCTAGCCACCGACCATCTTTGCTTATAATGTTTGTGAATTAAGACAGTATCTAGGCAATCCGCACATGATGCATATATGTTAATAAGAGATTGATCAATTGCAGTCCTAAACAACAATGGGAAGATTCAAACAAACAATACTCAATGAATTCATTTGTATAGGGTTGTGAAGATTGTTAGGTTTTAAGCCATTCAGTGCCTCTAGGTTTTCGGCGGTGGGCCAACGCTGACTGCTTCGTGATGTCAATTTGTAAAATTGTTTTTTTTCGTTTTGTATTATGACTTTCCACTGTGAAATAAATGAATTTAACAGCTTTCTACTTCCGGCTAACAGCTTGAGTATTTTATTGACTTTATTGTGAAATGTAACAGTCACATTCACTGAACATTAAATTTACTAATAAATGTTTTCTTCCATGAATACCTAGTTGGCGATAACACTTTCGTGTCCAATGGGATTAAAAAAGCCATGTTATCCAACAAATGATTATATCAAGAAAACTGAATGATTTTCAAACAGCTTATAGCATAAAAAAACATTAAATTTATGTTTTTCAATCGTCTCAAAAAAAACTCATTTCAATTGACTATTGGAATTCTTTTCAATTACCTTATGTAGCAACAGATAATTGTGATATAAAATATTATCATAAGTATACATTCTAGCCAAAACAAATAAATTTCTTAACAGCATTTTATAACATAAATACCACATTGATCAATCATGTTAGTGTCATCAGTATAGCATTGGGTAGTAACTACACAAACAGATTTTAATATATGTAATCTGTTCAATAAATGCACAAACCGTAATGTTTAAAATGTTATTTTACACCAAATAAATTCACTTAGGTGGGCATAAATGTCCTTCACTACTGTACTCATTGTTTCCAATATCTTCTGAAATTCTTTGAAATTAAGCACTTGAACCAGTTTCTCATTTCATAATTCCTAACTCCGAACGCTTTGCCGGTTGATTTTCCCTAATTCAATTCATTAATAACTACTTTAACAGTAAATTACTGACCAAGGGCCATCAGAGAAAGAACATTTCATGTATTTTCAATAACGTACGAAGTCACTGTTCGACCGGATTTTGCATTATGCTTGTAGTCCTAACGCACACCACTTAAAATCATGATACGAATGAAAATAAATAAATGTTTAGTCTGTTACCTTCAAAAATAGTCCGTACCATTTCACGATCTTAACAGCTTATATCACACATTTACTGAATACATCAAAGTTGAACGTTACATTGCCAAAATTCCATTTTATACATCACAAATTCTTGCTTCATAGTAACAATATTAACCGGCATATCAATTGCAACCATGTATTTACTTAACACCTTTAGTATATCAGGTTGATAAACTATAAAATAAAACATGTATTTTATAATTCTAACAGACTACTAGTTCTAAAAGGTAGCAATGAAACTTTATATTTACTGCGTAAATATTCATATCAGTATACATTCAATTATTATTTATTGAACATAATAATTAAATCTTGTCTCAATGTCTGTTAATTACATTTAGCGTTCTATTCAATTGAAATGAATATAAAACCTTACTTTCATTAATAAATTCATTAAATTTTGATTAACAATCGAAATTTTTTTTCGAAAAAGAAGTATGTCACTACTTAAATAAAAGAGTAGAAAAGAATTTTTGAGTAGGCTTTCTTTTTATATTTTTATTGAAGGTAATTATTATTGAAAAATGTATATGAATATTTATTTGACAGAATATATGCTGTGCGCTAACATTTGTGTAATAATTTAAGTGAATTCAGGGGGGTGAGAGGGGGGGTATAATAAGACACTCGGACATATATATACAGTGATTTCGGGATAATTTTGATAAATTCTCTTAGAAATAATTAAAAATTATTTTAAGTAAAATATTTTTTTAAAAAAGAAGAGAAAAACTTTTCGAATTTATTTAATAGAAGAAAAAAATGTTACCTTTTTCTTAAGATTATAAATGCTTCTATATTCCTGTATATATATATGTGTGTATATATTGGATTATTGTTATAATACCGTTAAGATGCTATGAATTTATTAATATTCATGAAAAATACTTGACTGCAAATAAATAATATTAATACATCCATTTTCTTTTAGCCTAGAACTCAATTTAACTAAGTAATAACTCAATTATCAATGAAAACAATAGTGATATTAATGGAACTAATGTGAATAGTTAAATAAGTAACTTATTGACTTATATATTCATTTATTTATGTATTTAAACACATAAACATTGATACAAGAAGGCACCAAATAGATATGCGCCACACAAATCGAATGATTTGTGTAGGGGCTGATATACTGTCCGGCTGCTGAAACCGAAACAGGTGGTTTTCTTAAGGGGTCACATCCAGAGCCTTTGACCTAAAGGTCCGATCCACAAGGCATTAGAGCAACGCCAAGAGATGCAGTCCCATGGTAGCCAGTGACCAACTATAGGTTCATACGCCCTTTGTTCCCTCAGAATCCTGGAGCTCATGTTCACTATTGGTTTAGAACCAGGGTTATTCAACCCCTCTAGGTGGATCCTTCGTATCCACCAACCCGGTTAAAGAGCCAAACATTCGCTTTCCGTCCTCTCAATTTCGTGAGAAAAAACACCGCCGCCGCGAAAAGGCAGTGAGCAGGACTTCCTTGGCAGTGGCACGTGGTCATGTGAGAGCATTTCGAGAGGGAGAGTTGAATCTCCCTACTGTCGGCTGTACCAGAGTATTTGAGGGTATAATTTGATTAATTTCAAAGGCAACTACAAATGGCGAACAAGAATAATTGAGTTGATATGAAAATGAAGCTAATCACAGTTAAGTAAAATTCTAATATGTAATCGAAAACTAGTTGATGAATTCAAGCTACAGATTAGAATATATGTATATTTTATTGTAGAGCATGATAAATTAAATTATAGGTTTTCTATTTGGTTGCTAAGCCTTATTGAATATACAGTGCAACGTGTAATAATACTAACTATTTGAAATCAATCAAGTGGTATTGAGTACATTAAAATTAATTTTGAATTCATTGAAATAATATGACAAGATAAGACGTCTGACTTGATCAACTAATAGTGTTGCTTGATCTCATTAGTCTCTTAACAAGTTATAGTTTTGTTCAAACATTTTATTTATCATAATTTGTTAACAAAAAAGACTATCCGTATATATGAATGCACAAAATAATGGTAAGAAATCTATTATTATTCATCTTGAAATCAAACGTACAGTAGAATTATGACATAATCAGAACAAATAACTGAAATTTCAAAATATCAGTACTCTAAACATGAATTCAATCTATTTTCACTAAAAATACTTTTCTTAAAATGCATACTATAAATCCACTTAAAAATGTACAGATTTATGTCTAACAGGATCTTTCTATTACATGGGAAATCTACACTTTTTTAACTAGTAGTCATGGGTTTTTTTTATAAAAAAACAACAACACATAAACACATCCAAATTAGGTTTGAAATAAATCTAGTCAAAATACATAAAACTAGGGTAACAATTTTGACATTTACATTTTTGTTTCCTTGATAATAGTTAATCAATAATCAGTAATCAATCTTGTTTCATGAAGATAAATCTAAATCAAATTTAATGTATGTAAGACATAAACAATTAAATGTGAATGATGCATGTGTTTAATCGAATTTATTGCAGTGATTGTTATAATACATTTCTCCTAGAATACAACTATCACCAACATGTCCGGTTTAAAATTTGATTATTTTTCTCTAATTAAATGAATGTTCAAATATATTCTAAAATGAAGATTCATTATGTGAATATCAGCGGTGATAATAATTTAAACATGATATGCTTTAGTTGTACTATAAATACACTGATTATTTAATAGTTTCTAGAAGTAACCAGATTATATATGAGTGGAAAAGATATAACGATAACTATTCACTTGAGAATCCAAATTTTGTTCAATGTTACAGGAAAAGTCAGGTACATAATCAATACAAATATACTACTAATATCAGTGCTATAAATAAGCTGTGATGAACGGACAGAATTTTCATTTAAATGATCAGTTTTTATCAATTAAACAAAATTTATGGCCACGTTTTACCTTGAACATTTGGAAACACAAGTAATATACTTTAAAAGCTATGTAGTAATGATTATTTCCTTCGACGAATGTAAATTCTTTCATCCCTCATTATAACTTAATAAAACATCATATATTCATCAAATTTAAATATTTTTATCAATACAAATTCTCTTATCAGTTGTCTCAATCAGTTTATTATCATTATGATGGTCTTTTAAAGAAACAAAACTTTAGTAGTTGAGATGATGAGTCAATTGAAGTTAGACCACCATGGAAAACTTGGAAACACTGGATGGCCGTTTTGTCTTATTGTGGGACTACTCAGCAGTGTGCATCCACGATCTGGCCTCTCGAGATTCCAACCCAGGACCTATTAGTTTCGCGCGCAAACGCTTAACCACTGGACCACCGAGCCATCCGGTATCCAACGGTGTTAATGCATAACTTCAACCAATCCACCAAATCAAAATTTATTTATTCACAATAATTTTGAGGAATTAATAAGGATACAGTGTATTTGTTTGAAAATAAAATGATAATATTTAAATACATTCATTTATTACTATAACTACTTAGTAAAGACAATTCAGAGAAATATTTTTTTCCAGTTGAATGTAATGGTCTGCTAAAAAATACTACAGGTCTCTTTCTGGATCTTTAAATGTTTCAAATACCAGATGATTGATGAAATATAATTAAGAGAAAATAGTTCTGAAACTAGAAGCAAGAGTGATAATACTTCATTTAGAGAAAATGAAAAAGAAAAGCTTAGAATGAAATCGATAGTGAGAGATATAGTAACACTATGGTAAAAAGAAAGGTTGAATATGTTTCTTTGGTACACAGAAATCAGGTTTGAATTACTGGATTGTTTAATTTTCTACAGTGAGCATTACTTGATTTGCACTCTATTTACATTAGCTTACTTAATCATGTAAATAATTACGAAAGATATTTCTGGTGACGAGACATGAACAGCACCATAAAAGTGTTTCGGATAACAAAACAAGATAATTCTATCAAAAGGGAGAATCCAGGCCAGTCAATTGTTAGTTCACAAAGTCTGCTATTATAAGTACAGCTTGTTTTACCCGATCCTAGTTCATTGGAAATTTAAATGACATCTTTACTGTACATGAACATTATTTTGATAAAGAATTTCATAGAAAACAAAGGGAAATAGAATATCTATCCAATACCCTACTTCTCAGTCGAATTATGTCATATTATTAATTTAAAAGATATTTTATAGCTATAATAAATCCATTACCTTGGAGATTACTAAACAAATAGATAGAAACTAGTGGTAACATGATAAACTAACGGTTTTTCGAACATGAAGTTTCATAAGATAAATAAAACAAACACATATTTACAATAATCCTCCACATACATGATACCCGATAATCAAGTGTGTTTAAATATTTCTTTAGAAAGGGGATTTCGATCAATCAAATAGTGTACTTATCATAAATCCTAATGCTTAAAACAACCATGAAAAAATAATCTCATTGGAAATAATAAAGTCGTAATGATTGACAGTAATATACGGTGAATCATCAAAAGGAAATGTGATTTTTTCATCAAAAATCAATCACAATAATTTCAATAACCATAATCTTTTTTAAAAGAAATCACTGTATTGAAAAAGTATTTGACTAGAAGTTAATTATATAATTAATAATTAATAAATAACTGAACTGTAAAATGGAATGTTTTAAACAACTCGATTCTGTATATTGGATTCCAGAATAAGATCAATCTAGAACTAATGAAACTGTAAACATTTCATAAGAGTATTCGTCAAGATTAGAACAAATAGTTTGATAGAAATTGGTCTTCGAGTTAAAAAGTTATATATTTCATTGATGATTTTAATCTTGATTATTACCCTGAAGAAGTTCAAACAAGTTAGCTGGACGAAATTTTGGAATTATTTAAATTTCAATCGCTGAGATTATTTCAAATATAATTTTCACATATAATGTAAACATTTCATTTTAACTAAAGATTTAAGCTTATTAACACGATCGCTCTTCTATCATATATTGTTATCAAAAGTTTCTCTGCTTTCGATATTGCATCTGATATTTATGTTTTAAATTTGTAGTGTCGGTTACTATGTTAAGCCTGTATAACTTATTCTACCTTCTGGACAGGTCAATTTATCCATTCTACTTGAGTCACGATTTGATATTGTTAATTATTCACTTATCAACCCGGACTGTATTTATATGTGCGTATGTGTGTGTATATCTTATCCTACTTATCACATGTCTGTAACATATTTCTGTGTGACTATAAATATTGATTAACGCTTGATTAAATGGAATTGCCTCACAGGCCTTCTCCACTGCGCATCGTTTCGTTTCGCTCTTTCTTTTTCACTCCATTCACAGCGAATCTCTGATTGTCCGTTCCGATCAACGATTGTACAAAATATACGTATTCGAAATTCATTCTCGTATTTCGCTTATTTAATTCCGTTATTCACCAACTCAGATTAAGTCAATAATAATATCCGAGAACCCAAATATATATTATCGATAACAATCAAGCATATGATCTAACTGGAGTCAGGTATTGAGCCACTAAAGTGGTTAGCCCGTCGACAACGTCGTTCGATCTAGTTGACGTCTAAATAAAGGGCCCCAAAAATTCAAAACTATTAAGCTGTGTATTTTTAAAAGACATAATCTAATCGTTAAATCAACCTCTATTTCCATACAAAAGATAACCTGGCCTTAATTTATATAATACGAAGTGATAATAAAATTCACTTTTGTACTGACATATTTTATCTTCATTAGATGTGAATTTGCTTAAGCTGGAATAATTTGTAAAATGCAGAGAAATCGTCAGTTTTATACATGGCATCGTGATATGAAGCGAAGTTGTACAGAACTGTCATATATCGATTTATCACTACTTCTTGGTTTAGGTTTGAAAGATAGTACAACTCACTGGCTTGAGACGTTGTTGGACATGACTCACAACAGAAACTCATAAGGATATTCTTATAACTGTTTTCACATTCTTCATAAACGTGAGAGTGATTTCTTTAACTGAAAGAATTCTGAATTGCCTAATTTGTACTATTAACTGAAATATCTTTCCCATTATATAATTTCGTTGTTAGTTATTTTGTTGTTTGTTCTTTCTTTTCAAACTTACTCCCTTCTCCTCTCAATGTTATCCATAATTTGTGTGTAGCATTTCATATTCTAATATCATATACCATATTTCATATAATTAAATGATAAACAATAGTAGTAGCTCAGTATTTATGGAAAAAGTTAAAACATAAGATGATTTTACAATATGACATAATAATAGGTTATTTTTACTTTACAAGAACTGAGATATTTTTATCTTAATAAGTAATGCAACTTATAATTTCTTAGATAGAACATATATTTTTCTTTACAAAAATTGTGTCAAATATACTGTGGTGAGTGCTACTTATATTGATGCCAGTAGTATATGACGCGAGTCAGGAATGTAATGTCTAACGGCAGAAGATGGGGAAGATCAAGAAAGGAAGAGCGGGAATAGACAGTAATTAGTATGGAAATGCAAGAACAATGAAGTTCGAGACAATTATTGAACATTTTGCAATTTAAGTATTATAGTATGGTTTTTCTATTTTACCAAGTAACTCTGTAATTTTGTGCTAAATATAATTCGGTTGTCCTCGCCTGTGTTCTTCACTACAATACTACTCTTATTCCAAGCGTAAAATTTCATGTGATCTTTTCTCGTAGACATTAATACTTCATTCATAATTTCGTAAGCTAACTTGTTTCTAGAAAATACTAAACAATCTTCATAATCTTTAAATATATAATAGTTATTTATCAAGAATACTCCATTTCGCAATATGTAAAACAACAAACTGATGTCACACCAAAACATATTAGTAGATTGTTTTTATTTTTATTTTTCTTTTTAAGTTCATGGAATAAATAAGTAAACTGAAAATTATCTACCGATTAGCAAAATCTTTTACTGGTATCACCTATTTTGTTATTTTACTGAAGACAAATATTTTACAAATAATATTGCAACTGAAGAATTTTGTTGTAATCTATTGTATTCTTTTTAGTATTTAGTATACTGTAAATTTATGTTACTTATAGTGAGTCATTATTTTGTTAGATTGTTGAAGATGGTTAATAATTAACTCTGAACTAAGGTTTCTTTCTAGTTGGCACTTTTTATCATTATACTATTCAAGCGACAATTGACAACCTGTAGAATTGGGATATTTAGAATGAGTTGATTATTAGATAGTGGGTATCACAAGGCAAGTCCTCACATGGAATCCTCAAGGTCAAAAAGGAGAAGAGGAAGACCAGAGAACACATTACACCGAGAAATGGAGACAGACATGAGAAAAATGTACAAAAATTATATAGAACTGAAAACGAGGGGTCAGGACAAAGTGGGCTGGAGAATACTGGTCAGCAGTCTATGCTCCATTGAGAGTAACAGGCGTAAGTAAGTAATATATTATAAGTAATTGTTTCGTTAATTGCTTTTAAAATCTACTAAATTTGATTCAAAAACACTCAAACATTCATGACATATATAGATTTTGAGAAGTGATTTTTAAGAAATACCTCCTGAGTGTACTATACAATTTTCGTGAAATAGTTTTTCAACAAGCTATCAATACTGGCTATTGTGATCTTTAGGAATCGCTATTTTGCCTTTTTTGACTCTCAAACTATTTATCGTATTTTGAACAGTTAGAAACATGAGACAATGAATATAAACAACTACTTGCTCCCACATTCGATTACAGATTGAGGCTTGGACAAAGTCTAAGATTACTTTTCTCTTATAAATTTAAGTGTAATACATGCACACACGTTTAATGGAAATGAAAATGTGTCTAACAAATGTAATGTTTCATGTTACAAATAGCTGAGAATAGTGGGTAATTAAAATTTCTTTCTATGTAGTTTTACTTTGACTTCTGTGACTATAAATTTAACATCTAGCATGTATATTCACCTGATTGGTAAGCAAATTGTCGTCAGCTTATTCTTTAGTGTCGAAACTAAAAAGGAAATGATGATATATTTGTGTTATATAAATGATGTTTCTACTTATATTTCAACCAATCGCAATCTGTATTCAGTCAGTTTTCAAATACCTATTCACTAATGATGTTAAAAAACGGATTTTGTGGTTATGTTGTTCATATTTAGCTGAATCTTAATATACGAATCAATTTAAAACATAATTGTGTTTAATCGTGCTATTGTAGTGAACAGAACACGGGTTGGGACAATAGAATTATATTTAGCACAAAATTACAGAGTTACTTGGTAGAACAGAAAAAACCAGACTATAATACTTAAATTGCAAAATGTTCAATAATTGTCTCGAACTTCATTGTTCTTGCATTTCCATACTAATTACTGTCTATTCCCGCTCTTCCTTTCTTGATCTTCCCCATAAGTAGCACGCACCACACTATTACCAAAAACTTCTTAAAAAAATTGATTTCAATAGTAAGTTATATTACATTTTCGATAATGATAAATTAACTTTTATCGTCTGTTTCCGGGAATTTCCTTAAACTCAAAGCTTGAGTTGGCACAAGACCCTATTAAAACCGGTATTATTACATATTGTATATTTCATTTCCTTCATTAATCAAGTATTTGACATCTTGATATAAAGTTAATTGCCCAATGCCAATAACTATTTGTAACTGTTGGTTTGTTCCAGTGAACCATTTACAATAAGTAACAAAATGATCAAATGAATAGTATTCAAGAAAACGATATCAGCAGTTATTATCTAATATGTTGCATTTGTTGAAAAATACATGTATTAATATTAATAAATGAAAACCCTGTATTTAATTTTAGATTGATCCACAGGATTTAAATGTAAGAAAGTTTTAGATTAAAAAAGTAGTTTTATCATGATTTATGTCTAATATTTTTTTGGTAATTTTAAGATCGTGTTCATGTTAAAATTAGCCTTTTAAAACAAAACTGAAAGGGTAATAAATATCGACAATAGGAGACAATCATTATGTCTTTTATATTACATAATAGATTGGAATTTCATTTATATTTTGCACATAATCACTTATCATTATCAATTTTACTTTTAAAATTATACATGTACACATCTACCTACATAATCATTAGTTCTAATATAATGATTTATTGAATCAAAAATGAATTTCCTTACTAAGAAATTTATTATTTTATCGTTTCATATTTTGAAAGTGATTAATTTGACTGTTCAATATTCAATTTTATCTGCTCCGTTTTTTTCCCTGGGCATAAAGTAAACGTCAGAGAAAAAAAAATAGAAATTTGCTAATCAACAAGAATATATATGAAGTAATACATAAAATTATTCAATAGTATACCGGTCCTTAAAATCACTTGTGAATAACAATACAAAACTGAAAATAATCTAAACGATCTAAAAAGATCAAAATAAGTAATTTTGTTTAGTTTCGTTTGTTTGCTTTTTTTCGCAACAAATAAAACAAAACGTGAAAAGTATGAAAAATGCATACCTGTGCTAAATTGAATGTATGTAGGTATGTATGTTTGTATTTATGTACATCGGAAGAACGTTAGTCCACTTCAACTTATATTAAGCTTACCCATAACCTTTTTTTTTGTTTTATTCTATTCGTTATAAATATGTAAATGAGACTAAGAAATTACCGACCATTGATTAAAACAATAATCTCAAGAATTTATATGCAATTAGAAAATTAAATAATGAAATAAAAGTGGGGAAAAAAAATCAGAAGCTTGACAACGATGGAAAAAATAACGGTTTCTTTGGACAAACAAAACAAAACTGATGAATATTTTTTATCGGATAAGACACATTTTACTCTAGCTGTAGTATACATTGTATATAGATATAAATCACTGAGAAGAAAATTTGCATAAACCTCCATACCAATTTGACATAGAAAGAAAAAGTCAATTTCATTTTGAACTAATACTTTACCAGAGAACATGATTTTATTAAAGAGTAACATAAAGGAATACATCCCCTGTGAGTAAAATGATTGACAGTTTTATTTATTTATTTATTTATTCTATAGTGTTCAATAATTTACAATGATATTCAGTTGGAATAATATATGGTTTTCCTTATTTCATTTTGTGTCTTTCTTTCTCTAGTTAATAAAAATGTATACTGTAATTCACAACATTGATTTACTGTCTATATTCTTATATTTGGTATTCTCTTAAATTACGTTCGATAGGTTTGTTTGCTTGTTTTAGAATACAAAGTTGTTTTACTTGATTACTTAGTTAATAGACATTAGAAGTATAGAAGATTATGTTGTACGAAACATTTTTGTTTGTCTGTAAAAAATAGTTAAGAATGTCATTGAAAAGTTCGATATATGTAATATATAGCTAGTTGTTCAAAACTAAATTTTTCTTATGATTACTATTATGTCAGAAAAAACATTATCTAAACAGATTACTATGAATATATAGAAATTTCAAAAAGCAGACAGTAAAAGATTAAGAAAAAGACAATTCAGAGAAGAACATTTTCGGTGAGACTATAATTTATGGACGACATTTGAACGACGCCAAACTAATCCACCTAATAACCAGGACTAAACGAAGGTTATCAACCAGTGTGTGGAATTAAAATTGTGATTTACAGTTGATGATTAAGTTTAGAAATTAGATTTAGGGTGTTCATCACGAAATGACATCAGCTATAATGCCAAAACGGTATTGCGCCAAATGGATGGGTGAAGTTCGCGCCGAAATCTGAGACCTGATATCTTATACCTGATTGGTTCGCCCATAAATTATAATCTCGCCAAATTTTCTTCTTGACGAAATCATTTACTCAAGCTGTACATTCGTACTTATATGGAAAATATATGTCTATAGAAGGATAGGATAGCTTGCATCATAAAATAATTCGGGACTAAATATCAAATGACGTTGCGTACTAATCAAGGGGTAAGAAAGAACATAATTTATGAGTCAGATAGTTGTCCAACTGACAGATATGAAGAAAAACGACAAACATAAAGGTCATAATAATATCTAGACTTCGCTGATACTCTGGCTCTTCTATCGCACACGCAACAACAAATGCAGAAAATGACGACCAAGGTAGCAGCAGCCTCAGCAGCACTATGTCTCAACACAAACAGATAAGCAAGATTCTCCGATACAACACAACATGCGCCAACCGAATCACAATTGACGGAGAAGATTTGGAAGATGTAAAAGCCATTACATATCTGGCCAGCAGCACTGATAAACACGGTGGTTCTGATGCAGATGTGAAGGTGCGGATCGGCAAAGCAAGAGCAGCATATCTACAATTGAAGAACATCTGGAACTAAAAACAACTTTCAACCAACGCCAAGGACAGAATTTTCAATACAAATATCAAAACAGTTCTACTGTGTGGGGTGGAAACCTGGAGAACTACGAAAGCCATCATCCAGAATATACAAGTGTTTATTAACAGCTGTCTACGCAAAACACTTCGGATCTGTTGGCCAAACACTATCAGCAACAACCTGCTGTGAGAGAGAACAAATCAGACGAAGAATTGTTGGAAGTGGATAGGACACACGTTGAGAAAAGCACCCAGCTGCATAATAAGGCCAGTCCTTACATGGAATCCTCAAAGCCAATCGAGAAGAGGAAGACCAAAGAACACATTACACTGAGAAATGGAGATAGACATGAGAAAAATGAGCAAAAATTGGATAGAACTGGAAAGGAGGACCAGAACAGAGTGGGTTGGAGAATGCTGGTCGGCGGTCTGTGCTCCATTTAGAGTAACTTGTGTAAGTAAGTAAGTAATATAAACTGAATAATAATCAAGAAAATAGGTTTAAAGATAATAATAATAATATTTAATTGATTAGAGTTTTAAATTGCAAAAACAATAATTTAAACAGATCCAATAATAATTAAGTAAAAGTGAAGAAGAAAGGAAAAAACCCAAAACATACCAATAAAGGGAATGAGAACTAAGAAAGGATGAGAGATTGAACGAATCGTTTCTGGACGCAAAGTTCTGGCTTGAGTTCATGGATTGTCAATGTCTCAGCAGTGCATAAAATATTGATTCGACATCCCTTCGATTCAATCCCTTTGACTGTGTAGATTACTTCAAAAGAAGACTCCTTTGGAGCCATGTGTACACAGTTAATTAAATGCTCCTGTATAGAACTTGTAATTGTTTTACGTTCTCCTTTTAAAAGCCATGCCAGATAGTGTTCTGCGATTCATTTGGAAAGTTATCGCTTTGTGTGGACAATGTAACCTGCCCCACATTAACAATTAAATTCATAGATACACATTGATGTGGCCCAAAGCGGAAGTTTATCTTTAACACATCCACGAATGGTAGACTGGCTTGAGAAAACAATTCATAGCTTAACTGGGTAGAATGTTCTATTCAACGATTTTGAAACCTACTTATTTAAGATTTCAGCAGCCGTGTCTATTTTAAGTTCCATATTCATTAAAAGGGTTTTCTTTTGTACTGCCGATGCTTTTTCATGATGATGTCTAGGCTTTAAGTTGCTATCGACGAATCTAGGTGGATAACAATTTTTAATAAGAGTCTGTGGAAGTTGAATTAGTTCCTCATCTATTGCATCAATGGAACATATTCGCTTGATCCTTGAGGATAAAGAATGAATTAAGTTCCTCTTTCTAATCGATGGGACCCAGCTATGAAAATTCGTGTACTGCCTATTCTAGGTTGGTTTTCTATATATAAATCTCTGTAAAAAAAATAATAAATTATTTAGCTTAAGAAAAACAATTAAAAATAAATATTTGAAAGAACATGTAATTTGTTACTTACATACTTACTTACACCTGTTACTCCTCGTGAAGGAGCATAGGCCGCTCGCCAGTATTCTCCATCCAACCCTGACCCGAGCAATCATTTCCAGCTCCTCCCAGTTGTTATTCATCCTTTTCATATCTGCTTCTATTTCCCGATGTAATGTGTTCTCTGGCCTTCCTCTTTTCCGCTTCCATTCAGGATTCCAAGTTAGGGCTTGCCTCGTGATGTAGTTTGATTATCTGTGTAATGTATGTCCTAATTTCTTCCTCAGCTGAAAGCTAGTTTGTTCTCTCCCACAGTAAGCTATTACTGATTGTATCCGGCTAATGGATGTTGAGTATCTTGCGTAGACAACTATTTATAAACATCAGAATGGGTTTTGTGGAAGTTTTTTTAGAGATTTCACTGGTTGAAATCATTAGTCAATTGAAGTTAAACCACCATGGAAAGCCTGGAAGCACTGGACGGCCGTTTCGCCCTGGTATGGCACTCCTCAGCAGTGTGCATCCACGATCCCGCACCCCGCGGGATGCCGGCTCAATGGTCCAATGGTTAAGTGCTCGCGTGCGAAACCAGTGGGCCCTGGGTTCGATTCCCGCGGGGTGCGGGAGCGTGGATGCGCACTGCTGAGGAGTCCCATACCAGGACGAAACGGCCGTCCAGTGCTTCCAGGTTTTCCATGATGGTCTAGCTTCAATTGACTCATGATTTCAACCAGTGATGTTTATAAATACTTGTACCTTCTTGATGATGGTTGTAGTGGTTCTCCAAGTCTCAGCTCCGTACAGTAGAACTGAATTGACGTTCGTATTGAAGATTCTCACTTTGATATTGGTTGAAAGTTGTTTTGAGTTCCATATGTTCTTCAATTGTAGGAATGCGACCCTTGCTTTGCCGATCCTCGCCTTTACATCTGCATCTGAACCTCCTTGTTCATCGATGATGCTCCCCAGGTATGTGGAGGACTCTACATCTTCCAGAGTTTCGCCATCAAGAGTGATTGGATTGCTGTTCTCCGCTTTGAATTTGAGGACTTTGGTTTTCCCTTTGTGTATACTGAGGCCTACTAATGCAGAGACTGCTGCTACACTGGCTGTCTTTATCTGCATTTGTTCGTGTGTATGCGATAGGAGGACTAGATCATCTGCGAAGTCCAAATCGTCTAATTGGTTCTGAGCTGTCCATTGTACTCCTAGTTTTTCCTCAGATGTCTTCATAATCCAGTCGACCACCAGAAGAAAGAGGAAGGGAGAGAGTAAACAGCCTTGTCTGACTCCGGTCCTTACTTGGAATGCGTTTGTCAGCTGTCCTCCATGTACTAATTTACACTGTAGTCTGTCATATGAGTTCAGGATAATGTTGACAATCTTCTGAGGAACTCCGTAGTGTCGAAGAAGTTTCCATAATGTCCTCCTATCCACACTGTCAATGCCTTTTCATAATCAATGAAGTTGATGTACAGTGTTGAGTTCCAATCAATTGATTGTTCAACGATGATCCGTGGTGTCGCAATTCGGTCTGTGTACGATCGATCCTTACGGAATCCAGCTTGTTGATCTCGAAGTTGGGCGTCGACTGCGTCTTTTACCCGGTTCAGTAACACTCTGTTAAAGACTTGCCTATTACTGACAATAGTGTGATGCCTCTGTAGTTTTCACATTTGCTCAGATATCGTTTCTTTGGAATCTTGATGAGGTGTCCTTCTTTCCAGTCCATCGGCACTTGTTCCTCCTCCTAAATCTTTTTGAATAGAAGGTGAAGAATGTTTGTAGTTACTTCGATATCTAACTTCAGTGCTTCAGCTGGTATATTGTCAGGTCCTGCTGCTTTCCCGCTCTTGATTTGTCTGATGAACATTCTGATTTCTTCCTTCGTTGGTGGATTGACATCTATTGAAAAATCTGTGTGTGCTGCTTCGATGTCCAGTGGATTCATTGGAGCCGGCATATTCAGGAGTTCCTCGAAGTATTCTACCCATCTGTTCCTCTGTTGTTGAATTTCAGTGATTGGCCTGCCTTCGTTGTCTTTGACCGGTCTCTCTGGTTTACTGTATTTCCCTGCTAGTTTCTTCGTTGTATCGTGAAGCTGTTTCATATTTCCTTCTCTTGCAGCTTTTTCCGCCGTCGTTGCTAGTTCTTCCACGTACTTCTTCTTGTCGGCTCTAATGCTCCTCTTCACTTGTTTGTTTGCTTCTATGTATTCAGCTTGTGCTTGGAATTTCTCTGCTCGTGTTCGGCTGTTGTTAATTGCTGTCTTCTTGTTCTTCCTTTCTTTGATCCTGTCCAGTGTCTCTATGGAGACCCATTCCTTATGATGATGCTTTTTGAGGCCCAGATCCTCCTGACACGTTGAATTTAGTGTTTCTTTGATACCTTTCCAGTAGTTTCTTCTTCCTTAAGTGGGTCCTGAAAGGCTTGGGACCTGTTGTTGAGAGCTATCTTGAATTCGTTGATTTTGTTAGTATCTCGAAGGAAGGCTGTATTGAACCTTTGTAGTGCTGTTTGTCCAGTTCTTCTTTAGCTTCAGTTTTAAATTGGCCACAACTAGGTGGTGACCTGAAGCTATGTCAGCTCCTCGACTTTCACCATGAAGCATCATAGTTCTTGTAAATGAAGACCTTCTAACTCCCAGGGCAGAGTTTAAATGGTTCGAATTATTTTTTCTGGTTAGCGTTTTTTAGCGAGTTATTTTTCTACAGGATGGAGTCGCTAACCCCATGCCCAACCCTCCTCCTTTACCCGGGCTTTGTACCGACAGTAACTCTAGAAGACCTACAGGCGGAGTTATGTAATTTGTGGGCTTTTTTAATTTAGCTCTAAATTTGGGTGTGTATCTTTCAATATTTAATATGAAAACAAATTGACTTAGTCGATAAAGAATGTATTCTTTCTTTCATCAATAAAATGTTTTAGGTTTACGGTATTTTAGCGAAGTGTAATTTATCAGTTGGGTGATTAGAAAGAATTAATGACAGTTATGAACATGAATTAATTTGTTTCGTTATAATTTTGGAGAACAAACGGTAAACCTAACTATGATCTAAATAAATGAATGATGAATCTATCAATTTACTAATAAAATAAGTAAAGAGGAGAGCCCTCTAATCCCTAGAGTTTTTATACTGACTACAGAGATCAGTAAAATTATCAAGTTATAAAAATGTCAAACAATATATTTGATACAATTTTAAATGGCGTTATAAGTACTCTTGAAAGAGATGTACATTTCTAGATTTCTAATTCAATAGAATGTGAATTTAATTGAATTTCTGAACTTCATAGCTTCCAATGATATAAATGAAATGATTACTTTGAACCGACGAAATATACTTATTCTTCACATTACTTACTGATGAGTTTACTCTATATTTGAAAATAACTTACGATTTTAAATAATCAAAACGTCAAATATGAACATTTCTGTTGTCTGGATATTTGTCTTCTTGTTTGCCCTTTAACTAAATGTGATATGCATAGAAATTTACAAGTCTAAATAAAGATATGAATAGTCCAAGATACAATATTCCTTTATTACATGTACATAACCGAAAAATATTTACGTCTGAAGATGAATGCCAAATGATCAATTACAATTAGATTATATAACATAGAATTTTTTACATTTTGTTTTGGATTTTACTGATTTTTCTCTGAATATGGGATTTATCATTATTAAGTAATCTTGAAATTATAGTCACAGTTATTACTTAACTAATTTTACTATCGATAAATCAATACCACTGGATCATTCTGGAGCAGTATACTTCTAACCATTGTATAGCATATCTCAACAACTGTTCTTGTACTAAGATTTTGGTAGTTCGTTTGATTTGCCAACACCCAAAATTGTAGAAACAAGCCTTCAATGAATTTCTCAGTTACCTTTAAAAAAACTTACAATTCAATAACTTTTGAATTATTTTTCTATGTAGCCAACTTACAATTAGATTAATTCAATCAAACAAAAATGCTAGGCCTATTTACAAGTTGGAAGTTCACTTCAACCTACTGTTAACGGGACTGCACTCCTGTTTCAATACTGTAACTTGCACCTGATAGAACTCAAGAAATTTACTATTTATTTTCACTACTTCAATTTAAAAAAAAAGAAATCATCAATAAATACTTTCAATGAAAGTTATGTATTCAGTACTATTTGTATAAATTTGAGCTCACTTGCAACACAGCCTATTTCCTACATAATCACATTATCAATTATTTATGTATCTTATATAAATTAACCATGATATGTTCAATCGGAAGCTTCAGAATTTGCTTAAATTCTCTTACGCAAAATGAGGTTTTTATAAAATCTAAAGTTTCCTTGAATATGATAACTTTAACAGTCAAAGAAGGCATTTCGATATATATTTTTTTCTAAACCATTGAAATTTGTCTTCATAATTAATAATGACTACTTTTCCCCAAGTAGTTCAATGAAATATGATACAGTTTATTCATTTTTTTAAAAGTTGATGAAGATCAAAATAATATTGAAATGATTATACAATGAAATGGTTTCATATATTCAGATCCTTATCAGATGCTTTTAATATTATTCAAATTATTAAATTGTATTGATTATATAGAAATATGAGATGTTCGTGTATAATCGAAACTGTTGACTATGTATACCTCAAATAATAATGCATTACCATCAAGGGAATTAGGATATGTTGGTCATGAAGCATTCATTAGTCATAATATTGGATGAAGGTAGAGCTATTTCATGAATTGACTGAATCACTGAACTATAACTTAGTGGTTCAGTAATCTATGTAACTTAATTCCAAATATTTTTAATTTAAGATATTATCTTGAGATGGTGGAGATTTGTAGCTCAGGTGGATGATTTTGGTGGAGTTTTGTTCTCTGAGATGGATGGTTTGGTCGTCCAGTTAAGATATTATCTCCTAATTTGTACCAGTATGTTCCAATGCACTTTTTTAACAGGTCATATTGATTTATTACTCTCTACTCTGTACAAAACTATTCTGTCGTTCTTGTACCTCAGTGAACAACGTTTGTTAACGCAGAAAAGTAATTACAGTTTAAAAATAAATAAATAAACTTAAACAAGTAAAAAATATGGTGTTATAAAAACTTTCCTATTGGTTACTTCATCTTCTTAAGCTTCTAAAATCTACAAAAATACAACATTGTTTCATTAAGTGAATCCATTTCATTTTATGTCCTTAAAATCTTTTATCTAAGAATATAAATGTAGTTCGCAAGGAATATTTGTTAAATTATTCACTATAGTGAATTATACACTTTTCATAATTATACAAATATACGTTATTTAAACATAAATTAGGTGAGAGAATTTGTGGTGGGGGATTCAGGTGGAGAGAATGTATCTAAATTGCATTTAGCAAGGTACATAAACTTATAACAATAATCACTACTAATGAAAAGTAATATTAAAGTTACCGAGACGATAGTAACAACTAAATATATAATAAGAAGTGAAAAATCCTTACAAATATGGAAATTACTTGACCATAAAATATAGGACCAAAACCTTTAAGTTATTTTCATGAATTATAACCTAAAATACTTAATATTTAATTAAATCTTAATCTTAACCTCAGATCAATATTCATAAAACATTACTTCAGTTAATGGATTCCCTGTGACCTTTTATAAACCCATGTTTTGTACGAATTATGAATTCGATCTAGAAAATGTAGTTTTCCGAGTTACATTGTAAAATGTTAGTGAGATCCAGTCTAAAATTTACAAGTATTCACGAAGTAATTCATGCTGTTTTGGTTATCAAATACTTATGCCATTCCCGATAAGCTACAGAATTTGTTGTCACTGACACATAATTAGGTTATTTAGTAAACATGATTAGACAACTATACTAATCATTATGTATTTCATTAAAACGAAATTAATTCGATTATTTGATAATTATTAACTTTGTATTCTTGAAGTTCATTTATAATATTTGTCAAGTCGCAGTTGTGTTCAGATAACCAAAATCACCGCTAAAAGATTCTGAAATTATAAACGTTTGAATGACCATTGTTTTCAATCAAGTCATAAATTCTAAAATTTCTGTGGTTTCGAAAATATTTATTCATTACCCTAAGCGTCTAAGTGATATTTTAAGAAATACACTCAAAGTAAATTCCCAAACAAAAAAAGGGATCACTTTGTCAATTTACATATATTTTTAGTGAAATAATAACCCGGAAGACATTAAAATGAGAAATGGCACTATGTTGAAATAAGATGGTGGTTGGAGGTAGTCAACTTGGTCGATAGCACTAAGAAGGACTCGACACACATGACACTGATCACCACCCAGTGGTCAATCAATTGTGATTACATCTCAGTCCTACAAGAGGTCGGTCGCGGCCCGGATAGCTGAGTGGTAATGTCTCTGACTGTGAAGCTGGGTGAAACGGAATTGAATCCGTCAGGGAACACCAGTTCCCTCAAAATTACAGGTACACTTTGCTGACGAGTGCCAAGTAGCACGAAACTTACGTCCAGGGTATCCTGTTGACTACCTCCAACCACCATCTTATCTCAACGTCGTGCACGCAATGTCGAGTCACCTAGACTAGTGGCTACATTGCAACTTGGTCGACAGCATTCGATCTGTACTAAGAAGGACTTGGCACACATGATATTGATCACCACCCAGTGATCAATCAATTGTGAGAAATGGCACTGCTTATTTATATGATATATATACGTATTCCATTTTCTCCGCATTACATATCTTACCTTAAATCTTACGAAACCACATCAACTAACCTCTTTTTAAGAATAAATAAACTATGAACTTAACATTTACGCAACCAGGAACACTTCACCGGGATTATATCAGTATTATTCACTATTTAAATTTCCATACTTCCAATATTACGTAATATCAAAACTTACCATTTCATCTCTGATATAGAATGTATATATTAACAATTAAGGCTATTCGTAAAACATTTACCTTCTTATAAGAATTTACCATGAACTATCTATACTCAATCATTTTTTTTCTCTTCAGCATAAAATTGGGTATTTCAAATAAAATAAAGTTTATTCATAGATTTCTATAATCTATTTACTTTCACAATAGAATATGATTCAATTAGTTATATAAAACTAGAGAATTATTGTAAATGAAATTGTTGCTTTTTTATTATCAAAAATGTCATCTAAATTCAATTTATGAAATCCTATTGGGTTTCAGTATAATTCACTTATATATGTATATGCATTCAACAAGAGATACAACAGAGAATGAAAATGAATGACGAATTTCATAGTTTCACAATAAATTAGAACTTATAAGCTATTGGATATTAAAGAAATATTGGTATATGTCTGAATATAAATATGATCATCAAGAATGAAATTAATTATATAACTATGTTTGTTTTTGTTTGTTTTGACAGATGACTCCCATTTAAACATTAAAATTAAGACACGAAGTTCAGTGAAAGGATCTCTTGTGGAGCAAGGTACATTGGCCGTAGCCGGCGCTCGCTTTCAACTCGGATACGGGAACATATCCCAGCTTGGTTCTACAAGGGTGAAAGGAAAGCAGTTAGGAGTTCTATACTTGAACAACTAGTCGACTGTGTCCATTCTACAGATCGACAATTTGATTTTAAGGTTGTTTATATGATTCCTTCAAATCTACCCAGATTTCTTCGTATCCAACTCTTAAAAATAGCCGAAGCTCTTACCATCCAGGAGCTTAAACCAAAACTATGCGTACAAAAGAAGTACGTCTTATCGTTATCGTTACCTTGGCCTTAATTATTTTGATTATCCTATTATTATTATTATTATTATTATTATTATTATTATTATTACTGCATTCCCCCTTTACTTATATCTTGTATTCTCATTATTTTATTTGTGAATGCTCATCATATCACCTTATTTATTTTTTACACCTCTATGACCTTTATTAAAGAGGAAGAATGTATTTGTAAAATCTCAGCGAAAGAATTTGAAGTAAATCCAACATTTCGCCTGGCAATCTGGTCCAAGCTTTTTCAAGGAAAATATAATCAAACAACAAAATTATCGAATATAAATAGGCACATGATTCTGTGGTTTACTGTAAACATTAACAATGTTTAAAGTATGTATATACATTAGTGTGTAAGAGATATGTGGTGTGAAACGAAAAGTTTTGGTGGAGTTTCGTTCTCTGAGCTGGATGGTTTGGTTGTGGAGCTTTCATCGTTCTTCTGAACGACATCATCAGCACAAACTTCAGATAGAAGTGAAGTGTTTGAATTTCTCCATATGTGTCTCAAAGCTTGTTCTGTGCACCTCGACGTTGATTGGTTCTTATTGACCTTAAATTTGTCGTTGTTTACTTCTTTGTTTTGGTAAACAACGACAAATTTAAGGTCAATAAGAACCAATCAACGTCGAGGTGCACAGAACAAGCTTTGAGACACATATGGAGAAATTCAAACACTTCACTTCTATCTGAAGTTTGTGCTGATGATGTCGTTCAGAAGAACGATGAAAGCTCCACAACCAAACCATCTAGCTCAGAGAACGAAACTCCACCAAAATCATCCACCTGAGCTACAAATCTTCTCCACCATCTCGAAACGAAAAGTGTTAAGATAACAGATTGTGTGTATATATAAGTGATGTGAGAAGAAATTTCATTCAACTATATATTGTCTTCGGTCTATGTATGTTAAGAAAAACATATCATTTTTATATATGAAATGAATCAAAAATGTCACAGCATGCATTAAATGAAGATAAATAAATAAGTAAACAAGATAAAAGACTGAATTCAAAGAGGAATGTATTTGTAATTGAAAGATTGCGTTATTTTAATGTTCCAGTCAATTGTTTAGCATATTCAGATAAGCTAACTGATTTGAAACTGCTGATTAGTTAGTATCATATAGACAGATCAAATGGAATACGGAGTTCAGGTTTACTTATTAATTATTAATTGCCATGGGACAGCTAGTTGTATTCCATCTCTCCTATTAATACTGTTCGAATTAGCCCATATATGTAGGGCTTTGGCTGTTAGTCGTTCTTTGTAAGGATTAAATCCTTTTTGAATGATTCTTGCGCCATTGAAATCAGCTGTATGACCCGATTCAATCGAGTGTAATGCTATCGCTGATTTGTTCTCAATCTTTCTTACATCATCTGAGGATTTAGGAATGTGCTTTAAGTACAGTTTGTGTTCCTTCACCCTCACATTCAGTTGCCTTGATGTTTCACCTACATACGTTACATTACATTTGATTTCATAAACACTGTTCTGTTGTTCATCCTTGTGTATTGGATCTTTGATCTTAGAGTATTGTTTGTTCGAAAGAATACTCTTATATTTTGAAGAGTTAGAATCATTCTGATCTCTTCTGAAATACCTTTACGGTACGCGATCACAACTGTGTTAATCCATTCTTCTTGCCTAACTCTTTTTTTAATAATATCATTTTGTTCTTCTTTCTTAATTATTCGTTTAATAAAACCCTTCGGATAATTATTCATCATTAGCGTGGATACAATTAAATTCATTTCCATTTTTATACCATTTGGTTCAGTGACAAGTTTTTTTGACTCTGATGATCAAATTTTTGGCAACTGTGTGATAGGACGAGAAGAATTGATTTACTCATTATGAGTTTTGTTCAAGAATACTTCCGTTTTGATTCAATGTTATAATTAATCAATGTAATATTTGTTTTCTTTTCCCGTATGATATTTTATTCTGTATAATATACGATATTCTTGTATTCCATTGACATGAACTATGCTCAGTATGGGATTTGTTATAACTCTAAGTATTTTTCATATGTGTGATTTTATTCTAATTATTAATCAAAATGAGTGTACAATCAATATTTAAGTGAGTTTATTTTCGACTAGAATCGTCGTCGTGGGAATTGCAGAGGTCCCTCGTTTCGAGTGTAAGTGATAAGCGTCTCTGTCACAACAATCAGCGACGAACAGATATAACAAGTAGCATTCAATTGACAAGTTATAACACTATGAAACTATTCGATCAAATTTAGACAAACGCTGATATTTAACGTTATTAAATAACTAGTTATATGAAGTTACTGAATGTCTTTTCATCTATAGACCTCTATAGGCAACAACTTTTATTCGATAGATGTTTTATCAAACTTGAGAAATTTAGATCTTTTTTGTTATATATACTCTAATTGTAGACAGTATCTATTTACATTAATTCAAGTTTAAGGAATCTGTCAATCATAAACGTACCATGGAATTCTTAACCTAAGTAAATCCATTTCATTATGTCAATGTAAATCCATAAATTGATCGTTTGGATTAAAGAATTGTTGCATCTCATCAAATAAATGAGTTTTATGTTCGTGTTACCTAATAAACTAGTTATTTGCTTAAATCCCCTCTTTGTTATTTAGGTTCCTTTACTGAATTTGCTTTCTTTGTGAGTATGATGTAATGCAGTAGTCCAGTTAAGAATTCAATAAACAAAACAAGTGTGACTATTATCACGTTCAGACTAAACAGCTCACGAATAACAACCTTAAACTTTGATTTCAAACAACGCTAAGTCAAATTCTAAAATATTCTTTATTTGAAGGTCTTATATATTTATAGTAAATTGTCTTGTATGGAAACGTGTTTTTTTAGACTTTATTTGTTTTAATGTTCACTCCATTTTCCTTTCAGCTGGATCTTTACAGAAATTACACTAAAACAAAACATAAGGAAACACATGATGAACTAATGTCATTAGTATGTGAATTACCAAATTTTACTCATCCACTTATTATAAGTGCTATTAAATATTCTGGGTGTAATATCACCATAAATGACGGTTACTACTTGATCTTTCTCGATACCATTTATCATTTTTTTCATCATAGCCGATTGGTGATTCGTTCAAAGCACGTCATATATATATTCATGGATCTAAACGTGAAGGTGGGTTAATGCATGTCCAAATTTTATTTGTTTAATTCAGAGGTTAGTGTGTTGTGGGGATAGTTCTACAATGATGAACTGATGTCCTTAGGGACACTTTTGTAAACGAGGAAATGTTTGGAAACTGTTTCTTTGTAGTTTGTCTCGGCATAGCAACATATATCTTCCACAGCCCTTCACGGGACTAAAATTGCAACGTTCAGATTTTAAGACAAGCTCGTTATTCTTATATCACTGGTTTTTGTTAGAAAACGTCAGTTTATTTGTTCTAATGAGATTGTTCATCTACTGATGTATATATATACAAGAAATACACGTTCTTGTGAATCCTTTAGACAATATTCATTTCACATTGGTAATTCAATGATATAACTATGAATCTATTTTTGTTTAATTGTACGATTTACAATTAGAGAGGTGGAAGCTTTTAGATGTAATCAATATAACTTCAGGTCCACATCAACCTGTAATCAATCGTCATAATATCAACTCTTCCATAACTATCAATCCTGAAGGTCATCTCCGTATAGAAGATACAACTATAGGCGCTGGACGCAAGACTTATTATTTTAGTGGACCATTAGCACAATTAGAGTCTGCACTTGTCGAATATACCGTGGATCGTTTGAAAACAACCGGTTTTGAATCTGTATATCTACTGGATATTCCACCGGAACCTGTCATCAGAGCTTGTGGTTTTCAAACTCAAGGAATTCGTTCTCAAGTAAAACAATTCTTGCATTGTTTTTTAGTCTTCTGTTGTTATAAATATTTACTTAAATGTCTATTAGTATAATTGACAAGTCTCAAATTAAAATGATTCCCATCTATTCTAAACAGTATTTTAATTAATTGCTATAAACGTATATTTATTTCATTTTTTGTTATGACCAAAAGCTATATCATTACAAGTGACATAGTAGCATCTTGACTTTAGAGAGATGGGATGGAGAATTTCGTTTCTGAAATGCTCTAGTTGTATTGTTAACATTTAAAGTTCATTATTATATATGACCTTATCATTAACCAGTTAGGAGTGTTATTTGAATGTTGACGAACTTAAGATTCCTATCTTACCGTAAACACCGTGTAGTTATCCAGCTACCCGAACCCTTCCAATGCCCTGATACGGCCGAGAGTGGGGAGAGTTCGCTCTCCCTCTCGAAATGCTCTCACATGGCCACGCGTATATAGGCTCTGCCAGGGAAGTCCTACTCACTGCCTTCTCGTGACGGGGGTTGTTTTTTCACGAAATTGTGAGAGTGAAAAGCGAAACTCCGACGCTTTAACCGGTTTGGTGGACACGTGGGGTCCGCTTAGGGGAGTTGGGAAGCCCTGATTCCAAACCAATGGTGCACATGGACTCCAGTATCCTGAGAGAACAAATGGTGTATGAACCAATGGTTGATCATCGGCTACCATGGGACTGCATCTCCTGATGTTGCTCCACTGCCTTGTGGATCAGACCTTTAAGTTGAAGGCTCCAAGTGTGACCCTCTAAGAAAACCACCTTCTTCGATCCGGGCACCCGGGCAGTATCACAGTTCTCACACAAATCTGATGAGATGACAATTATTTCACAGAATACTATGCTCGCTCCAATCAGATTTCAGACATTTCAAATCCACTTAATAACGCTTATTATTATTATTATTATTATTACTATTTTTTATATACTACGTCACTTATTCACCTCTATTTTCAATCTATGTATCGCCATTTTTCAACTTATACAGCAGCTCGCCCATGGTGAAAACTCTGTTCTATCTGAACGATCTCGAGTCACTGCCTGGTCGAAAGTTGAATGCTTCCACCGAATACGAATACTGAAACAGTCTTCCTGACACCACGTACACGATTCAAACTAGCTGCCTTCAACTTTCGCACACTAATGCAGATTGGACAACAGATAGAGCTGGCTATGTTTTCAGAAAGTCCTAATATCGACGTCTGCTCTCTATCCGAGACCCGTATTCAAGACACTAGTGAAGTACTGCAAATTCACTCTCCATCTGTCGCTTCAAAAGGCTTGTTTTACGTGTGTTTATCCGGGGACCCTGTGGCATCTTCGTCCTGTTTTGCTGGCGTTGGTGTCACACTAAGCGCTAGAGCTGAAGCAGTACTAATAGATTGGATCCCCATTAACAGTCGGTTATGTGTTGTTAGATTAGAAAGCTCCATCAGATTAAGAAGGACTCGGTGTGAGAAACGATGTCTTTTCGCCATCTCCGACTATGTCCCGACAGATTGCAACCGGGATGCGATCAAGGATGAATTTTACCACCAGTTAACTGTTCTTCTTCAGAAAGCGCGTCCGACAGATATTGTAGTACTGACCGGAGACTTGAATGCTCAGTTCGGGTGTCTGGGCACAGAAGAGAGTCATTTAGGTGACCGATGGGGACTTGTTGGTTGCAGGTCAGATGGCGGGAACCGTCTTCTGTAACTGTGCGCAGACCACAACCTATACCTATCGTACTATCACTTTAGCGTCATTACTCTTGCAGCAAACTTAACGTTTCTCATCTGACGAACTCAATCATTTGTCAAAGCCATCTATTGCAGCGCGACTTCATAGAACACTAGAAAGTTATGTTCTTTCTATTATTTTTATGGTTAATCGCTTCACACTCAACCAACGTCCTAGTAAAGTACTGTTGTAGTGAACAAGAACACAGGTGGGGACAATCGAATGTATTTGACAGAATTTCAGAGCATCTCAATAAAATCTGAGAACTATATATCAAATCGTTAATTTGCAAAATGTCCACCAATTGTTCCAAAATGCCTCAGACTTCATCGCCCTTGTCTTTTCATACAAATTGCATTCTATTTCCGCTCTTTCTTTCTTGATCTTTCCTCATCTTCTACTGCCGGACATTACATTCCTGACTCGCATACAGTACTACTTATATCGATATAAGTAGCACGCACCACACTGTCACTCGCTGTTTCCAGATCAGTTTCTCCCGCCTCCTTTCCATTTGCCTTACCGCTCGGCAATACTCGGAGGAATCATATTCATCGTTTGGCAACATCCGGCGCACGACTACTCCCAACATATTTGGTACCGATTCAAACGGCCGTTGAATCTGGTGGGGGAGTATTGTAGGATCAGTGAAATGTCACTGAACCCTAGCCAAATCATTTGGCAGTTAGGTCACTGAGTATCGAACAGATCATCAATCTCTGTCGAGGCCGGGGACGGTCAACGCTCATCAGTTAATCGTACGCCATGAACTGGCCCATGAGATGTTGGTCACACTTTTGCTTGTACCTATTCCAACTAATATATTTCTGTGATAATGTCCTTTGTGTTTTACGGTCTTAGCAATAGTACCTTGATACAACGGAGGGGTAAAAGACGTTAGGTGCTGACCGCGAGGTGTGACTTCGAATTTACCCGTTGGCCGCACCATTTCCGTCTAAGTCGAGTAGGTTCCCAATCATTCGACAGAGATCACCGACGTTGATGATCTACAACCTTCTCACTGATTTGAATTCTGGTCCACCTGTGACTAGTAAAATACAAACTGTGAAGGCTTGGGAACCACTAGTTGGTATATCAATTAGACTATTAGCACGTACCACACTTTGTTCGTGAAAAATGCATAATGTCGATTTGTCTATTACTCAACACGGAAAGTTGATAGATTCTTCATTACTATCCGTTTGTGTTTGGATTATCTTCTTCCGGTAGAAATTATTTCATTGCGATAATATTTGATCACAAATACTTTGTTCTTTCACTGATAATAAGAAAAGTCGAGAATGCCAAGATAATGATTTATTCGATTGTTTGAGTAAAAATTAGGTTGAGGAATTATGCGCAGAAAAATGTTGTAAAGTAGGTTTCATTACATATTCCTCCGTTACATCTCAAACCCCTACAACACGGAGTTTTCTCTCCACATGGTTCACCAAAGTGTCGCCCGTGACATTGCCCGCGATAACATTTGTACCCATCTTCACAATCGTCATCTTTCCCGCAATATTGACACACTGTCCTACATTTATCTGAAAACAAGCAACCAAAATATCACATCATTATGCGATCAAGAGCATTTCTGTTGAGCTAAACAACAACCAGTAAGTGGAAGCATGTTCTTTAATTACTAAGAAATATGCAAGTATGAATCACGCAGTCGAAATGCTGTAAGACGATTTGAGATTACTTACATGGATGGAAATTATATTTTTTACACTCTCTTTCAAGTGATTTGGTGGAGAGAGCTAGCAACAGAATGGCCGAGCACAACAACAGTATATTCATGCTACTTTGTGTTACACTGTTTTATATCTTGGACCTTTTGTTTATATACTATTGAATAGACGAAAAACCATTTATGAGAATCACGTTCGTCAACTGCTTATCACCACATGGTTTTCCGGTAATCTGATAAAGTGTATATGACTCGTGTTTCCAGCCATGTACGAAGTCAGTACATATTTAATGATATTAGTCAGCTTTGAAGATTAAGAAGAATTTCACAACTTAAAAAATTCAGAAGTAAAGACTTTAATGGAACAGCATGAACTAGGCTTGTTAAATTAGGTCGTCATCTGTTATCAACATAAACCGTGGTGATTTTATTTTTGGCTACCGTCACTTTTGTAGATTGTGTATGCGCAGACTTGAAATATATAGATTCGCGTCAATATATGGGGTTCCGGAAATTACTAATTCCTAAATAATCATTATACTTCTTTTCAACCGAGCAGTCTAGAATAAGTAATTTGTGTTCAGGAGATTCCAATTCTTTAGTTACGTCGATTTTGTCATAGATGCTGTTGGCAGGTTGAAATTGTTTGTCTGAAACATCTCGTTTTATAATCACAAAGGTGTCATCTACGTATCTTAACCGAATTTTCGTTGGAATGGAACACATTGAGATAGCACTTGTTTCCAGTGAATGCATGAATAAGTTAGCAACAATTGGAGAAACCGGTGATCCCATAGTTACACCTTCTGTTTGTCTGTACAGAACTCCTCGAAAACTGAAAACTGTTGAATGTAAGCAAAGATCCAACACTCTAATAATGTCTGAGGGCTCTAGAGGACAACGTTGTTTAAGTTCAGTGTCAGAATCTAAGAGGTTAAATACGATATCTAAAGCTTTATTAACAGTAACATTAGTGAACAATGACCTTTAACTATTATAACAAAAACATTTTAATCATCTTATTATATTCACTAAATCTATTGTTATTATTCATATTACGTAATCTAGTATTGTAACCTTTTTTATTACGTCATCTTGCTTATTCGTGTTCACATTTCCTCACGGAATTAGTACTTTTACAAAAAGCAAAAAAGATTTACATATATATACGATTGTACAGCTTGATAATTCGTTGAAAAGAGATCGCTTCGCTGAACTTCGTGTTTTAATTTGTTTGTTTTGTTTTTTTCATAAAATACGTTTGAAACAAATTGATGATTATCAATTTGAGTTACAATTTTAAAATAAAGATATACATGTGTATAGATTTATAAACTACATTTTGTTAGTGATGTACTTGTATATTAATTGGTTTCTTAATTTATATTACACTTATGAATTTGTTGATAACATATAAAATTTGATTTGAAGAAAATCTATTAGAAATAGTTCTGATATCGTATCTGTTGACTAGATTTTAGTGTTCCAATAGATTCAATTAGAAAGATGTTATAGATGTTTACCTGAACTTGAAGTACAAGACAGATTATCCTAATGATTTACAATAATCCGTTTAAACTGTAACATAAATCCATTCATAATTCTCATAATGTAAATAATAATAAACTGTTTAGACGATCATTTCATATTTATTTTCTTGGAAAATCAATGTTTTTCTTGAAGACTTTCATTCTGAAAAGATAAAAAGTAATAATACGTAAGTTTACCACTTTAGGACAATTCTTAAGTTAATATGTTCATAGATGTTCAACCCTTTTCAAAAAAAAACTTTGGAAATAAAAACCAAATTCCAAATACATCTCTAGTTTTAATAACCCAAGTTTAAGTTTTTCTTTAAACATATTAAATTGAAAATTTCCATTAAAATCAACCAAACATATGTACGTAACATTATGTTCGATAATTTTGATGTTTGGTTATATTTCCTTGAAAAAGCTTGAACCAGATTGACAGGCGAAATGTTGGATTTACTTCAAATTTATTCTCTGGGATTTGATAAATACATTCTTTGTCTTTAATGTCTTA
Organism: Schistosoma haematobium; assembly: GCF_000699445.3. Lineage (NCBI taxonomy): Eukaryota > Metazoa > Platyhelminthes > Trematoda > Strigeidida > Schistosomatidae > Schistosoma > Schistosoma haematobium. The sequence goes on along the minus strand of NC_067196.1, from coordinate 39,074,420 downwards.
CATCAACTCGGCGCCCAAATATTGTGAAACTATTCAATCAAATTTAGACGAAAGTTCTTATATAACATTATGTTATTTGAAAGTTAAAATTGATAGCATGTAAATAGATCTATTTTATGAAGTTTAACTAATTCTCACTAGCTTCTGTAATGTCATAATATCACAATAACCATTCTTATTAGTGAATTCTCTAAGTAAAATCACCTAACTGCTGTTACTTGACGTTAACACTGTCCCTAGCAACGTCAACTAATTTGAATAATATCTAACATGGACAGTATATCACTGAGTCACATGATACATGCATCATGGTAGACCCGATTGACATATTTTAGTAATTACTGCTTTGTTGTTCCATGCTTTCTGTTTTCATTTTACTATCTCTAGTTGTAGATAATTATCATTAATTCGTTCTGGTACAGAAAATGACCTTAAATACACCGTTTATAAATCAACAGACTGTTCACTTAAGAAAAATTAAAAGTTCCCGGCTGATGTATTAGATTGCTGTAATACATGTCATAAATGTACTACCTAAACAATTATTGAACTAGTAAACTTAAAACAATCTTATATCATATATTTGCTCTCTACATCTAATGTTACGATTTATATCAAATTGATCATGCCTGTAAACTGGAGTGAATTCTGTAATTATTATTTTCAGAATATATTATTAAGTTATATCGCAAAGGTAATAAACAGTTACCAACTTCAATAAATCAGTTTAACCATAATACAATGCGATATAATATACTACGATTTTATTTCCGTGTTTTACTGCCAGGTAGACATTTCACTGTCACTATGTACAGTATAAATCGATGAACATCAACTGGTCTTAAGTAATAAGCTACACTTTATATCCAGTTATCAGATTTACTTTCAGAAACTGTGGGGAATTTAAAATTGTGTACAATATAATAAATAATAACTAAAAAATGTTAATAAATTGATAAGATATTTAAATGCCATCACCATTAATTCACATGTTTGTTAGAATTCTGTCAGTTATTTCGTTAAATTTCTATAAGACAAGAATTTTTTAAGTGAATAACATGAACCTTTTAACTGTTACAACAAAACCACTGTCTTCTATCATTTTCTAAAATAAAAAGTAGTAACCATAACAAAAAGTAGTATACAAAAAAAAGATGCAAAACAATCACTTATTATAACTTAAAAGTCTCTAACATAGTAATAGTAAGTCTTAGTAGTTGTCATTAAGATAACATGCTAGTTTGATTTGTGAACAACTGTCATAATTCATCAAAAAAATCAACTCCTCATTTGTAACGCACTTTCATCCAGTCTAACATTTGAAACATCAATTCTTAGACGTAAAATGAATTACATATATTAAAATGTTCTTTGTTTTAAATGTTTAGTTAATAAAAAGAGGAAAAGCTTAAGCATAAGACAAAAAGTTGGATGGGACTTCTAAATGAAGGAAAAGAATTTTTATTATTTCGTACTTATATCCATTCACTTTCCAAGTGGAAATTTGAAAGTAGTGATATGTTCACTGATAGGGGGTTGAAAATAATCAATAAACTTCCTACCCTCAGATCTCAAGCTGGTCGGCACACTTCATCAAAGTGTATCTATTATCTTTAACAACTTTATGTTTCTAATACTATTCAGATTTCCATCACTACCCAATGTTCAGTTAGTGTGATGACATATATAAGCTATCGTATTTTACATCACTCAATTCTGTTTACTTTTTAACTAAATATAATCTACAAGAATATAGAAAAACACGTGAAATATTACGTAAATAACTGAAATTTTGAATATTTCCAGTTATTATCTCATCTTTCAACTTTCGTCAAAATTCCTCTGACATTCATCGAATGTTTAGTAGATGTCTATAAGGTAAGTAAATATTTATTACATCGGAAACAATATTCTTTATGTAGATGTCATTATCAAGGTTTGGATTGATAATTTCGAATAAATTGAGCATTGGATAAGTCTGTTATAAATAAATAATATATTTGTAATATCCCAGTGAGTAGAAAAATTAGATTTTCTGACGTTTCGTGACTTAGTGTAAGCCACTTCTTCAGAGGACAAATAGCCAAACCAAATGTAATCCAAATTTAAATAGTACAAAGGAATAACGCAAAAATATCATATTCTTTATGCTAGGTATACAATGAAAAAAAACTAGTATATCGTTATATTTACTAGCTGCTATGGGAAACTTTCATTATCAGTTAGAGGTTTTAACGAATACAATAACAAATTCCGACTTTTTAAACCTACAATTTACAAAATTTGAAGCCATTCACTGTATTTTTCATAGTTTGTAAATCATCAACATTTGCAAAGCTCACAAATTATGTAGAAATTTCCCCACGGTATTTTTGTTCAGGCAATAAAAACTAAGTTTTCTTCAAATCCTCTATTACACAGATTTTAAATTGCCTTTCAGAGTTTCTTTGCAATATCATCATGTTTTATTATGAAAAACTGGCGAGACCACAATCTATGGACGAATCAATCACGTAAACGATAACAGGTCTCAGATTTCAGCGCGGAATTCACTCATCCATTTGGCACAATACCGTTTTGGCATCATAGCTGATGTCAGTTCGTGATGAACACACTAAATCTAATTCAAAACCTTAACCAACAACTGTACATCATAATTCTAATTCTTCACATAGGTTTGTAACCCTCATTTGGTCCTAGATATTAGGTGGACACTCTCAAGGTCAGTCTAGCGTTTCTGAAATGTCGTCCATAAATTATAGTCTCACTAAAAAACTTTTTAACACTGACCTTTGAAATGATGTTTCGAATGAAAATGTTCATAATATCAACTAATTTCCTAATTACGTAGGAATAAAAATGGATTGACTCATAATATTCTCAATTCCCTATAGAACAAATTAAGACACTTTTCAGTGATTCTGACCAATAATTTAAAGCATTGATAAAAACCAAGTTTAATTTTTAGTTTATAAAATTCTATGATTCATATACTGAAAATTACTGAATCTAAATTAGTCATTCTCGTTTCAAGAGCTTAGTTTTAAAAACCAAAGCACTATAAAGAAGAACTTTCATCTAAATTTGATCGAATAATTTCACAATAGTTGGGCGCCGAGTTGATGTGAGACATCAAAGAGGAAGAATGTATTTATTAAATCTCAGCGAATAAATTTGAAGTAAATCCAACGTTTTGCCTGGCAATCTGATTTAAGCTTTTTCAAAGAAATTATTTCCTTTAATGTCCCGAAGCATTATAGTTTCTTTCAATAGTTGAGATCATTAGTGAATTAAAACTAGACCACCATGGAAAACGTGGAAGCACTAGACGGGCGTTTCGTCCTATTGTGGGGCTCCTCAACAGTGAGCGTTCACGATCCCGCTCAGGTGATTCGAACCCAGGACTTATCAGTCTCAACTATTGAAATTACTACAACCTCCACAAAACCTCTTCTGACTTTATAGTTTAACCTAAATATTGAACTACTTGAAAAGTGTTTTCTCAAGTTTAGTCAAAATTAAACATTCTATACACATACATTGTGAGGCCTTTTTAATCTTTTCGTCATTTAGATCGGACGATGTTGTCGAAAGAGCTCTCCACTTTAGTGGCCCGAGATCTGACTCCAAAGTGATCGTAATGATGATTGTTGTTGAATTATATATGTCGCCAATCCTCGTATATAATCATCGACTTTAATCGCGTTAGTCAATAACGGATTTAGATAAGTCAAATAACAAGAATAGTCTTTTGAATACTTATATTTTGTGTATGAAGCGAATGGAATAGAACAAAGCAAAACGACGCGCAGTGGAGATGGCGGGTAAGCCAACGCCCATTTAACCAAGCGTTAATCAATAATAATAGTTACACAAAAGTAAGTTACAGACATGTGATGAGTAATGGGATAAGAAATGTACACACACCTACGTGCTCATATAAAAACAGTCAAGATTGATAAGCGAATAATTAACAAGGTCAGAATGTAACTCAAGTAGAATGAATAGATTGGGCCGTGCGAATGCTAGAATAAGATATATTGGCTTAACATAGTAACCGACACTACAACATAATTGTACAGATTATATGAATTTCCTTCTCTACTGACTAACATTTGTATATATATTTTTCTATCAATAATATATTAATAATTTATGGTAAAGGTAACATTATACTTTTAATATTTTTTATGCAAAGTTACATTTAGAACTGTAACATAAATTTTCTGTATATTATATTACGATAAAATGGATTATTTCTTATTAAGGAAAAATGAATTTACTTAAAAAATAAAAATAATATTCAGATCATTTTCTTTCTCAGAAAATAATGTCAACTAGAGAATAATTGGAAACAAAAAAAAATCACTCAACAATTGTATTGTTCTTCTTATTATTTATATTACCCACCATTTCATACGATACACTTAAACTGCTGTATTTCAATCTATAATTTCAATTTCAACTTATGTTGATGAATGACTATTTTAAAACATATTAGGTGAAACTTTAAAAGTTACAATTTTACATTAAAGACCTCGTAAGTTCATTTCGAACTTTTTTTGTTAGTCTATGATAGAAACTGTATTGAGATTTAACTAATCCCTACAAATTACAATAAATAATAATTATTTATAAAACTTTAACTTCAATATTAAAAAAATATTCTAACAGAAATCAATAAAATTTCCATAGTTGAGACCATGAGTTAAATGAATCTAGACCAACATGGAAAACCTGGAAGCATTCAACGGCTGTTTCAACCTATTGTGGGACTCCTCAGCAGTGTGTGTTCACGATCCCGCCTCGCGGGGTTCAAATGCAAGACCTATCGGTCTCGTGCGCGAATGCTTAACCTCTAGACCACTGGTTTATCTTCAATTGATTCATAAGCTCAACTATTAAAATTACTATAATATCCGCAAAACCACTTCTGATAATGAAATTTCTATTGACTATCGTTATTTAATATTAATACACTGAAATTTTCTTACATATTGAGTAGTAATAATAATTGCACCTTCTCTTGTCTTTACTTATAAAAACATATATAGATGATATATACAAATATTCGTCATGATTAAAACAAATAGTTTGACAATAATTGGGTGCTAATTATAGAGAAGTCAATATATGTGAAAATTATATTTGAAATAATTTCAGCGATTAAAAATTTAAAAGAATTCAAATATTTCGTCCAACAAACTTATCTGTACTTCTTCAGTGTAATAATCAAAATCATCAAAACGATATCTTTTTTATTTCAATTATTACCCTAAAGAAGTTTAGATAAATTTTAATGGACGAAATGTTACAATTATTTTAAATTTCAATCTGAGAGATTGATAGATTATAGTTACAAGATTATTCTATTTGTTTAAATCTCATATGAAATTGTTGTATTATCATAGCGATAATAATCATTTCATTCTCAAAGGATATTAATATCTATTATCATTTATTTTATTGTATAAAGGTTAAAACTAAAAGATATTCATTTCAGTAATAGAAACTGTTTTCTTTTGAAACTTCACTAACAATACATTAAACACTAGGACTGACAATTAAGACTGACAATTTGTAAAATAAATCAGAACATATTGTAATCAATTTGGAATATGTATTTCCTTTAAAGAACCAACAACAAAAAATGTTAACCGGTTCATCTAAACTAATTTATTCATTAGTTATTAATGAATATAATAATCATATGTCTTGTTACTTATAGTGTCTACATTTTATTTAGAATAGAACATTTAAACAGTTGAATATAATTTAAATTCTACATTATTATCAAAATGGAAAATGAGTTTAGTTTCTAGGTGGAAATGTGAATATTTCTTAAATTAATTCTTAGAAATAAATTTTTTTCTTTAAAAATGAACTACTAGACTACGGAACTGTTTGTTCTTTTTTTTCTTCTTTTTTTCGAGTGTCAAAAATGATTTGATTTATGAGTTCTTTTTATTTTCAAAAACACAAAAAAAAATTTTAAAAAGACAAGGATCATGTGTTTTTTTTTCACTGAAAAGAAATACAAAATCTTTTTATTTTCCTTCTAACATAGAAATTATTATACGTTTCTATAGTTTAGTAAATATAGAAAGATTGCAAGTTAATAGGTTTCTCCTTTCTTCAGAAAGTAAAAAAAAAGAAAAAGAAATCATTAGTGAAGTGATTCACAATGAATGTATGAAGTGTGTTTATAACTTCAAGTGTTTATGATACTTAAATTATAAAAAGAAAATATGTAAAAGAATAAGTTTGCAATATTCTTATTAGTACCCCTTTTATTTTTCGTTTCGTTTATTTGTTGTTGTTTTTTTCTATGAATTTCTCTATAAAGATTTGATTATATTGAAATGACTGAATAGATTGATGGTATAGTGATAAAGTACAATAATATGAATCGATAACAAATATGATTACTTCATCAGTAATTTACACCTTTTGAGCTGTAAGAATATTAAGATTATTGGTCTGTACCGACTAAAAATATAACTGTTTATATACATTTTTTTTAAAATTCACATGAAATAACAATTGGAAAATCAATAATTTGTTTCAAGTGGTCTAAAAAAATAGAACTCGAAATCTGAAGTAGGGCAACTTCCACTTCATTGATCAGTAGTCGAAAATATTGATTTCTATTTTAGACAGATATTAGATAAACAAACTTGATTTAGTTTTAGTTTAAATTAACTAATTATTCTATCAGTAGTAATAATTATAAGTGAAAAATTATAAAAATATCAATTCACGTTCAAACATTTAATTGCTTATATGAAAAGTAAATGACTTCTAAGATAGTGTCTCTAGTACATAAAATAAAAGAATTAAAGGCTTCAAATTCATTGTTACAAACCAGCTTAGTTGTTTGTTTAGGAAAGGATGCATATAATGCAGAAACATATTTGGTAATACTCTGTATATATTTTACAACAAACAACTTTTAAAAATAATTGGTTCCATAAATATATGGCTAATTGTGACTATCTCAATCGTTTTCTAGCGTGGGTAACTTGCATATGATCCCAACTCTGTTTCCTCAAACCTTTAAAACTCCCATCATTTTTAATATAAATCATTTCATCTGGGTCCGTTTTATTTTGTACTTATGGCATTATCAACTGAGTGTTTATAAAGATTGGAGGTATAATGTAACAACGGATCATTATCAGTACTAGTAGAATTTCTAGATGCTAATTTCTTTGAACACTAAGTCAGAACTATTATAGGAAATTAGTATTATGCCGCTAAGTCCCTTTATCTTTAGAGTGTTTTTAATGTTTGCAGTAGTAGTGGAAAGAAAAAACTAAACAAATCAGGTTAAAAATGATAAATAAACTTCTTAAGAATCACATTAATTGATTAGTCTTGACATTTTCTATTGGGTCATTTAATAATGTAGATTAGAACCTCCAAGATAACTAGTTTCATCAACAGTGAATAACATGATCAAATGAAAAACATAGTTCCTGAGATTCTACATAAAATCCAATAATAGAAATGTTTGATTAGATTGCTCTCGAATAAGATTATGTGCGCTTCTTTCTATTTCAATGTTCTTTCTAAAAAGACAGTATAGTTAAAGATAACTATAACCTAAGACATTTCTCAAAATATACGCATGGGACTACAAACACTTTTAAATTGAATTTGATTACTTACAAAAAATGACTAAGCATGTAAACTAAGAAAAATAAAATGCAGATCGCCCATAATATTTATTTTATGTAGTATAAACCCTCAACTTTATAGATGATTGAAAACTGCTGTATTTTATTTAGATATGTAATAATGCTTATTTCTAAACAGAAATTCTTAAACCTTCATGAAATATTCTACTAAAATAGATTACATATTACTTTCAAAGTGCATTATTATTTACACCTGTTTCCCATGAACATTTAACTGTCCCATGGAAACTAAAACAATATTTCTATCTTTTATTGAGTATGCTTTGTCGTCTGCTATTATATTTCAAAACTTACAATATAACAGAGGGCTATGTAGTAATTTGTAGTGACCTACTTTTATCAAGAGAACGCGATTGGTTTAATAAAAACAATTATTATTATAACCAATTGTACCAGTGATTGGTTTACTGTACTTGCTTGTTTATCTGTATTAAAGACATTCTTTCTTCCGTTGATTGTGACCTTGCACGAATTCGGTTACGCTCAGTAACCACATTTGTAACATGGCACGATCTCGGTATCCCTTCGATACCACGAGATCGCCAGCAAATACATCTCGACTATAGTCACTAACTGCCTTCTGATATTTGGTACGGGGGATCTTATCGGTAAACTGGTACTTAGTCTTCCTGTAGTGGTGATCATAGTCAACCGCGACTCGACGCCCCGCTACAAATTAATATCACGTTCACAAAATATTTTTTTCAGAAAACTAGGATACTAATATCATCAAATTATTTTTGGTCAACGTTATTTAACTACTAGGAACTTATCATCTCATTACATGGGGCTTTACCGATCACACTAATGAGCTATATTTCTCAATACTCCTATAAATGTTTTTCTTTCATTATTCACTCATCAATACTTGGTAACAATAATTGCTTACTCCATATCAATTATGTTACATATTCCTATAAGTCACACAAAAATTCTGTGGTTTAATTCCCTCCACGCCTACATGAAAATAAAATCAAGATAACAAAAACTATTTGAGTAGTTAGCTTAGACCAATCAATTGCTTTAAGTCCACGTATGCACACATTCATAATGGCTAATTATCTTTTTCTGCATTTATGCTATAAAGAATAAATGTAGTTTTTGAGCTACTTACAAGTAGGTAAAATAATTACATGGAATTAATTTATCTTAATACCAACTACGACGTCCATGCACACTGAATTCTAATTTAACATGAATAATTCTAGAATTATGTATCAGACTTTTATAACTGATATAACGTCCTGTATAAATAGTTCAAATCTCAGGAAATATCACTTATCTACCTTAAAAAATACGATATCTCCATATGTAAAATTGGGAACATAGAAAGTGTTAACAATATAAGCTCCCTATATATCCACTGACCATTCTCCTGCATTTCACTCAGATCCCTTTGAAAAAGTCCAATATTAATATTTCAAACACCAATTATCATCCACATACATTTGTTTCACAACTTTGTTAAGTACATTGATTTTTTTACTTTTGATCACTAAATGAAGTACCTTTTTGTAGTTTACTGCATGAAGATCAGGAAAAACCTAACTTAATTGAACTGCCTTAAACAGACTCAGTTAAACCGCTATAACCGATTAACAAAGATTGGATAGATTCAGTTATTAAGAACGATACTCATATATGTTGGACGAACACATTCCTTTAGTTCAATTTAATGATTAAAGTAAACGCTTTATTCTAGTATGAACAAACTGATTACATTGATGCTTCTCAGTTCTTAGATGATATGCAAATTAATACGAACTAAAAAATAAACACGGTATAATATCCACTCTAAATGTATGTAGTGACAATAAATGCATATACATAATAAAACAGAGGAATACAGTGGAATGTTTACACTGATCTGAAATGGACGTAAACCGTACGATGACTGTGGAACCGGACTATACTAAACAGGGAGTTCCCATATAATTATTCTTATCTCACGTACACTTATTACCTACAAGAATCTTCCTTACGACTTGGAATTCGTGATTTTCAAGAAAAGATATGTGAACAGTAAATAAATCTTTATTTCATCCAAACTGAGCACAAAAAATTACGTGACTGATAGTTGGCCTGAACTTTTGTTCTAAAACGAGTATTTGCTAAATATCTACTTGGTGCATAGATACTTTATCCTATGGAGTAAATCGGTGTCCGGATAGTACATCGATTTGAATGCACTAAATATGTAAGGATATGTGTACTTATTTAAGCAGTCTGGGTTTCTTTAATAGCCTCTGGTTTTACTATCAAATTTATTGACTGTACTCTCACTGTTCCAAGTGGTTTATTATTAATAGTATGTGAGAGGATCCCGACTCCTATGACGGCTTTCTTAGTTCTGTTCATTACAAGCTTGTTACTTTCCTGGTTGCTTTTAAATCCATCTGGATAGTTCTCTTGTTTTTTGAAAATGATGTAGAAATCCATTAAACTGATAAACGCGCTACTCAGTCAAATTGAAGCCACTAAATAATACATATTACGGAAATCGCACGAACATTATTTTGCTCTTTAAACAAAGTTCTGAATAGGAAGTCTTCAAAAGTAAACAATCCAGATTTTATAAATACGCTGTAGAACACAAAACGACGTAAGTCCAAATGATCAATAAAATAGAACCATCTATTACTTCAATCCTACTTTGATGCCTATCGTACCACTGACACTTCTTTACATGCTAAATAGCCCAGCTTACATACATCTTAAGAAGTTAATTATTCCACATAGAATGATTTCGTTGCCCCTCAAAAGCTTGACCCCTACAAAGTTAGATGTTTAAAATGATTTTAACATCTAAGTGTAGATCCTTTGAACTTAAACACACAAACACTTCCTTTACTGTTGTCTTGCATCATAAGACATTTAGTTTATAAAAAAACTCCTAACTATATACAGTGCACTTCTCAGTTTAAAAGCTTGCTTTCAATGGTGTTCCGGAAATCATCTAGTTGAAAGCGTTTGCTATAAATAATTAGTTTTAAATAACTGGCCGGTTCTTATTTTTCCGGGATACACTCCCCAACTTGCTGAATTTGATGTGCCTCGAGTTGTACCTTCCCATTTTTTCTGTGTAACTTGTTTTCGGTAAAAACATGTTGCGCATTTGAATGATCTTGGTAGACATGGGTTATTTCGTTTGAATTACTTTAACATGAATTGATTCTTGGAGAAGACGATTCTTTCTAGTGGTACTAATATGACCCACTTTTTAAATACAACCATTAAACCAATTACTTTAACCCCAAGTTATACCGACTTCTCTATTTTGTAACATTATGAAAGGGTTGTTAGGTTGAGAACACTATAACTATACAGTAATTATAAATGTTGACACCCAAATGAACAAGTAGGAGAAAAAAATGGAATCCACTATGGTGTCTTTTTTATGAGAACAAAATGGTAATAACATAATGTGCTTTGAACAGACAAACAAGAGATTACAGTAAGGTTTGTGAATTACTTGACCAATTGAAAAAGTCAACACCATACAGGGAATCATATTATAGGATACAGTGGAACATCAAAGTGAGCACTAAGAAAAACTATTAACGGGTTACTGATGTTCCTTTTAGTCTCGCAAGTGCCTTTCTGCTTACATCCACGACACATCAACAATACTAGAAAAACCCCCTACTACTTTACTGAGATGAATACCTATGTTCATAGCAAATAACGATTAGAGATGTAGTCCCATTTTGTATGGACTACACTTTCAAACGTTAATAATAAGTATATATTTTTTGTAATATATCAATAAGCAGAAAATTGCATTTCTGACTTTTCGTGACTTAATGTAAGCCTCAGAGTAAATACATAACCGAAATAAAACTAACAAGTTTAAACAATATGATTGTACTCAGAAGTGGTTTGTATTAAGCCGCGAAACGTCACAAACACTATTTTCTACTAATTGGAATATCACAAAAATTAATTTATTATTAACATTCTAGTCAACGCTCAATTTATTTGAAACTATCAAGTCCAACCTTGGCACTGATACCTACTTTCAAACATTGTTTGTGAATCCAAGTTCTATTTCAGTACGATTATTAACTCTTGCATAATAAGTACAGCGCAGTAACAGGAAGAGGGGCATGTACTCGGTTACCGTATTGCACTGACTTTATAACACAATGGTATATAATGTTAGAAGTCCGATCTTTGAATTAGTCATGTACAAGAAAAGTTTAAAAGTTCCGTCTTGTACTTAGGGGAAGCTAATTCGCCAGCAAGAATACCTCTAAATCCACTGCAAGTTACTCCTCACAAATTAAAGATATTACTTATCAATCACAAGCGGTTCATAAACTTATTTAAGCGTTAAGTTGTTCAAAATTATCAAAAGTTGGTGACGATTAGGAAAACAAAAGAAGCCAACTGGATCCCAAATATATTACACAATATTCAGTAAATGACTTCAAGTCATCATTTAAAAACACTTAATCCCATGGAATAACAAACAATAGTAAGTAAAAAACAATGTGTTAAAAGTGTTAATTTAAAATGTTTACAATAATAAAACCAACAGACTCTGAAATTTTCACAATTAATATAAAAATAAATGCAAGTGTAAGATGACACCTATGTGCGATCCAAATAGATAAATACAGTAAAGGTAATTTATGTGAAAGTTAGTGGTTCAATACGTCTGTCATCCATATGAGACTGAATTACTTGACTGAATTCCTTTCTATTGGCTAAAGTATAACCGACAGACAATAAATGTTTAATTTTATTGTTAAATATGTTTGCTGTCTCTAGCGGTTGAGCTAAAATAAAATAAAATTAGTGTGAAAAACGTACTACAATTAGTAAGAATATAACATTATTGTTTGGTGAAAATCTGATGGAACCTCCTGAAGATAAGAGTTCATAAATGTGGAGATGGTGATCAACATTCCAGATGACTATATGACTAACACAATCAGTTTTTTTCACTCCATGTACTGATATGTATTCTTTTAAGTCTAGGATTTTGACGTCATACTAGTATTCACTTTACGTAGACTTTGTGTATATGATGAACTGTATCTCATTTAATAACATTTAGAAAAAACTTGCAGTTATTTTAATAGTGTTACCACAACTCACTGGACTCATGTCCCAACCAAATCTTGTTTGAAGGAGAAACCAACATTTGATGAACTATCGTTAGCAAGATTCACGGAGATTCAAACTAACTTCATACTCAAATCCAAAGGAACCTTAAACATTTTCAGAACAAATTTGTTCATTTTAACTCGAACACTCTAGTTTCCATTAACTTTCATTGAAATAGCATTAACATGAGTTGACTGTATTATAATAATAAATAGTTTAATTTTACCCCCCCCCCTTGACTCGTGAATCGACTACAGTTATGTTGACAGCGTTTCTTTATTCCACACAATCGCTTAAACAATCGACTTAACAGTTTTTTTCATAATACTTCTTATTACCTTTAGGATGAAATGCTAATATTGATAAGCCCAATTCTAAACCTTGACCAAAATCTCCTTCATCGTTGGCAAACTGAACACAGGTAATCAACTCATCGATTGGAGCAAATTTAATTAACTGCCGTTCTTTTGACTTCTCACTGACAATATCTTCCAGTCTTTTGTTTAGTTCAGCTGTCAAAAGAAAATAGCATCGGGATAGTACATAATACCACTAATCCAATAGTTACGAAATTATATCCAAAGTCTAAACGACACAAAACAACCGTATGTTAATCCCTTCTACATTAAGTATAAAGCAGGAATGATAAGAAAACAAAATAGTGTTCAAATCCCAAAATTTAATTACTTATGTGACGGTATACAACTAAATAAGACCATGAAAATCACTTTTTACTATATATTCAACATGATAAACAAAATACAGACGAATAAATGAGAAAGCATATACAATTACTATCGAAGATGGTAGCAAGGATATATAAACTGATTTCGAGACCTATCATAAGTAGCTGTATTTTGTGGCTATATTCAGTTAAAATGAAGAAAGACACTGAAGACATCACATAAACACTTGAAATATTTTTTGCCTAATATAATTAAACACTGTTTTCTACTGAACAAGATAACAATAAACTCTGTTCGTGGACGGTGTTCAATTGAATTGAGCCGCTTTGAAATGATATGATTCACACTATCACTATACCACAACCGTCAGAAACGCAACTTCTCAAACACAATGAAACTGTAAAACTCGCTAAGTTTTAGAATCCAAGTAATACCAAGTTACATAGGGGAAAGTGGTTTTAGCTTACCGTAAGAAATATTTAAAGGACGGTATCCAATGTCATTCTTAGTCACATCGATCATTAAACCTATATGGTTTGTTGTGGCACACACTTGACGTTTCTTTCGATCCTTCATATCTTTAGCCATATCACATAAATTGTAGATAGCTTACAAAATGATGATAAACCTGTTGGGATATTCTTAAAAGATGCAAATTCAATAAGACTTTTTAACAAGTCAGTAGATTCAGCACATTTTTCTTGCAGGATAGACCTAGGAAGATTGACGATAATCTAAGTCCCGAACCTTAGACAAGCAAACAAATTCTGACCACAATACTCTAGGACTCCATTGGACATAGGCGTTGATTTGGCAAGAAATGGTTTAGATTCGCATGAATCCCTAGAAACATCATTAGAAAGTTGTCGATTACCGGAAGTAGCCTATATGGTATTGTTCAGTAGTGCATATAATCACTGTCACAAACTCCGGAGGATCGTGATAAAAACGGTAATAATTTGACCATTGGCCATTTTTGACTGGCTCCTTTGATCCTAAATGAAGTATTTCAAATGGACCAACCAGACGAAATCCGACATCTAATAGTGCTTCTAAAACAAAGTTCAATAAGATTAATTTGCATTCAAACCAAGTGGGGCGTCGGCACGAAGAGTTTCACAAAACTCGTAAAACAATGGAAAGTCTGGAGAGCACTTGAGATGAAATCCTTGACCAATCATAGAAATACGCCTTTGGATTTCATCGGAAATTGGATAATCAGATATTGGACTTTCTTCTTCAGAAACTATCTTGGAAACTTTTGGTTTCTGTTTCTCAATAATGACCTTTGAGCTGCGCTTCCTCGACTTTCCTCTCATGATTTGATTTACAGTCCTTTAAATTGTAGACAGTGTATACAGAGAAGGGAGCATAACATAACACAGGTGAAGACATTAACTATTATACAAAATCCTGTCAATTAATGAGAAAATGGAGTATTTAAATGAATTCCAAACAATAAAAATGTAGTGAAACTCCATCAGTTGAGACGGCTAGAACACGTGTTACATATACCCAACCACCGACTGCCTCGACGTGCGATGTTTCATGGTGTAGGAGTAGGTTGGAAGAAAACTAGGGGCGGCCAAATCAAGACATAGCACAAATCCATGAAGTCACTGACAAGTGAACTGAACCATGTTGGTAGGTGTAGACTACCTGGTTGGAATCCGCGAGACGATAGCAACCGATGGTTAGAGACCTTGAATGACATGGCTCAAAATCGTTGGCAATGGCGCAGGTGCATCCACTCTTTGTGTTCTCCCAAATTCTAATCTTCTGAATTCTTCATGTCCTATATTTTCTCTTCCGAAATTTATTTCACTGGATTATACTCATTGCATAACATCTTCAAACCCTAATCTTTCCGATTACTGCTTACACTTTTACTACCTCTACCACTACGGGATTTGAATTGACAATTGTATCTCTGTGCTAATGTGGTATGGCAACTTGGACTGATGTAGGTACGTACGATGTTTTACGTTGTTGTTGACTGAAAATTTAATGTAATGGGATCGAATACGTCAGGGAGTATTAGTTACCTCAATATTACATATAATATTGAGGTACCTGCAGGTACACCTTACTGACGCGTACAGGCAATACAAACATATAAGGAACATATGCACGAAGGCTGTGAGAGAAAACAGGCTTCAGTAACAGATAAAGCTTATGGATAATTTTGTCTCCAATTCGAAAAGCTTATTCCGTTATGCAGCCTCTCTTCGTCAAGCCAAAACTGAAGTTTCCCAACTGCTAGGTCCTAATGGCCCGACCAATAACAGAGGCGACGCCCCTAACCCTTTGGTTGAACAATACTCTCGGACATTTCAACCGACCCACATCAACTATACTGATGACAGCTTCATTTGCAACTGCACATGACTTTCCGAAGTGAACCTGAGCGCTGACTTCGTGTTCCGGAAATTGCAGTACTCAAGAAAAAACACTTCCCGACCCATATATGGTTCATTCTGCTATACTGAGGGAAGCAGCTTCAATCCTGGCAACACCACTTAGCGTGATGTTCTCACACTCGCTAAGCCGAGGAAAACTACCGGAAAATTGGTTGCTGGCTCACATCACACCAATTTTCGAAGTAAGTCGACGCAGCGAACCTTCAAGTTACCGACCGGTGGCTTTTCTATCTATACCTATAAAAATTATGGAGTCCCTGATATGCGATGGTACACATGACTAATTACTGTCCTTAAATTTCTTCTCACCCCAACAGCGTGGTTTCTGAAAGGGTTACTCCTGTATAACCAACCAGCTGACTGTAGTGGACAGATGGACGACAATCCTTAACCGCAAGGGGAAGGCTGATGTCATTTACCTTGACTTCTCAAAAGCTTTTCATAGGATCAACCACATGTGTCTTATCAATAAGCTCAAACGATTAGGCATCAAATAACCTCTAATTGACTGGCTCATCTCATATCTGAAAAATCGACATTTTAAGATCAGGGTTAACTTCACTTTATCTCAGGCTATAGAATGTCCTAGTGGGCTCCCCCAGGGCTCAGTACTGGGACCCCTTCTCTTCTTGATTTACATAAATGATCTCCCACAACAGGTGCCTTCAGACTTACTACATTTTGCTGATGACGTGAAACTTTGGAGAGAGATACACAACCAAGAGAATACACAGGCACTTCAGGAGGATTTTACTCGAATTCAAAGTTGGGCACATGGCAACCGACTTACCTTCAACACTTCAAAGTGTAAAGTAGTCCACCTGCGACATGTTGCAGATTACAGTTACAACCTAAGAAACTCCTCTCTAGTAGTATCCCGAGTCGAAAAAGATTCAGGAGTGTTGGTACCCTAGGATTTGAAGTCCTACGCTAACTGTGACAGAAATGCCTTTCGAGCAAACCTTGCACTGGTATCATTGAAGCGCATTTTTGGTCAGTTTGACGGTAGAACTTTCCACATAATCTTCAGTTTTATTCGTCCCCATTTAGAGTACGGAAACATTGTATTCCCCCCCCCAAAAAAAAAGGATAAGGACACTCTAGGGCGTATCCAACGGCGAGCCACGAAATCAGTTTGGGGACTCAAATTCAAACCTTATGGAGAGCGCCTCCAATCACTTAACATTTACCCACTAGAGTATAGGCGTCTTAGAGGTGACCCTCTGATGACTTACAGTATCCTTAACACTTCTGGACATCCCCTTAAACACATACTTAAGCTTAGTCCCAATACAAACCTAAGGGGTAACACCCAGAAATTGGAGATACAACATAGCAGAACGGACTGTAGACACAACTTCTACTCCTTAAGAGTTGTCGAATACTGGAATTCGCTACCGACTGAACTTGTCTAAGCGACTTCCCAGGAGTCCCTCAAGAGGAAACTAGACCTATTCTTAAGGACTAATGATGACATCTTATTATGATTTACCAATTTCTTTTTTTTCCTCTATTATCGTTAATATACCTAGGTTCCTGTCTGGAGGTATTAGTGACCCACTGCTATTAGACACGGAAGTCCGTTAAGCGAAAGCTTCTTCTATTCCGTCCACAACCATTTGAAGAGTGCCAAGTAGCATGAAAACCTAGGTCCAGGGTTTCCTTTTGACTACCTCCAACCACCATCTTAATGACTTTATGCAAATCATTTAATGTTATTAACAGAACTACTCCAAATAGCCCATCATTATAGCAATTAGTAAATAGGATGAAGCACGATTTTAGTGCCAAGAGGTAACTTCGCACTCACTACTGCCCAGTAAGCAAAAAGACCAAGCGGGGTGCCAAGAGTAAAGAAGGTGGGGTCAGATATTACAAGACCCCGGAGTTCCGCATCTGATTTTTAATATACTGTTTTCGTTGACTAGCTAGTGAGACTATAATTTATGGACGAACTTTGAGCGACACCAAAGTGACCCTGAGGAGCTCCACCTAATAACTAGGACCAAATGAAGATCATGAACCTGTGTGAGGAATTAGAATCATGACTTACAGTTGATGGTTAAGGTTATGAATTAGATTTAGGGTTTTCATCACGAATTGACATCAGCTGTGATGCTAAAACGGTATTGTGCCAAATGGATGGATGAATTTTGCGCCGGAATCTGAGACCTGTTGTCTTTTACGTGGTGGGTTCGTCCATAAATTCTAGTCTTACCGACTAGTTCAGTGTTCATATCGAAATGAACTAACTTTATTACAAATGTAAAAGGAGATTAAGGATGAAGCATGATCACGCGCTAGACATAAGTACCTAAAGCAATTGGAGATCTATGTAAACAAGCACCAATTTTGGAATAAAATAGTGACATTTATAGACACTGTACTTCAAATCCTTCCAAAGCCACCTGCCGTTTTGATCCAACGACCTTGGACGGCCTGACAGGCGGTATACAGTACATATGTAGTGTTCAAGCAATTGAATCTTAGTTAAGTTAATCCTTAGTGTTGATCGTTATTGCCATTGTTGTTCATTTCACATGTGTCATCTATTTTTGTCCCATTCCGGCACTAAGAAATAAAGTTTCTTGTGTCCCTCGCCCTCCAAACGGCAGCAAGCAGGAAACGCCTGTCAAGCCTAACCACAAGGCTTGATTTGTTTCTAATATCAAAAAACAACCTGACCACCCAAGTCGTAGAGAATCATTTAGGATCTCACTATACGTGTAGCGCGATCAGGATTGCTACTTCGCTGAAAGTTGATGAAAGGGTACAGATCGAGAATAAGAGACGACCCAATGTCGTCAAAGAAAAGCTAGTTTCCTAAATAGTAGATAAGAAACCGAAGGCTGATTGTAGCTACAGGTCAGTAGTATTCGAAGAGTTAAGTAGAGTGAAAGCTCGAAACACAGAACTCATTTTGAGCATGATCTTGGTTTAATAAAAGAGCTAATTAACCAGCTAATGGCTCAAGATATCTCTGTGGCCACCATGGTTAGTATTTACAGACTAGATTAACAAACAGACCTGAAACAAAATCAAGTTAAGCTGCTAAAAGTGGGATTTAAGTCTCCGTATGTAATTGAAGTAATACTACAGAATAAGCTTAAACAGAAGGCGTCAGAAGCCTTATCACAAAACATCTGTCACTCATGAACTGTATAAAAAGACGAGAAGCTGAAAATAATTTAAAATCAAGGTTATATGCTGGCAAGAAGGACCTTAGAATTGTAAGTTTTCAGGTGTTGAGGCTTCGACAGAGAATGATGCTGAAGCTACTTTTGATGCAGCATAAAACCGCTTAAACGTTTGCAAAATGTCCGTAGCTTGCTGTACATACGATTGGAGTTAGGTGAACAGATAGACTACCAAGTCAGATATGATTGCCGTCACAAAAACGTGGTGACTCAGTTTGTCGACAGTACGGAACATGGTTTTAAAAGTCTGACAGTAGTAAGAGTCGAAAAAATCCAGAAGTTTAAAGGAGAAGTGGTAGCTTTACTCACTATCCTCCTTATCGTTATCGATAATATATTCTATGTCGTAAAAACGTGCTAACTGGTTATTTGACGCTTGAAATATATAGAACAAGAGCTGCTAATGGGTTTGGTACACTGTAGTTTAAACTGTGAAGTGAATGAGACCTTGCTAAATGGTCTCAACACTTGGTCTTCAAGAGGTCGATGTTTGATCTTAGGAGACTTTAATAAACCTACGGCAGAATAAAAAAAACTTGAGGATTGGGTCGTCGGGAGATTCTTCCAGGCAGGAACTAGTTGACGCGATTATCACATGCAACATAGTGCAACGTGTGGAAGAAGCAACCAGGTTTGACCTGAACTCCGAACCAACCTTATTAGATCTCATATGAGGACAGCATCACAAACCACCACTGTATTCCGCCCATTCGTAAGAGTGACCATACAGTCCCAGTTTTCATTTCCATATCGTTGCCAACGATGATGTGTCGACCCAAGCCAGACCAAACATCTGGAAAGCAAATAAACACTCAGTATCCTCAGTAGATTGGACAGTAGATCTAGAATCCCCATATTGAAACGGCTTGGGAGGTGTGTAACAGCTTAGGCTGGTTGGTTAAGAGTTCACCTCAAACAACTAAGCATATGTCATAACAGTATAGTTCAATTATTCATTCACTTCCTTGTTTTGTATAAACTTTATATTTCCTATTATCTTATATTAAATGTTGAAATGCTTTGTTTGTCCCACGCTCCACTGTGACTGCGCGAAGATCTAAATAAAGACCTATTCACTACTTGTCTGGTTTCTTCTATCAATAGCACGGGGGTTACCTAAAGGCACGAAACTCTGGCTTGAATTTCTCGGTAGATACTGGCGCTGCTCTTACTATCATCCCTAATAATAAAACTGAGCTGAGTCGAGAAACATCCCCAATTACACTTCAATCTGCCAATGAAACTAAAATCGCGGCATT
Organism: Schistosoma haematobium; assembly: GCF_000699445.3. Classification (NCBI taxonomy): domain Eukaryota; kingdom Metazoa; phylum Platyhelminthes; class Trematoda; order Strigeidida; family Schistosomatidae; genus Schistosoma; species Schistosoma haematobium. Next base: position 39,054,046 of record NC_067196.1, on the reverse strand, counting down.
TGGGCAGAAAACTTTAACACTAGATTTGGGGTTCAGGAGGCAATTTTCTTGAGTTTTCACTACAGCCAATTTAGATGTGGCAATACTGGGGATGGAATTTCTATAGAGATACGAATTCCTAGTTCACACCAAGAAACGACGCTTAACACTGAAAGAAACTCCAAATTACACAAAATACAAAGAAAGTCACATCACATCTCTTAACCTGATTCAAACTCCTCCAGTAACAACAGCGAAATTCCAAGATATACTCGCGGAATTTTCAAACTTAACTAGACCAAACCCACAGCCTTCCAAAGACAAACTAAAAGTAAGTCATACTATCAAAACCGAAGGTGCACCTGTGTTTGCAGAACCCAGAAGACTAGCACCAGATGAGCTCAAAATCGCCAGGGCCAATATGCCATTTGCACAAGGGTATATAGACGATTTCTTAATTGCCAGCCCCGATTTACAATCACACGAACAGCATGTACGAGCAGTGTTAAAAAGACTGGTTGAACATGAAATAAACATACACCTAAGCAAGTGTGTTTCCGGTGTTCGAACTCTAGAATTTCTCGGCCACACAATAAGCCCAGAAGGGATTACACCGGTCAAAGAAGTGGACACCATCAAACAATATCCCATACCTAGTTCTTTAACACAACTGAGAAGTTTTCTAGGTCTAATTAACTTTTATCGCAGATTCATACCCGGTTGTGCACATTTAATGCAACCTTTGACAGATTCACTTAAAGGAAAAACAAAAGATTTCAAACTATCTTCTGACGCCGTCGAAACTATTAAACAGCTTAAAGATAAATTGGCTCAAGCAACTACGTTGATCTATGCGGATTTTCTTTCCCCACTTGCCTTGATGGTGGATGCTTCAGATAAAGCAGTAGGCGGTACTTTTAACCAACTGATTAAAAACGCCTGGAAACCAACTGCTTTCTTATCGAAAAGACCCGCTCCAGCAGAAACAATGTATTCTACCCTCGGGCGAGAACTCCTTGCAATCTACCTGACCATTGAACACTTCCGACACATGTTAGAAGGCAGGGAATTTATAGTCTTTGCGGATCACAAACCACTAACGAATGCATTAAAAGCGAGAGCCGATAAATACTCACCTCGATAAGTCCGACACCTTGACTATATATCACAGTTCACAAGCGATATACGACATGTCAAAGGTCAGGACAATCAGGCAGCAGATGCTTTATCCAGACTAGAAATGAACGTGTTACAGCAGTCTACAGTAAACTTCGAGACGTTGAGACACGAACAAGAGCAGGATCTTACTTACTTACGCCTGTTACTCCTCGTGAAGGAGCATAGGCCGCTCACCAGCATTCTCCATCCAACCCTGTCCTGGGCAATCCTTTCTAGCTCCTTCCAGTTGTAATTCATCGTTTTCATATCTGCTTCTATCATCCGACGCAATGTGTTATTTGGCCTTCCTCTTTTTCGCTTCCCTTCAGGATTCCAAGTTAGGGGTGCCTCGTGATGCAGTTTGACGATTTGCGTAATGTATGTCCTATCCATCTCCATCGTCTTTTCCTAATTTCTTCTTCAGCTGCAAGTTGGTTTGTTCTCTCCCACAGAAGGCTATTGCTGATGGTATCCGGCCAATGGATGTTGAGTATCATGCGTAGACAGCCTATTTATAAATACTTGTACTTTCTTGATTGTGGTTGTTGTAGTTCTCCAAGTTTCAGCTCCATAGAGTAGAACTGCCTTGACGTTCGTATTGAAGATTCTCACTTTGATATTGGTTGAAAGTTGTTTTGAGTTCCATATGTTCTTCAATTGTAGGAATGCGACCCTTGCTTTGCCGATCCTCGCCTTTACATCTGCATCTGAACCTCCTTGTTCATCGATGATGCTCCCCAGGTATGTGAAGGACTCTACATCTTCCAGAGTTTCACCATCAAGAGTGATTGGATTGCTGTTTTCCGCTTTGAATTTGAGGACCTTGGTTTTCCCTTTGTGTATGCTGAGGCCTACTGATGCAGAGGCTGCTGCTACACTGGCTGTCTTTATCTGCATTTGTTCGTGTGTATGCGATAGGAGGACTAGATCATCTGCGAAGTCCAAATCGTCTAATTGGTTCTGAGCTGTCCATTGTACTCCTAGTTTTTCCTCAGATGTCTTCATAATCCAGTCGACCACCAGAACAAAGAGAAAGGGAAAGAGTAGAGAGCCTTGTCTGACTCCGGTCCTTACTTGAAATGCATCTGTCAGCTGTCCTCCATGTACTACTTTACACTGTAGTCTGTCATATGAGTTCAGGATAATGTCAACAATCTTCTCAGGAACTCCATAGTGTCGAAGAAGTTTCCATAATGTCCTCCTATCTACACTGTCAAACGTTTTTTCATAATCAATGAAGTTGATCTATAATGACGAGTTCCACTCAACTGATTGTTCGACGATGATCCGTAGTGTCGCGATTTGATCTGTGCACGACTGATCCTTACGGAGTCCAGCTTTTTGATCTCGCAGTTGGGCGTCTACTGCGTTTTCCATCCTGTTCAGCAACACTCTGTTAAAGACTTGCCTATTACTGACAATAGTGTGATGCCTCTGTAGTTTTCACATTTGCTCAAATATCCTTTCTTTGGAATCTTGATGAGGTGTCCTTCTTTCCAGTCCATCGGCACTCGTTCTTCCTCCCAAATCTTTTTGAATAGAAGGTGAAGAATGTTTGTAGTTACTTCGATATCTAACTTCAGTGCTTCAGCTGGTATATTGTCAGGTCCTGCTGCTTTCCCGCTCTTGATTTGTCTGATGAACATTCTGATTTCTTCCTTCGTTGGTGGATTGACATCTATTGAAAAATCTGTGTGTGCTGCTTCGATGTCCAGTGGATTCATTGGAGCCGGCATATTCAGGAGTTCCTCGAAGTATTCTACCCATCTGTTCCTCTGTTGTTGAATTTCAGTGATTGGCCTGCCTTCGTTGTCTTTGACCGGTCTCTCTGGTTTACTGTATTTCCCTGCTAGTTTCTTCGTTGTATCGTGAAGCTGTTTCATATTTCCTTCTCTTGCAGCTTTTTCCGCCGTCGTTGCTAGTTCTTCCACGTATTTCTTCTTGTCGGCTCTAATGCTCCTCTTCACTTGTTTGTTTGCTTCTATGTATTCAGCTTGTGCTTGGACTTTCTCTGCTCGTGTTCGGCTTTTGTTTATTGCTGCCTTCTTGTTCTTCCTTTCTTTGATCTTGTCCAGTGTTTCTGTAGAGATCCATTCCTTATGATGGTATTTCTTTAGACCCAGAACCTCTTGACACGTTGAAGTTAATGCTTCCTTGATGCCTTTCCAGTTGTCCTCCATACTAGTTTCTTCTTCTTTCAGTAGATCTTATAAGGCTTGGAACCTGTTGTTGAGAGCTATCTTGAATTCGTTGATTTTGTTAGTATCTCGAAGGAAGGCTGTATTGAACCTTTGTAGTGCTGTTTGTCCACTTGTCCAGTTCTTTTTTAGCTTCAGTTTTAAATTGGCTACAACTAGGTGGTGATCTGAAGCTACGTCAGCACCTCTCCTGGTTCTCACATCTTCCATTGTCCTTCGGAACTTTTTATTGATGCAAATATGATCTATCTGGTTCTCTGTAGTGTGGTCTGGTGAGATCCATGTAGCATTGTGTATACGCTTGTGTGGAAATATTGTGCCACCAATAACCAATTTGTTGAATGCACATACATTTGCGAATATCTCCCCATTTTAGTTTCTCTCTCCCAGTCCATGTCGTCTCATGATATCTTCATATCCAGTGTTGTCTATTCCAACTTTGGCATTTAGATCTCCCATCAGAATAGTTAGGTCCTTCCTTGGGCATTTCTCTATGATTGACTGCAGCCGCTCGTAGAACTGATCTTTAATGTCGTCGTTGCTATCATTGGTGGGTGCATAACATTGGATAATATTCATTAAGATCCCCTCCTTCTTTGTTTTGAATGATGCTTTGATGATTCTGGATCCGTGAGATTCCCATCCTACAAGTGCATTTCGTGCTACTTTGGACAGCATTAGAGAGACTCCCTGCGTGTGTGGAGCATTTTCCTCTTCGTGACCGGAGTATAGCAGCATCTCTCCCGTAGCTAGCCTTTTCTGTCCAGCTTGGGTCCAGTGGGTTTCGCTGATTCCCAGTACTGCTAAGTTGTATCTCCTCATTTCCATTGCTATTTGACTGGTCTTCCCGGTTTCCCACATTGTTCGAACGTTCCATGTACCTATAAAAATTGTTGCTCTGGTTGTTAGAAGGGGCATCGGCCTCGTGGCTTCCGAAGGAGCTCAGCTTTCACCATGGAGCGTCATAATTCTTCTAAATGAAGACCTTCTAACTCCCAGGGCAGAGTTAAAATGGTTTGGATTATTTTTTCTGGTAAGCGTTTTCTTAGCGAGTTAGTTTTCTACGGGATGGGGACGCTAACCCCATGCCCAACCCTCCTCCTTTACCCGGGCTTGGGACCGGCAGTAACCCTATAAGAGCTACAGGCGGAGTTAAGAGCAGGATCTAGGATTACAAAACCTACTTAAAACAAACAATACACGTCCTGATCTAAAACAGTTACTATCACCTATCGATGGTATTCTAATTCACTGTGACACGACAAAGGGAATGCCGCGACCTTTCGTTCCTAAAAGTATGAGAAACTTGATGTATAATAGCTTTCATTCTTTGTCTCATCCTGGCGCAAAAGCTTCAACTAAACTAATCAGTGCCAGATATCTATGGCCTAATTTACAGGAAGATGTACACAAGTGGGTTAGAGAGTGTTCAGCATACGAACAATCAAAGGTTAATCGTCACACAAATTCACCCATGGGTGTTTTCTCGCAACCAGATGCACGTTTTTCCCATGTGCATATCCACTTAGTAGGCCCTTTACCCCATTCAGACGGTTTTAATTATCTGCTTACATGCATAGATCAATTTACCAGATTTCCTATAGCCATCCCGATAGCGGACATCACAGCGGAAACAGTAGCCAAAGTTTTCATGCAGAACTGGGTAACCATTTTTGGTACACCCATAACAATAACGACGGATAGAGGAGCGCAATTTGAATCTGAACTATTCAATAACTTGGCCAAAATTCTAGGCTCCAATAGGATACGCTGCACTGCATATCATCATCAGGCTAATGAGAAAGTAGAACGTTTTCACTGTTTTCACATCTGTCAAAAGTGACGCACAGTGTTCAGTTGCGGAACTGGTTTTCGGATTAATTCTGAGACTACCAGTTGAATTAACCCTAATGCTAACAGTCAGAAACTTAATTTAGAAAATTACGAAAATCGACTACGGGACCATATGTTCAAACTTAAACCAATTAATACTCGTGAACAATTACGCGCCATATATGTGTAGTGGCATTGGACAATAACCACACAATCTTCAAAGCTGAATACGAGATTGCTCGGAAAATAGATATTCAATATTTAACGCGGAGAAATACCTAACGATAGAGAAGGCGTGAACACTGAATTAAATGAATTAGAGTTGGTCGAATGGCATGGCTCGGCCATGCAGGCGTGGTCCCTGCTGAATGTTACCTTATATCTTTTATTCATATCAAATATATTGTTCTTTCTCTAGCCTATGCTTGTTCTCCATCATGTATTGGTAATTGTTATGATACAGTGAGTTGGTATAGACGATGATGTGACTTCCAAGTAAGATCTTATAGATTAAGCAGTTATATCATGACAAATCTACTATTTTAGGATTAGGTCTATTATTAGAGCATTACTTATATCATAGTAGACCATAATCCTACATTGGTGAGCCCAACTAAAGAAACGCAACCTCTTATTATTAATCCTTATTTTCACTTTTAACTTTCTTGATCGATTTTATATTTGTGTTAACCCAGTATTCTAATAGTCCACTGATTAATGCCCACATGTATTTTCGTATTGTTATATTGATTAGTTCTCATGACATACTAGCTCAGTCGATAAAAACTGGTCGTCTATATAAACTAATTAGCTTTCATGGTTCGTTAACAAGCCTTAATAGCATTTACACGCTTCAGCGACATAGACTTCTTTAACCATCAAGCTCTAGCAAATATGACCTGTAAATAGCGTAAATATACATCGACTAACAATGCAATCAAGGACTAAATAGTTATCCGGATCTAATTCTCAGTGTTCCTTCACCTAACACCTCATCCTGTTTTAAACTATGCACTATCCTGTAATATCCTCTCTTCCGACCACTGCCTACCTAATTTCATATTTTCGAGTTCCATTGTCAAACAACAAGGATGACACTACTAAAACATGGCTCATTCAATGGCAACCAGACAATTATCTGGATTAATTCAATTGTTCTGATCCGAGCGAGTGGCAAAAACGTCAACAGTATCAAGCACCCTGGAATTAATTGCCATACTGCATGTTTTATTCTGGATACTTTTTGATCATTACTACTCCTCACGAATGGCATTATATATGTCGTCCACTGAATAATTTAATTTTCAAAAATAATCCAAGCGAATTCAACTATTTTACTGGATGATTTTTTGTACTTAACATGTATATGTTTTCCAGTTGCTTGTGCCATATATTTGTAAGTGTCTTTAGGCTAAATGCAGTAACTTCTTATGGAATGTTTATAACGCGTCATATTCCTGCCTGAAGTTTCATAAGCAGTCTTAACTTTAAAATTATCTTTCTGGTCATGTTCATTATTTTTAAATTGTCATATACGTCAACAACCTGCTTGTTAACCTGACCCATACATACGTTACACTATATCTTCATGTCTTCTAAATTTAGAAATCATCTGAATCGCCTTTAACATTTATCAATAAACCCATCATAGTCGTTGTTGCTAATCGCATTTGAGTTTATGGATTGGTTTATCATATTAGCGGCCTAAAATGCGAACATAGTTTAGATAATAAGATTAAAAAATTAGGTACTATCAACTGCACTAGTAAAATAACTAAATCCTCAGGTAGCTGTTAGCTAAACAAACGTTTAAAATCAAGACTCCGTAGCCTACTAGGATTAACACTGAACGAATATTTCTTAATTGAAATTTATGATTAAATTAGGCGTCTCGGATTCTTTAACGTTATAAATTTCTGATAATTTCGAATCACCTAAAGCAACAATACCTATTTTTCCACTGACTAATCCTCAATCAACACTATAACTAGTTAAACGTAATAGTTTCAGGATATCGTTATAAAGCATTGTCATGACTTGACAATCACGTAATATGGTTGATAAAATTAATGAAATTATTAACAAAATCGGTCAGCAAATTGATTTATAATTACCACTAGTGTTATTTTTCTTTTATCTCCATTCACTACAGATGATTACAGTATGTTTCTCTATCAGTTGCTCATTCAGTAAATATCTCAAAACCTTGTCAGTCTTATTGATGGTTTAGCGACACAATCATGCATGCAAATAATCAGTATAAGCAGTCGAGCAAATCTCCTACAAACTGAAAACATCAATGTCGAATTTACCCCAACACTGACTAAGGTTCAAGCCATTACCCTAGACATGAGTTGGGAGTGTACTCCCCTTGGTTACCACTTATGTGCTCCATGATAGTCACATGAGCATCACTCACTATTAATCATCTTGTAAAAACTTATTTAGCCAAATACATCTTGCAGCACCACATCACTTAGTAATATGACACATAGGCTTAACTGATTTCAATAACTTATAACCACTATATCTCAATTAAATCGTATTCCGCCTTATGATAAACTGCATACTTGCAACTAACTTGTATGTACCATCAGCCAGAAAGTATAAATATAAATAAATAGTCTGCCGCAGATCAGAACATTGAGTCTAGAGCATGTCTATTACGAATACACTCATGTTTAACGATTTGTTCCTAGCTATCTGTCCAAAATTCATATAATTATCACTAACGTATTTAAATTTTGTTTTGATCACCATTCATGTGTATTAGTGGTATTACTAAATTCTATCACAGTCAAGCAAAAATGAGTTTGAGAAAATCTCCCCGTAACTAAATAAACCGTATCAAACTAACTGGAACACTAGTTGGAATTCTCCTCCACGGTAATACTTTTGTTCTTTCAGTTAGCCTACTAATACAGATGCAATTGGAAATTACATATGAACAGGTTACCGGCATAATTGTAAATTGATTTCATAATTTAAACCAAAACTAATACCAATATTAACATTTCTACAATATTCATTACTTTAATATTTCTAAACACAAAATACTTACTGCCTATACGTTAAGTTATTAACCAACGGCTATTAACACGTATCGTTTTATCATTATTATTGTAATCCCATTTTTTATGGCTCAAATAATCTTCACCCAACTCTTCATTTCAAGCGTGTTAAGCATGAAGGCAGATATTTTAAAATTATTACATGCATTTCCCGACCAGATGCTGCCGCCTTCTTTTTGATTTATCTTTCAGCTTATCAATATCCGGAGGATTCTACCTATTCTTGGTAACCTCGGGCGCGCGACAATCCCATCTAACTTGGTATCGAACCAACACCACGTTGATTCTGGTGGGAGAGTAGTGTAGTGGCATTGGACAATAACCACACAATCTTCAAAGCTGAATACGAGATTGCTCGGAAAATAGATATTCAATATTTAACGCGGAGAAATACCTAACGATAGAGAAGGCGTGAACACTGAATTGAATGAATTAGAGTTGGTCGAATGGCATGGCTCGGCCATGCAGGCGTGGTCCCTGCTGAATGTTACCTTATATCTTTTATTCATATCAAATATATTGTTCTTTCTCTAGCCTATGCTTGTTCTCCATCATGTATTGGTAATTGTTATGATACAGTGAGTTGGTATAGACGATGATGTGACTTCCAAGTAAGATCTTATAGATTAAGCAGTTATATCATGACAAATCTACTATTTTAGGATTAGGTCTATTATTAGAGCATTACTTATATCATAGTAGACCATAATCCTACATATGTACCTAAAGATCCAAGCAATTGCATGCGCGACTAAATAAGATTTGACAAAATGAAAGCACCGCTTAGCCCTCCATTTGAAGGTCCTTTCAAAGTCCTCTGAAGAAAATCTAAATATTTCATCATAGAAAGACATGGAAACATCTGCTACGTAAGTACCGATAGGTTAAAACCGGCTTATCTCGGTTATGAACCACTATACATGTTGTTAAACCGTTTAACTGACAAAACAATTATGGAATCCTTGCTTTTCACTGGTCTTTCTGGCTTACGGTGATTTCCAAAGTTTTTTTGTTGTGTCATGCAATTGTTTCATGTTTCCTCCTCTTGCAGCCTTTTCCGCCGTCATTGCCAAATCTTCCACATATTTACGTTTGTCGGTTCTGATGCTTCTCTTCACTTGCTTGTTTACTTCTGTGTATTCATCTTGTACCTTGGCTTTCTCTGCTCTTTTTCGGCTGATATTGATTGCCGCCTTCTTGTTCCTCCTTTCTTGAATCTTATCCAGCGTATCAACAGTGGTCCGTTACTTGTGATGGTGCTTCTTGTGATCCAGAACCTCATGACATGCTGAATTGATCTCCTCTTTTATCCCTTTCCAGTTGCTCTCCATAGTAGTTCCCTCTTGAGTGAGTAGATCACGAAAGGCCTGGAACCTATTGCTGAGGGCCATCTTGAATTTGTTGAGTTTGTCAGTATCCCGAAGAAAAGCACTATTAGACTTTTGTGCTGTTGTCCGCTCCGTTGTCCGGTGCTTCTCGAGTCCTAATTTCGTCTTCGCAACAAACAGGTGGTGATCTGATGCTATATCAGCTCCTCTCCTGGTTCTTACATCCTCCATAGTCCTCCTGAACTTTTTGTTGATGCAAATATGGTCGATTTAGCTCTGAGTAGTGTGATCCGGTGAAGTCCATGTGGTTTTGTGTATGTATTTGTGTTGGAATATAGTGTCGCCTATGACCAGTTTGTCGAAGGCACATAGGTTTGCAAATCTCTCACCAATTCCGTTCCTTTCTCCCAGTCCATGTCGTCCCATGATGTCTTCATATTCGATGTTGTTCATTCCAACCTCGGTATTTAGGTCTCCCATCAGAATTGTCAGATCCTTTGTTGGGCACTTCTCGACGGTTGACTGCAGCCTATTGTATAATTGATCTTTAGCGTCTTCATTGTAGTCGTTGGTAGGCACATAGCATTGGATGATGTTCATTGTAATGCCCTCTTTGTTTTGAAGGAGGCTTTGATGATCCTTGGTCTATGAGATTCACATCCTATAAGTGCCTTTTGTGCCTGTTTGGATAGCATCAGTGCAACTCCTTATGTATGTGGGGCATTTTCTTCTCCATAGCCAGAGTATAACAAAAGCTCCCCTGAAGCTAGTCGTTGTTGTCCGAATGCGTCCAATGTGTTTCACTGATCCCAAACACCTCCAGGTTGTATCTCCTCATTTCTATAGCGATTTCGAAGACTCTCCCAGTCTCCCACATTGTAAGAGCATTCCATGTACCTAAATAAGTGGTTGCTCTGTTCGTCAGAAGAGGCACCAGTCTCGTGACTTCCGAAGGAACACGACTTTCACCATGAGGCGTCATAACTCATCCAAATGAAGACTTTTTGACTCCAAGGGAAGAGTTTAAGTGGCTTGATTTTTTTCTGGTTAGCGTTATTTTAGCGAGTTAGTTTTCTACGGGATGAGATCCCTAACCTCATGTCCAACTCCCCTCCCTTATCCGAGCTTGGGAACGACAGTAAACCCAGAGGGGCTCCAGACGGAGTTCTCAATGAATTAGTCAAAGGAAAATGGGTTTCCTTCTAAATGAACGGCTTTAAAACGACCGATACTGGTGCTACCCGTAGTTCTATTCTCAACAATGGTATCGTACTCCTATTCACGATGGAGAATTTCATAGGGCTCTTCGCAGGCACCTTCTATTGATCTGCATCATGTATTGCAACGTACATCAATGGATGTGCCAAATCGTTAGGCATGTTAGACGAAAATATCAGTTGGCCACGGTCGAGTGAAAACAGCAGTAACTAAATACATCATATTTGTAAGCTTCCTCTTGCGGGATAGTAAACACGTACTCATTGAAGGTGATGAAATATCCACGAATTCTCCTGGAAGTTGAAGAATCGTTGTGTGAACGAGTTTTGCTGTGGCGTGTTCAGCGTCAGACTTCACTGCATTGTGAATACCGAGTAGCACAAGTGAAAGAGCACCAGTCCAATGGGGTACGTTTGCAGCTGTAAGCGAAGCTTTTAACTGTCGGTGAAATCGTTCTACCAACCACTTAGCTTGTGGATGGTGGCCGGTCATTCAGAGTCTCGTGGTACTGCTTCTGGCCATCGTGTGAAGCGGATAAAAGTGTTTGTTCGGTCCTGGTCGGAAACCCTTCAGTTCAAAATGGACGTGGCCGAGGCGATCTTTAGGGGCTGCGAAACAGCCAAAGAGGCATACTTTTCGCATAAACCCTTAGGCTACAGGAGGCTTACACAGGAGTGTGGTCACTAATTTCTGTTTTCGCTCTTAGACACACAGAAAGGACTTAAGACGAACTTAATGATCTCTTGGACACCTCGATGCAAAACTTTGTGTAAATAATTGGCGAAACTGCGTCAAAAACTTTTTGGTAAAACTAGACAAAACCTACCTGTAAATGTGTCACACAGTAAAGTTCCCTCTCCCTTGCCAATTTCTTTGGTCCGGAGATTAGGGGAAGTCGAAGAAAGCTCGTGCTGAGTATCTCTACTCTTTTTGAAGCTGGGAGAGCTTAAGTGGGTCAATACCTTGAAAACTGTTCAAGTAAGTTTTACAAGACAATGTGTTTTCAACTACATTGCTTACTCCAGAAATATGTTGTGCATCTCATCCTGGATTCATGAGATTCCCGTCCTACCAGTGCGATACCTGCTTGTTTGGACAGCAGTATAGCAATTTACTGACTACACGGAGAATTTTCTTCTCCATGATCAGAGTACAGCAGCATATCTTCCAAATTTATCCGTCCCTGTCCAGCTTAGTACAATGTGTCGCATCGATTTTCAGAGCTGCCAAGTTGGATCTCCTTAATTCTATAACCATTTGACTGGTCCTTCCGCTGTCCCATATTGTCCGGACATTTCATGTGTTATATCTAGAGCTCAGATCCTTAATGTACCGCGCATAGCGTGAGCACTCGGACACTGGAAAACTCCCAAATCACAAATAAGAAGACAGAAAACAAGTGAAAGGAACTCTACTCCAAACAGTATCAATTATGGTACAAACTGTCAGGTATGTTTAGTCTTTAGTGAAAAACGAAATCATCATTGTAGTCCTCCAACCCGCATACAGAAGGTTATTAGCATCTGCTCAATAGGGAAGCTCTACATAGGGGTTTTGGAATATTCTACCAAACGATGATTGGATGGAATATCTTCGGCTCTTCTCAGAGTTTCCTCGGGTTCACTTGTGGACTGTCCTCACACTACATACTCGTAAAAATTGTTTCCGTTTTTTAGGAGGGACCCGGACCTCGTAACTTCTGAAGAATATCGGCTCTCATCGCGAGGCATCATAATTCTTCCTACAACTACCAGGGTGGAGTTTAAATTGCTTAATTTGCTTATTCTGGCGAGCGTCTTTTAGCACAGTTGTTTTCTACGGGATGATAGACTTTATCTGTTTCTAAGACGTTAATGAACACCATTAGTAAACAAATTAGATTGTTAATACTGCCCATTAAACAGGGAAAAAGAGAGACATAAATAACACACAGAACAGTAACCAGAGGATATAATAAATGAGTCAACAAAGCGAACATTGTTTTATGATAAATATAAAATTGTGAATGATGAAAAAGCAAGGTCGAAGGAAGCTAATGTGGTTGTGAGTGTTTCATGATATCATTCGTAGGCTTGTTTATTGATCACAATTCACAGTTAATTGCTGTTTCATGTTTCAGAACGTTTACAATAATGCCATATTATTGTGGTCAACGATAAACAAATCCAAATGCTGGAGATGGGATCCTCTGTTTGCATTTGCGATCAAGTAGTCATGATAGCCGTCTTGGGAATTTCGTCGACAGTTAAGATAATTTGGCTATACACCTTATTGAAGACGAGTTTTGAAAGGACAGTTGTACGCTTTACGGTAGATGTTGAGTCACGGATGTGAAGTAAGGGGTAAATATCTGGCGTGGCTTTCATATTAAGTTGTTGACAATCAACATTTGGATGACAGTCATTGTTGTCCTCTGATTTTTTATACATTGCTTTAATGTCGTAGGACAATTCCCTCCCTGAAGTCAACAAACAAGCTGCAAAAGACCTGTTGTTAAACGGACAGTACCTAACGTCTAGACACTTATAACCTGACATTAGCCTTTGTCCTTATGGTAAGTTGTTCCGGATTTCGTTATTTATTTTCCTTCAGCAGCAAGTTTTATGAGACTTTCTACGCTTGTGATGAGTTGTAGTCTGGTTGATTTAATGCATTTCGTGTGGTTTTTCGTAAAGAACCCATATGGAAGAAATCTTGTATACAACACTTGTAAACTACTCACACTGGTGTTGTCGTCTTGTGCGTAAAAACGGTGTTCGAAGTAGCACTGGACAGCTCGTAATCATCTATGTTTCAGGATCGCCCCACACGCGGCATTTTCGCTAAGCAATATATGACAATGGGTTGGGAGCTGTGATGGCGAGTTATCCTTCGATCGTATTGCAGACACAGACCGTTCATTATCTTATGCCCCATAAATGTGCAGGATTTTGATGTGTGGAAACTCAAAAAATCGTGAGCGTTTGTAGCAACTTAGGGAGATAGCACAGGCATATACCTTGGTGTCAAATTTCCTGAGATTCAATGTTGTGCCTAATGAAATTGTGTTTTAGCTAAGTAAATCAAACCTGACGATAACTAAGATTAAATCTGGAGTTTCACGGTCAAACTAGTGGAAACGTATGCCTGTTTTCTTGATCTGCTTTTTGTATTATGTTGCATTTTTTTATTACATGCAAATTTCTTTACGAAATACAAATGACAAAAAACAGATTTCTACTAGGCACGTTGAATATAGGTGTTTTATATATACATGAATAAAAGTTGAGTTGCTTGATCTACGACGAGGCTAATCTGGTAGAGTATATAATACTTAAGTCTGGGATCGGAATCATCTAATAAATTTATGGTACTAGACCACCAATATGGATCACACTACTGTTAGTACCAGGGAAAGTCCTTAACAGTGTTGCTGAACCAGATGAAAGATACAGTAGACGCCCAACTTCGAGATCAAAAAGCTGGATTCCGTAAGGACCGATCGTGCACAAACCAAATTGCAACACTACGGATCATCATCGAACAATCAGTTGAGTGGAACTCGTCACTATACATCAACTTCCTTGACTATGAGGGGGCATTTGACAACGAAGATAGAAAAAGCTTATGGAACCATCTTCGACACTATGGAGTTCCTGAGAAGATTGTTGACATTATCCTGAATTTATATGACAGACTACAGTGTAAAGTGGTACATGGAGGACAGCTGACAGATGCATTCCAAGTAAGGACCGGAGTCAGACAAGGCTCTCTACTCTTTCCCTTTCTCTTTGTTCTGGTGGTCGACTGGATTATGAAGGCACCTGAGGAGAAACACGGAGTACAATGGACAGCTCAGACGATTCGGACTTCACAGATGACCTAGCCCTCCTCTCGCATACAAACAAACCAGCTTCCAGCTGAGGAAGAAATTAGGAAAAGATGATGGAAATGGATAGGACATACATTACGTAAAGCATCAAACTGCATCACGAGGCAAGCCCTAACTTGGAATTCTGAAGGGAAGCGGAAAAGAGGAAGGCCAAAGAACACATTACGTCGAGAAGAGAAGCAGATACGAAATGGATGAATAACAACTTGAAAGAGCTGGAAAGGATTATTGGGGACAGTGTTGGATGAAGGATGCTGATGAGCAGCTTATGCTCCTCACGTGGAGTAATGGACGTAAGCACTACACCACCAGTATAATATAATCAAATAACAATGATGACTGCTGCATTTATATTATTTTATATCGAAACCCCAAGACGTTCGTAAAAACTGATGGTACTGTAACGGAAGAATGTGTGGTTTTCTAGAACCTCTGTCAAATAGAAATAAACTTTACCAATAAAAAATATATATAACGCAGGCTTTAAAGTTGAGGGTTGACAGTAACCAAGTCCGCATGGCCGTGTAGATCACGAACGCAGGTGATTTGTGTGGAGGATCGGAGCCTACTGAAGT
This sequence comes from Schistosoma haematobium, assembly GCF_000699445.3. Taxonomy (NCBI): domain Eukaryota; kingdom Metazoa; phylum Platyhelminthes; class Trematoda; order Strigeidida; family Schistosomatidae; genus Schistosoma; species Schistosoma haematobium. The sequence continues at coordinate 39,038,815 of NC_067196.1, read as the reverse complement.
TGAACGGAAATGGTGTGACTACCATGCATCACACTCAGTACCGTGGACCATCATTTAATCAAATTCAGGAACTTTGGCTACTTTGATGGCAGACCCACATTTGAGAGAACCGTCACTGTTATCATGTTAACAACTTCACATTTTTAAGTGTTTGATATACTGTATAAACTCGGATAATTTAGCAAGAAAACAAATTTTCTCAGATCTATGTGTTACACTACCACAGTATGCTCTGAACAATCTGACAACTAAACATTTGTGCATATTGAGGTGTGAAGTATAAAAATCAAAATAAACTTATGAGTTAGAAAGGAAAAGGATAATAAAGGAAAAATATCAAAAACGGTGCGATATGTAATGAACCAATAATGCTGGTATAGCTTTAGGATGGAGTAGATAATATAATTGTTTCCAAACTTCACGTAATTTACAAAGAAGCATCTTACACACGCACTAAAAATTTTAAAAATTACAACAGACTCCTAATAAACCAACGGTTATTCATTGAGAAAGCTGGCTCAGAATTCTCACAGAACACAATCCTCAATATGGGTTCAAATTGACGATTTGTCGTGAGACAGTAATATTCAACCTCTTCCACACGTACAGGAACAAAAGACCTATGCGTAATAGTGGGTTGCGACTTAAAAACAACTGTGTCTTGCAATGAAGAAAGTGCCAAAGGTTTCCGAGTGCTATGGTCACTTCGCTGAGCGTTCGAACGCCTTGATGAAGACGTATTTCAGACTTTATAGTCCACTTGCAATAATGGATCCAAGCAGCTAGTCCATGTTTTATCAAGGATGCTACCACACTTGACCATTTTAAAGTGTAAAAACTAAGTTGTCAACGTGGTTTCCTGATTCTCCTATGATGAGAGACCAAAATTTCACACCATTTCGCTTTATCTTACCGTAAAACGCGAGGTGACCTTATATTAGCACTCTGGATCTTAAATAATGATTTGGATGTCAATGTGCTTTATCCTTTTCCACCATTGAAACTAATCATATGTGAGACCGCTGAGAGAGGGTTCAAATAAACTCGGGGCGGGATTCCGGTTTTCTCACCGAGTGGTCAATGACTGAAGAGCCCTACCCGAATAAGTGGTATCAACTCCATCAGTGAAAACTTAGAAACAAGTTGCAAGCATTATCACAGGTCGAGAGACCTTATACCATGGTTGGTGAGATACTCTTGATCTGAACCAGCGCGATTTTCGAACGGGAAGTTTAGTCCTAACGTGATTTGCATATATCAAACTTTTGCTGTGTTCTTACGCAACAAAAGTACTATTTCAGTTCTAAAAAATCTATCCTGAGCTATACGTTCGGTAGATTACTTTTTTTTTGAGTTTCACTATATTTAATAGTTACCTGTGGTTTTGCCTCAGCTTACTATTCGGTTCTTTTTGTTTTTCACGTATAGACTAGTTTCAGTTTACATCACTCGTTTTGTCCGTTTTTGTCCGTTTTCAGTGTGCATTTTAGTGTTTTTTTTTAAAAAGGTCTTAAGCTTTGCCAGCATCTATAACATAGTTTGCTTCAACACCGTCATGAAAAACTCATGCAAACGTCCGGGATGCCGTTTTGCTGTCACAACTGGCATGCAGTGTGACAACTGCAAAGGTTGGTTTCACGAAGCATGCACAAATCTGACAGCAACTGCTTACAACAAACTCAGCAAGTCAGACCAAAAGTGGGTATGTGTCACGTGCAACACGGACGCAGTAGTCTTGCTGAGTAACATCATTGTCCTACTGACAGGTCTTCGAAACAAGCTGTCAGTTAACTTGGAATACGACAGTAAAAAAACCGATATACAAACAAGAGCGCGCAACGGACTCAAAAATAGGGATGTCGATAGGTATGTCATCGATGGAGCATCCATCAACACTAACGACGACGTGTCGAGGCTCAGTACCATCATTACGTCGACGGTACTAGACTCCCTAGGCAAACTCGGGTCTCCCAGCTCAGGGTCGCTGAACACAACAGTGGTTCCCAAAAACCCTGCAGGCGATTCGACCCGCGTTAAGAGAGCCCAGAAGAACCAGGCATCACCGCCTAAGCCGAGCAACCCAAGTGTTGCTGCATGGAAAATAACTGGTGATTTAGTCGCACAGTCTACCCCCAAGACTGTTCGTCCGGTCAATAAAGAGCCCAAGATTCATAAACGCACACTGACCTCCAAAAAACAAGTTATTAAACCTGAACCCATCGTGAAACCTGGTAAATTAACAACAGTTCGTGACGATTCTCTCATTATCATGAACCTCGTCGACAATCCTGACCTTCCTCTCAGTCTGCAGGATAAAAACGACAGGATGCTGTGGGGTGAATTGAACAAAAAGCTCGAACTTCCTAGAATAGAGCCTTTGACGGTCACCCGGCTCACTCGAGGAAAGGATTCTAAGCATCTAAATCACCCGAGGCTTCTCCGAGTAACACTTAAGAATGCTACCGACGTAGAGGACGTCTTGCTAGCAAGTCACTTACTGAAATCAGATGGTAACGTAAGAATATTGCCCGACATACCGTACTCTGAGCGCAATATCATACGAAACGTCCCTAAAGAATCTCGCGAGAAGTTCTTCCGCGGAAGAAACATAATTGTCCAAGGTATACCGGAAAATGCAGACCCTACTCAATCAAATTCTGACATCAGGGAATGGAAATTCATCAAACAGTCCTTGAGGCTCAAACACATACTGACTCAGCATGTGACGAGACTAGCCAAGAAGGACGGTGATCCTAGACCTCGTCTGATGAAGATAACCTTCCCATCTTCTCACATGGCGGCTGCAGTTCTGGAAGCATTTCGTGCCAACAGACGTCGATTGCCACCTGGAATCCACATGCACCCGGATAGGCCATACGAAGTCAGGACCAAGAACAAAGGCAAGCTGGAGCTGACCATTCCACTTGTGGACTGTCTAAACGATAAAAAAACGTGTAAAGGACAGGGCCTACCACCTCGGCAAACCTCATATAGGTGGGCTACCTGTCCATTCACATAAGGTTCATACAGAAAAACAGGACGAAGCTCATGCGTTCCAAATTGAAAGCATAAACTGCTTATATACGAACGCCGCGAGTTTACCAAACAAACTGGATGAACTACGTGAACTTAGCGACGCTAACAAGGCCCATCTGATAGGAATATCTGAAACCTGGACATCTCAGTTCTCGGATCAAGAGTTAGCATTGCCTGGGATGACTTTGTTCCGCAACGACAGAAAAATAGGAATTGGGGGCGGAGTAGCCATATACATAAGCTCTTGCTTGGAGGTGCACCAGGTTCACAACCTCGAGTTTAACAATCTTGAGGAATCCATATGGTGCTCTGTAAGGTTGTCTAGTACTTCCAGGTGTCTAGTCGGAGTCATTTACAGGAAGCCAACTGCCGACACCGAGTACGATAGTCGTATGCTGGAAGGACTATCCCGCTCTATCCGTCTCGGTTTCACACACATCCTGATTCTAGGGGACTTTAATCTCCCTAGAGTCAACTTCGCGGAACACACGTACACTGGAGGCGACAACTCAACTGAAGCTCGGTTCTTCAACCTCATCGATAACTTGGGCTTATATGAAAATGTGAGGTCGGCAACTCGTTGGAGAAACAGTCAGACACCATCGCGCTTAGACTGTGTATTCACTAACGAAGAATTCCTAGTCGACAACCTCTCAATCCTGGCTCCTCTGGGAAAAAGCGATCATGCCGTCATAGCCTTCAGTTTTGTCATCAAAACTAAGCTAAGGTATCCCAACAATAATTTGCGATGGAATTTTAAACGGCTGAATGTGCGAGCTCTACATGACCATCTACAACAGGTGGCTTGGGATGTTCACCCTCAAATCGATGTGGATGGTCATTGGGACTTCTTGCTGCACACGCTCTTACGTGCTACAAACCATTCAGTTCCTCAAACGGTTCCCAAAAGCTTCAAGCCACCTACAGTAATCAAGAACCGTACCCTCCGCCTCCTAAGCCGCAAACGGCACTGTTGGGCGGAATACAAACGAACTAATAACGATGGAGCGTATAGGCAATACAAACATATCAGGAACACATGCACGAAGGCTATAAGAGAAGACAGGCTTCAGTACCAAACAAAGCTTATGGACAAATTCGCCTCTAACCCTAGAAGCCTATTCCGTTATGCAGCCTCTCTTCGTCAAGCCAAAACAGGAGTTTCTCAACTGCTAGGTCCTAACGGCCCGACCAACAACGATGGCGACGCCGCTAACCTTCTGGCGGCCCATTACTCTCAAACATTTCAACCGGCTGATATCAACTTTATTGACGACAGTTTCATCTGCAATTCCACAGGACTTTCTGAAGTGGACCTAAGCGCTGACTTGGTGTTCCGGAAACTGCAGCACTTACGACTTGACACTTCTCCTGGCCCGGATATGGTTCATCCTGCCATACTGAGGGAGGCAGCCTCAATCCTGGCAACGCCGCTTAGCGTGATGTTTTCACACTCGCTTAGCCGAGGCAAACTACCGGAAAATTGGAAGTTGGCTCACATCACACCAATTTTCAAAGGTGGTCGACGCAATGAACCTTCAAGTTACCGGCCGGTAGCTCTTCTGTCGTTACCTTCAAAACTCATGGAGTCCCTGATATGCGACGGTTTAAATGACTACCTACTGTCCTTAAATTTCTTCTCACCCCAACAGCATGGTTTCAGGAAGGGTTACTCTTGTATAACCAACCTGCTGACTGCGGTGGACAGATGGACAAGCATCCTCGATCGCAAGGGAAAGGTTGATGTCATTTACCTTGATTTCTCAAAAGCTTTTGATAAGGTTAACCACTTGTGTCTTATCAACAAGCTCAAACGACTAGGTATCAAACCACCTCTAATCGACTGGCTTACTTCATACCTAAAAATCGACACTTTAAGGTTAGGGTTAATTTCACTTTATCTCAAGCTATGGAATGTTCTAGTGGGGTCCCCCAGGGCTCAGTACTAGGGCCTCTTCTCTTCTTGATTTACATAAATGATCTTCCTCAACAGGTAACGTCAGACTTATTACTTTTTGCCGACGACGTGAAACTTTGGAGAGAGATACGCAACCAAGACGATATACAGGCTCTTCAAGAGGATCTGACTCGACTTCATAGTTGGGCAGACGATAACGGACTTACCTTTAACACTTCTAAGTGTAAAGTAGTCCATCTGCGACATGTCGCAAACTACAGTTACAACTTAGGAAACTCCTCTCTAGTAGTATCCCAAGTCGAAAAGATTTAGGAGTCCTGGTGCCCCATGACTTAAAGTCTTACGCTAACTGTGACAAAAATGCCTTCCGAGCAAACCTTGCACTGGTAACGTTGAGGCGCATTTTTGGTCAGTTTGACGGAAGAACTTTCCACACAATCTTCAATAGTTTCATCCGTCCCCATTTAGAGTACGGAAACATAGTACTCCCCCCCTCACTCCAAAAGGATAAGGTCACTTTGGAGCGTATCCAACGGCGAGCCACGAAATCAGTTCGAGGACTCAAATCTAAGCCTTACGAAGAACGCCTCCGTTCACTAGACCTTTACCCACTAGAATATAGGCGTCTTAGAGGTGATTTATTAATGGCTTATAGTATTCTTAACACTTCTGGACATCCTCTTAAACACCTACTTAAGCTTAGTTCGAACAATAACCTAAGGGGTAACACCCAGAAACTGGAAACACAACATAGCAAGACGGAATGTAGACACAACTTCTACTCCTTAAGAGTTGTCAAAAGCTGGAATTCGCTGCCGGCCGAGCTAGTCCAAGCGACTTCTCAGGAGTCCTTCAAGAGGCAACTTGACCTATTCTTAAGGACCAAGGACAGCATCGCACTATGATTTACCAATTTCTTTTCCTCTTTTATTGTTAACATACCTAGGTTCCTGCCTGGAGGATTTGGTGATCCCCTGCTACTAGACACGGAAGCCTGTTAAGCGAAAGCTTCTTCTATTCCGTCCACAACCATTTGAACCATTTGAATCTGATAACAAGAATATGCAGTGCGCATAAACATAATTTTTGTGCCAAAACAGTTTGATCTATAAATTTTGAGCTTTTTATCTGAAGGAAACGGTAGTTCATGACAGTATGCCTCACTAAATAGTGAGCTTATTTTACTTTTTCTGTGTCAGGGAAATTCATTCTGAAGGCCGAATTCAATCAATGTCAAGTAGTGGTAACTGGTGTTTAATAGAAAGCGATCCTGGAGTATTCACTGAACTTATTAGAGGTTTCGGTTAGTCATAGCACACTGGTTAATATAGTTTCTAGGTGTAGAAAGTTTGGAATGCGAAGAAGTTTATGATCTGACAGAAACAAGCAACGTGTCTGACGCACTTGGGTTTATTTTCCTATTTAACTACGATGACAAACAAGATAATGTTGGAAAAGTGGTAACTGACGCAAATAACAGGGGCATATTTTTTGCGAAACAAGTAGCGTAATGATTGTTCAAACATTTCTGTTAGACAATTTCAAATGCTTGTGCGACTCAAGCAATTATTAATATCTTGCTAAATATTGATGACAAAGTGCCCATTGGTCCAACGTTGTCTGATTTCAAGTCTTTTGTGTCAGACTTTGACAGTACAGTATGAAATATGTCTTCCTAACAAGTTTTTCTAGATGAAGGGTACTGCTATAAGCAATTCTGACCAAATTAGAGTCGTACATAACAGCTTTAGCAAGTAATCTTCCTTCGTGTTGCTAATATGTAATTAGTTATCAGTTATTCGAGTTTGATGAGAAGACCCCTAAGTCAAATGAAGACGTTTACCATTTTGTTGGTTATGTTCCTATTAATGGTACTCTGTACGAATTAGATGGCTTAAAACCCGGCCCTGTTGATCACGGAAAACTACCTGAAAATTCATCTTGGATAGATTCGGCTCGTCCGTTGCTAATGAAGCGTATGGAGAAATGTGTAGACGGAAAGTTCAATATAATGGCAGTAGTCCCTAATCGACTTGCTATGTACGAAAAACAGTTGGCACAATATAAAAAGGACTCAAGTGATGTAAGTCTGTACATTTTACGTTTCAGTGGGTACCATTTGCGCGACCATTTTCTTGTCACTTGACGAAGTTGTAGTCTTGAAAACTGCGAACGTGAACGCAAACTGAAGCGTTATCCTGAGGACATCGCTTCCTTACTTGACAAGATTTTCAAAGAACTCTACCATACGTAATAGTTGTAATTGTTCTCCCCTTTCAGTACTCCCTTCTTTTTTTAAAACAACGAAACAAGGATAATATATTCACTCCAGGTTACAGTTTCTCAACAGAAAATTAAGATTCTGTGAGAACTCATTTGAGTCACTCGGGAAGTCGTTTACCTTTTTTGAGTATCTGCAAATCAAAATTATGAAAGTGTGAGCAAAATACAACTCAGTGAGCCAAATCCAAAATGGGATGCTGAGGGATTAGTGCAAATACATATCTCCGAATTATTCTAAGCTATGCTAATTAAGTGAACCAATTTGTATCCAGAAAATTCTTACCTGAAACCCTTTCATATTTGACAGTTACAACCTCCATAATTTGTTGCCAAATTTGTTTAACGTCCAGTAGATATCTCTAATAGTTAAGTGTTTCTCGAGGAATTAGAGTTATCGTCAAAACGAAGCATTCATTACATCATATCAGGCATGAAACATTTACGAGCACATTTCAAACATTGTTGATATCCTTTGACTAGAAAGAAATCCATGTATAAATCCAGCTGTTAAACACAAACAGATGAATATTCTGTGTTTTTGAAACTCAGTGTTAGTCGATAACCACTTATTTCACTGAATATTACACATATCATTTGTCATTCATTTAGTCAGTTATAATATTCACGCTTAGAAGAACAAAGAGACTGACATCTCCAACTTGTGACAGCATAAAGAGCATCCCTTCTTTCTTGTAAGTTTTGGAAGGGTTACGAAAGTAACTCTGGGAATCTTGAAAATGCTAGTTAAATACGAAGCACGTTAAGTTCTGATTACATCGTTTAGTGAGTTACTTTATGTTTTCACTAGTTACCGGTCACATACAAGTTTATTTTATTTATTTTAACACATAGATATTGGTACAAGGAGACACCAAATACATATGCTCCACACAAATCTCATTTGATTTGTGTGAGAACTGTGATACTGCCCGGGTTCCCAAACCGAAGCAGGTGGTTTTCTTAGGGGGCCACGCCCGGAGCCTTCAACCTGAAGGTCTCATCCACAAGGCAGTGGAGCATCGTAAGGAGATGCAGTCCCAATGGTAGCCGGTGACCAACAATTGGTTCATACGCCATACCCGCCGCGAAAAGACTGAGTAGCTGGACACACGTGGCCATGTGAGGACATTTCGAAAGGGAAAGAAGACTTTTCCCACCCTCGCCCGTTCCAGGGCGTTTGGGGACGAAGTGTGCGTCGGCCGGGAACCGAATTTGGACTGCCCGCGCGACAGGCAAGCATTTTACCATAGGACCACCGATGTCCCACACAAGAAAATTAGATGAGGAGCTATAGAAATGAAGGTGAGTATAGCAAAAAAGTAAATGAATGGGAGTAGAAAACAATGGGAGAAGCAGTTTACTCAAGAAAAACAGCTAGAGAGAATTCCTCGAGTCTAAGAAGTTCGTCTCACTTATATGAAGAAATTAAAAAAGAAAGTAGGTCTACCACTAGCTTCTACTTCGAGCCATTTCTGACGCCTCAAGCCGCTGTTGCGCTGCTTCTAGGGCCCCAACCAGGGAGTCATGAAGGAACAATAAATGTCAGTCTTGCACAGCTCTTTCATGCCACGGCACCATGTCATATGCTGCCCGACCGTAGGTGATACCTTGGCGTTGTGGCCGGGCTTGCCCATTGTGATGACCCAACCGAGCTATATTGGCTGAAACATACGTTCCTATAGGTTCTAGCACACAAGGAAGCACTGGGTTAGAAAGGGTCGACCCTAAAAATGTCACACCTCTCCTTACCTCACGGATTTCCGTCTCCGGCGGTAAGGCCCTTTGGAGAACAGCTAACACATTAAAAACCTTCCACGAAAAGACCATGCGCGACCATCCTCAAGCAGTTGTCCCTTGAACTCTGTGGTCACGCTCCCAGGTCGTTAAGACCAACACTAATCCAACTTCCTTTTCAGGTTCCTCAAGAAATACCCTTCCATGGTGTGAGCAGCAGAGAAATGACATCAGCCCTCATACCCTAAACAGCACACGAGATCAAGTTGGTCACATTCAAATCCTTCCTACACCTCCTAATAACTTATCTTTGCGACTAATCCTTCTCACATTCCTCTATCACCTCGCGCTGCCAGATCAAACGATCTGAGTACGCGGAACGTTATTCCTGCTTTACTGAAACCATGCTCTAAACTACAAGAGCTTTAAACGTCTGAACACTGACAAATAGGACAACATACTTCCTTAGCTAGGACTTTAGAATCTTCCGCCATCGATTTGTGCTGCATCTCCCAAACACGCATACAGGATCCGAGTAGCGTCATTCATTTGACCTCACCATATCAAAATAAAGACCCACATCGGTTCACACTTCGTGTATCTGGAAGCCCTGATTCTGCTTCCCATGGCCTCGCTAGTGTAGGTATAGCATTAAGTCATAGGGCAGAACTAGCTTTCTTAGACTGGATCCCAGTAGACAGTCGCTTGTGAGCTGTCCGACTAAACGGGGCAGTAAAGACTCGGAAAGATAGGAACACTCGTCGTTGCCTACTCTCCCACTGACTGCAGTTCAGATGATGTAAAAGATGAGTTTTATAGAAAGCTTTCTGACCTTCTCCAAAAGGTTCAGGCACTCTGATGTAGTAATAGTGGCCGGTGACTTTAATGCTCAAGTAGGTAAACTAAGCGAAAGGGAAAGACACCTAGGTGGATCTTATTGTGTCGCGGCTCAAAGAACAGATAATGGCGACCGTCTGTTGCACCTATGCTCAGATAACCGCCTGCTTCTTGCAAATACTAACTTTAAGCATAAGGAAAAACATCTTTTGACATGAAGACACTCGAATTCGTCCCAACGTTGGACCCATCCGGACCACATCGCTATCAGCCACCGATGGAGGGGCTCGATAGAAGACTGTCGCTCATTCTGGAGCACATGCTTAGATTCAGATCATGCTTTAGTGCGAGCGCGTATTTGTCAGCATCTTACTGGACGTAGGAAAGACACTCCAAGGAAACCTCTTAGGGTCCTACTTAATGATAGTCAAGCTAAGAATATATTTCAGAAACAACTAGGAAAACAGCTAGGCAGCCATGTATGTGATGCCCACCCCGAGGCAGCATGGAATGATATCCGGAAAGCTGTGGGAACGGCAGTGATATCTGCTAGTACGGTAAACCACAAGGTTAGGGAGTAACACTGGATTTCAGCAGCATCTACCACACTGATAGATGCTCGGAAACTCATTCCACCTGGCTCTGAACATAATGAAGAGCGGAGTCAGCTTAAGCGCAAACTGACAAGAAGTCTACGCAATGATCGCGAACAGTGGTGGGTAGCGAAAGCAAGAGAGATGGAAAAGGCAGCGGCAATAGGTAATAGCAGACAATTGTTCTGACTCGTTAAGGAAACCGGAATTAGGAACCCGACCGTTAGCGAAACAATCTCAGAGAAAGATGGACATATTATTCATTCTCAATCCAGGAGATTGGATCGATGGGCAGAACACTTTAGGGATCAGTTCAACTGGCCTTCAGCCACACTTCGGTTTCCCACGATCTCTAGTCAACCTGAATGGCAAGTTAATGTAGGTCCTCCGTCCCTTTACGAAGTTGAAAAAGCCATAGGAAATCTGAAACGAGGGAGAGCAGCAGGCCCTGACAGGTTTACTCCTGAGATTTTTAACGATGGTGGTTCAGTATTAGCAATGAGATTAATCGAAGTCTTAGGTAGAATTTGGGAACTGGACGTAATCCCACCTGACTGGTCTCAATCACTGATTGTGCCAGTCTATAAGAAAGGACAAAACTCCTCTTGTGACAATCACAGAGGAATCAGTTTGACTAATATAGTGTCTAAAATATTAGCTTCAATAATACTTCGACGCCTAAGTAAAGCTCGTAAAGAGCAGACTCGAGAAAACCAGGCTGGTCCCCGATCGGGACGTGGCTGTATAGACGAGATATCCACATTACGTCAGATCCTAGAACATAGATACACATTCAGACATCCCACAATAATAGTATTTCCCAATCTCAAGGTGGCATTCGACTCTGTTGATCATGAGGTTCTATGGCAGTGTTTGTAACTGAAAGGAGTACCAAAGAAGTACATTAACCTTATAAAGGCTATCTACTCGAACACAAATGTTTGAGTGAGAACTTATGGAGACCTGTCATCAGCATTGATTACCTCAAGTGATGTTCGTCAGCGCTGTCCACTCTCTCCATTCTTGTTTAACTTTGTCGTTGACGTGCTTTTAAAGATTACACTTTCCTCATCTAAACTTCCAGGAATTGAACTTCTACCGGGATTTTCACTTTTTGACCTAAAATATGCCGATGGCATGGTTCTATTTGGTGAAGACACTGACAAAATGCAGTCTTCTGACCACTCTAAGCAACAATGCAAGCATGTTCGGGATGCGATTCTCTCCCTCGGAATGCAAGATGTTGCTTCAGGATTGGTTTGCATGGACACCCGAACTAATGATAGGGAGTGAAGTAGTTGAGCGTTTCAACTGCTTCACTTATCCTGGTAGTCCCGTCAGGCTTTGTGGCCTTGTGTGTGACCGAATTCCAACACGGATACAGAAGACTCGATTAGCTTTTGCCGATTTGCGTCGTTTATGGCGTAGGCGAGATATCCGTCTATCAACCAAAGAACGGGTTTACTGTGCAGCAGTTCGTTCCGTCTTACTTTATGGCAGTGAAACATGGCCGGTAAGAGTAGAGGATATTTGTAGGTTACTAGTATTTGATCACAGGTGTCTTCGGAATATTGCTTGCATATCCTGGGACCATCGAGTAAGTAACGCAGTTGTTAGGAAACGGGTACTAGGTAAGGATGGCAAATCAATTGATGAAGTAGTGAAACTCCATCAGTTGAGACGGCTAGAATACGTGTTACATATACCCAACCACCGACTGCCTCGACGTGCGATGTTTCATGGTGTAGGAGTAGGTTGGAAGAAAACTAGGGGCGGCCAAATCAAGACATAGCACAAATCCATGAAGTCACTGACAAGTGAACTGAACCATGTTGGTAGGTGTAGACTACCTGGTTGGAATCCGCGAGACGATAGCAACCGATGGTTAGAGACCTTGAATGACATGGCTCAAAATCGTTGGCAATGGCGCAGGTGCATCCACTCTTTGTGTTCTCCCAAATTCTAATCTTCTGAATTCTTCATGTCCTATATTTTCTCTTCCGAAATTTATTTCACTGGATTATACTCATTGCATAACATCTTCAAACCCTAATTTTTATGATTACAGCCTATAATTTTACTACCTCTACCACTACGGGATTTGAATTGACAATTGTATCTCTGTGCTAATGTGGTATGGCAACTTGAACTGATGTACATACGTACCTTGTTTTACGTTGTTGATGCCTGACTGTCATACACTGACCACCTCTCCACCTTTTACAACCAGTCTCAGTGTCCGCAAATAATACACAATGTGGAAGTCGCTGAAATGATTTTCGTAGTATATGTGCAAGCCACTAAAGTCGGTGTTTTAGTTGTGCCCAAACACACGTTGTCGAACCTCTGGTTACTAACATGGTGTTGCCACTGGATGCATGCATCGGGCTCGCCTTGTTTACCAATGATGTTTCTAGGTATGTATAACGTTCCAGCTCCTATTGAGATTCTGCATCAAGTGTACGAGATGTGAATGACAAGCATTTATACTAGCTTTTAATCATATTTGAACCCTTCATCAGGGTTTGGGTAAAATATTATTTGTATGACTTACTCATGTAACGTTTGTAAAACTCGAAACTTCAGAAAGATTTTAAACTGTGATACCATTACTTTACTTAGATACCGTTGTATTGGTCAATACAATCTATATTTGGTACATATTAGCTCTTTACAATGTGAGGCTTAGTTATATCATACTGGTAATGAATCCTGTCATGTTACTACGCTTACTTTGTAGCCAGAATCTGTCTACATAACAGAACTAATGAACAATATCGCCAGTGAAAAGAAGAAAATTGCAGCGTATCGCGCAGAAAATATTCGTCGTCGACACAACTATTTGCCACTTATCGTGGAGCTTCTCAAGATGCTGGGTGAAAACGGCCAACTGACTAGTCTGATTGAAAAAGCTCAAAAGGTTGCTCAAGAACGAAGTGCTCTACACCCATCAAATGCTGCGAAGAAAGTGAAATTTGTCTAAAAGAATATATTCTGTATGTACATCTTTTTCAGAAAATTTTTATGTAGGTGCGAAACGATTTTCGTTGTCAGATGTATATAAAATTTCCATTTGTGCAGGTATTTGTATTATTTTCTTATTAATGACCTCCTTGATGTAAAGAGCTATGAGAAGTGTGAGGGTCATGAGGAAAATCCCTAGCGCAACACTGAATCCATCAACCGTTGGGGATGCACCGCGATACCAGCGCAAGAACCTTTCAGAATGTTCGCGACTACGCATCCAGGCCGGGGCTTTGAGTTTTTCGTTTTCCATCATCAAAAATTGTGATGTTATGTCCATGCGTGTGAAGTAACATTGTTCAGAGCCGTTGAAATCTGTTTTTTTTTTGTACAAAAAGAAGAGAGTGTGATTACTGAAAGGGAACACCTGTAACTGTTTGAGCAATCAGAATGCATATCCAAAATATGCGCGACAGGCATTCTTTGTACCAGTTATGTTTATGGAAATTGATGAGATGAGCCAAGTGTAAACATGAATATATCTAGCGTTTAATATCTTATATCTTTCCTTTGAATTAACGGGTAAGTTGTTAGCAGCTAACGTCATCAAAATGATGTGCTATAACTAAATACAGCAAAAAACATGACGGGACATCGTGGCTTGTAATAACAACTAAAAATTGACCTTACATATCACTAATATAAAAACTGACAATTAGAGTAGAAGTACGAGTGTAATTAGATAATAGTAACTACATGCATGTAGTGGGTAACTGAAGTGGTTTCAAACAAGTTCTTGAGTATAATAAAACAATTGAAACGAGTTTTAGTTCCAAGGTTCTTATCTTATATGTTGGACACGAGATATATCTAAACATGAACTCTCAGTAAATACTAAACAGGAAAACAAAAATTATTTGCTTACATCCCATCCAATATGTGTAAGGACCCCGTTTATCAAAAGGTGGACATGCTGGTGTTGAAGTCCGTTCCCCAGTTAGTCCTATTAACAGAATACTGACTAGATGTGATATCTTTATCTCATGTAGGCCCAATGGCAGGTAGGTTTGTGCAGGTACAGGTGTTTTTAACATTTGTACATACTTATAGTCCACAGGACTGAGATACTGTAAACAAAAACACACGATCAGTTGGAAATATGAGAATGGGTATGAAGAAATTCTGCAAGTGAGCAAACTAAATGGAAGTGGGTTCAAACTAACATATATAAAATAACTTATCAAGGAAAAAATTCTAGTAACGAGGGAATACAATCAGAAGAAACTTCTTACAAACTTATTGGACAGTATGGTTTTGCCCTGGAATGATTACTATAGTCAATTTAACCCAGACAATGATTCTAGATCGTTACTATGGTTAAAAGGCATGGTGGGAAAGTGCCAAGTATTCAGAAGCGTTGATCAGTTGAAAGTTTCTTCAGATTGTGGGTGGGATTAGATATCTGGTATGTATCCCTCAAGTTTGTCGTAGTAGGTAATCAAGATTAATTGTTCACCCTTAGTAATCTGTCATGAGACCTTAGCTCAAACAAAATGAACTTATCAGCAAGTCAAATATTTGCTGCGAGTTTATTTTGAGGTTTTGAATATTTCTGTTAGGTAGAATGTTGACATGTTTCTCCCGTGGTTTAGCTAGGTATGTAGTAATGTCCTTGAGAATCTTAAATTTGTATGTACGTTTGTATAGAAATACTCAAGGTTCTTTACGGCAAAGAACGTAATTATGGGGATAAACAATGAACGGTCTATGCCTGAGTTACACCAGGATATATACCTGATAATATGTATTAACTGTTCAAGTCAACACTGAGTATTATATAAGTAGTAGGTTCTTTAACCCTCATTAGTGTAAAGAAGTATATAGTTTAGTCGTATTTACATGTAATTATTAGTTATAGAGGCGTATTATAGAAAGACTGAAGCAAGGTACTGGTTTGCTTTTTAAACTTAGTAGTTTTCGACATATCAGTAAGAAACTTAAATCTCAATGACTTAGTATGTAGATAATTTAGTCGTTTTGTGTCTAAAAAGTTAAGCATGAGTGTACTTAAGTTTTTGTATGTAAGATATACTACGGGAAATGTCATTAAGCAAAAATGGTAAATGTGTTAAACTCCTTAATAGTTGTTATTGATCATTGCTGTAAGTGCTTCTGCTTAAAACTACTATTCACAAAAAGTTCGTGGAATTTAGATCACCTAAAAGAAATAAGTGATATTTCAAGATACGGTAAAAGTGCGTATCCATGCATTATCCTAGAATTCTCATCTAATTTGCTTATATAATGTTGTACAATCCAGTGGATAATATTCGGAAATTTCGGTCAGAAAATAATTAATAGAAAAATCGACAAACTGACTGTGGTTCACATCAACAAGTATCAAGTCTTCAGCTTTTCAACGTTAAGCACTTTTTTATACCGAACATAACGTGAGCTTTTCGGCTGTAAATAGCAACAAAATCTACAGGTACTGAGTTCATCACTTTACACAAAACGGTCAGTTTCCATGTCTTGTGATCTTTATGTTCTACCCGTTTAAGTGGCATAACTTTGTCATTACCACGAAACTAACTTCTGGTTATTAAACCAAAACCAATACACTTTAATTATTACATCAGATGATAAAATCTAAAAGGAACTAACATATTTGTCAATCGAAAAAGTAAATTAGATGTCTGGAGTATTACAACTTCTATCTTCCCGATCAGAGAAACATTTAAATCCACTGAGCTAATGATAGTTAAAAGTCGCTCGAAAACGATGCAAACAATCTATCCAAACTACACACAAAAATATTACCATTTTGAAAAGGTCACATCCCAGATTAGTTGAGAAACATTCCATAATGTCACTAGGTTTTGGATAAGCAATGCTGGATGAAATAGGTTCATGATTTGCAGAAACTATCTGGAAAAAACAATTTTCGAAAAATCATATATGTAACTACAATGCCTAATTTCTATGTTTCTCCAGACAATATATAAACTAAAACGATTTTTCAAATACTTTCAGTAAGATTATGGAGAAAGAGAAGACTGTATGTGGTTGTAAAATTTTAGAACTAAGATATAAACGCTACTAATATATCTTAGATTAACACGTTAAATGTACTGAGTTTATCTAAATTGTGTTCAACTGTATCTATGATACTTAAATTTTACTAGTGAGTGGCATGTTCGGATACCGACTTACCTTCAGTCTTGAGGGACTAAATAATATCCTTAGATTTCGAACCATAACCGTGGCTTGTAGTTTGATGTTTAGTCAGCACATTCAACTCTATGTAAACAGATTATGAGCTACTAACAAAATCAAATCCAAGTTGAAACCAACTTGAAACAAAAATATCTTAATAAAGCATTTCTTCACTTAACAAATCCCATTTTTGCATGAAGTATGGGTAAAATCATTACCGAATGGTTTGATCGTAGGTTAAATATAAACATGAGGTTATGAATTTATGAAGTGCTGTATGAAGTTGGAGTAATTCCCGACATAATTTCAAGAAAAGTGACCATAAATTAAGAAAAGGATCATTAAAAATGATGTACTTTTTCACCTTTTATAAAACAAAGTTGGCGATGTGTATGTTTTACCACTAAACAGAGATCTACATATCATACATAAAAAACTCGACTGTATATACAAGAACGCCAGCACATTCCCACATTATTCCTTAGTAACGTCTTGTTAAGAGCACTTTACAGTTTGTAGAGTAGATTATTTGGTCACATACTCATTTTTTAGCTACTGATTTACAAGGTTTATTACCTCATGCTAAATTGTTCTTAATGTTTACACGTTGAATGGATCATCGTATAGTGTACGAAACTTTGAATAAGGTATCCAAAAAATTTATAACTTTTGTTTAAATCGGTTGACTATGGTGACAAATAATGACTAGATACATGTATTCATTTGTTCTGCATCACTCTCTGTAGTAAGCTTTTATGTGCGCACATACAGACGATCTATTTTTAACGGACGAAATGGATTTCTCTGAAAAAAACTAAGCACACTAACCATTTGTACATTTCGATTCGCCGGATAAAGTACTAGGTCAAAAGATATTTTATACGCTTTAGTTGATAAGTTAATGAGATTCTATTTATTAGATACATTATGCAACTAGCGAGTAAAGGTGGTTAACAAAACGTTTGTTAAGTAAACAATTCATAGGAGTTTGTAATCTATATTTACTATAATATATCAAATCGTTCAACAAATCGTATTCCCCAGTAAAGCGTAGTTTCAGGTAGAATTATTATTATGGGAAAACTATAATTAATAGTCAACAATACATTGTTCTCCTGACTTATTCAGTTAGATCATTAAAAATTAACATTCGCTTTTAATTTCTATGACAGCTGAATTCATATTCTGTGCTAATCACTTAGTTCCTGTTAAGTTTCACAAGTTATACTTGCTCCTAAATTAATTTGCAGTTATAACAGTATTTTGCAACATTATGGAGTTTCACGGGTAGTATTATGACTACGGAATTTTTCCCTAAGAAATCTTTAAGATTTTTAGTGAATATCTAACTTGAAAGTAAACTGTGTAGACATTAAAAGTTTTAGGATTACTTGATGAAAAATAAATAAGAATTTTGCCGAACTAGTTAAAAACTTACTCTATGCAAAGCATCTGCTAGAGTGTTGGCAAAATCGAGAAGGATTGTATCTGCAGTAGGATTATCCAATGGAGGCCATCTAGTATCAAGAAAACTCTCAAAATGTTTATTAAGGAAAGGTGGACGATCATAATCACTTAACACCACATGAGGAAGGGGACGAGGTGAGTTTTGAAGAAGAGTTTGCATTGATGATATTGGAGGTAGTGGTAACTCTCGTAATTTGTTTAATGGTCTTTTTATATCAACTTTTTGGTTAGTTTCACTCGCAGCAGTTAGGTGATGGAAAATATTATCCGTAAGATTTCGAGTCTACAAATTGAAAAAAATGACTTTGCAGGTGCATAACAATATAAATCGTTTATAAAAAAGCTACAAGATATCTGTGTTTAGATTCAATAACTACCAAATTATTTTTCAGTTAGCATCGTTGAACAAATGTTATGTGAAAACTCAATAGTCTGGTGGAAATGAAGTAATCAACGTGTAGAAGATATATTTTGAAGACTACATATGTTATTTAGAGAAAGTCGTGAAGCTTAGAATAATATCTACTCAAAAGTGGGATTGTTTTAATTACAAAAAGCGTTGGATAAATTAGAAGTGCTGACGCAACAATGACCAGTTATCAACTACTTTTCATATCGAACCTCTTCACGGATGATATGGCAAATTATCTTCAGCTCTCTGAGTATAATATTCAATATAGATGCACTAAAAATGTAACCCAATAAAACTCATGTTGAGGTAACTACCTCCGTTAAATTCCGAGATACATATCTATGCCTCGACTACTCTTAATATTGTAAATGAAGTAGATGATGTACTTTAATGACAGTGGTATATGTATTATACAATACTTCAACAGGAAACAACTTTAGGATATATAACACCATTATGAATTATCCACAAATACTTTTCCTTGTCTACCATTAACTTTTAAGCCAGGTAGTAAGTGAAGCTCTACAGAATTGGTAATACGGAAAATATAATGTTAAGCTAAGATGTTAAAGACTGCTTAATTTAAAAATAAACATAGGCAGCAAACCAGTTTCCAAATGTTATATATTATGAGTACACAGTGAGTGCTGTTTTACGGTAGATAACATCATTGTTTCCATACTTTATACCAAAGCGTGGCACATGCACTTGAGATTTTAAAAAATTACAACGGACTCTTGATAAATCAACGTTTATTCATTGGAAAAGCTGGCTCAGAATTCGCACAGAACACAATCCTCAATATGGGTTCAAATCCAGGAATCGGACAGGTGAGCAGAACTCTACATATTATTCCTCCGAACATAGAAACACTGAATCATATCTATTCATGAGGAGTACATCAATTACTTTACTTACCTAAATAGTAAAGATAACGCGTTATCTGATAAAAGAAGTTGAGATTGACTTAAAGAAGCTAGATGAATCTTTTGGATAACTGGAAAAATATATGAAACCGGCCAAATTAAAGCAAACATGCTAGTTACTCGGAAAATATAAAATAAACAAGAATGAAAATCGTAAAAACACTAACCACATTGTAAGTTTTATCATCTGTTAACATGAAAAACATAGAATAATTATCCCGCTTTCGCGACAATCCAAGTTCACCTAGCTCTATGACAGCATACACATTATTCCAAATCACTGGATCCCCAGTATAGCGAGCAATATTTCCAGAAGATAAATCATATGAAAATCTAGATGAACCCATAAAATCATAAGCCTCATTATCCAGAAAGCTGAAAAGTAAATCCTTTTCAAACTGAGAATCCTATACACGAAAAAAAAACAAATTAACAAACCTAAACTTCATACTAGAAGACGATTCAATCTCACGTTTTAACCAATCCATAACTTTTTCGATCAAGGAGATAATGATGGAAAACTACCACGAAAATTTCTGACCACGAAATAAATGTGAGCGTACCTCAAAATATAAGCTGGTGAAAAATTACGGACAGTAAATTCACTGACCAAATTTATTCCAAAGATAATTATTCTGTGACTATGACCTCAAAGACAAGGATGCGACTAGTTAAACATTAGATCAAATTTCCAGAAATAAATATTGATCAATAAGCTTATCAACGTCATATTATGTAGTCTTTTCTATTGGATCTTGGTTGAAATGAAAATTCATAGTATACAATCAGTCTGGCACTGTGCTGCAAACACACACATTATTATAGATGCAAAGGTTTATAGCAAACTTAAAAAGTGAAACAAAGTAAGTCTCAATAATAATTAGTGCATGAAAAACTAAGAGTTCTCAGTGTGAGTTAATTAACCACAGAGAATATTTCATGATCAGAAGAAAAAATGTCGATAATTAAAATATTATGAGGTCAAAATTCTATTGATGAAACAATAAGATCCAAAGTTTTATTACCAACTAAGAAAGAATTCAATAATGCATAATTATGAAATGACAATAATCCAACAGACTAATGGTTGGATTGTCAAGCATAACCAAAACTAATGTTATTAAGTTAACATATTTAAAATATTATTTCACATTTCAAATCGATATCGAATGAGATAAAAGGCAGATGATTCCCCCTTGAATGATAAGTAGAATTACCAAGTAGAAATAAACATAAGCAATTATTGAAAGATAAGACTGGAGCAATCATGAGGTAGTTAGTAATTAGTAAACCAATTGTCACAAAAACGCCCAATTTCCACTAAATATTTATCTTCACAGATTATTATCATTTAACAAGTTAGTTGAATTTATTTTCCTCTAGCTCAGCAAGTAATTTTGAAAATGCAAGAATCATCGTCTAGTCCTACTAATAAGTAAAGTGAAAATAGATGCCCAAATTTCTTTGCTAAAACAGATTGCGCTAGGTCTGTTCTTATTTGGATAGTTTACCAATCAAATTACATTGTAAATCCTTACCACCAAGACTTTACAAAACCTTGATTTACCCATGTTTGACGTATTAATGACCAATTATGGCATATATCTATTATTCGTACGATATTACACGTTACTTAGTGCTGAAGGACTGCTGAGCAAGGCCTCTGAAATCAAAAGACATATGTATGCTTAAGTTTTCTTTATCGTGGGTGTCTCTCAAGTACTGTTCATACATTATGGGAAAACTGAACTAGTAATGCCAGAGTTAAGCATAACGTAACAGGAAAAGATGACATCGATTGATAAGGAAGTGGATCTTCATCGACTAACATGATTGAGACATGACCAAGCACCGACTGCCTCAAAACGCGTCGTTAACTAGCGTAGGAGTAGGTAAGGAGTTCAAGTGCTGTTGAACCATGACGTGGGACCAATCTATGAAGTCTTTGATTGGTGATCTAGGTCATTTAGGTTAATGTAGACTACCTGGTTGGGACCAGCACAATTTTCGTAACCAATTGTTAAAGACGAATGGTACAGATAATAATCGTTCACAATGGCGCACATCCACTCTTTATCTTGCTCTTCATCTTGAGTCTCGGTATTTCTTCATATATAATTTTTCATTATCTTTTTTAAATACACTCTTAATAGTTAGTCTCCCTTATTATCATCCCTACTACATTGTTTCGACTTGTTTTATTGGTTCTACCTCATCGTTACTATGTGATATAATAATTTGGGCCAATAGACATTAGTCTCAGGCTCTATTTTGACTACGATTGACTGACTAGGACGAGGGATTCCCCGTGACTATGTAGTTTCGTAAAATGATTATGTTTTAAGTTTTTGTATCACTTGTATGGATTTTATACTATACAAACAGACAGTGTTAGGACTATTTTAAGATTTACCGCGTGCAAAGTGATTCGTCAGCACCATATATAGAGAATGCATCGGGAAATTGTACCTGCACTAAATCTTAGTATCATTTTATGACTCATTTACTGGGTACATGTTTAAGCAGTTGACTGTGAGCCACATTGTGTGGAGACTGATAATACTACTTAACTTTTCTGAGTTAGATTAGATAAGGTTTGAAAATGATAACTACTGGTTGGAAGCCGAATGAATAAATAAAAAACCCACTGCCCTTTTTAAGACAAGTCATTTTACATAGAACAAGGTTATTATTGTCAGGCACCTTTCTAAAAAAGTATGTGTTCTACATTTTTACCATTTGATCCTTGAAAAAACAGTTGACGATAAGGCGTGACTTGCTTGGAAGATAAATTATTTGACAATAAAATCTGAGTATGATAAAAACATTTTTCGAGGAACATGTGGCTCAAATACTTTATCACCGTCCTTTTAAAAAGTAATAAATTTTGGAGCTAATTCATTCGTAAAGCTCCCTTTAACGAATTTGAATCCATTCTTCCTTTATACAGAGAAACAAAAATCTCATGAATAGAAACTTTATTTACAATACTAGTGGAAATATGTGACATCAGTTTTATCTGAAAATAGAGGAAATGTTTACAGGCAATCACAACGGTGACTAAATGGTCAAAACCATTATCCCGATATTCTTAAAATGATCAAACATACTACACAGGATGGCTTAGATCGAGACCCGTAATAATATGTAATATGTATCTTAATAAATCTGCTGCGTTTAAATGAAAAACGAATTTATTTATTTGAACACATAAATATTGGTACAAGAGAGCGCCAATATATATAGCCACACAAAACAATGAGAATTCGAAGAGAAAAAAAGGTAAGGGGTGTAAAAAAAAACAATAACGAAGAGATTGGTGTAAGGTAGTGTAGTAATAATGAGGGAACGGAAAGTTACAATCAGAAGAAATCTTTCAGTTAAGGAAGACACAACCACTTTTTTATGAATAAAGTAAAAGAAGGTTACAGCAGGATCGCCATTGGCTTCTATTCTGAGCCATATCTGACAACGTCTCTAGCCACTGTGTAGCACCATCTCTCGGACCCCAACCAGGGAGTCGTGAAGGACCGACACAAGCCAGTCCTTTGCAGCTTTCTTTCATGCTAAGACACCATGTCATACACTGACCACCTCTCCGCTTTTTCCAACCAGTCCCAGAGTCGGCAAATAATGCACGGCGTGGAATTCTCTGGGACGACATTCGTAGAACATGTCCAAGCCACCGAAGTCGGTGTTTCAAGATGGTGACACCAATTGCATTATCATCCCTGTGACCGAACACACGATGCCGAACCTCTGCATTACTGACATGGTGTTGCCACTGGATGTCAGCAATCCTTCGGAGACAACGATGATCGAACACAGAGAGTCTTCTAACATCCTCAACTCGGGGAGGCCAGGTTTCACAAGCATAGAGCAAAACTGCTCTCACCGACGCGTTGTGGATCCGACCTTTTACGGCCAGACTAACATCACGAAGGCGCCAAAGGTGGCCCAGATTGGCATAAGTCACTCGGGCTTTCACCATACGTGCACTGATCTCATCACTCACACCCCCACCAGCACTTATGCAGCTACCCAGATACACGAACTTCTCGACTACTTCTATCTGCTCACCATCCAGGGTGAGTACAGGATTAGAATCCTGCCAGTCTTGTAGAAGTACTTTGCACTTCGAAGGTACGAAGCACATACCATACCTACGGACACTGATTGCCAACTGATTAAGTGCGGATTGCATGCCTTGGGCATTATCGTACAGTAAGACAATATCATCCGCATACTCAAGGTCGAGAAGTCTTTCTCCAGGCAACAAATCCACACCACCATTACTTACATCCATCAGAGCTGTTTCTAAAATGTCATCAATGGCAAAGTTGAAGAGGAATGGTGAGATTGGGCAACCCTGCCTAACCCCACTGCTTGAATGGAACAATGGAGAGAGGTGGTTGTATGCCCTCACTCTGCCTGAGGTGTTTGTATATAGGGCTTTTAGGATGTTAATAAACTTCTCAGGTACACCCTTCTCCAATAGGCAATCCCAGAGAACAATCCTATCCAACGAATCGAAGGCAGCCCTGATATCAAGAAACACTACGATTGTTGGCCTTTGATAAGTATGGCGGTGTCCTGACATTTGGCGGAGGGTGAAGATATGATCAATACATCCTCGACCAGAAAGAAACCCAGCCTGCTCCTCGCGAGTCAATCTTTCTCGGGTTTTGAACAACCTACGAAGTATGACGGAAGCCAATAGCTTGGACGCAATCGGAAGTAGACTTATCCCCCGATAGTTGTTACAGGAATGACGTGAACCCTTTTTAAAGATAGGGACAACTATCGACTTATTCCATGACGTTGGTACACTCTCTAGTTCCCAAACCTTTGTAAACAACGTCGTCAATTCCTTAGTCAGAAAGTCACCACCATCTTTAAAAAGAGCCGGAGGTAAGTCATCTGGGCCAGGTGATTTGTAACGCTTCAAGAGTTGGAGTTCCTTGCGAACTTCCGCCTCATTTGGTGGATCAGTCTTCATCGATCATGGAGGGCAGGACAGTTTGACCGATGTTACCGGAGCAGCAGGCCAGTTGGACTGCCCTTCGAAAAATTCTGCCCATCGTCCAAGACGTCGACGGATGTTAGTGATTGGCATCCCGTCATCCTCGCAGATTGTTTCGCTCACACCAGACTTCTTGCTGCAGTGGCTCGGATGAGCTGGAAGAGCTTCCGGTAATTACCAGATGCAGCTGCTGCTTCCAGCTCATTAGCACGCTTCGACCACCAGGCTTCTCGGTCCTTACACAAGCTTTGCCCAATTTCCTTACGTAACATCCTTCGTTTATGGTCAAACTCACGGTCACCCGGAGTAGACCGATGGGCTTCAATGAGTTGTAAGGAACCAGAAGAAACCCAGTGCTTATAAGCGGGACGTTTCGCGAACCCATAACTGACTGTACCCGCCATTTTCATGGCGTCGTGCAATTGCAACCAATGCTCATCTATACTTTTCGGTGGAATGGTAGCTAGCCTAGAAACTAGCTCGGTTCGATACTTACTAGCAACAGAAGTTGCAACCAGCTTGCTAACATCAATCCATTGGTGGCGGTCACTTCGTTGTCCACTGAAAAGTAAGGTAAGATTGGCGCAGACCAAGGCATGGTCAGAGTCCAGATAGGTACTCCAAAAGGAGCGGCAATCTTGTACACAACCACGCCAGCGCTAGCTGATCGCGATGTGATCAATCTGAGTCCAGGCTTGAGATGCAGAAGGGGGACGGCAGGTGGCACATCGGCGATGACTGCGCCGAAAGTTGATGCTAGCCAGAAAGATGTTGTGGTCTATGCACAGTTGCAGTAGACGGTCCCCGTTATCTGTCTTGCGACCAACAAGTCCCCATTGGCCACCTAAACGACTCGCTTCTGTGCCTAGATACCCGACCTGAGCATTCAAGTCTCCGGCTAGTACTACAATATCTGTCGAACGCACTTTCTGGAGAAGAACAGATAACTGGTGGTAAAACTCATCCTTGATTGCATCCGGGCTGCAATCTGTCGGGGCATAGGCGGAGATGACGAGAAGATATCGTTTCTCACGCCGATTTCTTCTCACTTTGATGGAACTTTCTAATCTAACAGCACATAACCGACTGTTAATGGGGATCCAATCGACTAGTGCTGCCTCAGCTCTAGCGCTTAGTGCGGCACCAACGCCAGCAAGACCAGACGAGGATGCCACAGGGTCCCCGGATAAGCGCACGTAAAACAAGCTTTTCGAAGCGACAGATGGAGAGCGAATTTGTAGTACTTCACCAGAGTCTTGAATACGGGTCTCGGATAGACAGCAGACATTGATATTAAGACTTTCCAAAGACATAGCCAGCCCTATCTGTTGTCCGACCTGCATAAATGTGCGAACGTTGAAGGCAGCCAGTTTGAATGGTGCACGTGGTTTGAGAAAAACTGCTTCACTACTCATATTCAGTGGTAACATACAATTTTCAACCGGACAGTGACTCGAGAACGTTTAGATACAGTTGAATTTCCACCAAAGACGAACCGCTGTATAAGTATAAAAGAGGGTGAATAATGTGGTAAATAACAATAATAATAATAATCATTTGATTGTTAGTTGAAGCAAGTAAAGTAGTTTCCATAATTATAGGTAGTTCATCATATTTGTGTGTGGGCTGTGATACTGCCCGGGTGCCCAAACCGAAGCAGGTGGTTATCTTAGGAGGCCACACCCCGAGCCTTTGACCTAAAGGTCTAACCCACAAGGCAGTGGAGCATCGTAAGGAGATGCAATCCCATGGTGGCCGGTGACCAAAGATTGGTTCATACGCCATTTGTTCCCGCAGGATACTGGAGCCCATGTGCACCATTGGTTTGTGATCCGGTTAAAGCGCCGGACATTCGCTTTTCGTCCTCTCATTTTCGTAAACAACACCTCCGCCACGAGAAGGCAATGAGTAGGACTTCCCTGGCAGAGGTTGTATACGCGTGGCCGTGTGAGAGTATTTCGAGAGGGAGAGCGGACTCTCCCCACTCTCGGCCGTATCAGGGTATTTGGGGTAGAATTCGAATTCTAGATTTCAGTTTGAGTTCAAAATTTCGCTTTGATGATATTCATAAATAACTATCAATATTTACCTACTAAACTATGAAAACTTTGACCATCCAGGTCATAATAGAAGAAACTTAAGTTCCAAAACACAGTGTTGAAACTGCTAAAGACTAAACACATTATAAATATCGACAAAGGTATTTCCTATAAAACTAGTTAAACTAACAGAGCTTGTTTCGTCATTTGATTCGAAAATATAGTTTTAGCAGTAAGAAGGAAATGCATATTAAACTTGAGTTATTAATTTCATCCACTTGAATTAATCAACACCTCAATGCAACAAAATACCGATACTTTTAAATGACAATAAAAGAAAAAAAACTGACAGAATTTCAGGTACCTACAAGAACAATATAAGTGGGTTGATTAATACCTAAACGTCATGAGGAACATATATATGTACCACTTTAACTGATTTTGAGCCGCCATCGGATGTTTTTAAGCACATGTCTACCTATAGACAGAAAAAATATTTCTTTATAATTAGTTTCTCATTATGGTTTTACACTAGTATGTTTAAGATAAATAAGATTAATACCGATTAAGTAGTGATGTATTCATGTAAATGATGATGAATAATAAAGGTGACCAAAAGATAAAAGTGAATAGAATAACTATAATATTCAAAGAATCTAATAAATTATAGGGATTTTGATGCACAGTAATTTAACATGTAAAAATTGACAAGTGGGTTATGGATTATAATCAACTTTACTTCTGTTGACTTGACTACTGGTAATCAAAAAGCAAATACTCAAAAGTCACTTTAGAGAGGATAATACGTTGGAAAGAGAGAAGTTGATTCTCCAAAGTAAGAATGAGAGCTACGTATAATGTTGTTTCAGGCGCTAGAAAACAAAATTCTGACACTCTCAAAAACAATACCTAATCGATTTACGGAGGTAGCTAAAAACACTACTAGTAAAAATTTCCATTTGCCTATCCATAATATTTGGAAAAGGAATTCTTTATCATACTGTCTCTAATCATACACAAATTTTACCTTTTGGGATAAGAAGCAACTATTACAACTAAAGAAGTGAGAAATCCACAAACGTTTATGAAGTAAGGAAAATGAGGAAGAACATTAAAAACCAAATGAAATTCATGGTCCAGCACAAAAAGATTAACACCTCATTATTCCTGGAATGTCAGTTTAATCGAGTAATTAATTGCAAGTTTGTGCTATCAGCTTAGACCAATATTTATGGCACGAGCTAGAAAATGTGACCTGATATCAGAAACAAAAGAGATAAAGAAATACCTAGACGTGTAACACTGATCAAAAGTCGTCAGTCAGTCAGCTACAACGTAGGACTAGGCGCATATACGAATCGGTCCAAGATGCCATACCTCATTAGCACAGCAAGACGAACACCGAATCCATGGAAATAGTTTATTCAATAGTGGCAATATGTAAAAGAAAGATTGCATATAACGACATAGTAAAAGAGGAAAGAATTAGTTGGTAGGAAGAAAGATATGAAGCGATTTTAATCTCATAGTTTAATGGAAGATAGAGAATGTATACACCTACGCCATTGTGATCGATTCTGAGCCATGTCACCCAGAGTTTACAACCATTGGTTACAATAGTCACGCGGACCTCAACCAAGTCGTCTGCATCTACCAAAATGGCTCAGACTAGAAGTTAGTGACTCCAAGCACTGATGTGATGTTTCGATTTGGCCGCCTCTAACTTTTTTCCAACCATCCCCAACACTAATCAGCATTCTGCGTCGTGGTAATCAGTGTGCGGGTATACGTAACACGTGGCCCAAACATCTCAGTCGATGAAGATTCACAACCTCATCGGTTGATCCGAAATTCAAATGGTTTAACTACTACCCCATTACTTCGCAGTACTGTGTTAAGCTAAAACTAATTACTTTTTACGCGGTCTTAAGTGGAAAACCCAATTCGAAACACGGTGAACCTAAATAAAAAGAATCAGCAACAAAATACCAACATAAATAAAGAAGTCAAAAATGCCATACTTTCATTGAAACAACATTATAAACTGACTTTCAAGGTTTTCTGTCCCATTAAATGTACGGCAACAGAAATCAAAACAGCTATACTAGGAAGGACACCTTGGCTTGAAAACCCACTGCGTTCGAAAATACTTCGAGAATCCATCCGAGTAAGAACAAACACTGAAGAATTCTCAGACCGAGCATAATTGCTAATGTTATTACCCCTTGAGTGATTTTTCGAATCAGTTACTGATAAAACAATGTTTAGCCCTGTCAATTCATCACAGAAAATCTCCGAACTCTGGAATATCAACAGTTAAAGGAAAAATTTTACAGGGACTTCGCAAGACCAAAAATATAATATAAATAATAAATAACTCTTTAGGTTTTTCTGAATTATACTAAGTGCCAGAGTGCCTTATTGATTTCATGATACGAAGTTCAGGAATGGTAAAATATGACCCGTTAATTAATTACGCGACTATGGTTAGGTGATTCGGGTGTTGTTTCTTACTTTCGGTTCTAAGATTCTATTGTTTTTGAGCTACATTTCCGATGTTTGGTTTTTCCTTAAGATTGGTGATATTATTTTCACTTTACTCTCCATCTCACATTGTCTGTGATCCATCGACTTCGCTAATTCATGACATATTTCAATACTGACCAGGTGCACCAAAAAGGTTTTAGTCAGGAAAGCACACTACCAAAAATAGAATAAGACTAACACAACTTATGTACACGACATCTCTTGCACATTTTACTTCGGAATCACTCAAGGCGTTACACAATATGTCACTTTCCTAAACTCAACTCCATAAAGGTTGGATGTTACCGACAGACCTATATATTTAGTAAGGGAAGAGAAATATGGCGTTCAACGACCAAGCTGTCGATATTGTTGTTTGCAAATAATATTAAAGTTTGGAAAACAACAAGTAGCGAGGCTGATCATCTTTATTGTCAAGCTGATTTGGACGAATTAGTTAGATGGCCCCAAAGATGTAGATTGATTATAAACGGTATCCAAATGAAAAATATTAAAATTAAAACACGAATTTAATGTTTAAATGGGAACTATCTGTCAAATGGAAAATAGACGCAGTAATACTCAACCGCTTCCACACGTACAGGAACAAAAGACCTATGCGTAATAGTGGGTTGCGACTTAAAAACAACTGTGTCTTGCAATGAAGAAAGTGCCAAAGGTTTCCGAGTGCTATGGTCACTTCGCTGAGCGTTCGAACGCCTTGATGAAGACGTATTTCAGACTTTATAGTCCACTTGCAATAATGGATCCAAGCAGCTAGTCCATGTTTTATCAAGGATGCTACCACACTTGACCATTTTAAAGTGTAAAAACTAAGTTGTCAACGTGGTTTCCTGATTCTCCTATGATGAGAGACCAAAATTTCACACCATTTCGCTTTATCTTACCGTAAAACGCGAGGTGACCTTATATTAGCACTCTGGATCTTAAATAATGATTTGGATGTCAATGTGCTTTATCCTTTTCCACCATTGAAACTAATCATATGTGAGACCGCTGAGAGAGGGTTCAAATAAACTCGGGGCGGGATTCCGGTTTTCTCACCGAGTGGTCAATGACTGGAGAGCCCTACCCGAATAAGTGGTATCAACTCCATCATTGAACACTTCCAAGCAGCTGGATCTCCACTTAGAAACAAGCTGCAAGAATTAATACAGGTCGAAAGACTTACTATTCTTACTGCTGAAGACTGAAGATTGCTTATATTACCTCAGACAATAATGTAACTCAGATGAGAAACGTTTTCAAATGAACATACAAGTTATCCCAAAAGCAGACTAGCCGCAGACAGGTAAAGTATGTTTCGTCTAGCAATTTGTATATTTTCTTCACTGGTATGCCTACAAGAATTACTTGAAATAAATATTCTGTAACTACTATTCGCATTTTTTATAGAAATATAAAAATACAGAGTGGGAAAATGATACAATAATAATTTCAATGTTTATACGGTTCATTGTATGAAATGTCTCCAAATTCACCAAGTTCGATAGCATGTACATTTGTCGAATTTTTTAAAAAAAGGTGGATACCCTTACTAAGATTACCAGCAGCGTTTTAGCGGCCTCTATCGACAGAAACAAAGTCCTATGTACCTCAATCTCGTAAGTATACTATCTCAAGACTGACATAAAGTTAATGCAAATTACATAAGTGACGGTTCGTCGGAAAAAAACATACTTCAGAAATATGCAGCGACATGAGGTACTGACGACGAAAGCAAGTCTCAGACGACCCAACGGCTGACATAGGGTTATTTATTTCAATCAAGCACCGCGTATCATCAGCAGGTTCTCGGTTCAACATTGAAAAACATTCGTACATGGAAGTCTAGAAACAAGTCAGAAATTAAATCTCGAAATACCCAAATGGTGTTGTTCACATCAGCAACCAAAACAACCGGAAACGGCCAACTGATATATGAATATTCTGTCCCAGCTGGGTTCCATTGTGCATCCAAATCACATTGATCAGTAAAGTTATAAGCGCTGTAATCACTGTTTGGGCATTTGGATGATTCGGAAAATGCATAGCTGTCGTAATTTTCTCCCTCGTTAGAAAACACAATAAGACCTTTAATATTTGTTGTTGAACGGAAATACCGCATAAGTGAAGTGTTAACAAACTGCCCAACATTTACAACCACTACAAATGAAGTTGAAATATCTGAACTAAGTGTCTGAATAATGTCTTGTGACTCATTCATAAACAAAGCAACACCCGAATTTCCGTTGATATCACTGGAACAACCAACCTGTCCTGTAAGGTTAAGTTTTCGAGTACAAAATGATGCATATGACAAAGGTACATAATTGTAAATTTGTTCAGTAATTTTACTGAAATCCAAAGGATCCAAACTGATGCATAAGAAAACCAGAATAAGTATCACCCGATGTAACGCAAACATCGAATTGATTCGCTTCAAACCTGAAACTTTCAGAATCCGCTGGTTGGATATAGAACTAATATTTCTTTGAGGTCTGTTTTTATGTGGTAGGAAATTATTCTTGGTTATTCAGTAGCTTAATTTTGGTTTCGCTAGTCAAAAAATTATTACGACAAAATAGATGAAGTAGTAATCTACGAGCAAAACATGAAAATGTCTTGGATACTTTTAAGTGAGGAATGTGGCCAAAAATAATATCTAGTTATAACAGTCAATAGACAGAACAATGCCATATTATTTAAGATGTGCTGAGGACCAGAACGGCTAAAGTTTTCGGTAAATTATCTGCAAAGAAATTCAGTAATGATTCTCTATGATTTTTACAACTGAGGAGAAGAAAATTGGTTTTCATACTTAACCCACCATGTCATTACACTGCTCTACGTCGTAGTCGAATAATAAACAAACATAGGACAAATTGATTTCAGAGCTATTCCAATAACCTTTGGAAACAAAATATCCAGATTTTCGGGACTTCAGTAAGCCATATTTAATACATGTAGACGTAATGAGTGAGTCATTTAGATGAGTTTATAATCAGTCATGAAGACCCTGATTTTATCGTACCTATATTTGATTGGGCGAATGTTGCTAAGTTTGACATTCTAGGAGGTCCTTGACTCAAATATTGTATGCATCCTTTGAATTGAGTGGCTCATATCATGACTGAGTTTATTACTAGATGTTTCGTTTTCCACTTCACGAGGAACATGATCAACTGCGGCACGATTCTTGAAGCAGTTCTTGAGCAATTAACTTACATTCTAAGATTCGCCAGTACCTGAGAGATCTATTTCAACCACCGCGATACAAATATTGCTTCGATTATCTACAACTTCTCATAATGATCCAAAGTCGTTTTCATGAATCACTTGGGGGGATACTGCTAGGAGTTAATCTCGCTTAGACGGGCAACATGTTATTTAGTCCGCTAACATAGTTTTGGAGTGCTCAGAGGTTACGTTTCTTCTAGATAGTCAGGACGGATGTGTAGCGGCAAATAAATCCCTAAGTCAAGCGGTTCTGTAAGTCTTTCACAAGGATGAAGATCTCAGTGGTTCCACTGGAAACACCCTAGGTGAATGTGTTTAGTCAGTCATCAGTACCAGATAGTCGTCGGGCACAACGAGCTATGCATTCGTTGCAATAATTAGTAATCCTTGAGTATGTGTATGATTATTAGTACTGCTCTAATAATAGACCTATTCCCAAAATTGAAGATTTGTAATGATGTAAGATCTGTAAGATCTTACGTGGAAGTCACATCATTGTTTACGCTGACTCATCGTATCGTAACAATCACCATTATAAAACAGAGAACATATTTAAGCTAGAGACAGAATAATATATTTAATATGAATAAAAACAAGTCATACAGAATGACCACGCCTGCAAGGCAGAGTCTTGCCATCGATTGGTCGTATTAATTCTGCCCGCCTTCTCCAGTGTTGGGTTTTTCTCCGCATTAAATGTTGAGTATCTATGTCCCCAGTTGTCTCGTGTTCAGCTTTGAGGATTGTGATTACGGCTCAGTGCCACCACAAATATACATCTCGATGCATCAATCACCTTCAAAATATATCTCCGACCTCCTTTATTTATGACTCCTGTAATCGTTGACGGAGGGCTTAATCATTTGTTATATGTCACTGACGCGATAATGAAAGTTCTCTGCTTCGTTGGCTTTGGCAAAGACATAAGCGTTCTTTACACGAATACTGATGGGCTTCCACAAGTCCAGGTCTTCAACTTGAAGGTGGCTAACAGAAATCCAATTGCCACGTACAGTAGATATATTTACCTAAACATGGGTATTCACAAGCCCATTCACTAGATATTGCTTGTTACAGATGTTTCTATGCCAGTCATTGATGTAGACCTGCTACAACACCGTAAACTACTCATCAACAAGAACAAGCAGAGTTTAATGGACAGAAATAATAACGTATCCGTTTGTGAAGCTTAACCTGATAGTAGGTTATGACTAGTCACGATCAAATCCATAATCAATCCATGCTTCCAATAGTTATTTCCCACGTCTGTGAACAGTGCTAAACTCAGTTAAAAAACTACTTTGTATACTCAGCAATGTTACACATTACATCATGAATACCGGACCACTTGTATTCCCGAAAAGTCGCTGACTACCTCCTGAAAACTTGAGATAGGCTAAAGATCGTTAAATCCTCCCACACATTCACAGCTTGACAGCTACCATAAAGGGTACAACTATTTTTTCAAAACTTGACGTTACTATAATATACGCTCAGGTCCCCATGACTGCCGACGAAATTCAAAAAACGGCTATCATGACTACTCGGTCGCAAGTCCAGACAGAGCATCCCGTTTCTAGCATTTAGGCTTGTTTATCATTAACCACAACAATATGGCACTATTGTAGATTTTCGGAAACGTCAAGTAGTAACTGACTGCCTGATGTTTGTCGGTGATACCATTGATGCTCGAAGCATTTTCCCTGCAAAGCAATGAGGCGAAAATTCTCAGTAACCTAGAACCAACCTAGTTAAGCTGTCACTCGCATTCTGAAGACTAGTAGGCTTCTATCGGTGACTTATGCCGAATTGCACGTCCCTCATTATTTTCTGAACAAACCAATTTTGTGGAAATGAGAAACTCGTTGCTCTGGACAATAACACAGTAAAATGTCCTCCACAGTCGAGGAAATCATTGTGAAGCAACTACACTCGCAAACCAGGATATCTAAGCGTATATCGGCATCACCGCGGGCGCATCCGACTCAACGATCCGAAGAGTGCTACAACAACGGGTAAACAACATTTGACAACCTATGGCATTCTCTTCGAAACGATTGTGGGACGCTGAATCGGGTTGTAGCATTTTCGGCAGGAAACTCCTAGCCATGTATTGTGGCGTATGGCTCTTTCAACACTTTGTGTGAAGCCGAGAATCCACTCTGTTTGCCGACCATAAACATATTCTCTTAGCTCGTCTTCAGATAAGTATTGTCCTCAAATAATACT
Organism: Schistosoma haematobium; assembly: GCF_000699445.3. Taxonomy (NCBI): domain Eukaryota; kingdom Metazoa; phylum Platyhelminthes; class Trematoda; order Strigeidida; family Schistosomatidae; genus Schistosoma; species Schistosoma haematobium. The sequence goes on along the minus strand of NC_067196.1, from coordinate 39,004,372 downwards.
GGCAACTTGACCCCATCTTTCACTTAACTTCATATGTACAACATGATAAAAACCGTATAAATTTCTACATCATGAACCCGAGTACAGTACCATAGAAAAGAGCGGAACTAATGATAAAGTGAACACTTACAGTCTGAGAGTTGCTTATTTAGAAAGTAACCCCAATTATTTTGGTTTCGCTCAAATACAATCGGACGATACATATATCCATTCTATTTCGCAAGTTTTTCTTATATTATACAAATAGTAGTGTATTCTAATAAACGCTTATTCTCTTTTTTCGGTTCCGGAAATGAAAAACTAACAACGAATATTGTGGAGTAGAATGTTCATTGTGTTTTTTATTGTTATATTGTCCCAAATGGCTCATCAAATTAGGGAAATAACATCAAATGCTGCTGGACGGCGGGCTATTAGAATATTGTTAACCAACGACAAACTCGTTTGTTTTGAACTTCTCGCCGGTCATATCTTAGGGTAAACGCTAACACATAGTAGGAGGGAAATTGAGCCGTAGTGATAAGAAAATCAAAAAATAAGTGGTTCTGTAAGTTTTCTACATTGATGCTGAACTCATTAGTTTTAATTCCTCCTGTACTTCTTCTAGGGTTACTGACGGTCCCGATCCCGGGTAAAAGAGGAGGGTCGGGTATGGGAGCATCTACCGCATCTCATAGAAAACAACTTTGCTAAAAGATTCTCGCCAGAATAAGCAAATTAAGCAATTTAAACTCCACCCTGGTAGTTGTAGGAAGAATTATGATGCCTCGCGATGAGAGCCGATATTCTTCAGAAGTTACGAGGTCCGGGTCCCTCCTAAAAAACGGAAACAATTTTTACGAGTATGTAGTGTGAGGACAGTCCACAAGTGAACCCGAGGAAACTCTGAGAAGAGCCGAAGATATTCCATCCAATCATCGTTTGGTAGAATATTCCAAAACCCCTATGTAGAGCTTCCCTATTGAGCAGATGCTAATAACCTTCTGTATGAGGGTTGGAGGACTACAATGATGATTTCGTTTTTCACTAAAGACTAAACATACCTGACAGTTTGTACCATAATTGATACTGTTTGGAGTAGAGTTCCTTTCACTTGTTTTCTGTCTTCTTATTTGTGATTTGGGAGTTTTCCAGTGTCCGAGTGCTCACGCTATGCGCGGTACATTAAGGATCTGAGCTCTAGATATAACACATGAAATGTCCGGACAATATGGGACAGCGGAAGGACCAGTCAAATGGTTATAGAATTAAGGAGATCCAACTTGGCAGCTCTGAAAATCGATGCGACACATTGTACTAAGCTGGACAGGGACGGATAAATTTGGAAGATATGCTGCTGTACTCTGATCATGGAGAAGAAAATTCTCCGTGTAGTCAGTAAATTGCTATACTGCTGTCCAAACAAGCAGGTATCGCACTGGTAGGACAGGAATCTCATGAATCTAAGATCATCAAAGTAACCTTCACAACCAAGAAAGAGGGGATCACAATCAACGTTATCAAATATTATGCACCCATCAATGATAGCAGTGACAACGATAAAGGTCATTCCTACGAAGGACTGCAATCGATCATACTCAAATGCGCAGAAAAAGACCTTGCTGTTTTGATGGGAAGAATGGAGATATCATGGGACGACATGTACTGACTGGGAGAAAGGAACAAGAATGACGACAGATTTGCATTCAACAGAATGGTCATGAGCGGCACGATATTCACTTTCGAACATGTACAAAAGGCTACATGGATCTCAACGGATCACAATACAGAGAATCAGGTCGAAGTCACACATCGTGGTCAGCACCTTACGTGGACTACCCTATTGACATATCAAGGTACTATAGAGGCCTTGAAGACTGTACAACACGGAAGATGTTATCACGGAAATATATTAGTTAAAGTATATAAAAGCGAAAATAAGACCAGCGCTGCATTGGACAGTCCATAGTGTAAGACTAACTGATGCGCGTTGGTTGTCCTTGACCTTGGCGAGGACCGATGATTTGTTCGATATTCAGTGACTCAACTGCCGGATGATTTGGCTAGGGCTCAGTGGAATTTCACTGTCCCTACAGGTCAATGGAAGATGTGCGAACCAGGAGAAGAGCTGGTGTAGCTTCGAATCACAATTATTTATTTCATCTTTATATAGAGAAATTCACAAGCTCAACAAATTCAAGATAACTCTCAACAACAGATTTAATGCCCTACAATCTACTAAAAGAAGAAAAATTACTACGAAAGACGACTGGAAAGGTATCAAAAAAGCACTAACTTCAACGTGTCAGGAGGTTCTTGGTCGCCAAAAGCACCATCATAACGAATGGATTTCTGTGGAAACCCCGGACAAGTTTCAAGAAGGCAAGAACAAGAAAACGATAATCAACAACAGCAGAATATGAGCAGAGAAAGACAAGACACAAGCTGAATACATAGAAGCAAACAAGCAAGTAAAGAGGGACATTAGAACCGACAAGCAGAAATACGTGAATGACCTAGCAGCGATAGTGAATAAAGCTGCAATAAAAGGAAATATGAAACAACTACATGACACAACAAAGATACTGGTAGAGGGATATCATAAGCTAAAGAGACCGGTCAAGGACAAAGAAGGCAATCACTGAAATTCAAGTACAGAGGAACGGATGGGTAGCATGCTTCTATGAACTTTTGAATAGACAAGCTTCATCGAATCCATCGGTCTTCGAAGCAGCACATATAGATCTTCCTATGGCTGTCGCTCCACCAATGATCGAAGAAATCAGGATGTACATCAGACAAATCGAGTTTGGGAAGGCAGTAGGACCTGACAACATATCAGCTGGAGCTCTGAAGTCAGACATGGAAGCAACTACAAATACGTTCCACATTCTATTCAGCGAGATTTTAGAGGAAGATAAAGTGCCAATGGACTGGAAAGAATGATACCTCATCAAGATATTAAAAAAAGGAGATCTGAGCAAACGTGAGAACTACAGAGGTATCACTCTACAATCGGTACAGGGAAACGTTTTCAACAGTGCTACTGAAGCAGATAAAAGACTAAGTAGGTGCCTAACTTCAAGATTAGCAGGTTGGGTTACGCAAGGATCGGTTGTGCTCAGAAAAAAATTGCGACACTACAGATCATCGGCGAACAATCACTTGAATGGAATACGTCACTATACATCAACTTCATTGACTATGAGAAGGTATTTGTCAGCGAAGGCAGAAAAGGCTTATAGAACCTTCTTCGACGCTATGGAGTTCCTCAGAAGATTGTCAACACTATCCTGAACTCATAAGACAGGCTACAGTGCAAGATTGGGCATGGAGGACAGCTGACAGACATATTCCAAGTAAGGACCCGCGTCAGACAAGACTGTCTACTCTCCTCCTTACTCTTTCTTCTGGTAGTCGACATCATTATGAAGACCTCGACATCCGAGGGGGAAGCACGGAATACAATAGACAGCTTGTAATTAACTAGACTATTTGGACTTCGCAGATGGCCTAACCTTCCTATCGCATACAAATGAACAAATGCAGATAAAGACAGCCAGTGTAGCAGCAGTCTCTGCATCAGTAGGCCTCAGGATACACAAGGGGAAAACCAAGGTCCTCAAATACAACATGGAGAATACCAACCAACCCAATCACACTTGATTAAGAAGCTGTGAAATATGTGGATTCTTTCGTGTATCTGGAGAGCATCATCGATGAACTAGAATGACCTGATTCAGATACGAAGGTAAGCATTGGCGAAGCAAGGAAAGCATTCCTACAGTTGATGAACATCCTGAACTCAAACCAACTGTCAACCAATATCAAAGCCAGAATCTTCAATACGAACTTCAAGACGGGTACTCGTGCAGCTCCAGAACTCCGGGGTTTACCGTACAAAGAGCTGCTTGAAAAGCTGGCCCTTTTTACTCCGTCCTATCGCAGACTAAGGGTAGATCTAGTTTTGATGTGTAGAACAATAAGGCATGATTTTGGAGCCAACATGTTCTCCCTTTCTCTTTCCACTTGATCGGGACATCTGAGAGGACATAGCAGGTGAGTAGAAAAGCCAAGAACGAACAAAATACCCATGGCATACAGGTTTTCACACTGAGTCATCAATACTTGGAACCTGTTACCCAAAGCAGTGATGTCCGCACCTTCAAATAACTCATTGAAAAGTAGACTGGACACTCACAGAAGCGTACTAGAAAAGGAATAACATAGGCCGTAGGCCTTTTGTTCTTACTACGCAAGTCTGAAATCTGAATCTGAAACTGACCTATCCTTGCACACCCGGAATGTCCGAGTATCACGCTACAGCATGGGAAAGACTAGGCAAATTCGGAAGTTTGCAGCAATGAAGCGAATGATATCACTGACGGATTCACGAATGTAACACACAAATTTGGTTCAAAACATCGGTTTTAGAAAGAAAAAAGACCGGGTCAAAAAAGTCACACCCTTCAAGCAAGATACTTCACATCACATGTCGGTAAAACACAATCCAGAGGTGTTTCCGTGTCTTAAGGATTCCTATAATGAGGCCCTAGGACCGCCTTACCACATACTTTTGGATACCAATTATGTCAATTTTTCCATCAAGAACCGACTAGATCTTTTCAAGTCATCAATGGACTGTTTACTAGCAAAGTGTAAGCGTTTGTACACTCATTTCTACTGATCAGGCTTCCTGTATGTCACAGATTGTGTCATGGGAGAAATAGAGAAGATGTCGGAGAGATATCGGGTGGCTTTAAAGTAATTGTTTGGCTTGCATCTCAACTTGATTTAGAATTCTTCGTGATGAGAGGATTCAAAGGTTGACTTGCCAACATAAGGGGACTTATGCTGATGATTGTTTAGTTGAGCGCTGCAAATCCCGTTGTTACATCGTTGCTACTTGTGATCGTGACCTGAGACGCCGTATCAGGAAAATAACTGGAGTACCTATAATGTATATACATGGACATCGCGTTGTAATTGAGAAAATGCCCATGGCACTGGGAGCTCCAAAGCTGTAAATATTTCTTGTTAAAGCATGATATTTAAATAAAGTACTCTATGCAAATATTCCTTTATGAAGACTTGACTTGTAGTATACAAATACCTAAATACTAATTCATTTCTGTGATTCCTTCGTTTCGAAATAAAAGCCGGACCACAAAATATTTAATCATAGAGACCTCACACATATCAGTGTGGCTTTTGTGGTGTCAAATAATTGTTCATGATCTACATATGGGTAGTGTCACGTTTCAAATTTCAAAATCTGTTCTGTTACTTTACTTTCTTTGTTGTAGCATGTAATATTTAGTTTTAGTTCGATATTACGTGGGTTACGTCTTCTGGTAACAATAATAAATTATTGCTCATTTGCACAGAAGTTTCTTCACTCTAACAAAAGTAAGCTAAGCCCTTATTTGTATTGATGATGACTAAAACTCATTGCTTTACTTGTAATTCTCTTCATCAAAATATTCTGCTAACTTACTATGGTCTAGTTTTCGTCCATCCAAGAGTTTGGGACATACGTTTCTTCAGTAAAATTGTGTTTCCTGCTTCACAAACAAGCTTCCTTATTATTTCAGTACACAAACGTTAGTTATTTCCCTAATAGCTGTGGTTGTAATTAATTAGAGAATCCAGCTATTCTCCGCAGTTAATAGATTCAATCCCTATTGTTTAGCGACATCCGTCAAATGAAACCAACTCTGTCAAGGTTGGTGTCTAAAGAATTCTAGTTACAAAACACGTTTTCAAAACTTGATTAAAATCATCCTAATCTCTCATACAGATCAAGACTGTATTTGTCTATGACAACCTGTTTGTTATACCGAATGGTAAAGGTTTTTAGCAGTTTATTCACCGGTTTGTAGCTGCCACAGGACGGTTGTGGTCCGTCCCCATAGCCCGTTACTGTGAATTTTTACGAGTAGCGATTACAGACTTATCTTGTTTTCAAATTTCCGGTTTCATTGCCAGCTTCTATGTTTTGATGTACCGTAGTACGAATAGTAATTTGGTTTCTGCATGCATTAAACTAGATTTCTGTTGTTCGGATAGCGTAATTCGATAAAATCAGCTTCACCAAAACACCTAGGAATATATTTGACTTTATTTTTAATGAACCCTTAATCCTACCAAGTCAGTGATAAATATGATAGTGTGAGTGGTCAATTTTTTCCCAGTGCTTTTGAATGGTTAGCTGCCATAACTTTTACTAATAGAAACCTGTTGTAATTATCTAGTCAGCTGAAATCTTTTAATTCTAAAATATACTGCACATCAATAAGGTCGATTGCTTCAAATAGGTTATGAACATCATACCAGAATGATGTTCAGTGGTAAATAAGACATCTAAATCTCACTACTGTAGGACCTCATACTGATTATTAAGCAGGTCAACTAGTTTTACTATTCAAAATAGGTATTTGAGATAACATGACTGGGGTAATGAGGAAAACCATTTATTACCGAATTCGAAGTCACAGTAATTGTTGAAGGTATGCTCTTCATTGAACGTTTTAAGAAATACGTTTTTGTCTCAGTCAGTCAGTAACAACGTAGAACTTCGTACCTACGTACATCAGTTCGAGTTGCCACACCACATTAGCACAGAGATGCAGTTGTCGATTCAAATCCCGCAGTGGTAGAGGTAATAAGAGTATAAGCAGTAATCGGGAAGATTAGGGTTTGGAGAAGTTATTTAAAGAGTATAATCCAGTGAAATAAATTTGGAAAGAGGAAAAAAGGGACATGAAGAATTCAGAAGATTAGAATTTGGGAGAACACAGAGAGTGGATGCACCTGCGCCATTGCAAACGATTTTGAGCCATGTCATTCAGGGTCTCTAACCATCGGTTGCTATCATCTCGCGGTCCCCAACCAGGTAGTCTACACCTACCAACATGACTCAGTTCACTTGTCAGTGACTTCATGGACTTGTGCCATGTTTTGGTTTGGCCGCCCCTAGCTTTCTTCCAACCTACTCCTATATCACTGAACATCGCACGTCGAGGCAGTCGGTGGTTGGGCATACGTAACACGTGTCCCAGCCATCTCAACTGATGGAGTTTCACTACTTCATCAATTGATTTGCCATCCTTACCTAGTACCCGTTTCCTAACAACTGCGTTACTTACTCGATGGTCCCAGGATATGCGAGCAATGTTTCGAAGACACCTATGATCAAATACTAGTAGCCTACGGATATCCTCTACTCTTACCGGCCATGTTTCACTGCCATAAAGTAGGACGGAACGAACTGCTGCACAGTAAACCCGTCCTTTGGTTGATAGACGGATATCTCGCCTACGCCATAAATGACGCAAGTTGGCAAAAGCTAGTCGAGCCTTCTGTATCCGTGCTGAGATTTCGTCACACACCAAACCACAAGGGCTGATGAGACTTCCAAGATAAGTGAAGCGGTCGACACACTCAACTACTTCACTCCCTATCACTAGTTCGGGTGTCGATGTAACCCAATCCTGAAGCAACATTTTGCATTTCGAGGGAGAGAGTCGCATCCTGAACATGCTTGCATTGTTGCTTTTGTCTAGTAGAAGCGAGGGAATGGATGGTAAACCGACCAAATTTCAAACTCTTGAAAATATTATTCGCCTTTCAATGCTCGTCATTATTAATACACGCCTTTTTGGTGATTTCCCTTATCAATGTTCGCCATGTTGATGTGCACCATTTTCAGTCGTCCCGATTTTCATTCGCCTTTTAGCTCACAAAGTTAAGAATATTTCCGTAATATATATGGGGATTAGAAATCAGAACCCTTAATTGAATTATACCTAATCTCTTCATGATCCCATTTTGCTTCACTCATTGCCTCCTTTTGGTGAGGGTGTTTACGAAATTTAGAGGACGAAAAGCTAATGCCCGACGCTTTAATCAGGTTGGTGGATATGGAGTATCCACCTAGGGAAGTTGAAAAACCTGATTCTGAACCGATGGTGTACATGGGCTCCAGTATCCTGAGGAAACAAATGGTGTATAAACCTAATGTTGGTCACCGGCTAGCATGGGACTGCATCTCCTAGTTTTGCTCCACTACCTTGTAGATTAGACCGTCAGGTCAAAGGCTCGGAGAGTGGCCACCTAAGGAAACCACCTGCTTCAGTCTGAGCACTCGGGCAGTATCACAGCCTTCACACAAATCAATGATAACTACTACTATTGTGTGGTGCATATGTATTCGGTGCCTCCTTGTACCAATGTTTATGTTTAGACAAATAATACTCACAAACTTTACTCGAGACAATCAGTCCCAGTTTCTTCGGTTTTATGAGTAAGGGGATCCCCGTTTTCGTGTCTTCACTGTCCTCAGAGTCATTCCTTTTATGAAATAACGGAGTTTGTGTACATTGAGGTTTTCCGTGTTTACATATATTTGTTTGTTTTATGTTTGTTAGAGCACAGTGTTTGTTTTATTAATGCCTTAAAAGCTGCTGACTGTATGTTTGTATTCGATTTATTTTGGAACTGCATCAAAAAATTGTTCACTTGTGAAATATCAAGGCAATATTCAGTCTTTTCAATCTGAATTGAATTAAATAAAAATAATATATTTGTAATGTTTTACGATAATAAATTGGCAACCGACTTCGGTACTTCTTCATTATGGTGGTTCAGTATCTTTGACCCAAACGTCGTTCTTCTAAAATGTAGATTATTTTAGTGCTATATTTTAGCAGATTTTTTTTCATACCATAGATGGACGTTAGTAGAAAATTTCCTCCATCGGGCGAATGAGTTTATATTGTTACAAATTTGTTGCATCACATTACATAGTTTTCTAGTTAATTAAGTAACATAAAAAGATTTACGAAATATAGAAAATCTTCTGCCTTTCTGCCAAACAGGGCTGTTCTAAAAGTCAAACCAGTAGTCAAACTCTATAGATTAGAATCAGAACTTCCGAATCGAAAATAATGAAATAGAAGTAATGGAAATGTTTATGTAAACAATATATAAAATCAAAATATGGTAGAATCGAGGATATCATTATAAGATGATACCTTTTAAAACGTTTCTGTATACAAGCTTGCGCCACACAATAGCAACGGGAATGTGAAGAGATAGAGAATGTAAAATGCATATATGAAAACGGAGAACAATAACGAACAGAAATTAGCGTATGATAGTGAAATAATAATAATAGGAGATGCAGTTGAGTTATTAATAGTACAACCAAAAAGAATTCTTCGAGTTTAAGAAGTTACGTCCATTTTTATAAAGAAAGTGGAAGATAATTACAGTAGGATCGCCACTGGCTTCTATTCTGAGCCATATGTGATAACGTCTCAAGCCACTGTGTTGCACCATCTCTAGGACCCCAGCCAGGGGGTCGTGAAGGAATAACAGAAGCCAGCTATGTACAGCCTTCGTACCACGACACCATGTCATACTTTAACCACCTCTCCACTTCTTCTAACCGGTCCAAGTGTCGAAAATAACGCTCGATATGCAATCCTCTGGGACGACAATCGTAGAACATGTCTAAGCCACCGGAGTCGATATTTTAAGATAGTGACACTGAATGAATTATCGTCGCTGTGCCCGAACACACGATGCCGAGTCTCTGCATTACTAACATCGTGTTGCCACTAGATTTCAGCAATCCTTCAGATACAACGATGATCAACTCGGATAGGCCAGGCTCACACCGACGCGTTGTAGTTCCGACTAACATCACAGAGGCGCCAAAGATTGGCATGAGCCGCTTTGGCTTTCACTATACATTAATTGATCTAATCATTCATGCCACCACCAGCACTTACGCAGTTACCCGGATACACGAACTTCTCGACAACTATCTGCTCACTACCTAGAGTGAGTGCAGCATCAGGGTCCTACCAGTCGTGTAAAAGTACTTCGCACTTCAAAGGTGCAAAGCATATGTCATACCCATGGGTACTGATTAAGTGCTGATTGCATGGCTTGCGTATCCTCGTACATTAAGACAATATCATCTGTATTCTTCATGTCAAGTAGTCTCTCCAGACGACAGATCCACACCACCATTACTTACATCCATCAGAGCTGTTTCCAGAATGTCATTGATGGCAAGGTTGAAGAGGAATGGTGAGATTGGACGACCCTGTCTAACCCCACTGTTTGGATGAAACAATGGAGAGAGTTGGTTGTATTCCCTCACTACGCTTGAGGTGTTTGCATCTAGGGTTGTCGAGATGTTACTAAACTTCACAGATACACCCTTCTTCAATAGACAATCCCAAAAATCGTCTTGTCCAACAAATCGAAGTCGGCCCTAATGTTAAGAACACTACGACTGTTGACCCGTGATAACTATGACAGTGTTGTTGTGGCAGTCCTACCGTTTTCACTTTCTTCATATAAGTGAGACAAACTCAAAGAATTCTTTCTGGCTGTATTTTTGTTGACTGAACTGTTTCACTTATTATTATTATTATTATTATTATTATTATTATTATAATCAAAGAGGGGTATTGTGGAGATTGTAGTAATTTAATGATTGAATACATGAGTCGATTGAAGCTAGACCAACATGGAAAACCTGAAAGCACTGGACGGCAGTTTCATTCTAGTATGGGACTCCTCAGCAGTGGGAATTCACAATCCCGCCCCGTGAGATTAGAAACCAGGACCTATCAGCTTCGCGCGCGAGACTATTCTTCTTATTATCATTTCACTTTCAAACATTAATTTCTATACATCTTTCTTCTGTTTTCACTACACTTATCTTCCTTCCTCTACCCCTTCACAACCTCATTTTTATTGTGCACTACATATATATTTTACTGCCTCCTTGTACCAATCTTCATGTGTTTAAAGAAGTAAGTAAATGATACACTAAACTATACTGAAATGTTCTGTGTGAAATATCTTGCAAACTAACCTCTCTAAACTATCTCTAGATTCATCACCTCTAATAAACGATTACATTCTACCTTCATATATATTTGTCTAAACTACCTACATAACATTTGAAGACAATATATGTTATATTCGTCTTCTTATAGAACATGATGGATGACCACTCTATAGATAATGCAATATGTGCCTGGTCCTACGTTGTAGCTGACTGACTGACTGACTGCAATATCGAAATAGTTAAATCACCCTCTAGGAAATCTAGTGAACCAATTTTTGTAATGCTCTGCAAAAGTTGGACAAGAGAATTGATCACATAAACAGACATTTCACGAGTTATTCAATGTTTGCAACGCATTTACAACACAGATAACTTTGGTGTTATAAAGAAGTATTCAACAAAATACTGAACAGATAAATGCTCATTGAACTGAACACCCAATTTTGAATTCTGAATCAAAATACAAGAGATATTTCACTAGAAACAAACTTCTATTTAATTATGCTAGTGACTGGTTAGTGAGTGTTTCGAAACATTATGAGCATGTTTTACTTATGCAATACTGAACAGTTGTCAAGTCTTATTTTGTCCATCATGTTATCTTACCCTTAAAATATAGAATTCTCAATGAATAATGGTGTAAATAGTGCAATATCCCTAACATACCCGAATAAATAGGAAGTGTGGATTGTTGCAACATGTCCCGTTTGAAACAATTAGTTCTTCTGTATTACAAGAAATTAAACTCTATCGATGTGGATAGTGTTTACTGTTTGTTGAGAAATGTACTACCTACAAAGTTATGAGTAATATGTGAATTTGCAAAACATTATTCGCCTGACGGTCGTGCATAGTTGATCACCATTTCGACCAAAGAACTCGTGTTACTTGTTGACAGTTACTAGGTTTTGTTTGTCCGAGATAGGAGGTTTTATAATCGTATTCACTTGATAGTATTTCCCGGAGTTTATATATTATTGTCACTTGCTTATGCTTGAGATAGTATTAACTGTAATACAATTGTTTCATCACAATTGATTCGTTACTATTTGACAATTCTATTTTGTAAACCTGTGAAGGTGTTTTGGCATGTGATTTAATATTTGTTCAAAATTATGGGTTTTGTGTTAGGCTTTAAATGATGATACGATTGAGATCAAGAATGATCGATTTAGTCAGTCTACAAAGTATGGACTGTCATTGATAAGAATTTCACATCGATAGGCCAAGTAGGTTACCTAGTCTCCGTGTTAATACTAGTCTTAGACACTTATTTTGTTTCCAGGAAAATATAATAAAGTCTCAAAAAAATCTCAGTTCTCATTCATCACTAAATTTCTGATTTTATCAAGTACAAATATTTATCAGAGTGAGTTTTTGTGGAGATTTTAATAATTTAATAGTTGAACTCATGAGTCGATTTAAGCTAGACTACCATGGAAAACCATGAAACACTAGACGGCCGTTTCATCCTAGTGCAGGACTCCAGCATTGCGCGCCCACGATCCTGCATCCGAGAACCTGACCCAGCACCTGCAGTCCCGCGTGCGAACACTTAACCTCTAGACTACTGAACCAACATTCAGCGGTGTTGATATCTCACTCCAACCAATACACGATATCGCCCGACCTTCCATCATTGTCTTCAGTGAGTAACTGAAAACACTGTTGGAATCCACTAGTCACGGCTTCGCACTAAAACTCCAGGAAACACACATCGAAGCCAAAACGACTCGTCCTTCATGTGAAGCCAGATTCATGGATCGGTCGATACGTATTTTATCCAGAAGAATTCGAGAGAATTACTCAACTTGGATGAAAAGAAGTGGAAATGGATCAATAAAAATTTATTAATGGAACACCTTGTGAACATGAGTAATTCTGTAGCGTGGTGTCGATTCGAAGTTGACTATGAGCACCACTACAGGGAAACGCATACCAAATAAATCAGAAGGCGAAGATTGAATGTAACCAGATATATTCATTGGCGATCTCGTGTTATCGAAAGGATACCGAGATCGTGCCAAAAGGGTACAAGTGGAATCAGCGGGCAAGAGTACGAACGTACGAGGTCACAAACCGCGGAAAAGTAATGGGGTAGGAATATGGCTGTCTTTAGCACAGTTAAACAAACGAGCACAGTAAAACAATCACTGGTAGAATTGGTTATATTAATGATTGTTTCCATTAAATCAATCGCGTTCTCTTGATAAAAGTAGGTCACTACAGGAGCCCCCCGCTAGAGAGGGTTTACACTTTCGATAAGTAGCGGTTTGATTCGTGGGACTGATCGGCAAACGTGCGATTGTAGAACGAAAGGATTGGCGGAACAGAAAGCGATTGTTGATACTCGAGTTGCCACCGAAGGTCTTTTACGGAGAACGGTACCAAGAGAAGTGTGCTGTATTTGTTGCTCGAGTTGGCATACCACACCAGAGTGGTTTGTATCCAGGATCTGAAGATTGCGTTCGTAGGGGTCCGGACCAGAAACGCTGCAGACGTAAGACGAAACCACGTTGAGCCAAGAAACCGGAAGCGACCCTGACAACCAGGTTCGAAACCATAGTATGCCAAACATTCCAAACCAAAATATCGACCGAGTGCGTTGACAAGAGCGTGGGTGATCAGGCCAGCTTTCGTCAAGGTTGACTGAAGTCGACAATACCAAACGGGTGATGGTCGGCGGCGTAGGCTCAGGATGCAAAAAAATCAAAAAAAAGAGAAGTGCAGCATGCATATAGTACAGGAATAGTCCTACACCGTATCGGTTATTGACTGTGCAGTTAGTCGCGAAAGCGTACGGGTAAGTGTACTCGGCGAACAGAACGTGGGACGGTAGTCTCGTTCGTATTTCGTGAGCCTGCAATCGCATCCGAAGTCAAGGGAAGCATGGTCTGCTGATCTGGACGTGAGAATGAGGTCTCTGATGTATCTAGCGTGGGACCTGAAGATGGTTTGAGGATCCCGCTAGTAGGTTTGATAGGTCTAGCATTGAATCTCTGGTTATCAGATAGGGCATTGTCATCGACGTGTGCTGGTTTGAGACGATCAATGCTGACGATCTCGACGCGGCCATGTCGATCAACATTGAAGGTCTTTTCGTGACGAGCGATCACGTGAGAAGGGCCTTCGCAAGTTTGTTGAAAAGGTTTGCGTACCGAATCTACTCGTATGAAAACATGTGAACAGGTAGATAACTCTCGAGGGAGAGCGACCTGTCGGTGTCGTATACGAGTTGACACCGGAGACAGCGTTCGCATAAATGCAGACAGTCGATGGAAGTAGTCTGATTTACCGAAATTAGGTCTGCTCCGTGGTGTGAAGAATTCCCCAGGCAGACGCAATGTCGTGCCGTATACAAGTTCAGCGGCGGAACATTGGATATCTGCCTTCAAGCTCGTTCTGATACCTAAGAAGACGAGTGGTAAGGTTTCGTACCAACTGTCATTTTCGTGTGCTCGAAGAGCAGTTTTAAGTTGGCGATGAAACCGTTCAACTAAACCATTTGATGCTGGGTGGTAGGCGGTAGTGCGTATGCGTTCCGTACCAAGCAGCCGGGTCAGTGAGAATAGTTATTTGGGGAAATTTCTCGAATAAAGTGTGGAATATATCGTCACGCAAATGAAAGACACCTAAGATTTGGTACGCGTACATCGGAGTCTATTATATTAATACTATTCTTATCGTTATCCGTCATGTCGAATATATTATATATTGAAAAATATTAATATGAAAATATACGACAGACGTGGATAGATAAGTAATAGACTCACCGCAATTGGCTTCTTTGGAAGAGTTGACCAGAGGTTGAGAAATGTTCGTACTTTTGGGTTCACCAACTGTAGCGTGGAGTCGAGTTGCGATTGACTATGAACACCACTACAAGAAGACTACGTGCCAGTTAGCCGATAAAATCCCCCGTAAGCCAAATATCAGGAGGCAGTTGATGGATGTAGTCGAGATTTATTTGTTGGCGATCTCGTGGTTTCGAAAGGATATCGCGATCGTGCCAAAGGAATACAAGCGTGGTTACCGGGTGTAACCGAACCCGTGCAAGGTCACAATCGAAAGATAAAGGAGCAGTAATAGGGCTGTCTTTAGCACAGTTAAACAAACGAGCACAGTAAAACATTCACTGGTACAATTGGTTATATTAATGATTGTTTCCATTAAATCAATCGCGTTCTCTTGATAAAAGTAGGTCACTACAATTCAATCAAAGTAGATTTTGCTTTCAAAGTCGTCTACAAATCAAGTAGAAAGCTGTCAATGGCAATTATATTTCGCATTCCTAGTATTGCCGATGCACTAGCTATACACCTTGAAGAATCGGAATCACTTGTCTGAAACAATCTGGTACAAACCCTTCCCCTATTATGGTCTTAATCTCTCGCAGTGCTTTTTTTTCTTTTATAATCTCTCACTACCATCTGCTTCCCTTCTATCTTCTCCATGGACCTTCCACCCCCAGCTGATTTGTTTCTGTTTCTATGATCCTCCAGATTACAGTTACTCACAATTTCAACATCTTATCTTATCCCGCTGAGCCTTTCCTTCCTAATTATAATCTCCTTATCTATCTGCTTGATGAATATTCATGTCCCAGAGTGAACATCAACTCTGAGATGTAGATACATCCAGCTGATTATTAGTTTCCTTGTTAAAACTAACGTTTTAATGCCTTCGTTTATGCATCCTTACTGTTACCATGTTTAGCAGAATCCAATTATCGTTATTACTGTGATTATTATCATTTTGAAAAAGAAGTGTATATTCTCGATTGTAAAGCTCTGAAAATGAATTCTCCGAAAAGTAAACTCTTGGTTTGTATATAAACCAGGTATGTTTCAAATATATGATTCATACAGTGGAAGCTGTTCTGGTGTTCTGAACTCAACAGGCAGGGCTAAACGGGAAAAGGATCAATAAGGACGCTAGGTTACTCGTCCCGGTCAATACATCACTGTTGTGGCACAGTGTTAAGATTGTTTTAGTCGTATTATGATTGGCTACCTTATCAAGTGATATATTAATCGATCATAAGTCATTACAGAAAGTACTATTAATAGAACACACAAGTTATGACATACTTTATTTCTCAAACTTGTGAAACAAAACAAAAGAAATGAAATAAATGTTAACTGTGAACAACATTCATTTGAAATGCATGTATCAACTTGTAACAGCAAATTCTAAAAAGCCACATAAAGCTGATTGGTAATTACTTGTTTACATGACTGAGATATCGGTCATAAGTTCAGCGTAATTTTTCACTCTGAGAATTCCATATTGTACTAATCACATAATGTTGAATAAAGCGATTATTATTATTATTGTGAATTAACATTAAAGCTTTGATAACGTTATATTCTGTACAAGAAGAAAGAAATTATAACCTGAAAAAAAATATTGAAATGTGTATGCTTGTAATATTACTCATTAGATGTTTATTTGTTTTCAGTTAACAATAAAGTAACTATAATGTGACTGGATTATTTCATTTGGAAATGAATTCACGAGGTAATGCTGTTAGAGGGAATATACAATATATAATGTTTAAAATATTGAAGCGTATAAATCATTTCTATTATTCTGTGAGCATTAAAATCAATACAGTTAATGTGTAAAATTGTTAGTGGCAACAAATGATAAACATTTCAGTCAGAGAGTAGTTTGTCCGAATACAAAAGAATAGTAGTCTAAGTTGTTTGATTCCATTACTAGATATTTAATACTGTTTCAGTGTCCAGTAAAATTTCAAGTAAAAATATATGAGTGAATCACTTTCATCACACAGTGATCTGTGTTAAAGAGGTTTCATTTCATTCTAAATTTTAGAACCTAATTATAATCAAATTATATTGTAGAATAATTTCCTGTTTGACCTCCATTCATTCAGATTACTCAGAATAAACTTGTCCCTAACTCTTCAATACAATTTTTGTAATCTCCATTTTAGAGCGAACTATTGTTATTCATTTGAGTTCCGAAAAACTGATATATTCATTTACCACCAGTTAAGCATCAACAAATAAAGAGGTTTCAGTGTCAAATAACATCAATACTGTACCTCCCGTACTAATACATCGATTTTTGCATTTTTAATAAATTCAGTGTCTCTGACTAGTTGAATTAATTGTTGGATTCGTTAGTAAATATTAATAATCCCACCAAAAATTTACTGGCTGCAGCGACCACATATTCATCATTCGTCAGGTTTTAGAAGACAAGAATGCTTATCGGCGTCCGGTGGTGGTGGTCTTTCTTGACTTAGAAGCAGCATTTGACTCGGTAGACCGCGAGATTCTGTGGCAATGTTTGTCATTGAAAGGCGTACCTCAGAGGTACATAAACCTTGTGAAGGCTTTTCTGGACATAACAAAGTTTTTCATAGACTGTAGGCTTCTTTTCCAATGAATGTAAGGAGATGTGCCACAATTTTATCACCATTAACATCTTTCTCGGTTATCTTACAGATTTCAAACCTTTTCAAATAAATCTCAAAAGCTTCCGAAGTTGAACGAATGACCAACTGTTCTATTACAGGCTCCATCGCGATGCCAATATGATAACTAGGAGCATTTGAATTATAGTACAAACTACGAATCCCAGAAATAACTCAACTTAAGCAAGAAGTACTAGATAAGCATGGACAAATTTATTGTATTTGAAATTCGAAATCAAGTATTCAATAAGCACAAATGAATCGTTAATTCATGCAGACACCACAAGAATATCAATATTGTACCTCCTGTACTAATACATCGATTTTGGCATTTTTAATAAATTCAGTGTCTCTGACTAGTTGAAATAATTGTTGAATTCGTTAGTAAATATTAATGATCCCACCAAAAATCTACTACTTAACACTTATGATCAAAATACTGACATAATTAGAATGAACTTCATGCAAATTTTAGAAAATAATTATAATGGAAGTTGACAGAAACTACATTTCACGGCGTTATTAGTTCTCTATTATGTTGTAAAGAAGACAGGTCAACAGGTTAGCAGGCCACATAATAGATTTCGATCCTCTCAATTAATTCTTCCATTTAGACACTAGTATCTATAATTGAAAACCACTAAATGAGGTGAGTGATTTCAAATATACAGAACACATTCAGTAGGGTTTATCGTCTATGCACCAGTGTTTGTTGATTCATTAAATTCCTCAAAATGATGTATATCCAGATACTTGATGTGTCCTAATATCCACTCGTTAGCTAACATTGATGTTTCATTACACTTGATGATTAGAATTATCATTAAAATCAATCATGAAACAAAGTCCTTGTTAAGAAGACTTTCAAAATTATGAATGCGTTTAGTCATTGTGTTGCAAATCAAGTTTACATAAATGAACTCGGGTTTCTCTGAACGTCAATCGAGAGAAATAAATTGATTTTAATTTTAAAAATATTTGATAGAAGTAACACGATCCGTTAGGGTGAGAATGAAACAAAAGAAGACAATAAGTAAGAGTCTGTTATTCACCGTGATCTGTCTCTGTTGTCATATGTGTATTGTAATCGAAAAGCTTTGATGTACCGTTAAGTCACAGATCTTATTATGTTTGTTTCTTGACTAGAAGTCATGAATATCAGCAACCGGAAATGAGAAAGTCTCATCAATACATTTACACCTGTTGAATAAATCGAAGCATGTCTAGATTCAGTGGCTCAGTGGATAATGAGTTTGAGTTTGAAGTGAAAGGTTCAGGATTTTAGTGCTAGTCTATATGAATGGTAGATCCAGATGACGAGTCCCAAATAATATGAAATATATGTTCTGAATTCAGCTGCTAGCCACATACCAAATGCAGTAAGAAAATCATTCTAAACAAAATTTGATATTGATTCTTTTCTCCTTTCGACACCTACATGTCTTGTAGTATATAATCGTAATTTTCATGTTCTAAGAAGCTTGAAAAGTTATGAGGACTCTATGATGATGACGGGACGCAAAATGTCTGAGCGTTACTTTTCCGGGGATACAAATGATAAGGTTCGAACAGGTAGGTAAATGAATTTTTGTCCGCTAAAGTTTATCCTGATAATGGATTATTTTTAGAAAAAAGAGCAATTGTAAGTTCAATTCGTATCTTTCATTCTGTAATACCAAACCCATATGTTTTGGAAACTAAAAGAATAAGGAATTCTCATTTGTGTTTTGTTGAACTGTACCTGTTTTGTGAAGTTGACTATATTTTGATTACTTCAAATACTAGTTGTTACTTTGAACTACACAATCATTTCCATTGATGTTATTGTAGTAAAAAGTTGACCCTTGTAAATGGCCTAGTTGGAATTATTTCTGTGAGAATTTCTCAGAAAAACAATAATCCTTTAGATACATTTTAGAGAGTGTTTATTTAAATTTTATTCCAACCAATGAGACAGTCAAATTCCTAATGACCAATTAGGTTATACAAATAGTTGCTATATAAATATACTCATCCATCAGTATGGTTTATTTAATTATACTGAACAGAACTGTGGAAATGAAGATTCTTGCAGTAAGTTAGGTTTATTATGATTTATACGACTGAAACCTTCACGTAATACAATTCATCATATTTTTCTGATATATTTCTGTCCAATTTTTCAACAATGCAAATGAAGTCAGTGATATCATGTTAATTTAATTGTATACGGTAACAATTAGTTATCAATACAAATTGAATGGAATTACGTGAAGTCATGAAACATGAGGAATTTATACTCCACCCAATATAATGTTACAAATACGTAATTTTTATCATTCGTAGAATCAAATTATTTGATCGCTGTCGTTTCCTTACTAAATCCGTTTAAATTCCTTCTTAGGTTTTCGGTATTATGTTAACTTATTTCTGTGCAGTAACGTTCGGAGCTGAAAGTCTTCACCGATGTAACAAAGATTTTGAGGCAACGATGGAATTTTGTTTCAAACAGAACAAACGTAATTCACGTGAGTGTTGGTAACAGATTATAATGAACTGCAATGTCAATACTTATCATCGATTCACAATGTCCAATGATGAACTTATTGTTTTGTCAACGCATTTTTATGCAAGATTTGTTAATTTGAAAGTGTTAGCTAAACAATATTGTGCATGACAATGAGCATGTGTTTGATTCACTTTCAAGTGACTAGTTTCTAATTGTAATAATTTCAGTATGTCAAGTTAGAGTTGTCATGTAGCTAGGAGTAAAACACGCCATCTCATCACCCTACAGTGAACATAGAGAGTTTCAAAACTGTTATACAACATAGAGTTTACTACTTGATGCATTATTTATTCTGACTATATTTTGTATGAACAACAATCCATAATAGTGTGTAAATGTACTGACGATCATAAATTTGAGCGTATTAACACATGTGGTCAATGTGAATCTTAAAATTCTCTGCATATATTATTCGGAGGCCATTTTTATTTATCCGTATAGTTTATATCATGTCTTTTGAAACGCCATTGTTTGTCTGTTTTTGTTTAGACACGTTCACGGACTTAAAGAGTTTGAGAAATGCTTGCATGGATGATATATTTTGCAAACCTAAAGCAAAGAATTGTCTTTTATCTGAACTTCAAGGTTCGGCATTCAGTAACTGTCCTTTACAAAGAACCTATATAAAATCAATAGATCGTATGTTCAGATAAACTTCTGGTCATCTCTTAGTTTATTATTTGAATTTGTAATGTACAGATAAATAAAGTCTTTATTTTATCAACTATGGTTTTTCTAAACAACAATTGCGGGTGATAAATTATAAACAATGGCTTCACCAAATTTTAGTGAAATAAAGCTGGGTTAATGGTTAATCATTTTTAGAAATTTCAGGTTATCTATTTGATGCATTCCTTAAAATAAATGTCTAAAAGTCTGGCTACTAAGCGCTTGATGTTCAACCCAAACTTTATTGGACATGTTTAATGAATCTTAATCGGCTCTTCTTTCTGTTCAATTAGTGTAACTGATTTAGCAGTTGCATGTAAATCTTTGCATACCTGTCGAACATGACTATATCAGTGCCCATACTGATTCATGAAAGATGTCTAACGTAACTGCGTAATAGGTCTCAAGTAGTGTGGCACTTCAAGTTCTCTTGACTGTCCACACAACATAGTTTTAAAAAAGATATAAGCGACATCTAACTCGCTAAAGATAAACATGTATCTTGTGATTGAATGACGATACATACAGGTTAGCAAATGAAGTAAATACTGAAAATGTTAATCAGTCAGCTTATGTGTCTGTGGTGAATAATTCCGATTTTAGAGCAAAGACCGTCAAACATAATAATTCAACTTTTGTATCTAGTATGCTTTAGACCTTCACCGAGTACTGGAAATTATTTATTTTACACACAATACATCCTATTCAGCTGTAAAAGAGATAGTGAGAATAGTGCCAGTTATGCAGTCCCATTATGTAATCTTATGCTTATTCAGTTTCCTTAATTTAATTGAAAAATAATCCTGTGTTTTTGTCTGTTGTGTAAAATGAATGGTGCTGTTGGTTGAGTGGTAGAATAAAATTGGATTTTCAACAAAAATCAAGTGTATCAAATAAACTCTAAAAGTCGAACGTCAATGGATGTATCGTTGTATGGTGCTAAACAATGATTATACTCGTAGTTAAAAAGTAATAAAGTTCACATACTTGAATAATTATCTCAGAAATCTGAAAATGCTTTACCTTATATTGTTTGAGTATTGAGAAGTATTTAACGTCTAATGAAGATGAGTAAATCATACAAGAGTTAGTTCTGATTAGTAGATTGTCCCAAAACACTATGATATGCATACTGTTTGTCAAGTTAACTTACCGTCAAGATCTCTTCACAGTTATACTCAATTAAAACCGGTGTTCTCATAATTCAGTTACTAATTTTTATTATCAAGTAATACAAAGTAGGAAGTAAAAACTAATCATTTATTAACGAGTGACAACTGGGCCATTGTGATAATGTACATGGAAACAATGATATATTTGATAACAGGTTACTGAAATTCAAGTGAATTGCAATTAACCAAACATAGTTCTATTTATCATCTTGAGCATAGCATGAAAAAGATTTGAGAACAATAACAACAATTCATTTTGTCTTATCTGGTCCTCATCAGCTGCTTACAACCTGTAACATTTGAGAATGATAATTACAAAATCGGTTTAGATTACTTGGATGAAAATGTCTAGTTAAAAGTTACTTTAAAGACTTATTAGTATAGTATAGCAAAGGTATGAATACATTTAACAAACTGAATAAAATATTGTGAATGTATATCTCATATAAAAAACATTCTACAACATTCATAATAATAAACGACCTAAGGGATAGAAACAAGTGGTTACGGAAGCAGTAAACACTGAGATCAAGTAAGAATAAAATGAGTCAAGCCCAATTAATTTATATAAGTCCAATAATCCAGAAGACTGTCAAAACAAAACGATACATTCATGTGATTAATTACATTAAAGAGTTGGGCAGAATTTTTTGGTGTAATGGAGGAATATTTATCACGAAAGCAAAGAAAGACTAACAACCATCTCCTCTTGAACACATTAATCAGGCGCATAACACCTGATATCAGTGGCCTCGGAAAACTTCGGAAAACCGGAAACTGGGTGTTTATTAATCACCTTGAAATATTGTAAGCGGTTGGTTGAACTGATGTCCTATATCCAACAGATGTTTAGTAATCGCACTGTTTAATTTTGTTCTCTCTCTTGTTCGAAAGCCTTTCGGAACATATTCGAACGATCTAAGATATGTCCTCCATACGACTAATCAGCTAGTGCAGCTATTATGGCAGATACTCGTAAATTTATAAACACAGTTGGAAGTAACATTACCTTATAACTAACTAGAGAAAAACTATTGAAATCCAGGTAAAAACTATTTCAAGTACTTTCTGGTAAACCAAACATTACACCGTCCCATCTTCCGTTCGTTGTATTGCAATTTTAGGAAATTGCGACATGTCATTGTTTTCGTGTTCCACAGTAAATTGTGTGTTGGGACGAGTACTGTTAAAGAGTGCTGACAAGTGGATTGATTGCATGGTGTTTATTATGGTTGGCAATAAACGTGTCATCAACACGCTTAGAGTATTTCGTCATTTCGTTAATTGCTTGTTTAAACTCCATGTTTTCAAGGCAATCCTTAAAAATATCCACTATAATTTGACCTAATGGAGCCGATAAATACTCACCTCGATAAGTCCGACACCTTGACTATATATCACAGTTCACAAGCGATATACGACATGTCAAAGGTCAGGACAATCAGGCAGCAGATGCTTTATCCAGACTAGAAATGAACGTGTTACAGCAGTCTACAGTAAACTTCGAGACGTTGAGACACGAACAAGAGCAGGATCTTACTTACTTACGCCTGTTACTCCTCGTGAAGGAGCATAGGTCGCTCACCAGCATTCTCCATCCAACCCTGTCCTGGGCAATCCTTTCCAGTTGTTATTCATCCTTTTCATATCTGCTTCTATTTCCCGACGTAATGTGTTCTTTGGCCTTCCTCTTTTCCGCTTCCCTTCAGGATTCCAAGTTAGAGCTTGCCTCGTGATGCAGTTTGACGATTTGCGTAATGTATGTCCTATCCATTTCCATCGTCTTTTCCTTATTTCTTCTTCAGCTGGAAGTTGGTTTGTTCTCTCCCACAAAAGGCTGTTGCTGATGGTATCCGGCCAATGGATGTTGAGTATCTTGCGTAGACAGCTATTTATAGATACTTTTACCTTCTTGATGGTGGTTGTAGTAGTTCTCCAAGTTTAGAGTTCCGTACGGTAGAACTGACTTGACGTTCGTATTGAAGATTCTCACTTTGATATTGGTTGAAAGTTGTTTTGAGTTCCATATGTTCTTCAATTGGAGGAATGCAGTCCTTGCTTTGCCAATCCTCGCCTTTACGTCTGCATCCGATTATCATTATTTATGATGCTTCCCAGGTACGTGAAAGATTCCACATCTTCCAGAGTTTCGCCATCAAGGGTGATTGGATTGCTGTTCTCCGTGTTGTGTTTGAGGACCTTGGTTTTCCCTTTGTGTATGCTGAGGCCTACTGATGCAGAGACTGCTGCTACATTGGCTGTCTTTATCTGAATCTGTTCACGTGTACGTGATAGGAGGGCTAGGTCATCTGCGAAGTCCAAATCGTCTAATTGATTCTGAGCTGTCCATTGTATTCCGCGTTTTCCCTCAGATGTCGAGGTCTTCATAATCCAGTCGACCACCAGAAGAAAGAGGAAGGGGAAGAGTAGACAGCCTTGTCTGACTCGGATCCTTACTTGGAATGCATCTGTCAGCTGTCCTCCATGCCCAACCTTGCACTGTAGTCCGTCGTATGAGTTCCGGATAATATTGACAATCTTCTCAGGAACTCCGTAGTGTCGAAGAAATTTCCATGAAGTCCTCCTATCCACACGGTCAAATGCCTTTTCATAATCAATGAAGCTGATGTACAGTGTTGAGTTCCACTCAACTGATTGTTTGACGATGATCCGTAGTGTCGCAATTCGGTCTGTGCACGACCGATCCTTATGAATCCAGCTTGTTGATCTCGAAGTTGGGCGTCTACTGAGTCTTTCATCCGGTTCAGCAACACTCTGTTGAAGACTTTCCCTGGTATTGACAGTAGTGTAATGCCTCTGTAGTTTTCACATTTGCTCAGATCTCCTTTCTTTGGAATCTTGACGAGGTGTCCTTCTTTCCAGTCCATCGGCACTTGGTCCTCCTCCCAAATCTTTTTGAATAGAGGGTAAAGCATGCTTGTGGTTACTTCGACGTCTGATTTCAGTGCTTCAGCTGGTATGTTGTCGGGTCCTGCTGCTTTCCCGTTCTTGATTTGTCTGACGGCCATTCTAATTTCTTCCTTCGTTGGTGGGTTGACATCTATAGGAAGATCCGTGTGTGCTGCTTCGATGTCCGGTGGATTCATTGGAGCCGTCCTATTCAGGAGTTCCTCGAAGTATTCTACCCATCTGTTACGCTGTTGTTGAATTTCGGTGATTGGCTTGCCTTCTTTGTCTTTGACCAGCCTCTCTGGTTTATTGTAATTCCCTGCTAGTTTCTTCGTTGTATCGTGAAGTTGTTTCATATTTCCTTCTCTAGCAGCTTTTTCTGCCGTCGTTGCTAGTTCTTCCACGTATTTCTTCTTGTCAGCTCTAATGCTCCTCTTCACTTGTTTGTTTGCTTCTATGTATTCAGCTTGTGCTTGGACTTTCTCTGCTCGTGTTCGGCTGTTGTTAATTGCTGTCTTCTTGTTCTTCCTTTCTTTGATCTTGTCCAGTGTTTCTGTAGAGATCCATTCCTTATGATGGTATTTCTTTAGACCCAGAACCTCTTGACACGTTGAAGTTAATGCTTCCTTGATGCCTTTCCAGTTGTCCTCCATGGTAGTTTCTTCTTCCTTCAGTAGATCTTGAAAGGCTTGGAATCTGTTGTTGAGAGCTATCTTGAATTCATTGAGTTTGTCAGTATCTCGAAGGAAGGCTGTATTGAACCTTTGTATTGCTGTTTGTCCACTTGTCCAGTTCTTTTTTAGCTTCAGTTTTAAATTGGCTACAACTAGGTGGTGATCTGAAGCTACGTCAGCTCTTCTCCTGGTTCTCACATCTTCCAATGTAATTCGAAATTTTTTATTGATAAAAATATAATCTACTTGATTCTCTGTGGTGTGGTCCGGTGAGATCCATGTAGCTTTGTGTATGTGTTTTTGTCGGAATATTGTGCCACCAATAGCCAATTTGTTGAATGCACACAAATTTGCAAATATCTCCCCATTTTAGTTTCTCTCTCCCAGTCCATGTCGTCCCATAATATCTTCATATCCAGTGTTGTCTATTCCGACTTTGGCATTTAGATCTCGCATCAGAATGGTGAGGTCCTTTCTTGAGCATTTCTCTATGATTGACTGCAGCCGCTCGTAGAATTGATCTTTAATGTCGTCGTTGCTATCATTGGTGGGTGCATAACATTGGATAATATTCATTAAGATCCCCTCCTTCTTTGTTTTGAATGATGCTTTGATGATTCTGGATCCGTGGGATTCCCATCCTACAAGTGCATTTCGTGCTACTTTGGACAGCATTAGAGCAACTCCCTGTGTGTGTGGAGCATTTTCCTCTTCGTGACCGGAGTATAGCAGCATCTCTCCCGTAGCTAGCCTTTTCTGTCCAGCTTGGGTCCAGTGGGTTTCGCTGATTCCCAGTACTGCCAAGTTGTATCTCCTCATTTCCGTTGCTATTTGGCTGGTCTTCCCGGTTTCCCACATTGTTCGAACGTTTCATGTACCTATAAAAATTGTTGCTCTGGTTGTTAGAAGGGGCATCGGCCTCGTGGCTTCCGAAGGAATTCGGCTTTCACCATGAAGCGTAATAATTATTCTAAATGAAGACCTTCTAACTCCCAGGGCAGAGTTAAAATGGTTTGGATTATTTTTTCTGGTTAGCGTTTTTTTGGCGAGTTAGTTTTCTACGGGATGGGGTCGCTAACCCCATGCCCAACCCTTCTCCTTTACCCGGGCTCTAGAAGAGCTATAGGCGGAGTTACTGGTGAAATCAGAAGATCAGAATTCTGACAAATTATATCAATAGTTTCAAGAGGTGGTATTTTGATAAACAGGGATATTACGTTAAAAGATACCATGGACTAAACAGAAACACCCATACAACTTAGTTTGTCAGCAAATTAGAATGAATCTCTAGACATATATGTTGCTAATCTCTGACGGACCGGTTCCCTCTTATCTGTTAGCCAGTGAGAAACTTTGTGACATGGTGAATTGTTCATTGACTGAATAGGTTTAAAGAGAACAACATGTTTGTGTACTTTTGGTGGATGTGAACATCGAGGTCTTTGAACATCCTGAGTAGAATTAAAATGATTTTCTAAGTAAGAAGTTCTTTACACATACTTGTGATTCATTATTCTGTTGAATCAGATAAATGCTTGTTAAATGTATGTACCTCTAATCTCTAATGATTGTTTAGGATTGATATTATCTTAGAGATGTAATCATCTGTGTTCATTAGTTTCAGTAGCTTTATTATTTTATTTATATGAATCTTATCTATAATATGGCGAGAAATAATGAACACTCCTTTTACTCATCTAACATATTAGTTAGACGTATGTTTCCCTAACTCCGTAACAGAATTCTACTTAAGCCTGTTAACCCTCATGGGGGAGGATAGTCTGCTATTCAGCATTCCCCAACACAATCTGTCCTGGGATTTTCATTCTACTTCTAACCGATTGCTGCTCATTCTTCTCATATCTGTCTCCATTTATGTTCATTGGTCTTCCTCTTTTCCCTTGGCCTTGACGATTCCATGAGAGGGCTTGCCATATGATGCAGCTGGGTGCTTTTTTCAACGTGTGTCCTATCCACTTCCAACACTTCCTCCTGATTTCTTCGTCCACTACGATCTAATTTGTTCTCTCCTACAGCAGGTTGTTGTTGATAGTGTCTGGCCAACAGATCCGAAGTGTTTTGAGTAGACAGCTGTTAATAAACACTTGTATATTCTGGATGATGGCTTTCGTAGTTCTCCAGGTTTCCACCCCACACAGTAGAACTGTTTTGATATTTGTATTGAAAATTCTGTCCTTGGTACTGGTTGACAGTTGTTTTGAGTTCCAGATGTTCTTCAATTGTAGATATGCTGCTCTTGCTTTGCCGATCCGCACCTTCACATCTGCATCAGAACCACCGTGTTCATCAATGCTGCTGGCCAGATATGTAAGGGTTTTTACATCTTCCAAAGCCTCTCCGTCAATTGTGATTGGATTGGTTCATGCTGTGTTGTATCGGAGAATCTTGCTTATCTGTTTGTGTTGAGACATAGTGCTGCTGAGGCTGCTGCTACCTTGGTCGTCATTTCCTGCATTTGTTGTTGTGTGCGATAGAAGAACCAAATCATCTGCAAAGTTTAGATCGTTCAGCTGCATCCTAGATATCCACTGTATCCCATGCTTCCACACAGATGTTGACGTCTTCACGATCCAGTCGATCACCAAGGGAAAGAGAAAGTGTGAGAGTAAACAACTTTGCCTGACACTGGTCTTTTCTGCGTTATGAACTTATTACCCACAATCATAAATGGACCCTGATATGATATTTGGAATAGTTTATAATCTCTTTTAAGTATCATTTATGATATTGACAATTAATTATTTGATTTACGGTGATTTATCTATTTAAAATATCAGGTAACACAAATAGTGTTTCATTATTTGTATACCAAGTTAAAAGTAACATTTTAATAATGACTATTATAGATAAAATAATTTCGTTGATTAAATAGATTTGTATATTTTTCTTGATTTATTTTGATGAATTAATTAATAGAGAGCATCATAACAACATAATTTTGACAGACCTGTTATTCTTGATCACAATGTAACCATTGACAACAAATCACCTAAAATTATATAAAATATATGAAGATGAGTCCAGTTTACTCAACAACAACAACAACAACAAAAATCAGTACCATAAAAGCTTTAGTTTATTGAAACATTAACTTTAAGTTAACTCAATTTTAAAAAAAAAGAAATAAAGTGGATATTTTATTAAATTTCAGAAATCAAGTATTTACGGAATATTGAGTTCAAAAGAGTTATGATGTTTATAAGTTAGATCATTTTCATTACTTCGATTTGTAGTGGCATGAATTATTCCCTTGTTGATATTTCAACTGAAATCCGATCAGTCTTGTTTGACATATATAAATCTTGTGTGGTTTACCTTAATGTAACCATTATAACACAAGTTTATGTAAAATAGAATGACCTCAATCATTTTCACTACTGTTGTTTTGTGCGCTGATCGATCTGATTCAGTATTTGAAAAATGGTGAATGTCTGAAGTGTTTTGTAGATTTCTGAAATATTATGTTATCTATGTGTGCTTGGGAATGTGTTGATCATGAGGCTCAGATATTCAACTATTAGTTAGACAAAATTTTCCAAGGTTGATCTATTGCCATTTGATAAACATCTGAAATAAACTTGCACTAACCTGTAACTTTAATAAGTTTTCAAAAATTAGATTGAAAACAAGTCACTATTATTACTAAAATAAGAGTTTTTCAGTTTATAAGGATACATTATTTTAGATTGAAGTATCTAAAATATCCTTTTGTACATCAGGATATAATTTAGACTAGTTAAAGAATACCATAAACCGAATTATTCCATAAAAAGTATCTTAACTTTAGATCCGGTCCTTGGTTTATTATAGTAGCGGCGTAATTTAGTTCAGCCGAATTCATATATCTAATCGATTCATGGAAAACTTATCTTCAATGAATTTTTATCATCCTACTAGTGTAGTTTTAATCACTTTAGTTGGGTATTGACCACAGAATCAAATTTAATCAAGAGAGCTATACCATTATGGACCACAGATATTTAATAAATAAACCACTGATAAGATATTGCCGTTTCGTCCTAGTATGGGACTCTTCATCAGTGTGCATCCACGATCCCACCCCACGCGGGTCCTGGGTCTGAATCTCCTAATTCACAAAAAATATTTTCTTTTGTAATTGCAAAAGCCATTCAAAATAAACATTTTGTCTCCTAAATAGTTTAATCCCCAATGTAAGAAGGACAAGCTGTATCTATAATTTTGTGACTAACAAAGGTTAAGTGGTTATAATTAGCTTTATGTTATACGAAAGTATAGTCTAAATTTTGCCAGACCATTCCTTTATTGGATTAATACCATAATTCATATTTGTAATATGTTACCAATAATTTTTAATTATTACTTATTAGTAATAAATTGAATAGATTAAATTCACGACAAAATGCATTCGTTAGAAAATCAGAACTACTCATCTATTCTCTAATTAAATAAAAGCATCGTATCCTTAATATTTTCAATGCAATCGTTATCATAACATGAGTAACATTTAATCTCTTCTACCAGTCTAAGAGCATGGTTTTATAGCCGTTTAGTAGGCGATCATATAGAACAGTATTATTGTCATCATTATCAATGACACATCATTATACGTTATTTATGTATTATGTAATGAACCTGATAAACATATTAAACAACTTTAACACAAAGGTTGCTACTTTCCATTGGTCCTATTAATCAGTCAAAATATCTGATCGTGAAGGATAACTCTTCACTTCCGGCTGTAATAACTGGTAATTTTACCTGTGTCTTACAACCAAAACTTATATATCATTTTAAAAGTTTCTGATGGCCAAATGTCGTCAAATATGGCATATAGTTCAGTTAAAAAATGTTTAGTTTGTTCACATTTTTAGTGTTGGGAGAAGCTCTTATATGACTACATGCACTGAAAATATATGACTGACTTTTGTCATGGACATGCTAATGTTGATTGACCACCGAATAGTAACCTATTTCGTGTTCGTCTAGTTCCATAATACTAACCGAATTTCATAGATCAAGCTTTCTGCTGACTGCCCTCAATCACCTAACGTCAGAAACATGCTAATAGACTTAGTAACAAATTATTTCAACATAATATTGTTGCGGACATAATTAAAATGATTCTAATCATCTGACTGCTTTTCATTGAAACAGGTCTAACATACAACTACTCCTACCTGTCTACTGAGCTTCCACGTATCCTACGGTCATACTTCTTACTGTCCACAACTATGGTATATCTTCTTTAGCGAAATTTAACTTGTTTCTAATGCGGACGTACTATTCCCCAAATCTGACAGAATTGTCACCGTACATCGTTCTCCCATTCATCAATATAAAAACGTATGTTAGCTATTATTCATAAATACAAACTTTGCTTTTTCCCTATTGTATACATTTCAGTAAGTATGACGGTGTTCTAGTGGCAGTCCTACCGTCGAAGATAATGCTCGATATGCAATCCTCTGGGACGACAATCGTAGAACATGTCTAAGCCACCGGAGTCGATATTTTAAGATAGTGACACTGAATGAATTATCGTCGCTGTGCCCGAACACACGATGCCGAGTCTCTGCATTACTAACATCGTGTTGCCACTAGATTTCAGCAATCCTTCAGATACAACGATGATCAACTCGGATAGGCCAGGCTCACACCGACGCGTTGTAGTTCCGACTAACATCACAGAGGCGCCAAAGATTGGCATGAGCCGCTTTGGCTTTCACTATACATTAATTGATCTAATCATTCATGCCACCACCAGCACTTACGCAGTTACCCGGATACACGAACTTCTCGACAACTATCTGCTCACTACCTAGAGTGAGTGCAGCATCAGGGTCCTACCAGTCGTGTAAAAGTACTTCGCACTTCAAAGGTGCAAAGCATATGTCATACCCATGGGTACTGATTAAGTGCTGATTGCATGGCTTGCGTATCCTCGTACATTAAGACAATATCATCTGTATTCTTCATGTCAAGTAGTCTCTCCAGACGACAGATCCACACCACCATTACTTACATCCATCAGAGCTGTTTCCAGAATGTCATTGATGGCAAGGTTGAAGAGGAATGGTGAGATTGGACGACCCTGTCTAACCCCACTGTTTGGATGAAACAATGGAGAGAGTTGGTTGTATTCCCTCACTACGCTTGAGGTGTTTGCATCTAGGGTTGTCGAGATGTTACTAAACTTCACAGATACACCCTTCTTCAATAGACAATCCCAAAAATCGTCTTGTCCAACAAATCGAAGTCGGCCCTAATGTTAAGAACACTACGACTGTTGACCCGTGATAACTATGACAGTGTTGTTGTGGCAGTCCTACCGTTTTCACTTTCTTCATATAAGTGAGACAAACTCAAAGAATTCTTTCTGGCTGTATTTTTGTTGACTGAACTGTTTCACTTATTATTATTATTATTATTATTATTATTATTATTATTATTATTATTATTATTATTATAATCAAAGAGGGGTATTGTGGAGATTGTAGTAATTTAATGATTGAATACATGAGTCGATTGAAGCTAGACCAACATGGAAAACCTGAAAGCACTGGACGGCAGTTTCATTCTAGTATGGGACTCCTCAGCAGTGGGAATTCACAATCCCGCCCCGTGAGATTAGAAACCAGGACCCATCAGCTTCGCGCGCGAGACTATTCTTCTTATTATCATTTCACTTTCAAACATTAATTTCTATACATCTTTCTTCTGTTTTCACTATACTTACCTCCCTTTCTCTACCCCTTCACAACCTCATTTTTATTGTGCACTACATATATATTTTACTGCCTCCTTGTACCAATCTTCATGTGTTTAAAGAAATAAGTAAATGATACACTAAACTATACTGAAATGTTCTGTGTGAAATATCTTGCAAACTAACCTCTCTAAACTATCTCTAGATTCATCACCTCTAATAAACGATTACATTCTACCTTCATATATATTTGTCTAAACTACCTACATAACATTTGAAGACAATATATGTTATATTCGTCTTCTTATAGAACATGATGGATGACCACTCTATAGATAATGCAATATGTGCCTGGTCCTACGTTGTAGCTGACTGACTGACTGACTGCAATATCGAAATAGTTAAATCACCCTCTAGGAAATCTAGTGAACCAATTTTTGTAATGCTCTGCAAAAGTTGGACAAGAGAATTGATCACATAAACAGACATTTCACGAGTTATTCAATGTTTGCAACGCATTTACAACACAGATAACTTTGGTGTTATAAAGAAGTATTCAACAAAATACTGAACAGATAAATGCTCATTGAACTGAACACCCAATTTTGAATTCTGAATCAAAATACAAGAGATATTTCACTAGAAACAAACTTCTATTTAATTATGCTAGTGACTGGTTAGTGAGTGTTTCGAAACATTATGAGCATGTTTTACTTATGCAATACTGAACAGTTGTCAAGTCTTATTTTGTCCATCATGTTATCTTACCCTTAAAATATAGAATTCTCAATGAATAATGGTGTAAATAGTGCAATATCCCTAACATACCCGAATAAATAGGAAGTGTGGATTGTTGCAACATGTCCCGTTTGAAACAATTAGTTCTTCTGTATTACAAGAAATTAAACTCTATCGATGTGGATAGTGTTTACTGTTTGTTGAAAAATGTACTACCTACAAAGTTGTGAGTAATATGTGAATTTGCAAAACATTATTTGCCTGACGATCGTGCATAGTTGATCACCATTTAGACCAAAGAACTCGTGTTACTTGTTGACAGTTACTAGGTTTTGTTTATCCGAGATAGGAGGTTTTATAATCGTATTCACTTGATAGTATTTCCCGGAGTTTATATATTATTGTCACTTGCTTATGCTTGAGATAGTATTAACTGTAATACAATTGTTTCATCACAATTGATTCGTTACTATTTGACAATTCTATTTTGTAAACCTGTGAAGATGTTTTGGCATGTGATTTAATATTTGTTCAAAATTATGGGTTTTGTGTTAGGCTTTAAATGATGATACGATTGAGATCAAGAATGATCAATTTGTCAGTCTGCAAATCATGCAAAAAATGCCAACCAGATTAAACAAATTTAACCATCTCAACTCTGCCCTGAGATTTGAAGGAAGATTTATGACGTCTCAGGATGAAAGCCGAGATTCTTCAGAAGTCACGAGGCCGATGTCTTTTCTAACAACCAGAGCAACAGTTTTTATACTTATACCTATAAGCTTTGAAAACGAGTTCCACGAAGAGAGATTTTTTTGCTGAACCAAGGTTACATACTTGATGTATCAATGAGTTTATTCCGTTTAGTTTATGAATTAGACGTAATGAGAAAACTATCTTGTCATAATGTTAATATTTTCGATCTCACTTTATTGGTTCGTATGGTGATATAATCTCCGTATTGTAAATTAAAGCGCCTACAGACTAAACTGGCCATTTACGCTTTCTAAATTAAATGACAACATAATAAAAGTTACTCGTATAATCTTCAAGTATTTTACGATATGACTACATATGAAATTGTTAATGATAAATCAGACATAGACTGGTTGGCTTTGTTCCTTTATGGAAGCTAGAATGAACTAATATGTACCTAAAACGGACTGTGAATCATGAAACCATGTACGCATTTTTCTGAGACAAGTATAAAGGTATCGAAGCGTAATTCGACTAGTGAAGTTGAGAAGTCATCTTCGTATGGTTGTTTAAATACATCAATGCTTTAAACAGTCCATTCAGAAATTCCAACAGAATAGACCTGGAACGGCCATAATATTATTTTGAGCAAGAGATTTACTTCCGAATCACACATAGAATACTTTCATAATATAGAGCATGCTCATAACTAAGATAGTCGGTTCAGCTTGAAGGTTTCTAATTGATGCATCATGTGAATAAAATTAATTACAGAATGACATTACTAAATTAAAAACTGTCTATATGTGAACAAACTGATTATTACTGGATCATAAAATTTAATGGACTATTTCATATTCTAATAATGAATTTCATAAGACAATCTCTATCAATTAAAGAATTGTGGAAATTATCATTTTACTATAAAATCTATGTCATCACGTTCAAATTTAATCTTTTCAATTCATCTTCATCGTACAAGTAAGAAATAAAACCAAACTTTTAAACAGTAGTTTGCGTCTAGATGATACTTCTCGATAGGAAGAGAAGCTTTTCTTTGAAATATTTTAGTGATAACAAAAATCTTAGTTGTGACAGACAAACAAAGTGATTTAGCTTCAACTAATATTGAATCAATATCCAAACTTTCGAGTAAGTTGATTTAAATTTTGTAAAGTATGATCAAACTACTTGTAAATGAAAATTATGCTACCTTTTGATTGCTTTCAATGATTTCTAACTTCCATATAACCATGTCATTCTACTCAGTAATTTAGAGGTCGATGATATACTTCACACATTAGATATTTAGTATTTTTAAGGCATCTATCTAATCACCTTTTCTACAAAAAACCCCGTTAATTGACATAATTTGATAAAATTTTAATGTCAAATCATAGTATAACAGACAACACATTGTACATGACAATCCATTTCCAGTACATTCACATATATTAATATACATGTTCTGGAACTAACTTCATATTTCAATGTTTTCGTAATACACTTTTGATATCCTCAAGTAAACAACTAATCATAAATATTTCAACCTAAACTAAAATGAATGAAAATTGCTTCGATTTGTAAAACTTCTGTGTAAATACCAACAGTATATACATTATAAGTGAATGGAGTTGTAATGCGAGTCTCCAAGTACTATTTTTCCATAATTCTTGTTCCTTCCAAGATATATATATATTTATACATATATAGCTTCAAAATACCTTGTTGAATCACTTTTCATATTTTCACGAGAATAGGAATCACTATTGAACGAACGCAAGTTTGATGGACCCTGAAATTGTATTTCGTCATCACGACTGAGCAAAGTATTGAAAAGTTTCATCGACTGGATGTCAAGTTCCTCCACTGCTTCGTAGTTAACACACGCAGTTCTAGCATACTTGAAAGGAACAGTTCGGCATTCTTAACAGCTCTCTTACCAGACCCGGTATGTTAATCCGGACCTTTGTTGCTACCTTGACGTGGTGGTCGGGCTTGACTATTGTGATGGACCAATCGAACTCTACTGGCTAGAACAATCGTTCCTCAAGGTCCTACCATGCCAGGCAGGTCGGCTGAAGGATGGCAAGACCAACAGTAATAAACCCAGGGGCAGAAGGAGAAGTCGTACTGCTGACTGTACAGAGGTGTGACAGCAGTAAGGTGTTTCCTTCAGACAACCAGCATGACAGCGATGCTGCCTTCCCACAAGGAGGGGTGGGGTTAGAAAATGTTGACCCTAAAAGTTCACACCTCGCCTTATATCACGGATATCCGTCTCCGGCAGTTAGATCTCAACAAGTACGGAGCTAACACGAAAATTACCCACAAAAGGTCGTGTATGACCGACTTCAAGCAGTTGTCCCTTGGGCAAGTTACCGTGTTAGGTACCTCATAGCTTGTGATGAATTCTCTTCAGCAGGTGATAATTATTAGGAATCGTTTTTGGTAAAGCCTTCCCCACGATGTCAAAAAAATTTGAACGCTTTTCATACTAATGCCCAATCTTAGTATCATGTTTCATCAGACATAGTGGTTATAGCAGGTGACTTTAATGCCCAAGTAGGTAGCTTAAACCAAATAGGAAGACATTTTGGTGGGTAGTTTAGGATCCCGAATCAGCGAACAGATGATGGTGATCATCTGCTGCAACTGTGCCCAGATAATCGTTTATTCTTAGCAAACACTAATTTTAAGCATAAGAAGAAATACCGTCTAACATGGCGAACTCTACACCAAATCAACGATGGACTCAAATAGATCATATTGCCATCAGTCATCGTTGGAGAGGGTCGATAGAAGACTGTTTCACGTTCTGGAGTACATGATAAATACGAGAACGCATTTACTTGCACTTCACTGGAGGTAGAATAGCCACAGTAAGAAGACCCACTAGAATTGAATTGAGTGACGAGAAAGCCGAAAGTAGATTCCAGGAGTAATTGAGGTCACACTTAGGTAGTTCTGAAAACGAAGCTGACCTAGATGTCGCTTGTAAAGATATACGAACAGCTGTGGAAACAGCTGTTAGTTATTTAAACCAAATGGTTACAAAAAGCCAATGGATTTCTTTCAAGTCTATTGCATTGATAGATTCTTGTAAACTCATCCCACCAGCCTCTGAACGCGATAAAGAGAGAAAGCAAATCAGATCTATGTTAAGCAAAAGTCTAAGGAAGTTGGACTTAATCGCATCTGACTGGTCACAATCACTAATTGTCTTAATATATAAGAAGGAATCAAAATCGTCCTGTGACAACCAGAGGGACTAGTTTGACTAATATGGCATCTAAAATACTAGCCTCGATAATTATCGGACGCCTAATCAAGACTCGTGAACTGCAAACACAAGAAAATCAAGCTGGCTTCAGACATCGTCGTGGCTGCAGCGACCACATATTCATCACTCTTCAGATTCTAGAAAAAAGGCATGCTTATCGGCGTCCGACAATGGTGGTCTTTCTTGACTTAGAAGCATCGTTTGACTCCGTAGACCGCGAGATTCTGTGGCAGTGTCTGTCATTGAAAGGCGTACCTCAGAAGTACATAAACCTTGTGAAGGCTTTTCTGGACATAACTGTTGGGGTGATCAAGAAAATTGCTTGCGAAAGACAAGCAAGCATCAGGAAACACCAAGAAGCGTTTCATCAAATCAGCGTTCACTTGGAGTTTTTGCCAAAAATATCAAAGAAGCGAATCGTCTCATGCAGAGGCTCTGATTGGTTGGCTGCTAAAGTGCTACTATTTTTAGTAGCATTTCCAGAATCTTCTGGCGACCCAAGGACATTTAAAATATTATGAAAACCCTGTATTTTCTGTATTAAAATGAACCTTGGAGTAAACTACTTCTCGCATACTTTGAGTCTTCTATCTCGTGTTCAGGTCGCTGCGTAGTTCTAGCTTGAGGGTTACAGAATAGCTTAGGAGACGAATATAGCGTTCAATCTGCAAGACTTATCAATAACAAAGTTTTTCATAGACTGTAGGCTTCTTTTCCAATGAATGTAAGGAGATGTGCCACAATTTTATCACCATTAACATCTTTCTCGGTTATCTTACAGATTTCAAACCTTTTCAAATAAATCTCAAAAGCTTCCGAAGTTGAACGAATGACCAACTGTTCTATTACAGGCTCCATCGCGATGCCAATATGATAACTAGGAGCATTTGAATTATAGTACAAACTACGAATCCCAGAAATAACTCAACTTAAGCAAGAAGTACTAGATAAGCATGGACAAATTTATTGTATTTGAAATTCGAAATCAAGTATTCAATAAGCACAAATGAATCGTTAATTCATGCAGACACCACAAGAATATCAATATTGTACCTCCTGTACTAATACATCGATTTTGGCATTTTTAATAAATTCAGTGTCTCTGACTAGTTGAAATAATTGTTGAATTCGTTAGTAAATATTAATGATCCCACCAAAAATCTACTACTTAACACTTATGATCAAAATACTGACATAATTAGAATGAACTTCATGCAAATTTTAGAAAATAATTATAATGGAAGTTGACAGAAACTACATTTCACGGCGTTATTAGTTCTCTATTATGTTGTAAAGAAGACAGGT
The DNA here is from genome assembly GCF_000699445.3 of Schistosoma haematobium. Lineage (NCBI taxonomy): Eukaryota > Metazoa > Platyhelminthes > Trematoda > Strigeidida > Schistosomatidae > Schistosoma > Schistosoma haematobium. The sequence continues at coordinate 38,966,371 of NC_067196.1, read as the reverse complement.
CAACAGGTTAGCAGGCCACATAATAGATTTCGATCCTCTCAATTAATTCTTCCATTTAGACACTAGTATCTATAATTGAAAACCACTAAATGAGGTGAGTGATTTCAAATATACAGAACACATTCAGTAGGGTTTATCGTCTATGCACCAGTGTTTGTTGATTCATTAAATTCCTCAAAATGATGTATATCCAGATACTTGATGTGTCCTAATATCCACTCGTTAGCTAACATTGATGTTTCATTACACTTGATGATTAGAATTATCATTAAAATCAATCATGAAACAAAGTCCTTGTTAAGAAGACTTTCAAAATTATGAATGCGTTTAGTCATTGTGTTGCAAATCAAGTTTACATAAATGAACTCGGGTTTCTCTGAACGTCAATCGAGAGAAATAAATTGATTTTAATTTTAAAAATATTTGATAGAAGTAACACGATCCGTTAGGGTGAGAATGAAACAAAAGAAGACAATAAGTAAGAGTCTGTTATTCACCGTGATCTGTCTCTGTTGTCATATGTGTATTGTAATCGAAAAGCTTTGATGTACCGTTAAGTCACAGATCTTATTATGTTTGTTTCTTGACTAGAAGTCATGAATATCAGCAACCGGAAATGAGAAAGTCTCATCAATACATTTACACCTGTTGAATAAATCGAAGCATGTCTAGATTCAGTGGCTCAGTGGATAATGAGTTTGAGTTTGAAGTGAAAGGTTCAGGATTTTAGTGCTAGTCTATATGAATGGTAGATCCAGATGACGAGTCCCAAATAATATGAAATATATGTTCTGAATTCAGCTGCTAGCCACATACCAAATGCAGTAAGAAAATCATTCTAAACAAAATTTGATATTGATTCTTTTCTCCTTTCGACACCTACATGTCTTGTAGTATATAATCGTAATTTTCATGTTCTAAGAAGCTTGAAAAGTTATGAGGACTCTATGATGATGACGGGACGCAAAATGTCTGAGCGTTACTTTTCCGGGGATACAAATGATAAGGTTCGAACAGGTAGGTAAATGAATTTTTTCCGCTAAAGTTTATGCTGATAATGGATTATTTTTTAGAAAAAAGAGCAATTGTAAGTTCAATTCGTATCTCCCATTCTGCAATACCAAACCCATATGTTTTGGAAACTAAAAGAGAAAGGACTTCTCATTTGTGTTTTGTTGAATTGTACCTGTCTTGTGAAGCTGACTATATTTTGATTACTTCAAATACTAGTTGTTACTTTGAATTACACAATCATTTCCATTGATGTTATTGTAGTAAAAATTTGTTCCTTGTAAATGGCCAAGTTGGAATTATTTCTGTGAGAATTTCTCAGAAAAACAATAATCCTTTAGATGCATTTTAGAGCGTGTTTCTTTAAATTTTATTCCAACCAATGAGACAGTCAAATTCCTAATGACCAATTAGGTTATACAAATAGTTGCTATATAAATATACTCATCCATCAGTATGGTTTATTTAATTATATTGAACAGAACCGTGGAAATGAAGATTCTTGCAGTAAGTTAGGTTTATTATGATTTATACGACTGAAACCTTCACGTAATACAATTCATCATATTTTTCTGATATATTTCTGTCCAATTTTCCAACAATGCAAATCAAGTCAGTGATATCATGTTAATTTAATTGTATACGGTAACAATTAGTTATCAATACAAATGGAATGGAATTACGTGAAGTCATGAAACGTGAGGAATTGATACTCCACCCAATATAATGTTACAAATACGTTATTTTTATCATTCGTACAATCAAATTATTTGATCGCTGTCATTTCCTTACTAAATCCGTTTAAATTCCTTCTTAGGTTTTCGGTATTATGTTAACTTATTTCTGTGCAGTAACGTTCGGAGCTGAAAGTCTTCACCAATGTAACAAAGATTTTGAGGCAACGATGGAATTTTGTTTCAAACAGAACATAGCTTATTCACGTGAGTGTTGGTAACAGATTATACAGAATTACAACGTCAATACTTATCATTAATTCACAATGTCTAATGATGAACTTATTGTTTTGTCAACGTATTTTTATGCAAGATTTGTTAATTTGAAAGTGTTAGCTAAACAATATTGTGCATGACAATGAGCATGTGTTTGATTCACTTTCAAGTGACTAGTTTCGAATTGTAATAATTTCAGTATGTCATATTAGAGTTGTCATGTAGTTAGGAGTAAAATACCCCGTCTCATCACCCTACAGTGAACATAGAGAGTTTCAAAACTGTCATACAACATAGAGTTTACTACTTGATGCATTATTTCTTCTGACTATACTTTGTATAAACAACAATCCATAATCGTCTGTAACTGTACTGACGATCATAAATTTGAGTGTATTAACACATTTGGTCAATGTGAATCTTAAAATTCGCTGCATATACCTGTTACATGCAACTACTTTTCCACAAATATATCCTTGAAGCAATTATAGATATAGTTAATTTTAAAATTAAATTGAATTTCATAATTAAGTACATGTGAATGTCCATCATCATCCACTTCAAGAAAAGTTTGCTGCTACCATACACCATTAGCGTCCCATTGTGATTATCACTATCATAACAACAATAGTCATGTGTGAATGAACGTTTATTAAAAATTATTCGAAGTCCTATACTACCGAAATGATTTCTCAGTCTTATCATTGCGTATGTGAAGACATGTCGGTTGAAATCATTTTTGATCTGTTAATTTAACTGTTCATTACCGAAATTGTGTTATCTTGATTATTTCATAACTTTGTTAGTTTTCCTAAGCGGAGTTCTATCGAACTAATCGCTGTGATATAGATGATTCTTTATGCAAGTTAACTAATCTCTGTTCCAGAAGATTATTTAAATCACATTTACATCATGATTGAAATCCATTCAATGTAACCATTACTTTATACATGAAACAACATGATGGAAACGAATAACAGAATTCGTTATGTAAGGATTTGTTATTATTTTGTTATTCTTATTCGGAGGTCATTTTTATTTATCCGTATGGTTTATATCATGTCTTTTGAAACGCCATTGTTTGTCTCTTTTTGTTTAGACAAGTTCACGGACTTAAAGAGTTTGAGAAATGCTTGCATGAGTGATAGATATTGCAAACCTAGAGCAAAGAATTGTCTTTTATCTGCACTTCAAGGTTCGGCATTCAGTAACTGTCCTTTACAAAGAACCTATATAAAATCAATAGATCGTATGTTCAGATAAACTTCTGGTCATCTCTTAGTCTATTATTTGAATTTGTAATGTACAGATAAATAAAGTCTTTATTTTATTAACTGTAATTTTTCGAAACAATAATTACGGATGATAAATTATAAACAATGGCTTCACCAAATTTTAGTGAAATAAAGCTGAGTTAATTGTTAGTCATTTTTAGAATTTCAGCTTGATTTGGCTGATTAAGTATTATGTATTTGAAATAGAATAAATATGGCGAACTTGGAAACTTCGAATCTCGCAACGCAGGATCGTGGTTGCGCACTGTTGAGTAGTCCCACAATAGGACGAAACAGCCGTCTAGTGCTTCAAGGTTTTCCATGGTGGTCTATTGAAATTATTATATTTGAGTCAATCATTTTATAATTGGCTTAATTTACCATGTGCTTGCATATATAGTTAATATGATAAAGAATTTTGTTCAATTTATGAAATTATTTTACACGAACCTGTAGATATGAATTCTATAGTTGTAATTCGATGTCTTAATGAATTGTTCAACGAAACATCATTTGAAGAGTTGCTATACTTTATTCTTCATACCTGTCTCTAATAGGTATCATCTCTTATTCCACTTTTTGTGTCCGATCATTTTCGGATCTAAAAGTCTTCAACCATGAAATGAAAAACTGAGAGGAACAATGAGATTTTGTTTTAAGCATGGGTTAAAAATGTCAGGTTAGTGTCGATAACTTGTTTCAAATCTACATTTTTGTATTACACATGAGTATAAAATGAGACAACATTCGTTTATATTGCCTAATCCAAGGTTTAATGTAAGTGATAAAATTGGCCATTATCTCACAAGAATAGTAGTAGTAAAACTTGTAGTTCAGCCTATAAAACATGTCACTTGATACGTTAATATATATACCCTCTAAAGCTAGAAGAAAAACCCTGAGGATATAAGTTCAGTGATTTCGGGATCTATATGTTATGTTTTAGTTGCCCAAAATCTGACTCCAGTTAGATCGTTTCTGATTGTTATCGAAATATACATGTCGTCAATCCTCGCATATAATTACCAACTTAAATCGCGTTAGTGAATAACAGAATTTAATAAGTCAAATACGAGAATGGATTTTTGAATAGGTATATTTTGTACAGTCGTTGATCGGAAAGCGAAAGAAGACGAAATGACGTGCAATGCAGAAGGTGAGTGAGCCAACTTAATTTAGCTAAGTATTAACCGACATTTAGACAAAAATAAGTTACAGACATGTGATGAGTAAGACTTGAAATGCACACAAATACGCTTACATAAAAACAGTCAAGTTTGATAAGTGAATAAGTGACAAGGTCAAAATGTAGCTTGAGAAAAGTAGATGAATTGGTTTGTCTAGAAGCTGAAATAAGCTATGTAGGCTTGACATAGGGCCAGCCACTACAAAGCCCCCCTGTAGAAAACAGCATATTAATTTGAAAACATCTGTTTTCGAAAACATCACAGAAGTGGTATGTGGTCAGCTTTATCAAGTAGCAAAAAAATTGTAATATATCTGATAGAGTACAGTGTCATGTGAGGGGTGAGTACATTGTACGAAAGTATCACACTTATGTAAAACAGTAAATGAATATCGTAAAGACGTGGACAAAAATGGAAATGCTAGGATGCATTCATGAGTAGATCAGTAAGCGTACAAAAAATTAAAATGACTGTCTAGACGACAAAGTAACGCATTCATATGAGCGATTCCATGTATCATGAAAACAAAGTAATAAATCGTTTATGGGTATGACAGCGGAATAAATCATAAAAGTAAGGTAGAATATAACAGGAATTGGTCTGTGGTATCGACAGAATATAAAAATAAAGGATAGTTGAGTATGAGCTTGTTCTAATAAGCTAAAGTAATATAAATGGCGTCGATTAGCGATTAACGGTTTGATATTTACGTTGGGTTTATGTGGGATAAAGATAATCTAGCGGTAAGATGATAACTGTATTGGTGAGTGATATTCGTTGCTGTACTGCAATTGATGATAATCACAAAATGCAAAAATAGTGTAAGTCGTCGTTTGCGTCATAAACAGATGGATCGAGACTTCGTTAAATACTTATATAGAATGACCAGAGGAACAGAATAGTGACTGGGAGGACGAGATATGCGGATTCGTATATCTGTTTGGTCGTTTAGCCTAGAATGGTTTATGTTGTTTGAAGAATATGCACTCGACCTCGTTCGTTGAAAAACCGTATCGAGGCATGATGTTTATCTATGATGGCGAGTTAGACTGACTTGGATGGGACGAACAAAAGTGTAACCTTGAGAGACTGGCTCTAAACTCTGTTCTGATATACACTGCGACTAGAATAGAATCTTAATTGCAGTAATCGAATAATGTTTATCAGTAACAGGTGATATAGCGTGCAGTTATACACGTGAACTAATAAACAAGATGAACATAACCGTTACTAATCGGCCAGTAGTGAGTTGCCGAATATTTTATGTGTGTATAGATGTTAAAGTAAAGATAGTCGATTTTTTTAAATGTCTGAAGTTCGATTTAGATTGTCGTTGAAAAAGTAGGAAACGACGATTGCTGCGTACAAATGCGATGAATGAAAAATAGTTTCAAATTGAGAACATAAGTTCCTACTACCGGAAGTGACTCCAAACTTATGTCTATGATTAAGTTGCTAACCGTTGCCAGTGTCGAGGTAGTTGCGACCATGTCGTTATCAGAGTGCAGGAGGCTCACTTGGCTGCTTAAACTGAGGATTTGTGTGCATGCTCTAGACCGTCAATTTACCTAGTAGTTTGCAGGTTGTTCGGTGCACGAGTAGCTAGTAAATACGTCGGGAACGTATGACATGTGATAGCCATATATCCACAAAAATGGATGATAATAATTAAGCCACTTGTGTGATAAATGATCCAGAACATACTAAAACTGATCGGTCTTAGCAAAAGTCTTATTAGAATCAGAGGCATCCGCAGACATAATAGGAGACGATATCAAAACGAAAAATGGATGGTGAGATAACGTAAAAATGACCTCAACTATGTGGATGAGTGTAAAATTCTTGCAAAAATGACACGAAAAAATGGAGCGAATTCATTTAAAGCAGGAAAATTTTACTTCATTGAATGATAAAAAATTGTCGAGTGAGTTTCAAATATCATAACGCGAATGGAATGTGCATAACATTATAATTTGTTCAGTGAGTGATATGATTACGTAAATGTCATGATTTAATGTCAGCACGAACAAAAATAACAATTCCGTGTTAGGTGATGATATGACATTAATGTGATAATGAGCATATGATATTTATTCGAATCGTAATGGAATAATCCGCCGAACGAATCAATGAGAAGAGTTGACACAAGGACAAAGTACCGATAAAATGATACAATTTGAGCATGTCCATGTCGCTGTCGTACCGGCTTCCATGAATGCGCCGGATTAGAGATCGAGTCGTTCGAGTTGCTCAGCGACTAAGTCAGCCACTTAGTCCGTTTATCAGACGTATAGAGTTCGTGGTGTTCACCGTATGCTCAGATTTGCAGGGCGCGTTTAGTTTGAAATTGAGCTTACACTTTAACTAATGGTATGATGATATTATAGATGAGGTTGTCCGGAAGCTAGAATAACCTATGTGGTCTTGGTGTAATGATAGAAGTTACAATGTGACTACAAACTAAAACGTCCTATGTACTATAAATTCTACTTGATCCTCTGTGGTTTCTTTACACTTACTAGTCACATTCCTTTTGAAGGTTAACCAAAGTGACTTTAAAAAATCCAAACATTATTTAAGAACAAGGAGTCTTACAGTCGAACGATCATCTCATTTGACAAACTTTTACCCCAAAAATTATGTTATAAATAAAAAAAGAACCACAAATTACGGTATTACGCGTACTAAATAATTGCTTGATAGTAATATAATTGGTTATGAATTTGAATAGCAGACATTACGTCACTTCCGTTTATAAGTCCTGCAAAAATTCATTGATATCAAAATTAGTCTAGAATTAATTTCTGTCATTTAATAACCTGATTTATATTTGATATACCACTGTTTTATCCTTAAATAAACATTCTCAGCAATGAAAAATCTGATTTCATCAGATTAAGCGATGCTTACACTGTAGGGAATAATACTTTGACAAATTGTTTTCGGTAACAAGAATAAAATTATTCATGATCCCAACAGTTTATGTAAATTACATTTATTTCGTAAGTATATTCCAGTTATTATAACAATTATCTTATTTATGAAACAAAATATTCGACTAACTTTTTTGATAAAGACGGTTTTCATCAGATCGTTCGAAATTTACTCATGAATTTCTTCTTACTCAGGAAGGAATCATAGACTCTCGAGATCTGAAAACAATGAGAACTGTTTACATACAGAATCCAAATTGCAAATATCTGACAAGAAACAGTCTTGCATCGGAATTTAAAGGTCGAGTATTTAATAATTGTCCGATGGCTAGAACCTATATAAGCTCGATCAATTGTATGTTTTGATTATACGCGCTACATACCACATATTTCTAATTACTTCCTATTCTGTTATTAACGTCTTCCTCACATGAATATCAGTAAAGTACTACTGACAATAATGATAACTTCCAATAGAACTAAAATAATGAGAAAAGTGCTTGATACAAGAGACAGCTTTCGTCACGTGTATGAAATAAATTAACTGTAGTATTGATAATAGCTTTCACAAACATTTACTTAGGTGAAGTGAATATTTTGGTTCACCATAATCCTACCAAAAAGTATATTTTATATCATACAAACAAATATAAAGTGTCGAACTGTTCCTCCCAAACATATTTTACTTTAGAATAGATTAGATTCCACAGAAACATATCCAAACCAATTTAAAACAACTACAATTAATTATATTTTCCTAAGTAATTTATTTCTAAGTAGAGTATTAACAAAAAATACAGGATGATTTAGTAAAAAGACTTACAGTTACTAAAGCCATTCACTTTTGCAGCCATATATCAAAATACTATTCGTCAATTAAATGACGATCTAACAATATTCTACTTTGTTAATGATTACTTTAATTGAAACAGTTCACCAAGGCGTAATTACTCTAAAATCTTTCGATGAGGCATAATATATGCTGTTATAATATTTAAAATAGATACATTAGTGTTTAAGTTAGTATAGGAATAGTTTGTTAACATCCAATTGAAGACCTCAACTAGCACTTTGTTGAGCATGATGGGAGGTTAGTTTAATAAGTATTTTTACTGATGCAAGAAACTTTTCAAATATATATATATAATCTCAGGAAACTAATTTGGCATATGGTATTTCTATGTAGTGACATTCTTAACAATCAAGACAGGTATAAGATTAGTATCCTCGATACTAGCCAAAGTATTTTACACTAAAAACATTAAAGCTTCAAGTTCCCTAGTTTGCTGAAAACAGAAATGAATTTGTACGGTGATCACTATTTTCTATTCAAAGTTTCAAGATAAAAGTTTTGTCTTTACACCAAATGAATCCATTATGAATTTAAACTGTTTTCTAACATAATCCATAAATGGAAGGTGAACACAAAAATACTCCACAGCTGCCAATTTCAGTGACTTAAAAACAACAAGGTGAAATTATTCTTCGTTAACTTTTGAAAGGACTAAAATGCGAAAGGAGAAATTGTCCATTTTTAAGAGGTGATAATGTAAATGAAAGCCAAATGTAAATGGATTTTAAATAAAAAATCAACATATAAATCATTATATTCAAAATAGTATCTGTTATTGCTAGTAAATACGCATGTTTACACAGGAACTACAAGTTTTGATCCAAATTGGTTTTTAAGTAATGATTTATTTTATAGACAAGTGTTAACACGTTTCTTAGGAATCATCAGTCAAACAAAATTTTGTGTTAAAAGTTATGATGATAATTTTTATGTGAAGGTAGACTATAAGTCTAACACACAATTCATGCCGTTTGAATGAACACAAAATACATTTTAAATTCCTATGAATGTTAAACAACTTTTTGAATTTGATCCAACAGGGTCCGTGATAAGTGTGTCGTAGAGTCACAGGATTAAGCTGCGCTGTTTAGTATTCACAGAGCCTGGATTGTGTCTGGTTATCTCGAAAACTAATGTAAAATTACCCTCTTAAATTGCATACTTATAATGCTGAAATTTCTTCTTAAAGTATTAAGCGGATAGTATTGTTTCCAATTTGATTCTCATCAGGTTTTACTCTAATATACAGTAATATTTACTTGGATATATGAAAATATTACACCAGTCAAGTCAGTTTATAAGTCAGTGATAATAACAAAATAGATTACATAAATCAACATTAAAAGGAAAAACTTCACACTGATGGAGTGTTGACGGATGTATCAGATGTATCAATATTTCACAACAGGAAGTAGTTCAAAGACTTTAAAAAATAAAAATTGTAATAACGCATTAACAGATCAATAAAAATTAAGTAGTGAGAAGTATTCAGATAATTAGGCAATCAAGAATTTATTTGAAAAACGATTGAAGAAAAGCAAAATGAATAAATGGTATGGAAAATAACAATAATTATTATAAGTAAAATTGTTTACCAAGTCTAATTAGAGTGTTACAAATTTCTTATGAATACAAAGACCTAAATTGTTAGCTCAAATCTCTATAGTCTCTGCTAAATGTAAGAGAAGAGAACGAACCCCATAGGTAAAAGAAGTAGGTATACAATAAATTACTCTAAATGATTTGTTATTATCTACTACTAGACTGCTACCGACCATGTATGATAGAACAGAGCTGTTTATTGTTTTGATCATACCTTTCCCTAACCGTGAAGGAAAAAGTTCACTAACCCGTTAGCTCAGTTGTCTGGTTGTATGCAGGATATAGCCTTCTCCACAGGAGCAGCTGAATTCACAAATACACGAGGCTAGTTTAATATTTTCATGTATGCACATAAATATTGATGTATGTAAGGGTAAGAGCTGATGAGGATCCAAGTGAAATTCCTTATGGTATTTTAATCTGATAAACCACGAATGTCAAGTGACAAGTGAACAAACTGACTTATGTAGGCTTAGTTCGTTATGTAAATCTATTTTCTGGTTATTTTTTATGGAGGCACGAGAGAAGAAATTATGTATATATTTGAAATGCTTGTTTTTTTACGGGTACATAATGAAGTTTTGAAACTCTGCCTGGAGTCCCTCCGGGGGCTACTGCCGGTCCCAAGCCCGGATAAAGGAGGAGGGTTGGGCATGGGGTTAGCGTCCCCATCCCGTAGAAAACTAACTCGCTAAAAAAACGCTAATGAAGTTTTGAGTACTGACTCATTATTTTCTTAGTAATGCCTAGTAAGTATGTATACCTTACATGACTCCTGGATTTCTGTTTATTCCAAAAACTATAAGGCCATCTATGAGTGTCAGTCTTACGTTTAATTACTACAGTTAACAAACGCCTGACGTAAGCTGCCTATAACTATCATATAATAGATTTTAATATGCTTATATTGACGACATGAATTACTGCTACAAAAAAGAGTAAAACTTTGAGTTGATAGCACTTATACATTATATATCATTTGTCTTTTGAAAATATAACTCGAGAAATGTAATAGATTGCGTAGACCTGTTAATAATTCTAAGACAAACAGAAATAACGCAATCTATATTGACTAATAGTGGTGTAGTTGGACGCACTCACGCATTCTTACAGGTGTGAAATATGAATATTTTGATGTCTATGGCCTTTGAACTCGCTTGATACGTTGTATAAACCTCATTATCTGATATAGTTACAATATACGACATACGTGAAAGAAATTCAGACAATTGAATTCAGTTTGACATTATCGGTTGCAATTTACTGGAACCCTACATGTAATTCGAGTACTGTGTGATAATTTCATGAAAATTTTTAAAATATGCCTGTACCTCAATTTAGATTTCTTTATCGAGATTATTTTGCAAGTACAGTCACTCAAGAAGAAGCCGTTAATACATGAAATGGAACACAGAATGAATAATGGTTATTAATTAATGGTTAGCAAATTAAATGTGTTCTGAGCTGCCGTTATAATATTTACAAGCTTCTCAATGAAGGAATCTGATTTTCATTAATAGCTAATCATCCATATTATTTAAAACAGCCACTCTCCTGATAAAAGCTCTAAATCAAGTTGCACTCAAACATGCTCCGACCATTAGATAAAAATTCTTCTTGTTTCGAACAGATTTTGCTTAAAATAAAAAAGGCACTTCAGATTTTACTAATTATTCAGTTAAAAAATAAGTTATCTTGTTATTTTCATTAAGGTTTCCGAGTCTAGTTGAAGATTAAATCATAGTTAGCCTTTTCCATACGGTCGTTGAGATGAAAAAGAGCAATTTTAATAAGAATATAAAGCTTCCGTACACTTTGTAAATACTGTTATTATTGAGATAAGATGGTGGTCGGAGGTATTCGACAAGAGACCCTAGACCTAGGTTTCGTGCTATTTGGCACTCGTCAGCAAGGTGTACCTGTAATCAATTGTAAATACATTTCAGTTCTACAGGAGGTCAGTTGCGACCCTCATAGCCCAGTGGTAACGTCTGACTGTGAAGCTGGGTGACACAGGAAAAATCTGTCAGGGAAAGTCAGTTCCCTCAAGATTACAATATTGAGTCACCTAGACTAGTGCCCACATTGCAACTTGGTCGATAGGGTTCGATCTGCACTAAGAAGGACTTGACATACATGACACTGATCACCAACCAGTCATGAATCAATTGTAAAATGTTATTATCATTATTATTATTTACTGATCTGTAACAGTTCAGCAACATGTTCCCTATCAAATAACATATGCAAACTTAAGCTGTTTCCAAACAACAATTCATGGATCTAATCGCCTTGACCTCATGTGGCGGAACAATATTTGTCTTAAAAACTTTGTATGCACAAGGAACTATAGTGAGAATTTACAGGAAAATCAAAGATGCTAAATGCACACTCACTTATCCTCAATTTCATGCCTAATATGGATGTGTGTTGGCACAAGTTGTCATACCACATCAGATCGACCAACTGAATATGACGAAATGTATATCTAAAGCAATCGAATTAATGTGGTAACAGTGGCAGTGCAAAATAATAAGCATTGAAAATATGCTTCTAATAGATGATGTGGAAAGGTGTGCATAGAGAAGCATTCAAACACAAAGTTGAATGGAAGGTAAAGAGTGAATGGGTCTGAAACATTGTAAATGATCGTGGCTATTGTGCGCACCACAACCAAGTAGTATTCACTTACCGACTTGATACAGGTCAACAGTCAATGGCTCCATGAATTGATCTCATTTTTTGTTCGACCACCCTTAGCTTTCAACCTACTTCAACATCAGCTGACATCACTCGTCAGGGTAGGTGGTAGTTAGACATATATAACACAGGTACCAACTATCTTAGTTGGTAAATATTCCCATATTTAGCTAGTACTAAATCCTTTACCTCAACATTTTTCTGTCAATCGTTACACGAAACGTAAACACTGCTTCAAAGACAGCTGTGATCAAAAACTACAATTTACTCATATCATCTACTTTCAAAGACCACTTTTCATAATTAAAAATTAGTTTACAGCTCAATGTTGAGCGTAATACACTCTGTTTATTTGTGAGATGTATTCTTCTTCAACTCCACAAGTAATGGAAGTCACCCAAGTCCAATAGAGTTTTCTGAAATTGTTTCAAGATTCCTTCAGACCTCAGCCCACTAGAGGCGATTAGGCTAACAAGATAAGTGCCGTTTTTGATGTCTTTAACCACTTCACTCCTTATCAACAGTCTGGGCATTGATGCAGACCAGTCCTGAAGCAAGATTATATATTTAAAGGAGGAGAGTAATAGTCTAAACATGTTTACATTGCTGCTAAAGGAGATAAGAAGTCTCTAGATCATGTGAACGTCTTCAATAAACACGACTATGTCATCTGCGTATTTCAAGCCAATACGTTTAGCTGCTCGTAGGAGATCAAACTTTGAAAATTTAGACGATGAAAACGTTATCTTTAGAAGAATGTCTATGACAAAGGTAAATCACAAAAGATAGAAGTGGATGATTGTGACAAACACTACTTAAGTTTGTTCATTCCTATAATGCTTCATCGTAAACTCGGACTCAACTAACAGTGTTTGAGCGAAGAGCCTTCATAATATTTGGTCATCTCTTTTAGGGACAAACGTTTATACAAAAACTATCGGTCAAAGGAGTTTACATGCGTTTATTTACGAGTTCAGAGTTAAAATCTAGTATGTATTCACGCTGAATCCAATAGCTTCACATTTATTCTTTTTGATTCGCTAGATAACTACTGAAAGTCAGGAGTAACAGTAAAGCTTGTTAATTATTGCTATGCAAGTCAGAAACACTTTAAAAAAACGTGAAATTCGTTTAGTTAAAATCATGAAGAAAATAAATTATCGTAAAAACAAATATAACTTGTGATCTGAACTTCTATTTCAAGTAGAGGAATGAAAACTTCAATTTGTTACAACGAAATCTCAGATAAACTAGTTGCTGAGTTGGAAAATCATTTTATCATCACTCATTATTCACTATCATGACAAACAACAAAAGATACCATATTTCATTTAAACTCTCTAAGAAGGATAAACGTTTAGATTGAGGGAAACATAAGCCAAACATAGAATTTACAACGATTATCTAGTAATAATCTATGTGAATGGTTAGGATGTTACATGCGCATACATAATTTGTGTATTATCTACACTATGTCTTCAATCATTATTTATCACTGATTAGTAACCCTAAAAGAAATTGAGTTTATTTACCACATGTCAGATTGTATTATAGATAATACAATTTTTTTTTTAAAAATAGTGGTCATATGTTATAAAGTTAAAAAAAAACTTAAATGATCATTGTCACCTAAACCAACCCCAATCTAATACAATCAATGTTAATAGTTTTATCTCTTAGTGTTTATTTATTCTAAACAGTCAGACATAACATAAATTTGTTTTCCAAAAAAACGTTTCTTTCTTTTAAAAAAAAAAAGTAATATCACACTGATATGAAAATTTGTTATAACATGTATAGTGCAATTTGATTTTAGCCAAATTGTTTTATTCAAAATTATAAGACAAATTAACTTTTAAAAATATGTATTCATCATTTTCTTAATAAATTAATAAAATCAAAGAAAGGTTAAGATCATAAATCAATTGAAATTAGACCAATATGGAAAACCTGGAAATACTGGACGGTTATTTCATCCAATTGTGAAACTATCCAACAGTACGTATCCACGATCCTGCACCCCCCCCTTTCGCGAGATTCAAACCTAGAACCTATTGGTCTCGCATGTGAACGGTTTATCTCTAGATCACTGAGCCAGTCGGCATCCAATGATGTTAATGTCTAACTTCAACTAATTCACGAAATTTATCATTTTTTTCATAAAACGATCTGATTATTTTATCCCCAATAATGAAGTTGAATATTATTAATAATAATATACTACTACTACTGAAAGAACTGAAAGAAATATTTTTATCAAGTATTTTCTATTTCTATTAGTTTTCATAAAGTAATTTTACTTCAATGATCCATTTATAAGCATTCATCAAAATAAGGGTTTACAAAAGATAATAAGATAGTTTTCTGATTTAGCACTTTATCTCAATTTAATTTAATACAGATACCTTTTTTTTGTTTTATCTGACGTTATCAAAATAAATTTGGGTAGTTCTTAAATATTAAAGAAATAGTATCTTATTTGTTTTGTCTGAAAATGTTATCACTTTCAGTTTGGATTTAATTTAATCCTTTAAGATGCTTTGTTTTAGAATATGTTTTAGATAATTACGATTATTCACTGGATTTACAGTGAGAAGAGATTGTAGAAAGATGTTATATCGTGTGGCCTTTTGCCCTATTAATATATAATGTAATGATACCACCAATTAGAGAATAGTGATTTATCTACCGAATGACGCATAAACCCGTACAAACAGTCTAGAGTCCTTATAGGTCCTTATTGCTTACTAGCCCTGCCTGTTGAGTCCAGAACACAAATCTCAGCCCCCACGATATGAATCATATGAATCATACTGGGTTTATATTACAAACTGAACAGATCACATCATCCATAAAATAGAAAATAACATTCTTACAAGATCTAGCCAAATGTGGCAGTGATTGTAAGAGACTGTGATTAATAAACTGGGAATATCTTAAGAATGGTAAATCATATAATAACAGTTCATAGGTCAAAATAAAAGAAAGCAAAGGCATGTATGCCTAACAAAGCTTAAAAGTAGAGATTTCGTTGGTTGTTCAACAGTTAGAACCCAGATGGACTCTTGTGATCGTTTGTTCTATTAGAATGTATTATACATAAGACACCACCGTTTATTTATTTATTTGTTTACATATATGCATAATTTAACAAATAAAATATTTTTTATATAGTGTATAACTTCTCAAAGCACTAATATAAAGCTGAATATTTCAGTAAATGAAAATGTTAAAAGTAAACTTGTTTCCCCAAGTAAAAACTTTCAACTTGAGAAGCATCGTATAAAGTTATGGGTTGCTTAGATAGACGACTAGTATATTTCATCAAACAGTCCATTTATTTCTAAAACTAAACAAAAATTTTAGGCCAAATCTAATTATGCAGAGATATGCTTGAAACATTCATGGTATCTTAGCTTTTTTAAATTAACCATCTATTACATTTTCATAAAAGCAACATAAAATTTAAGGATACTGCTCATAATAAGACACAAAATTACCTGTTATATTAATAATTAACGTAACTTAAAGTTATCCACTATAAAAACTTATATTTTCTTTAGCTTACCTTTGTAAACAAAATTATCTTCAGCAATCATTTTTATGTGACAATAAGAATGCACTGGAGTATACAATTATAACTCAATAACAGTACTCTTAACATTGAGGTAATACAAAATACACTCTGAATGTTTAATGTACAAAAGGTCATAAGCTTTTCTTTGAAAATTACAGATGTATCAATTTTTTTTATTCTAGTTACATATAAAACTGTCAAACACATTTGTTAACTGTACAGTCTCAGAACATAATCTCTTGAAGGTAATCATAAACTTAATAGATAATCAAAATCAGTTAGAGGTATGAGTTTTTGTAGACGATTATCAGCAAATATTAATTCACAGTTTTGATAAATAATATAATAAAACTGATCGAAAACATATTTCACCAATTACAGTATGATATACTCAATCAGTATCTGCTGAATAATATTGAAATGTAGCAATCAATATGATCATAATGTTATTTAGTTCATTTGTAAGATTTCCAGTTTGTTGCCCACCATCAGATCATTTTGTGTAGGCATTTTTTAAATTCTCAGCATAATCCAAATATATAGGTAATTATTTGAAAGGTAAAAACTGACAATTAGGTTTATTAACTGGGCTTAAACATCTGATAGATTCTCTTCATTGGTCATGAGGAGATATCCTAAGTATTTTTTATTATCTAACTATAAATACATTCTGTAAAGAACAGAAACAGAACAACATATAAACTCAGATAATGTTGTAGTGAAGGAGAACACAGGTGAAGTAAACCGAATTATATTTAGCATAACATTACAGAGTTACTTGGTAAAATAGAAAAACCATACTATAATACCTAATTCGCAAAATGTTCAATAATTGTCTCGGACTTCATTGTTCTTGCATTTCTATACTAATTGCTTTCTATCCCCGTTCTTCCTTTCTTGATCTTCCCAATCTTCTGCTGACAGACATTACACCCCTGACTCGCGTTATACACTACTTATGTCAATATAAGTAGCACGCACCACAATATGATTGGTTAGTTCCTAGTTTGCCTAGCTCCAATAGATAAAAACTTAACTCTATGGAATTGAATGATTTTCTGAAAACCTTAAATTTCCCCAATTAGGTTTATAATAATGATTGTTTATCAAACTTTTAGAAAAACGTGATACAAATGATGGACAACGTCTTCCTGTTTCGAGAAAATGGATATTAATATTGATTTCGAGATCTTCCACATGTTGCTAACATGTTCATTATTCCCATTTATTATTACTATTACGTCATCTTGGTTATTCGTGTTCACATTTCTTCACGGAATTAGTACTTTAACAAAAAAATTCATATCTATACGATTGTACAATTTGATAATAAATTCGTTGAAAAAAGACCCCTTAGCTGAACTTTATGTCTTTAATTTTTAATGTTTATTATTATATGACAAACGTGAAATTGGGTCACCGAATACTTGTTAACCTTCAGGTCATCGATCCAACAAAATATTTTTTGGAAACATTTTTCTCTCTATCCCCAGTGTTTTTGCTCTGATATATACTCGTATCTGTAGCAAATTTAAAAGAGAAACCTCAGAACCTCTTTACTTTTAGACAAGTAAAGCGACATCATTACTGTCTCTGTCCATCTATATTATGTACTGGCGTTATGGAATGAGTACATTTGAGGAAATTCACTTTGATTGCAACTGATTAACTTTTCCATCATAAAGAATAGTTGATCAGAATGTCCTCAGTCATTCCTTTGAATGCTACAACTTAAGCTAACATTACAAGCAGTTTTGGAAATTAAAGATAAAAAATACTTTTTATATTAGCAAACAGAAGAAATACTTTGGAATCCATCGCAGTTTTATTAGGTTACAAAATGAACAGTTAGCAATTCGTTTAACGAAACATTAAGTTAGTTTATATAGTTTAATATTTGACATTACTCCTGATTATTCATGGGGATAGACGTCTAAGATCGAGCATTTGAATAGTTTAAAAAATTGTCAGTTGTTAACTCATTTACAAGGCATCCGATCACAAATGATATGCATTGATAATAATTTTTGCATGCATTTCTCAAAGAAATCAAATCTTCAATTGTGTAACTTGTATCTCTAAGGAGAAACAAACATTATGAACACGAGCAGACACACCAGAAAAAAAATGATTTCGTAAACATTTTATTTCAACAGTTGCTGCTTAATCTATACAAACAATTATATTTGTTGCAAACTAGTTTTATACTTTTTCAGCTTCACATATTATTAGTTTGCTAAAGTATAGTAGAAAATGTCAATAAAACTCAGGATACCATTACGTAATGAACAGAACACTAATTCAAGTGAAGCTTGTTAAACATTGAATACGTAAAACAGAATTATTTATATGTGGTGTTCGAATGAACTAATGATACCTTTGTACTTGTAGAATGCTTGATTTCGAATTCTAAATACAATACATTCGATTGTGCTCATCTAGTACTTCTTGATTCAATTGCGTTATTTCAGGGATTCTTAGTTCATACTATAATTCAAATAATTCGAAACATTATATTATATTATGTGATCCTCTTGTCAACCATATGTTAAAAGCTATAAACATATAGTTATATTTGACGTTTCCCCAAATGGTTGCAAAAAACGTCCCTGATAAAACAATTTACAATTCAGTGGTCTAGTAGTTAAGCGTTCACATGCAAGACTGATAGGTCCTGGGTTCGAATCTCGCGAGGCGGCGGGATCGTGGATGCGCACTGCCGAGGAGTCCCACAATAGCACGAAACGGCCATCCAATGCTTCCAAGGTTTCCATAGTGGTCTAGCTTTAATTGACTCATGATCTCAATTATTGAAATAACTACAATTTTCACAAAAACCCTTCTGATACTAATTCACATTTAATAAATTTATCTGAATATTTAGAGTGTAAGAATAACTGTTGACTTTAAAGAACAATACAAACTAATAACTAGTTGTTACAACTTGTGACCTGAATGCCCTGTTAATGTATACGTAATGATACCGCCAATTAAAGAGCAGTGATTTATCGATCGGACCAATGACACCTAGAACCCGTGAAAGCAGTCTAGAGTACTTATCGGTCCTGATTACTGCCTAGCCCAACTAGTTAAGTC
Organism: Schistosoma haematobium; assembly: GCF_000699445.3. NCBI lineage: Eukaryota > Metazoa > Platyhelminthes > Trematoda > Strigeidida > Schistosomatidae > Schistosoma > Schistosoma haematobium. The sequence goes on along the minus strand of NC_067196.1, from coordinate 38,947,188 downwards.
CAGAACACCAATCTCAGCCTCTGCAATATGAATCATTTATTTCAAACATACAGGGTTTATATGCTAACCAAACAGACCACATCGTACCATAAAATAGGAAACAACATTTTTACAAGATTTAGCCAAAAGTGACTGTAAGTGTAGGAGGTAGTAATTAATAGATCTCAAAATAGATCTCAAAAGTTACCATTCATCATTCTTATCGGGACATAACACTTAATACTAGTTTTATTATGAAAATAATACACAAATAAAATATTAGAATGTAATCGGTTGAATACTATTTCTTGGTTGTCTAAACAGTATCTTGGTATTAAAAAATTATAACTCATGAATGTTTATAGATAGAGAAATTTGGTTAAAATCAACTGCTACTGATCTTGCTAGTTCTGATCCAACGTTTCATAGTATTAATAATAAAATGCTTTATTCACCTACCGTAGTGTTATTCATTTCAAATAGAGATGATTTGTACTAAAGTAGAAACACTGAATTTTATATTTACATTTTCTTTTCATATTGTCATTAAATATTATTTAACTTTTTAGGGTGATCCTTCTGTTCATTAAAATGTTATCAACAAAGAATACAGAAAGAAATTAGACTTAAAAATTATTAGTGTGGAGTTGTGGGAATTGTTAAGTTTCTGATTGAGATCATGGGTCAATTGAAGCTAGACCACTATGGAAAACTTGGAAGTACTGGACGGCCGTTTCGTCCTGTTGTGGGACTCCTCAGCAGCGCACATTCACGATCCTGCCTCTCGAGATTCGATCTCAAGACTTATCAATCTCACGCACAATCGCTCAACTTCTAAACTAATAATTAGAATTATTTTCATATATCAAAATGTCAGACAAGTAGCCACTGAAATATAAAATATATAACAAATAATCATGAACCTTATTTATTTAAAATGTTCATGATTGTAGAATAAGGTGTATGTGAATCTTTCATCAGTTTTCGGAATCAGAAGTCATCACTAGATAGTAGATGTTTAACCCCTAAAACTATTCACTTTTATTAACAATTAGTCTGTCATGACTCAGTCAAGTGAGAAAGAAAATGAAACATAATCATAGAAGTTATGGCACAAACGTCATTTTTTGTTGTTCTGTTAATGCGATGAAGAGACGAAAGTCAAGGATTTCAAGATTATGTGATTTGTATCAGTTTTATACTTAATCATAATTTAGGATAGCATATCACAGTATACATGATACAATTGATTATAATCATTGATATTACATAGATTATTAAATCTTCATAAAAGTCACTACTCAGGTTTATGGGATCAAAACGTTTAAGTTGGACTTCTGAAAAAGAAAAATCAAGTCATGCATTTTATAACCTAAGTGTACACAATATAAACTAGTTTAATTTACCATAACTGAAGTTTAATTAAGGAAAGGTGTAAAATACACATAGGCTGCTTACGAATGAACACATCTGTCGAACTCCAATTGATTTTTGTATTGCTTGAACTCAATTTAGGAAGTAACTGTAGTTCATTATTAACTGCCAGACATATTTGGATAATAATAATAATAATAATAAAGTTTAGGGTTATTTATTAGTTCAAAATGAAGTGAAGAACTGATCAGATGATCGCTAACTGACATTTACAACCTTAACACACTATGCAGGAAAACAAAATATGGATGCTAAGTTTCTATACGAAATGACAGTATAGTAATCTGGTCTATTCGAGATAAATGAAATCTCAGCGCTTTACCAAACATCCAATCAATATCGATCAGCAGGAATTTCAAGTGAACGGCGGTTTAGAAAATAAAATAAAATTCACAGTAGTTTAACGGTACATATATTTCCGTAGCTATTTTTAAACACATTCAGTTCTGTAAAATTTAATCTTAATTCGAATAATGTTACGAATAAATAAAATGATGTAAGAGCCAAGAGATATGCCAACTAATAATCCAGGAAGTGTCAGATTACTGAAGAGACAAATTTATAACTTGAGACTGACGAGAATAAATTGATGAGAAAATCGGTAATCCTCTTAAATATTTCTTTATACAAGGAAAACACTGATAATTTCTAGTAATGTCCTCAGTGCATCGTTACTTTTAGTGTAATTCTCAAAATTACAGCAACGTTGTGTTTCATGTATTTATGTAATCCATTCAAAGTAAGTAATCTTAACAGTACTATGGGAATGACATTACTAAAATAAGATTGATCAATCAGTCTCTAAATGTCAATTAATGTTGATCAAATTCTCTAGAGAAAAACTGTAGAGATAAGATGAGAGCAATGCTTTAGTTCGACAAACAATTTAAATAAAGTTGTTTATTAAACTGAGCAACCGACAACGGTTCACATGCAGTTGCAAGGTCATATATTAAGTAATAAATGAAGGTGTGGGTTGGTTAAATGATGTAAGTCTTTATCTGAATCAGTTCAAATGGACAGAAAGTTAACACCCCCCCCCACTTGACCGCAAGCTGTCTTGAATCGTAAATCAAAGTCTCACCAGTTATACAAAAGATTTCTTCAATTTTGACCGAAGTTTAATTTAACGAACCTTAGCATAAACCAAACGCATTTATGAAGCAACCAATCAAATGATCAGAGATTAAATTTATTAATTATTCAAGATCTAGATTTATATAGTATTAACATAGCTTCTTAGACCATCTATTCATGATTGCAATTCTGATACATACAGTTTTCTTTAGTTTATATTAATTGATTGAGTTCGATTTATAGATAATAGTGTTCGGTGAAAAAATCAGATTACTCAACAAACCGAAATTGGATACGCATTTCAATTATGAAAAAAACTATATGTCCACCATTTAAAGTGTCTTGTATATTAAAAATTGTTTTCTGGCATATCATACAAAAATTGCTCATTTTGTCAAGGAGAGTCTGTTAATTAGAACATTTTATGAAGATAGTGGATTGACATCCAGTTAATTAGACGATATATGGTTATAAAAGAATTAGAATATCATATTAGACATATTGATGATCTTTTTTTAAGGTAGATCTCTCAAGATACCAATCCTTTTGAAAATAATTGATTCTAACTAAGGTTTAATAACATTGAAGAATTTGAGTCCCTTTAATCTATATCATTGTGAAATTTCACTAGTAGCTATCTTTGTAATGTGTTATCCACACATTTCTTCAAAATAATACTAAGTTCTTTAAAGTGGCAATATTTTTACATCACACATAGACATCGGTTGGAGGCGAATTATAGACCGGAGAGAACTAAACAACTTCGACGTTTTACATTATGGCTTAGCTCGCAAATACGGCACACTAATTGGCAAAGTTCATGATCTTCAGATCTCACAGTGATTAAATTTAGGAAGGAATACTGTATTTTCAATGAGAAATCGTTACCAGCATAGTATATCGGTGTTGTAAATCAGTCAGATATTCAGCAAGATAATGAATGACGGTCAGTTTTTCATTATTTTATTGAATTTCAAAATATGAAGCGTCCGACATCAACTCATTGATTTAAAAAAAACCACTGCTCAAAAACTAAGGCTCAAATTCTACCCCTGGTGAGATAATGGGTCCACACCAATAGACAGTTTCTACTTGAGAGAAAAATCTATCCAACCCTCATTAGTTCTTAATGGTCGTCCGTGATGAAAATCTGTTTTAAAAGTGTTAGGCATTACATTCATTCATAATAGTTTATTCATTAATTTGTTTTATTTATCAAAATTTTCTCTTCACAAAATGAATATGTTTAAAATAAAAGTTGATGAGCCTAGTCTACTACAAGAATCACTATCTACATGTTTTTAAATACGTTTAGTATCAAAAGTAAATCACTTTCAAATTTTACACTTCATTTTCCATTAAACAGAATAATAGATAACAACAGTAGCATTTGTAAATGACTCATAACTTAGATAGTGATCCATTGCTTTAGTGACTTATCAACAGTATTTACTAAAAACATTTTCTACTAAACAGACAAGAAAAAATGAAAGTAAAACTAAGCTGTCATTCATGTTAGTAAACAATAACCAACTGAATTCCAAGTAAACAGAACAAGCCGTTAGTTGGTTATAATGAAATTCTAATAGTTCACTTCCATTTTAATTATGTCATAATAATGCTATTCTAGAAAACAATGAAAACCTTACGACTAAACCATCAAGCTCAAGAAATATAACAAATCAAACAAGAATAAATCTTATTTGTATTCAATAAGCTACATTTCTAAACGATTTATTTCCCAGTCACAATAATGTATGCTTAAGCTAAAATATTTCATTAGTATCTTTATCAAAGAACATATTTATTGAAAATGTACTCAAATTTTAAGAACTTTTATATAGAAAAAAAAGAAACATGTGTATCTAGGATTCAATAAATACAATAGCTCATTGCATTTGACTCGTACTCATGATGGTCCATTTCTTTTACGTTTTAGTTTTCTAAAGTGAATAAACCATTTAAAATGATTTCTAACTAGCAACATAATATTATAATCAAAAGGGGTTTTGTGGAGATTTTAGAAATTTCACTGGTTGAAATCATGAGTCAATTCAAGCTAGACCACTATGGAAAACCTGAAAGCACTGGACGGCCGCTTCTTCTTAGTATGGGACTCCTCCTTGGCAGTGCGCATCCACGATCCCGCCCCCCGCGAGATTCGAATCCAGGACCTATTAGTCTCACGCGCTAGCCCTTAACCATTAGACCACTGAGCCGGCATCGAACGGTGTTAATGTCTAACTTCAACCAATCCACGAAGTCGCGCCACCGTGCACCATCGTCTAATGGTTAGGCGCTCGCGCACGAGACTGATAAGTCCTGGGTTCGAATCTTGCAAGGCGGGATCGTGAGTGCGCACTGCCGAGGAGTCCCACAACACGACGAAACGGCCGTCCAGTACTTCCAAGTTTTCCATAGTGGTCTAGCTTCAATTGACTCATGATTTCAACTAGTGAAACATAATATTAGTCAAAAATATTATTTTATTAAAAGATTGAAAATTAAAGTGTTTACTCGTCTCTTTTTTCCAATAGAAAGGTATAGTTTTATTTATTTTAGTAAACAATAGCAGTATTGTTTATAAACCGAATCTTTGTTCTCAACCATAAAATGTTTGTATTTATGTGTATAAATGTCATTGCATTGTATTAATCCGTTAAATTGAACACGTTTTTTTTCTGAACTACCTTGATCATCTGGTAATATCGAGTTTAAACATGTTTCTGAATGGTCCCATTCATTTATATTACATATACCTATCTGATAAATAGACTTTACTTGTAAAGTCAAAAAGAAAACTTAGTGAACTATCTAAATAGTTTCTATTCTGTTTAGCATATTGATTATAAAATATGACAGTCATATATGTTGTGGTAAAATCGTAAGACAAGTCGGTTTAAATAATGTCGATTGGTAGTGTTAAGTTTGTTTTACATTGTTCCTGCTCATTCCTTTTCTACTCTTTTGTATGTTGGTTTATACTACTTATTTATATTCAGTAAGCAGTTGTATGCCCAACAATTTTCACAATTATGTTGTAACTCAGGTTGTACTGTAACATTCTGGAATGTTCACATATATCTTTAACGTTTATTTTACTTATCATTGTATTTATCATTATAATCACTGTAATTTAATTACTGTAACGGTTATCCACAGTTTTATGCATTTGTTTAAACGCAACAGTTTCCATATTGTTTGCTCTTGGTTCGAGTTCCGGTTGTTCATAAACTGTTATCAAATTTAGACACAGCTATCGGCTGTCTTTGGACTATCGTATGTTATAATCATTCTTTATGTTACTCTTACAGGAAGCCTTTGCTATTTTCATTCTTGAACGACGCGTTTAAACGCCTAGACACCTCACAAGTTGAGGTTTGTAACTAAATTTTGTGTATTATTTAATAAAGAACCGCTTTTGTAGACAAATTGTTGTTGTGGAACTTCGATTTTGCGCGTATCTCAATCGGGGTTACTTGGACGCTTCGATAGAATTAACAGGTAGAAGAATGCTTTCTTTTGCCTACAGTTAACTAAATCAACAAAATTGTCAGTAAGAGTTGAACAGTCCTTTTATCATTAGTCTATCCTATTACAGTGGTGAACAGTATATAATATATTAGCACTGTTCAGTGACAGATAGCAGTAAATAAGCGTATTATTTTCCTTGTGATTGATTGGTTGTATGTATTTGAATAATAATGAATGTTAATCTTTTCACTGAAATGTTAGTTCTACATGAAATCAGAAAATATTGCAGCTGTATTCACTAAAACCACTTTATTTCTTAACTTTAGAACACTTTAGTTTAACGTAATGAAGCGGTAAACATTATCAGATACTTTCTCCTTTACAGTGTTTTTTTACTTCGAAAACACGTATGTATCCCAAATAACTGATCTGTCTAGTAATTTTGGATAATATTATAGGAAGCCGATGCTTACCAGAACCTTCTGATGTATCACTGCGACAAATTTCGAACAACTTAATCATACTTGTTAAGTCATCTATATCGGTTTATTTTTTTTCTAAATGACCTTTTGTTGTTTCATAAATGCATTAACAAGTTTGTAGTGGTAAATAAGTCATGGAAATAAAGTTTTGTAAACTTTCAAAACTCATGTTGACCTCAGTAATTTTATTGGAAAAACTCATCGCTGAAGGCGCTCAGTCAGGCATCCGGACCGAGTCACCTATGACAACTCCTCTTCTGTCGACTTCCCCACTACACAATCAAGCAGCGCAATCCCCATGACTGCAATTTAATTCTCGATAGTTAATGTTATAACTCGCGGATTTGTGCCCCTATCAATGTATAACGTAATGATACTGCCAACCATAGAACAGTGATTTATCGACCGGATGAATGACGCATAAAACCCGTACGAGCAGTCTAGAGTTTTTACCGATCCCCCATAGCACGACACACTAATAACCGCTCATAAATACACTACTACACACATATGTCTCTCGTTCTCAATTGTCTGTTGTTACGATAACTGGACCCTGATGTATTTATTATCTACATTTACAGACCACAGCTATGCTCTCATCATATATTTCAACTGGATATACAGCTCGAATTATAACAATCTTTATTGGAATTATTAATTACTTATAACTGCGGAATATTATATCGAATGCAACTCGAACACGTCAAGTCCTGACAATTTAGGTAATGTCCAGTAATTTTTTCTTGTATTTATAAATTAGATTTAATATATTAATACATTAATTTTTGGACGTAATAACTTTACTATTGTTTTTTAGTTGATATATTTTTGGTCCACCACAACTGGACTGAGTGCCTTGTTTGTGGGCTAGTTTAACTTTGTAATATACCATCATTTAGAAGTTTCATATATATTAGAAGATACCTAATGACAATTAACAATAATTATCGTTTATTTTTTCTCACTTTCAATGACATGAAAATCCTGTTTTGTTCCTTCGCTGTCGACCGAGCAGTAGTGAGTGAGTTTGGATATTTCATCACTTCGTGATGGAATCAAATCTCTTCCCCATTCATTCAACAGTACCGTTGCTTTTGCTAGCTCTGAGTGTTTCGAGAGACGTAACTGACATACACGTCAAACATTCACTCAATTTTTTTAAGACGGAATGAAATTGTTAATGCTCTGAACACTTTCCAACGCGTAAGAAGAACAGATATCATCATCTTCGTTTTCATATCATATCTGTTAACTTCCTTATCATTGTGAGGGTCATAAAGACATATAAATTTGTGTCAGGCGGCATATTCTTAAAATTTATTGGTACTGGAAGTGATGTAATACAAAATTAACTTGCTAAACGACTTTGAAGAGAACACACTTCCCCACAAAAACAGGACTACAGATTATATCCATCAAGGAATCATTTATTGACAATACTGTAGCGGAAAATAAATCTCCAAAATCAATTGTTCCGTAAGTCTTCGACATTTGATGCCAGCTGTATTAGTTCTAATGGAATCATCTGGCTGAAGGCGCTTGGTCACGCATCCACACCAGATCACGAGTGGGAACGTGTGTTCAACTTCTCCAACAACCGCTAGCCAGTTGAGATCAGTCACTTCTCAATATATTGATAACTTATCAAATATATATTCGAACCTCTTCGCTTCCGATTTCTGATTCCATTGGGTGGGCACGTTTCGATTATATTTGTTACTGGTTTAGGTTTTGTCAAACTTCGAATACTTGTGTCATCTTTAATACTATCATTCTACGACTCCAACACGTAATGCTTCAAATGGTTCAAATGGTTGTGGATCAGTATAGTAGTAATTATTCATTCACATAGAGGTCTTAAAAACTTTTAAACCTGTAGCGGTAAATAAATTCACAAAATAAATAGTTCTGCAATTCTTTGATATTTATGCTCATTTTATCAATTTTGCTGGACATACTTAAGCTAAAGAAGCTCAGTCACAAATCCATCCCAAATAATCGTTGGGTACGCCATGTAATGCATCTCTTGCAACTACTGGCCACTTTACATTAATCACTTGTCAACATATCAACAATTTTCCGAATATAACATTAAACTGCTTCATTCCTGACTTCTGATTTGACTCGTCTGACACCATCCAATTGCAAATGCTTTACGGACAAGAGCGGTGTTAAAACACGAATATCTGCAGCATCTGCAAACCATTCAAAGAACGGGATACAAACTACAACATTTGAAAGTGGAGCTTGTAAGAATCTGTATGCTCTTTCTCAAGTACTTTCAAGACTACTGGCCTGGAAGATAAAAAGGTTCTAAATTGTGATTTATTTCGTTTACAGCAACTGTATAAATTTCAGGGAATCATGGTGCACGTCAAAGTTCTGGGACTGATCCACTTTGTCTTTTAGGATTTCAGTGGGAAAAGGACATGGATTGTATACTGATAAACAGAAGTGGAGATTTGAAAAACCATTTCCAAAAACGTTCTGGCTGCTATTGTGGCCAATACGAACGAATTACAACGGTATACAACTTTGACAAAGTGAAGTGCTCCCCTCAGTCGCCTGTGCAGTTTGACAACTGTTTCCAGTACTTAGAAGGCAGATAATAGAGTTTGTGAATCACTAATAACCGATAATAACATTAGTGTCTCCGTTTGTTGTTCGCTCCACTGGCTTTGAGTCAGTTACAATAAACACAAACTCAAGATGATAGGATTTGATAAGACCAGATACAACTGACTTGTAGGTATGGGCGCCGGTAAAAAATAATTTGGTACAAATAAATGTAAGCAATAGTTCTGTATACCTAAGTAGTTCCAAACGTTGAACAGCTTTGTAACTGTTCGACACTGATGCTGATCATATTGGTTTTGCCAAATACACGACTGGTTGAAGTCAATTGACCGACTATGCGTACCCGATCAATTTCATATACTACATCAACAAAGGAATAACATTGGAACGTCACCAAAAAATCATGTTTGAAGCTGAACATACACTAAATTGCTATATGGACCAATTTGAAGTATCCTGCATATTCACTTAAACTTCAGGCCGCATTTAACGACAGATCACACACCATCAAAGTTTGTGAATAAATAGGAAATCGGCACCTTGTGGCTATATCAGTAGCCACAAACATTTCATCCTCTAATAGCCTCTGTGGTTCACCTTGTATATTTCACAGTCATAAAATCACGTGCTCTAATCGTTCTTCATTTGTCGTGTACTTCGTATCACTTTTTCTTTTCGTCTTCACAACATTATAATGTTTTGAGTTATTTGAATTATAGCACGAACTAAGAGTACCAGAAATAACGCTATTGAATTAAGAAGTAAGACACAATCACAAACGGATGTATTGTATTTGGAATTCGAAATCGAGCATTCACCAAGTACAAAGGTATCATTAGTCCATTCAAACACCACAAACATGCTCCTCAACTAATGACGATGTGGCGTGCATTGTGCCTTGAGACTGTTTAGTATAATGACTAGGTAAAATTTAATGCAACTAGAGGCTACCTCGGCAGAAAGTCAGAGACATTCAGAAACTTTCCTTGAGAAATACTATCGGTCATAATAATGTGAGTCCCTCCTCGTTTCTTCTCCGTCAGTTTTCGATTCTTACCATATATGTTACTGTCTAACCATTTATTATCAAATCTTTACTCATTACACTTAAAACAGTATGTTCCAAAACTCTTCTACCTACTGGTTTGCCCCTATTAACGTTTGTTTGTAAACTCATACTTTGTCCTATCCCAAAAGCCTTTGACACTACCTCATGTACTTCTCATAACGGAGGCTGTAAAGATAGGCTCTTTGGCCTGCCTTTATCCTAGTTTCTGAACTGCCTAGAGAACAAGATGTGTCGTACCAAAGTAAACAGAATGTACGCTAACCTGAGAGTCTCAACATTAAGGGTTCCACAAAGAACAACCTTAAGTCCACTTCTTATCCTGATGTTTATTAATGACCTAATAGACGAAGTTAGCTCGGTGGCACGAAAACGATTCACTCGTGGCTCAAGAAAACTCTATAAAGATAGAGGGATGAGCAGTAGACATCTGGTTAAAACAGCCTGTCAAAATATTGTGTCATCAACATTCTGAAAAATCTGATACAAGCCACTTACACCCTCTGTGGGAATGCGCTCTCAGTTGTCTCCTCAGGACGTGGTTTCGTTCTTGCAACCACAAAGAGCTAAGTCATTGGTCCAAACCACTTGAAAAATGTAGCTAAGGCAAGCACAACTCTCCACTTTATGAGAAGACAATTGAGCAACCACTCCAAAGTTGTTAAAACATACGCGCGTCTCCACCTTGAGGCTCAAACCTTCACTGCACCACCTGTCTCCAAAAGAGAGATAAATCTCTTGGAACAAGCACAGAGACGCGAAACGAAGTGGGTGATAGGGCCGAAACACATATCTCACAAGGACAGGCGCCAAGGCCTGGAATTAACCTCGTTGATCCACAGGAGAATAAGGTGTGATTTGGTAATGAACCACAATTTATCATGTTTGCCAAGCCCTTCAAACGCTATGATATTACCCGAACATTACCACAACGCTCTTGAGGCGGATCTTGTGATATTGCACATTGAAGAGCAAACAACTAGGTCTGCTCTTACGCTTTCTCACTGACGGTTGCTCTCATTCACAATGTCCTCGCAACCAAATTAACCAAGGCATCTTCAGTTGGTCACTTTAAGATGAGACCAAATAACAAATACTCACCCATGGATTACCATTTCCCTCTTCGACCAGCTGTGTCTGGCGCATGTCTCATAATTTGCCGCAGTTTTCATTACTGCGTATCATAAACCACCACTTGTAACGGTAGCGAAACAGAAAGAAGTGAGAACAATGACGTCAATCGGTCTAAACAAGCTCGTGACAAAGGTATTGGGTGCTAGATTATCTCTTGAGGTCCAGTATGGTAGCTCATTTGACATGCATTGATACACAGGTACCACCATCCTCCAAACACGACTTCAACAAAAAATTGCTTGAGGAGCTACTAACTAAATTCCACTCATTACACTCAAAGCCAAAATATCTCGGTTCAACATTCTTGATACAATTATTTATGTTTTGCAGGTTGTTCATATATCATACTGAAAATTACTCCATATGACTTTATATAAATACGTCTGATTGTCTTATCGTTTTGAATGTACCTTACCAGATAAACAGTTGATACTTGTGTTGAGCATTAAGATAAGCAACATTACCTCATAACTTTTTGAATCATAGCCTCACTGAAAGTGCTACCAACATTTAAGACTTACCAGTTTTTTTTAAATTTCATCTTAATGGTTGAGTAAAACGGCGGTTATCATTATTAAAGTTCCTGTATCTAGAACTGTTAAGTTATTCTTATTCTTGCTAAGCTTTTTTCTGAACGTTATTGGGTCTTAAACAAAGGCGGTAAGGTTCAGTAAAGCAATTAGTAGCCCAGATAAACCCGATCTCATCGACTTGAGAAAATTTTGGGGTTTTCTCCAAAGTCATAAGAAATATGGTCGTTTTCCCCAAAGTTTGGGGGAAAACTCCATAGCGTTTTAAGTTCCTGTGGAAATATTGGAGAAAATCCAAAATTTACCCGAACATTTCTGAGATTTCCCCAAACCTGGTGAAATTTTGAGGTTTTTATGCCATTTTCCAAAGTTATTCTACAGCGGTTTCGCCGAAATTTACCCATACCGGATAAACTCCCCAAAACTGAGGGAATGGGGTGTTACGAAGTAACAACATGTGCACAACAAAACAGAGAGCTAAAACAATGTTCTACACAACGATTATGCTGTTTCGTTGCATCAAAAGACTGCTTAAATAAGATGACACCAAATATTCGTACAACTAAACAGACACCCAACAAACCCACAGCAAATCAATCACGAAATGTCCGCCTCATGTTAAGCCGCTCAGGGTCAATTAAACGAAACGGCGGGCGACATTTTTTAGCAAGGACAGAAGGCTTATGGCCTGTGTTATTCCTTTTCTAGTATGCTTCTGTGAGTGTCCAGTCTTCTCTTGAATGTGTCAATTGAGAGTGCGGACACAACTTCCTTGAGTAACAGGTCCCAAGAATTGATGACTCGGTATGGAAACTTACATGCCATGAGCATTTTATTCGTTCTTGGCCTTTCTACTTCCCTGCTATGCCCTCTGAGATGTCCCGAGCTGTTGGGAAGAAAAAGAGAGGATATATTAGCAATTCAGTTTTCACATGCAATAGTGAACTCACTGATAAACACTATTTTGATATTACTCGTCAATATGCATTAGAACTTTGTTTATAATTTTGTCAGTGATTGCGGATTTTCGTTACAAAAGTTCATGTGTTAACCCTACAACAGACACATCATAAATTGGTATTAACTACGACATAGTTTAGTTACCATGCTCAAAACAAACACGCATCGTTTTACTCATAAAGAGTATGATACTAATTAATGTGGCACCTACAATAATGTTATACACAGTTCTTGGAATCACAAAAGGCTGCTTACTCTAGCGCTCTCTCTTACAGTTGTTGATCGCATTATGAGGACTTCCATATCTCATGGAATCATTAAATACATTTAACACATTGAACATAGCTGGATTATTCGGACTTAACCAGGAGAATCCGATGCGGATGTAGAGGGACGAATAGAAAAGTTAGAACAATGTTCTTGAAGTTAAAAAACATCTAGAACTCAAAAGAACTGTCACGTAACACCAAGTCAGAACTTTTAACATTAAATTTTTAAAAGTTTTATGTCACGGAGCTGAAACTTCTAGAACTACTACAACCAACATAAGGAATGTACAGAAATTTATAAACAGCTGTCGACGTAATGCATTCCAGATTCATTGTCCAAAGACCATCCAAAACCGCCTACTTTGGTAAATTATGAACCAACTCCCATCTGAAGAGGAAATTAGGGGAGTATGCTGAGGGTGGATAAACCATACTTTACAGAAATCAGTGAACTGAATCACAAGACAGATCCTCATTTGGAATCCTAAATGTAAAATGAAAAGAAGAGAACTAAATAACACAATGCATCGTGAATTGGAGGCAAACATCTAAAGAATATGTAACACATGGAAACATCTTTAAAGGAGAGCTCGGGACAGATTTTTTCGGAGATCCTGTGCCCCAAGTGGAGAGAAAGGCTTAAGTAAGTCAGATACTTCTGATGTCCAACCTAATTGTAAAATTCTGTGAATAAATATGAGTAAAGTGACTGAAACACTATAGCCAAATTTCATTAATTCAGAAAAGCCGATGAGACTGATCTGTCTTGAATTCGCTTGTCCTCAAGTTACACCCGTGGTTAGGTGTCAAAATAAAAGGCTTTTGGATATGAATGAAAAAACAGAATGAGTTTATTACATTAGTTTTCTACATGCCTAAACGCTTTGACTATGTTCTCTCATCATTTATCGTCACCTCCATTATCACTCGAACGTGCTGTGTAAAGTCTGCAGCAAAACTGACTGAGTCGCTGTTAAAGCGGGTCTTTAAAATAATTTTCAGACCGAAAAAACAAGGCCCAGTCTACGTTAATGAATAGTACAATCTTCTAAAGGACAACCTTTCCTAGTCCATTGATCAGTATATACCCCTTTCCATCTACAAAGTAAACACCTTATATCCTTCGCTTAGCTAGTGACTCGAGTCAAAAAATCATCAGGGGGAACTCGTGACAAATGACATCTCTCCTGTGACATGGGTAAATGATAACCTTGAACAATAATGGATATGTGGGCGAGAATTATAATCATTGGTTTTTTACTTGGTCAGACTTGTAGATAGTCTGATAAGCATTAGATAAATTATATATTCTCCTACCCTTATTATTGTTATTGATTGTTTTTTAATTGTATCGGATTGTTGTGGGTTTTCGGTGTGAAAATATATTCACGATCTGGTCAAGCTAGTCACGTGTTCTTGATCTGAGTTGTGTTGATGCCCTCCAGAATAGACACTGGGAGTGAATCTAGTGTAGGCATTCGTCTAAGGCAAATTAACATCCCATTCGTGTAGATGTGGAAAACCGACCGTTATAACACAGATACACCTTATAAATCAAATAGTATAGAATGAACTACTTTGGAAGACAGTGGTGAGTTTTCATATATCTCTGTAGAGAACAGGTCAGGTCTCACAAAAGATATTCGATTCAAGATTCACTAACCATACATATCTCCCATAATGAAAATGTTAAAGTAATGGCCAATGAATTCTAGTTCAATAGCACTCAAGCAAATAAGTCCCTTCTTGGTCTTTTACATTACAACCTAAACATCGGAGTCTGATTCTATCAAAAATCAAGTGGGTCCTGTATTCGTTGATTCTATGTAAATATGCTAGTCTGGATAAAGTTCATACTACCTTTGACCCCCTCTTGCAAACCCCCTCAGCTGCTTTGTTGTCCAGACTGGAAATCAGGTGTTGCTACACTGATGCATGAAGGACGTAACAAATTTTCTTCACCGGACAAGATCGTGAAAATTAATTATTGAAGCCCCGAGGAACTACCTATTCAATAGCCTTATGCTATCCAAAATCCACAACGGTTTTGTCCCAGGTAAATCATGATGTGCGGACTCACTAATTGCTTGGGATTCCCGGGTTTTCTCGCTGGAGCACAACAGTCAGGTGTTTATGGGTCTTCTAGATCTTCGAAAAATTTCTGAGCAGTTAAATAACCAAGTCCCTTGCCTGAAGTTGGTGAAATCAGAAAAAGACTCCATTAAACAATAAAAGAAGTGATGTAACTGCCTAACGTATAAGATCTTACGTGGAAGTCACATCATTGTCTACACTGAATCATCGTATCGCAACAATTACCAATATATGATGGAGAATTCATTCAGACTGGAGATAGAGCAATATGTGTTCAATATGAGTAAAAGAATGTTGTACAGATCGACCATGCCTGCAAGGCTGAGCCATGCCGTCCGACCAATTCGAATTAACTCACTTCATTGTTCCCAGCCTTCCTCGTTGTTGGTCTTTTCTCCTTTCTAAACGTTGAATATCTATTTTCCCAAATGTATCGTGTTCAGCTTGGAGAATTGTGTGATTAGGGCCCAGTGCTACTACAGAAGTACATGTATCTCAGGCTTATCTTATTTATACACTCAGACATTTCACTATTCAACAGAGTAAACTAGAAAATATGATACCTGTATAAAATAAGGGATTAAGTAGCTCTGACTTATAACTAGATGTTTTTATTACATCGAGAAGTTACTGGTCGATTGTTGATGATATATCTTCGGCTTTTAAACAACCACTTAAACCTTTTTTGACGGTTCTATCACAGAAAAAGACTCAAATGTCACCCGACCTGACACTCTAGCTATCTCTTACTGTCAAAGAGTATAGTTTTAATGTATAATATACCTCAAAACCTCCACTAAAAAAGACCACTTATATCATCTAGTACCAAATTACACTAAGTGCTCAGTCAATTCAGACAGAGCAGGAAACAACTTACACGAAAATTCAGGAAAACATTTTTGTGGTTACGTTCAATAAGTCAGAGGAAACAATAGTGATAGCACCTCCTCCTTAGTCTTTCAAAACGGAGACCCGACCTTTAATTTAGTTTCAAAAATGCTGATGGAAACTACCCTTCGTTTTACTTCACAACCACTCCCCTCATTACTAACCATTATTATGTTCCTCATAGCCAGAAGAGACAATAATAAGTATTATATTTTTCCGTTTATGATGACTTGCTCATATCATCCACACACAGATTTTAAAGAAAACGTTATTTGCCTTTTATCCCTACTAATATTTGAATTACATCAACCCTATCCATCTTCATTAGGTCGAGGACAAATTTTTGTGAGAAAATGGTATATTTGAGGGTTGGACTGTGTAGATAGGTATCAATAGAATAGAGCAAGAGTCCTGAAGAGGCGATTACATAAGCGATAACGTAGATACCTGAATAAGTAACCACGGACTTTGAATCTGTTACAACTTATCCCAGAACCAGTCTTAAATGTCAACTGCACTATCTATTTTGCGTAATTATTCACCATCACATGCCTTTACTGAACACGGAAAATTGCTGCTCAAGAACGATTTCCATTACTTTTGTAGTCCTCTGTACCATTTCAATAGCTATACTAAATATAGGTACGTATCACGAAGGTAGTGAGACTCGGTAAGTGGGTCGGAGGCGAGACCAAACCAAGAAGTATCTTAAAATTAGTACTCAGAAGTTATACAAAAAGAGATGTCATAATGAATAACCCATACAAAACTCGTAATTTTAATATTCGTACCTGATTGGATTGGCTGCTTGAGGATGGAATCAGGTGGAACAATGCCCTTATAAAGTTAAAAACTCGAAAGCTAAATGCCAAAACAAACCTTAGGATCCTGGGGTTTTAAGTGGTCAGGAGTTGGAAGCCGATGCTTTCGAGACATGTATGGGTAGAACGAGTGATTATCAAGACACCTTAATTGTGTGCTGCACGAATGCTCGTAGTTTTCGAAATAAGACGTCTGAATTAAGTTATCGACTGTTTCCTCGACATCGCAGGTTACATCCGTATTGGAAGTGATAGAGTTGCAAGTCGAAGGGGAGAAGGTACGGTACCATGTGTCAGAGATTACTTTCGTGCAAATCCTATCACGTCAGAGACGTCTAATAGTGGTACAGGTGAGTTGGTTTGTCGTATAATTAAGCCTGGACACTGGTTAGTGACTTCAGGAGCAATATTCCGTTGTCCACATCGTCTTGCTTACGACCTTATTGTAAGTCATATCCGTTATGACAGAATGTCGTCTTATCATTGAAGATTTCAGCTCGCTGCACATCAGCTGAGTAGAGCTTACAACTTCTGGTGGATCTTTAGGTAGCAATCTGTTATTATTCAGTGTGCACTTGTGTGATGTATCACAAAAAGGGCACATGTTGGCTTGTAACATGGACCGTCAGTGCTTGACCTTGTCTTTGCACTCCATTGTGATGATGACATCGACATTCAACACCTTCCCCCACCCCAGTAAACAGTGATCATGTTATATTTCTTTTTAGGCTTCGGACGCATTATGTACGGTACTCATCTGCTCCACCTCGTCCCAGTATCTAGCGAGCCAACATTCCGGCAACCTAATACTGTGCTGTCTCGATGGACTAGTAGGTCAATACACATAGAACAATCGAAGACGAATGGAATAGATTGCTCTTCAACATTTCCATGTCCCACACTCAACTCCCTAGGGATTGAAAAGATGCTGTGATTAGTCCTATATTTAAGGACGGTCAGAGACAGATCTTATCTAACTACCGGCCTGTCAGTCTAACGAGCATAGTTGTCAAGTTACTTGAAAAGATAATTCGGGTTAAGTTACGAAGTCTTGTAGATTCGCACAACCTATTAACTCTTGAGTACATGGGTTTCGTAACAAGCGTTCATGCTTGATTAACTTACCTATTACGAGAGAGGATTGGACAGCAACACTCGATAACGATCTGTCTGTCGGCGTGATATTCATAGATTTTAGCAAGGCGTTTGACAATGTTTCACACTTATTTCTTATGCAGAAGCTCTCGATCTTCGGAATAAAGGGCGCTGTACAGGAATGGATGAGAAACTTCTTATGTGACCGCAGACAGAGAGTGAGTGTGGATGGAACGCTATCTCAATGGAGACCGGTCAAATGTGGTGTACCCCTCTACTTTTCCCTCTCTGTGCTAATGAATTACCGCCGTTGCTCAAGTCGTCGACATTATTGTTTGCAGATGATGTCAAAACCTGTAGATCAATAAGAAATTAGGCTGATCATTTTGATATCCAAGCTGACTTAGACGAAAAAATTAGATGGGCTCGAGGTTGGGGCTTAGAAGTTAATTCGAGGACGAATTTGCTCATGCACATCAGACACAGTAAGAATTACCATTGTATTATTGATGGTACATCTCTTCAATGCATTCAAGAACATAAGGACTTAAGAGTATTAATAAGTCATGACTTGGAAACAACTACGCATTGTAACTCAGGTGCTGCCAAAGGTTATCGGGCGTTATGTTCACTTCGCCAAGCACCCAAATGCTTTGAAGAGGTGTTTGGAATTTTATGTCTCATTTATTTAAGACCACACTTAGAGTACTATATCCGAGCAGCTTACCGATGTCTGATGAAGGATACTAATTCACTTGAGCGTGTTGAGCATGTGGGAACAAATTAAATGAAGAGCCTTTCTAAAATCCCTTACGATGAGTGCTTAATACACCTAAACGTTTCCCCCTTATCGTATCGCAGAACGCGAGATGACCTTATTTTGATGCTCTTAATCTTTAATTACGTTTCGAGTACTAATATTTTTCATTAAGCAACAAAAGCATCATTTCTGATATATAGAATCTGTCCTGTGCTTTACGTTTAGTGGATTACTTTTCTTTTTTATTTTTACCCAAATTAATAGTTATCTGTGGTTATACCTCAGCTTACCAATCGGTTTTTCAGTTTTTCATGTCAAGGCCAGTTTCAGTTTATCCTAACCTTTTGTACCACCTGTTTTTATCTGTTTTTAGTGCATTGCTTTTTTTTCTTTACGGTCGTAGAATTTCGCCAAGAACTATACAAAAATTTACGTCAATATAGCCGTGAAGAATTCATGCAAGCGACCCGGTTGCCGTTTCGCTGTTACATCTGGAATGCAGTGTGACAAACGCAAAGGTTCGTTACACGAAGCTTGCACAAACCTTACAGTAACTGAATACAACAGACTCAGTAACGCGGATCATATGTGAGTATGTGTCACGAGCAACACGAATGCTGAGGTTTTGCTGAGCGATGTTATCATTCTCTTGACAGGTCTGTGGAACAAGTTGTCAGCAAACCTGAAAATAGGATGTCCAAAATAAAGTAAACAAACAAAGACGCTCAGTGAAAGCAAGAAGAGGAAAATCGACAACTCTGCTATCGATGGAGCATTTAAAGACACTAGTAAGGACATGCTGAAGCTCAGCACCATCATAACATCGACGGTACTAGATTCCCTCAGCAAGCTTAGGTCCCGAAGCACAGGAATTTTGAATGCAATGGTGGTTCCTAAAAACTCTGTAGGCGATTGGACCCCGTCAACAAAGTCAAAAATAACCGGGTGTCACTGCCTAAAAAGCTGAATATCCCAGGTATTGTAGTGAGATCAACTAGTTATTTGGCCGTACAATTTAACCGCAAGAGTGTCCAATCGCTCAGCAAAAAGTATAAAAATATAAAACGCGCTTCGACCTCCAAACAACAAGGTCCTCCATCTGAGCGTATCTCAAAACCTGGGAATATAATCTCTGTTCGCGAGGATTCACTCATAATCATGAAACTGAAAAACAGTCCTAAGTTTCCCCCTAGCCTGTAGGCCAAAAACGACAGGATGCTCTGGGGAGAATTGAAGAAGAAGCTCGAACTTCCCAAAATAGAGTCTTTGACGGTCGCACGACTCACTCGGGAAAAGAACTGCAAGCATCAAAGACTACTAAGTATAACGCTCACCAACCCTAACGATGTACAGTGTGTCTTACTGTCCAGCAATTTACTAAATTCAGATCGGACTGTAAGAATACTGCCCGATATACCATACCTTCAGCGCAATCTCACCCGGAACACCCTTCAGGAAGTTCGCTAGGATTCCTTCCGTGGGAGAAATATCATTGTGCAAGATGTGCCAGAGAACACGGACCCTGATCACACAAACTCCGATATTCGGAAGTGAAAATTCATCAAGCAGCTTTTGAATCTCAAAAACAAACTGACTCAACAGGCGGTGAAACTAGACAAGAAAGACGAGAATTCTGGACCCCGGCTGATGAGGAAAACCTTCCCATCCTGCCATATGGTGGCCGCAACTCTGGAAGCATTTCGTGCCCACAAACGCCGGTTGCCAACTGGAATCCATATGCATCCGGGTAGACTATATGATGACGACATCAAGCAGAAAGGCAAGTTGGAGCTAACCATTCCACTTGTGGAGTGTCTAGACGACAAAAAACATGGAAAGGACGGGGGCTAACAGCTCAGAAAACCCCGTGTAGGTAGGCTCCCTGTCCATTGACATAAGGCTCATGAAGACAAACAGGACAGGAGGGTTCACGCGCTTCTAATTCAAAGCATAAATTGCTTATACATGAACGCTGAGAGTCTGCCAAATAAAATGGATGAGCTACGTGAAATTAGCAATGTTAATAAGGCTCATCTGATAGGAATATCTGAAACTTGGATATCTTCTCAGTTTGCAGACCAAGAGCTAGCAATACCTGGGATGTCTTTGTTTTGAAACGACAGAAAAATAGGAATTGGAGTGGGGTAGCCGTATACACACGATCATGCCTGGAGGTACATCAAGTTCACAACCATGAGTTTAACAATCTTGATGAATCTGTATGGTGCTCAGCAAGATTGTCGGCCACCTCGAGGTGCCAAGTTGGGGTCATCTATAGGAAGCCCACTGCTGACATCGAGTGTGACAGTCGTATGTTAGAAGGACTATCCCGCTCTACGCGTCTTGGATTCACTCATATCCTGATTCTAGGGGACTTCAATCTTCCTAAAGTCAGTTTTGCGGAACGTACGTATATTAGGGGTGAAAACTCTAATAAACCTCGGTTCTTCAACCTCATTGAGGATCTGGGATTATTCGAAAATGTGAAGTCGGCAACTCGTTGGTGAAACAGTCAGACGCCGTCGCGCTTATACTGGGTATTTACAAACGAAGAATTCCTAATTGACAACCTATCAATTCTGGCTCCCCTGAGGAAAAGCGGTCACACCGTCATAGCCTTTAATTTTATCAGCAAAACTGAGCTAAGATATCCCACCAACAACGGGGGCAGGAATTTCAAACGGTTGGATGTGTCTGCTCTACAGGACAATCTACAGAAGGTGGACTGGGAAGTTCACCCTCAACTTTGTGTGGATGCCTATTGGGATTTCTTACTGAACACGATCTTTTATGCTACAAAGCAGTCTGTTCCGCAAGTGGTCCCTAAAATCTACAAGCAACTTACAGTCATCAAGAACCTCACTCCATTTGGGAAGCCACAAAAATACTGTTGGGCAGAAGACAAACGAAGTGGTAACAACGGCACATACAGGCTATACAAACATACAAGGAACATATGCGCGAAGGCTATATGAGAAGACAGCCTCCAGTAACAGATAAAGTTTATGGATAAATTTGTCTCCAATTCGAAAAGCTTATTCCGTTATGCAGCCTCTCTTCGTCAAGCCAAAACTGAAGTTTCCCAACTGCTAGGTCCTAATGGCCCGACCAATAACAGAGGCGACGCCCCTAACCCTTTGGTTGAACAATACTCTCGGACATTTCAATCGACCCACATCAACTATACTGATGACAGCTTCATTTGCAACTGCACATGACTTTCCGAAGTGAACCTGAGCGCTGACTTCGTGTTCCGGAAATTGCAGTACTCAAGAAAAAACACTTCCCGACCCATATATGGTTCATTCTGCTATACTGAGGGAAGCAGCTTCAATCCTGGCAACACCACTTAGCGTGATGTTCTCACACTCGCTAAGCCGAGGAAAACTACCGGAAAATTGGTTGCTGGCTCACATCACACCAATTTTCGAAGTAAGTCGACGCAGCGAACCTTCAAGTTACCGACCGGTGGCTTTTCTATCTATACCTATAAAAATTATGGAGTCCCTGATATGCGATGGTACACATGACTAATTACTGTCCTTAAATTTCTTCTCACCCCAACAGCATGGTTTCTGAAAGGGTTACTCCTGTATAACCAACCAGCTGACTGTAGTGGACAGATGGACGACAATCCTTAACCGCAAGGGGAAGGCTGATGTCATTTACCTTGACTTCTCAAAAGTTTTTCATAGGATCAACCATATGTGTCTTATCAATAAGCTCAAACGATTAGGCATCAAATAACCTCTAATTGACTGGCTCATCTCATATCCGAAAAATCGACATTTTAAGATCAGGGTTAACTTCACTTTATCTCAGGCTATAGAATGTCCTAGTGGGCTCCCCCAGGGCTCAGTACTGGGACCCCTTCTCTTCTTGATTTACATAAATGATCTCCCACAACAGGTGCCTTCAGACTTACTACATTTTGCTGATGACGTGAAACTTTGGAGAAAGATACACAACCAAGAGAATACACAGGCACTTCAGGAGGATTTTACTCGAATTCAAAGTTGGGCACATGGCAACCGACTTACCTTCAACACTTCAAAGTGTAAAGTAGTCCACCTGCGACATGTTGCAGATTACAGTTACAACCTAAGAAACTCCTCTCTAGTAGTATCCCGAGTCGAAAAAGATTTAGGTGTTCGTGCCATACGATTTGAAGTCCTACGCTAACTGTGACAGAAATGCCTTTCGAGCAAACCTTGCACTGGTATCATTGAAGCGCATTTTTGGCCAGTTTGACGGTAGAACTTTCCACATAATCTTCAACAGTTTTATTCGTCCCCATTTAGAGTACGGAAACATTGTATTTCCCCCCGCACTCCAAAAGGATAAGGACACTAGAGCGTATCTAACGGCGAGCCACGAAATCAGTTCGGGGACTCGAATTCAAGCCTTATGGAGAGCGCCTCCAGCCACTTAACATTTACCCACTAGAGTATAGGCGTCCTAGAGGCGACCCTCTGATGGCTTACAGTATCCTTAACACTTCTGGACATCCCCTTGTAGAGTGGCGTCGAGTTGAAATTATCTATGAACACCGCTACCAAAAAAACACGTGCCAAATAAATCAGAAGGCGAGGGGTGAACGTAACCAAATAAATCCATAAAATCCCCGAGAAGCCAAATATCAGAAGGCAGTTAATGGACCAAGTCGAGATATATTTGCTGGCGATCTCGTGGTATCGAAAGGATACCGAGATCGTGCCAGGATACAAGCTTGGTTACAGAATGTAACCGAATTCGCGCGAAGTCACAATCAAAGTGTAAGAATAGGAATGGAAGCACAATGTAGCTGTCATTAGCACAGTCAAACAAAAGCACATTAAAACAAACTCTGGTATAGTTGGTTATAATAATAATTGTTTTCATTAAACCAGTCGTGTTCTTGTGATAAATGTGAGTCACTACACCCTTAAACACATACTTAAGCTTAGTCCCAATACAAACTTAAAAAGTAACACCCAGAAATTGGAGATACAACATAGCAGAACGTACTGTAGACACAACTTCTACTCCTTAAGAGTTGTCAAACGCTGGAATTCGCTGACGACTGGACTTGTCCAAGAGACTTCCCAGGAGTCCTTTAAGAGGAAACCTGACCTATTCTTAAGGACTAATGATGACATCTTATTATGATTTACCATTTTTTCCCTCCATTGTCGTTGATATACCTAGGTTTCTGCCTGGAGGTATTAGTGATCCACTGCTATTAGACACGGAAGCCCGTTAAGCGAAAGCTTCTTCTATTCCTTCCACAAACATTTGAACCATTTGAATGTGAGTGCGGTACATTTTCCGTTAACGCTACTGTTCCCCCAGGTCATTGCTCGATATTGTTTGGTGTAAGCCTTCATGTAGAAGCACTAAGTTTTTTTTCTTTCTCTCGCTTCTGAACTTACATGAAATCCCTTCAAACTTTTCGACACCCATCAAAACATATTTCTTGAGAGTTTTTATAATCTAAATACTTTAAAGGTCACAAGGAGTCAAGTAAGCAAACACTAAGCTCAAGTATATTTCAGTTGATCTCTCGCTTAGCGTAGTTGTGTGGAATACCTCTCATATTTTCCACTTATTTTTTCTAAAAAAGCATAGTTTACCAATCACATTCCTTATGTTTCGAAACAAAATAGGCCAATCTGACACAACTAGATTTATTGTTACCAGCTAGTTTTGATGAATGTCACATTTCTTCAAGTCACTGAAACAGGAGCTATGAATTAAGAAGAGGATATATAGTAGTTGTATATCCTTTAAAACTATACATCCACTTAATAAAGTGACGTGACTTAGCCTGATGCTTTTGTCTTTCATGTTTGTAAATAACTTTAACTGTTCTGACCTTCATTTGCATAACTTTACTTTACTGACACTGTCAGTCTGTTTTGTGATAAATTGAAAGTTCAGCAAATTTTGAGATATTAACTTGTTGAATTACGTAAGACGATCTCTCAGTTCCCTTTCCAATTTAAAGCCGGTTGGAGTTTACTAGTTTAAGTTAAATTTATGAAACATGATCCAACA
Organism: Schistosoma haematobium; assembly: GCF_000699445.3. Classification (NCBI taxonomy): domain Eukaryota; kingdom Metazoa; phylum Platyhelminthes; class Trematoda; order Strigeidida; family Schistosomatidae; genus Schistosoma; species Schistosoma haematobium. The sequence goes on along the minus strand of NC_067196.1, from coordinate 38,922,512 downwards.
AAGCGTTCGTAATACTGCTCAATACTCTAAGTGTTTTTATTTCCTTAGAAGAAAAAATTCTGATTTTTCCGCTTATCTTTCATAAATATATACTTAACGTCTCTTAGTATTGTATTTACTGTCCCTTTCATCCAAAACGTTATTTTCCGCTGCAATTTGTCTCCTTATTGGTATTTCTGTCACTAGCTCCTTGATTGTTTAACGTTTTCTTAGAACTTAACAACAATTTGTGATCCCAACAGTCTGTTCACAAATATCAATAACTGTCTAAGAGCAGTTTTAACCAAATGTTTTATTTCCAGGTTGTCCATCGACTAAAAAATGACCACAGCCGGGAGACCAACATGGGATACTGCTAAAGGTAGTAGAGGAAAGTGGGAAGGTGATTTAAGTGCTTTGTCTAAGCAGTACTCTGTTCGTGACTTACCGGCACATACGAAATTGAAATTGCGTCAAGAAGGACAAGGAAGACCTGAAGATATTCAAGGAAAAGATTTTAAACGTGCTTTGGAAGAAAAAGAGAAACGATTAGCTCAAGAAAAGTCGGGGAGGCGTAAGTATAGTTAATTCACTTATTCTTAATACAAGTTAGTCATGAGCACCTTTAAAATCTCAACCTATAAAGAGATAAAAATGCATAGGCTTTAGAAATTTCGTCACACTTCCATCTTTAAATGACAGTTAACTTATAGTATAGATACATTTAGTTTGATTAACATAGTCTCAAATAATTCCTCTTATTCTATAGACCCTATTGTTTGGTAAAAACTGTCTCCTAGAATAATTCTCCAACTTAAATTTTCGACTCAACAAATTTTTTAGGGGACTCATACAGCATATACAGTCCTTACACATGTGATTTAAAGGTATATTTCAAGATATTCTACATTTTCATGTTCCGGGTTTTTGTGACAAAAAGTATTCATTGTGATCGATTTTAAGCCATGTCACCCAGAGTCTCCAACGATTGATCACGATAGTCGCGCAGACCCCAATCAAGTAGTTTGGATCTACCAACATAGCTCAGACCAGAAGTTAGTGACTTCAAGGACTGATGCCACGTTTTGTTTTGGCCGCTCCTAACTTTCTTCCAACCGTCTCCACCACTAGTCAGCATTGTGCATCGTGGTAATCAGTCGGTGAAGCTTCACAACTTCATCAACTGGTTTACCACCACTCTCTAATACCTTGTATCTGACCTCTTTACTACCTACCCGATTATCCCAGTAGATGCAAGCAATATTTCTAGGACATCTGTGATCAAATACTAGTAGTGGTCACGTCTAACAGCTGTAAAATAAAACAGAATGAACTGGTGCACAGTATACTCGTCCTTTAATTGATAGACGTAAATCTCGCCTTCGTCTTACGTGACGCAATTTGACAAAATCTAGGCCTCATGGTAGCCAATGATCAACAATAGGTTCATACGCGATTCGTTCCCTCAGGATCCTGAAGCCCATGTGTACCACTGGTTTAGAATCAGGGTTTTCAATCCCCCTAGGTGGAACCTCCGTACCCACCAATCCTGTTAAAATGCCGGACATTCGCTTTTCGTCCTTTCAATTTCTCAACCAACACGCCTGCCGCTAGAAGTCAATGAGTAGAACTTCCTTAGTTGTTGTTGTATACTCGTGGCCATATGAGAGCATTTCGAGAGAGAGAGAGAGAGAGAGAGAGAGAGCAGACTCTCTCAACCCTCCCCCGTACCAGTGCATTCGAGAGTGGCTATGTTTGAGATCAAGTGTATTGTCTTATCATTGTCGTCTTGTTTATTATTTGTGGGGTTAGCGAAATACTTTATTTAAATGTTATCCTCCAGTTTTCTCATATCAACTCGTCCTTGTCATATTTATTGCGATGCTGACGAAAGAAGAATAGGGTTGAAAAAAGCTAAAGGAGACAGGTCACTCATTGTTTGAGGGTATTATAAATGAGTCCACGAACGATCAACCAGTAACAAGATTACTAGCCAGATAGTAAGGTCTTTTATATAATAAAATAACGCGTCTTTGTACAAAATAAACATTATAAAACGTATTAGGTATTTCCAATAAATTAGATCGTATTTCACTTATTCTCTAATCAACTAAAACCTGACTTGCGTCTTATTTTTCTTGGAGATTGTTTCAGAATGGTTCACTTAATGTTAGTCAGAATCATATACACCTTGCTCAGTGAGTTAGCAAAATTACGTAGATCAGAAGTTGGAAACCTTAAGTAACAGCTCAAAGTTAGTCGCAATATCTCGGATCTATCCACTTTTCCTTGATTGTTAACGTACTACCTTTTGTTTCCGTTTAACTCATCCCTGCTGTCTACTGGAAAAACTTTCAATGTTCCTTGTTTTTATTCCTCTGTGCTAATGTGAAAACGGCACATTGTGTTGATTCATTTTTGTAAGGTATTAAGTAATTTTGTGATTATAACATTGGTTCTTAACTCTGATTCAATTCTCCACAGTACCAGTTCCAGCCTAAATACCTTTAAGTAACACTAAACAATGCTGTTTCTTAGCTTGTAAACATGAATTTTGTGGGCGTTGTAGATATACCTTACTATTATGTGTTAGAATGCTTAAGATGAAGGTTGTCAACAGCCACCAAATACTTCTAAACTACTTTGTTTTTTAATACACTTCATTAATAAATTCACAGAATTACTCCTTCGTGAAGACGACGACTTTGAGGAACTTCGTGAAATTCATATTATATTTTAGATCAGAATTTTGTATCTTTTACCTTTTGACATTCTTCCTCTTTCAAAAGTCAAGACATTACGAGTGTAGGAGTTTTACATTTGTATTACTTTTTCCCACCGCCCTCATTCAGCCTCAATAAATTCCACTAGTCAACAACCAGCAATTACCAGTGCCAAACGACCAAGTTCTGCTGCTGTCGCGCCAACTATTGATAGTAGTACTATAGGTAGTATAAAACGTACACGACCTGAAACAACCACTGCTGTGTCAACAACTAATTTAGACGCTGATGATCCGTGGGATGAGGATTATGATGAAGATCAAGAAGATGTAATTATCACTAAAAAGTCGAATCATAATAAAAGTAAGAATTCAACTGGAGATAAATTTGATGATAATAATCAAAACGATGATGATGACGATGAAGATGCTGACAATGATGACGTCGACGACGATGATGAAGAAGATGAAGAAATGCTCTTAGCCGAATTGGCTAGAATTAAACGTGAACGAGCTGAAGAAGCAGCCCGTTTGGCTGCTGAAAGGAAAGCAGCTGAAGAAACTATTCGTATGGAAAATATCTTGAAAGGAAATCCTCTTTTAAATTCATCTGATTCTTCAGGTTTGTTTTACAGTGTGTTTACAGTGAATCTATACTTATGAAATTATATATATATATATATATATATATATCTGGTATCCCAGTGAGTAGAAAATTTCTGGCATATCGCGACTTAATAATGGCTTAATGATTTTTACATACAGTGAACTATTTAACTTTTATACAACCGTCCATGCAAATTGTATGAAATGATTTATTAATTTAATTCAATACGACTGTGTCGATCATCTGTCTTCAAACCAATTCACGCTCATTCTAGTAAGTTATAAATTCCAGGATTGAAATGCTCACACAAAGATTCATTCACCACTGATTGGACTTAAATCATCGTACTTACCGGGCAAATTGATGTGGTTTATACCAGGTGGGGATAATGAAGTAATAATACTGGGATATATCTAGTGCCTTTATAAGGGAAATTTCCTGCTTCTCAAGTTTCATTAACTCTTCAAATAGTTTATTAAATAACCAGCTCTTCGAAAAGCTTTAAAACCATAGATTCGTTCCGAAGAGGGTGATCATACGTATGTATACAGATCGTAGGTCTTTGAGTAGGTCAGATATCTAGTACTGTCATATTCTTACTAGTTGGTCAAACAAATCCTGATTGTAGTTTGAAGAAGACTCTCGATATTTTATTAAATAAAATTAGTCTTACTAATCGATGAATGTTATTATTTACTATGTTCATAAACGGTATAGTGCATGAAATACTAGTTTATACAAACTAACAGAAAAATTTAAAAGATTGGTATGCAATAATAAAAATCAGTGGCATTAGAGTACACTAATTTTTGGAATGATTTGTAACTCAATCGGATGACTTCAATGGTGTTGTATTCTGTAATCTAGAGGTGTCTACTTGTATTAGACGCTGGTGATTCTATTAAGAACAACAATCAAAGCTTCACAATTAAATCATCCAGCTCGGAGGACTCAGTGTCACCCAAAATAGCACTTTCCTGTTGGTTTATATTATATGTTGAAGTTACTTAGGCCTGTTACCCCTTGTGGAGGAGCATAGGTCGCCCACCAACATTCTCCATCCAACTTTGTCCTGGGAAATCGTTTCCAGTGTCTATTCATTATTTTGATATCTGCTTCCGACGCAATGTGGTCCTCGGTTTTCCTCTTTTCCGCTTCCCTCCAGAATTCCAAGTCAGCACTTGCCTCGTGATGCAGTTTGATGGTTTACGTAACGTATGTCCTATCCACCTCCATCGTCCCTTCCTAATTTCCTCTTCAACTGGAAGCTGGTTTGTTCTCTTCCACAGTAGGCTGCTGCTGATGGTATCCGGTCAACGGACATTGAGTATCTTGTGTAGACAACTGTTTATAAATACTTGTACTATTTTGATGATAGTTGTAGTACTTCAAGTTTCAGCTTTGTGCACTAGAACAGTCTTGACGTTTGTATTGAAGATTTTCACTTTGATATTGGTTGACAGTTGTTTTAAGTTCCATATGTTCTTCAACTGTAGGGATGTGGCCCTTACATTGCCAATCCTCGTCTTTACGTCTGCATCGAGTCCTCCTTGTTCATCGGTGATGCTGCCCTATTGAAGTTAGATATACCACTATTACTTGAGTTGCTTAAATAATTTCAAATCTATGGGAGATAAATTGTCACTGTTTGGGTATCCATTATTCCTAACATCACATGAAAATAATTATTGCCGTAAACTAGCAGCTCATTGTCTCAGCAATAGTTATTCGTAAATAAATTTTTAAACTTGATTTATTTTAGTTGTGTCAAGAGTAGTTTTTACCATTCATAGAGAATGTTGTTTGTGACCTAATAACAGACAGATATATATATGACGTTAAAAATCTACATTTTTGTAAATACTCAAAAATCCTACGTACAGTCATTTCTGACACAAAATTTATTGCTACGCACACGATATAAGATACAGTAAATAAATATCTGGTTCATACATCCATATTCGATACCTTACATTTTCATATTGGTTATTACGATGAAATCGTTTGTAATTATCATTATAAAGAAATCAAGGTTTCCATTAAGACTAGTCACCCAAAACTTTAAATTCGATTTGTGTTGTTTTTTAATGTCAGCTGGTAAAAAATCAAAATTTTAAAAATTGACGTTTATATTTTACCGCTTAGTTTTATATTCATTATACTTCTATTATTACATTGTTTCATTGTGTGTAAAATATGTTCCTTTTTTGTACTGAAGAATTTAAAGTCAAAAGAAGATGGGATGATGATGTTGTATTTAAAAATTGTGCTCGAGGTGAAGTCGATCATGTAAAACGTGGATTCGTAAATGATACACTACGATCTGAATTTCATAAAAAATTTATGAAAAAATATATCCAATAATGCACATGTACATTGTCTTCCCTCAATAATACTTTATTTCCTGTAAATAAATAATTGCTTTAAACAATCTTATGTTAACTTATTTGTATCCAAGAGTGTCTCGATATGTAGTGTATTAAAACTTTATAATAAAAATTGCTTCCAAAAACATGAATAAATTTCAATCTAGAAACATCACATTAATATACTTTATACTTACTAGTCGTAAATAGTTCAGTTTATTAGATTTTTTGGATCGGAATTTATCATGAAGCAAACAAAATCAAGCAGCAGAACTGCGTCACCTAGTGTAATTTATGAATTTACAACATCAAACTTAACGAATTTTATGCTTGAATCTCCAGGTCTCATAATAAATAAAAGCTCCGTTTATATGCTATGATTAAATGTTGATTCCTGTGGTAACTTTAGGAACAGTTCGTGTTAGGTTACCAAAATCTCAATGTATATATTACAGTCTATTCTTTCTATGGAAGCAGTTAGGTTTACAAACGCATTATTGTATTCCTCACGGTACCGTTAGCCAGTTGATAAAAGAATAAAATGGGAGGAGTTCCATTCAATGGAAAAACCAAGTGATGCTATGTTTCTAACCAAAGCGTTAAAAATAAAGACAATTCATTTCCAGGATCCAAGTATCTATTCACTGCGCTACCGATGTAATATGTTATACATTCCTAACCATCAGGATAAACACTATTTCTAATATCAGTATGAGGTTGTAGATATTGTTAGGTTTTTGACTGAGATCATGAATTGATTGATGTTAGGCCATCATTGAAAACCTGGAAGTACCGGACGGTCGTTTCGTCTCATTGTGGTGCTCCTCAGCAGTGCACACTCACGGTATTCGAACCCAGGATCTTCGGTTCCACGCGCGAACGCTTAACCTCTAAACATTAACATCACCGGACGCCGGCTCAGTGGTCTAGATGTTAGGCATTCACGTGTGAAACCGAAGATCCTGGGTTTGAATACCGTGGGTGTGCAGTGCTGAGGAGTGCCACAACGAGACGAAACGGCCGTCTGGTGCTTCCAGGTTTTAATGATGGCCTAACATTAATTGATTCATGATCTCAATCAAAAACTTTTTAATAGTCGGTATAAGAAGTAGTCCCGTTTTCTGAAGTTTGGGTATTTTGATGACTAATGGTTACGAACCGCAAGTAACTTAATTCAGTAACAATTATAGTGGATCCAAGTCAATCACTGTAAAAGCAAATAAGTCGGAAATTTTAAGGATTTGTAATCATCTTACCATCGATCTAAATAATTAGTTGTTCCCAATGTTTTGTCACTTAATGAGGTGAATATTAGTGTCTTGAGGAAGTTTTCTAAAAAAGTTTGTTTGAACGGGATCAGAGCAGCATTCAGTTAGTTGCGAAAATAAGACACGGTTTGGTACTTTTCCGCTGAGCATACTGAAGATAAGTAGTTGTATAGCCTATGCAATTTAAAGTCACTCAGATTTTGTCATTGGTAGCTTTATTTTTCTCATAATGAACGCTATATTTTGGTCAGTGTAACTTGCACGTTTACTGTTTGTATGTCAGTTAACACTTCCTTGTTTAAAATAAGTATGCTAACGATTTAGTAGGATACATCAATTATATTCTTCATTGAACAACAGGTACATTAAAAGACTTATCAGGTTATCCACACATTGACTACTTACATCAGTGAGTATAGTTAGTTAACAAAGTGAGGCTAAGAATTTGAACAGTAATGAGAAATCCAACAGGCACTACTGTACTAAACCACGAGTTTCACCGTAAATAATTCAAAAGTTACTAGCTGGATACAAAATCATAATTTATCTTAGACAAACGTGCTCCTACAAACCTTTAGTTACTTGAACTTAATGATTTATAACTATAACAGGATGTGACTTCATACAGCCTAAACCACTATTTCTAATCTATCATGAGTCAACAGAAGTAAGAATTTACGTTTTTCGAGTGTAGGCCGTAACGGTTTTTTTGTCTCGGTATACTACTTATTAGTGTTCAGTAATCTAAATTATATTCTATTGCTTCCACACCTGTACAACAACAAGACAAATATCCTAACCATTTGTATTTCTCTTCGTTCTACTAGTAGTATAAGTGTTTAGTCCTCGTTTGCTCCTGTTCCTATGTATTACCCTTTGGGGCTCGTCTTCATTTTGAGTGATTGGCATTTTAGCTGATGTCAGTTCGTGATGAAAACCTTAAATCTAATTCCTAACTGTTATATCCTAGTGAAGATTAAAGTACGAGTAACGTCTGAGACCTATCAATAGACTAATACTATCTATATGTTCTTATTGTATAGCAATTCAGTAACTAGATTATGTATATTAATATTCCTCTTATTATAAGTTTCATTTTGACCTATAATTTATTATTATCTATGTACTGTCCCTAAATTATGCTCAATTTATTAACTACTGTCTCCCACGTTCACAGCCACTTTTTGGCTTTATTGTGTACAGATGTTATTTCCTATTTTATGGTGCGTTGCGGTCTGTTTGGTTGATATATAGACCCAGTATGTCTGGAATAAACGATTCGATTAGCATAGTGGAAACTGGTATTAGTGTTCTGGACTCAACTGGACGAGCTAGGCAGACATAGGACCAATAAGGATGCTAGGCTGCTCATACCGGTTGAACGTCATTGGTTTGGCACAGTGCTAAGATTGCATAAGTCGCGTTTTTATTGGTGGATAAATCACGTGATAAAAATCCGGACATCATGACATAACACTAACCTTAACCGTCAACTGTAAATTATAATTCTAATTCCTCACACTGCTTTACAACCATCATTTAGTCCTAGATATTAGGTGGACATTTTCAGGGTCATTTTAACGTCGCTTAAAGGTCGTCCATAAATGAGAGTCTCACCATTATTCTCTTATCATTAAGAGTGAAACATAAACTAATATTATCATTTGAAAATGACATTTAGTTGAAGTTACAGATATTATTTTTTTATAATAATAATAATTTAAAACAAATTATTATTATTTCAATATACAATGTTTATTTATATTTCAGTATATTTAATATTTACACAAATATGTAATTATTTTCATTGATACAACGCACTAATTTTAAACTGAAATTAATGAATAAAAGAGTTGAAGAAATATTACCCATTTCAATCGACTACTTACATTATATGGATAATTAAAGATTGTTGTTGATTCGCCACATTCAGTTTAATCATCTTGTGTTTTTTAGACAAAAAAGGTTTTATTGAATGTAAATTAATGAAAATTTATTCACAATGGCGCAATTTTTAAATTAATAACAAGATATCAAAGTAACATTTCTATATTAAAATTAAGATCATTTAAAATTAGACTATTTCATTTGAAATGGTATTTGATTTCCATTGAATCCAATTAGAATTGTAGCTAAGTCTTTAGAACTTAATAATGTAGAATAATCAATTCTAGAATTTAATTTTACAGTTGTATCTGTAGTGGACAATGTATTTGTGAATGTTTCCTTTGTATCTATTCCAGTGGTCAAATTTAACAATGATTTGGTTTTCAGATGAATTTCTTGAGAAACATTTGAAGTAGTATCTGTTGTCAGTGCAACAGGAGATAAGTTGTTAACTGAAAATAATACAGTCGAATTGTTATCTGTATTGTTGTTAGGGATTAAATGTTGCAAAGCTGATGTATAAGCGTTGAATGTGTTCAATATTTTTTGAGTATCAGGCAATAGATTAAGCTGCTGTTGATTTATTTCCATACTACTATGACTGTTATTATCATTATTATTGTCGATATTCATATTATTACGGCTATGTGATCGTTCGTATTTACGATATTTAGCTCGACGATTTTGAAACCAAACCTAAGAGAATTAGCAAAAAGAAATCATTGAATTATGCTCACTGGAAATTGTATAGAGCATTTTACAATATTGTTCATCTCTTAATACAGAGATTATTAATGAAACAACCATTTAAAAAACCGTTAAAACATGACATCATCCCACCATAATACTAATCATTAGTCATGAACGGTGTAATAGTTCCATAGAAATCCTTTACGCATTACATCACGGTTGAATTAATAAAATTCCCTTGATCTTTTGAAAGCATTCGATTAGAGGGTCACTAGAAAGCACAATGAACTATTTCCATAGGTAATTACAGAACCATATCGTTAACTTATTGATATTGGAATAAATCATTCATTAAATGTTGATCTAATAATTCAAGTGTAACTATAATCAGCACCTAAATGTGACAATTTCAGTCCTATAAGTGAAATTTAAGTCAATTAGTTTCTTCTCAAACTATTTACTGTCAATAAATGTAGTCCAATCTAATATTTTCAAATACATGTCTTTACAATAGAATACGTTATGGCAATTCTTTCTTATAATTAAAATACAACTCGCAAATTAGTCTGTAGTGGATACAAATGATGATTTGTTTATCTCATTCCAGACAGCTAACTGGTGTATCACTACCTCCCCACTTGGTTAAAATCAAGTGCACAAACCCTTTGTTTAATTAAACACTGAGTTCTACAAGATTTCATTTAGATTTAATAGCAAGACTATTAGAACAATCTGAAAACTCTAGTTTCCACAGCTAACTTATACACATATATATTTACTATAAAACTTTGTCCACTTCAAAATATAAAATTCGTCTTAAATAACTTCAGATATAGTTTAATACAGTTTATCGGTCAATACTTTCATAATAATTAATTAAGTGGTATCAGGATCGAACTTATTAATTGGAAATGACGGCATTGGAGTTTGTAATTTTTCAGTGATGAGTAAGTAAGCTTGTTTAAATATAGAAATACAAAATATTCCTGTAATTTACATATTTTTCTCGTAAAAGTATGGGTACTTAATGAAATTTTCAATGAGTTTCCGATGTTAATGAAGTGTTTGAAACGAAGGATATCTGGCTTGAATCCCGGTATGAACATTAACACTGGATGCAGGCATATGCAGTTAGTGAGTCTCCAACAAAAAGTAACCCATATCTTGTATTCCACTCCTAACTACTATTCTGTTTTACTTACATACGGTCTGATGTTCGTTCTAACTGAAACGATTATTTCAGTAGTATGATAGTCGTCATAAAATAATTTGAAAATAAACCTCATGTGTTAAATCCTAAATTAAACTAAACTCAACTATTTTAACACTAATATTAATCCATGTTTTTTTATAATGACTTCATGTTACTATGATAATCATCTTTAATTATGTTATTGATATTATTTTTATGTGCTATAAAGCAAATCAAAGTAGCTATTAAACACACATATGTATTGAATCAGTGAACATAGATACAGTGAATGATTTAATCACTTAAGTGTCATATGTGACTCTGTATTTTGTATTATCACTAGTCGAGTTAAGATTTATTGTCAAATTAAATTAACCACTTGAAAATAACAACTTAATTGATACTTAAGCACGATGTATCTATGTATGCGTGCGTGTGTGTATATATATATAAACCAAGTAGTGAAACTGTATGAATGTAAACACTCAAACACATTGTTATTAGTGTACAACACTATCTCTATCCACCTTTTCCTATTTCTTATGATACTAATATCTTCTGTTACTGAAGTGTAATTACACACTCATTGAAAGGTGACAAGAATAATTCATTCTTTTCAAAATGAAATGAAATTAATTAAAAGGGGATTAATGTATAACACACATACATTCACACAAACATACAAACAATGTAATGTGTTTAAAATATAAAAATGTCCTTGCTAATTATTAATCCCAACCACATAAACCTATCCATACACACATATACAAAAATATGAATATTATACATAAAATCTTAATCATAAAATTCAACCAAGTAACTGTGATTTCATTTTAGAGAAAAACTTTTGTGTTTTTAGTAGTCAAAGTATTCAAATAGATTTTAATCATTATCATCATCTACCTAACACGAAAAACAAAATGGAAAAAAGAAGTTTAGTGATAAATTAACTAGTTTCCAAATTAATGTATCAAATATTTAAATTTATAAGGTTATACTACATGGTAAGCAAAACCTATGAATAAAGTTGAAGTGGATAAACTAGGGTGGGGGTGGGTGATGTGGTTTATTTAAATGAATAGAATAGTAATCATTGATCAATGAATGGACGGTTTTTCTCAGAATATATGTGATGAGAGATTAAATTTTATTGTTGTTTGGAAAGAATTTAATATTTTCTAATTAATTTAGAAACACGATCATCATGTACACACACAAGTTGACATATCTATACAATTTGAACTCTGAATAATGAATTGAAGTGGATGGGATTATTTATGTTTTGTAGTTGATTATTATCATAATTAGATGTTGTAACTGGGTTATGTAATAAACTTTTTGATGAGAAGAAAATTAACGATAAGATGATGTTTCTTTCCAAAAAAGATGAACAACCTCTTATCTGTCTATACACTTAAAAAAACAATCCTTATAACATTTAATTGAACACCTTTAAAAATAAAGTTATAATTGGATGTGTTGGTTGAACAATTGCTTATCACATTGCTAGAATGATCAGAAATGTATGTGATGAAGCCTAGAATTTTTTAAAACAATTAATTGACCAATGAGAATAAGTTGAAGACTTAATGTTAATAATGTCATCATTTATTTAACACATTTAAATTGTTATCAGAATGGGGGTTTGTGAAGATTGTAGTAAATTTAATAACTACATTCATGAGTTGATCTAAGCTAGACCCCATTCTGACAATGATCATATGCTCACAAGTGACTATCTTCAAAATGGATTTCCTGGAGTTCTAGTAAGAAGCTGTGACCAGTGCAGCCCAATCCGTATCAGGCAGCTATCCACTTCAAACAATGGATAAAGGGTTGTGCAAGATCATGGATCGACTGAGGCCAGACATAAACACTATTAGATGCAGGTTAAGTGGTTTAGATGTTAAGTATTCGTGCGGGAGACAGAGGGCTCTGGGTTCGAGTCCCTTGTGAGGGGTCATGGGTACTCACTGCTGAGTCGTCCCATACTAGGACGAAACGGTCGTTCAATGCTTCCAGGTTTTCACTGGTGGTCTAGATTAAATCGACACGTGTTATGAACGGGGAATTAAGAAGCCCAGACAATTAAGAAAGCTATTTTCTTGGGACGTTATTGCATTTCATTCAAACCCTGTAAAACACTTATATCTATTTTTGTCCCTATCTTATTCTACATAACACGAGCTTTCGTTCTATGTATCATTCACTAGCATACCCTTTTTTGTTCCAAAAATATTGTAATTTAAACATAATATTTTGCACTATATTTTCTACCCTAATTCCCTGTTTCGGGCATAACTGTATTTTTCCAAATTATCGTACGTCGTGGTCAAGATATGCACTTATTTATTCATGTACATTTTTGTAGTAATCCGAATTCAGAGAATCCAGAGTTTAGTGTTCCAACTGTCTTGTCTTCTTTCACGTGTGTGCTTGCCAACCAATCAGGATTTAGAATAGTTCTCTCTACCCCATCTCGAACTCACGCATATTAGACTCAAGGTTAAGCCACTCAGCCTAACGCGTCAAGGTCATAATTTAGACTACACCGACCAAGGTCAATTCATAACAAGTATCACGGGGTAAAAGCGATTCAAGGTCATAACAACTGGCGACGGAGAATTTTGTTTTTTCTTTCCTATATTGATTGATCCAGTACAAAATGCCTGTATCATTGGACGACCTTAAAACTATTCTTCAAATGCAGCAAGCACAAAATGATGCAAATCAGACGAAGCTTTTGGATGCATTGGCACGAATGTTCTCATTACAGTCGTCCTCAGCTTGTCAATCAGATAAGCATGAAAGCATCATAAATTCTATTTCTGAATTCCAGTATGATCCTGAAGCTAATGTCATTTTCAGTTCGTGGTTTCACCGCTGTGAAGATATTTTCCGCGTTGAATGCTCGCATCTTGATGACGCAGCAAAAGTCCGCTTACTCTTAAGAAGACTGGGAACACAGGAATATAATAAATATGTGAATTTTATCTTGCCGCAAAATCCACGAGATGTATCATTCAAAGATACAGTCCAGATTTTATCTGATATTTTCGATGAACAGTCCTCATTATTTAATACTCGCTATAAATGCTTCCAAATAACGAAATCTCCAGAGGACGATTATCTCACGTATGCCGGGAAGGTAAATCGACAGTGCGAACGCTTCAAAATAAACGAAATCACAGCGGACCAATTTAAATGCTTGATTTTCATATGTGGTCTAAAGAATGAAGAAGATGCAGATGTCCGTACCAGAATGTTGGTACGCATTGAACAAGAACCAAATATGACATTACAAATGGTCACAACCGAATGTCAGCGGTTACTTAATCTCAAGCATGACACTGCGATGGTGCAACAGAAGGGTAAACCTTCCGGTTCTGATTCAATTAATGCGCTCCGATCCATAAAATCATCGAAACAAAATTGTACAAGCATGAAAAAACCTGCCAACCCCCATCACCATGCTGGTTCTGCGGAGCATGGCATTTTGCAAAATTCTGTCCGTTTAAGAATCATAAATGCCGCAAATGTCATCGCATTGGCCACAAAGAAGGTCATTGTTCGTTAAATAAACGCAAGACTAAACATCGTAGTGAAAATTCAAAGCAACGATCAAATAGTCAGATTAAAACCACGTTTGCAACCTTTAAAGTTGGATTTAAAAATAGGCGGAAATTTGTAAATTTATTAGTAAATGGAAAACTTATACGACTTCAGTTAGACACTGCTTCTGATGTCACGTTGATTTCAAAGAACACATGGCACAAGTTAGGATGCCCATCCATCCGACCGACAGAACATGTCGCCCGAAATGCGTCAGGAGACATAGTAGAGTTGACAGGAGAGGTCCTATGCAATGTTCAACTTATGGGAAGTAAATTTACAGATGTTTGTTATCTAACAAATCGACACGATTTAGATCTATTGGGATTAGATTGGATTGCACATGTTGATACTTTGAATAAATTATTAGATGAGGTATGTTCTCAAAATGTTTCCTATGATTCTATCCAAATCCCTAATGATATTTCTAAATCAAATGTCTCCGACGAATCATCCTCTCTGGATATTAACGAATTAAATGCTTCTGATGAAACATGTTCTTATGATCTTTCTGAATCAAACAATTCAAATGTTATGTGTTCTCACCATGTCAAATCAAATACCGCCGATTCATTGCCTTCTCATAAAATTTCCAAATCGAATACTTCAGACAAAGTATGCGCTAGTGAAACTTCGGAATCTCATGTACTTCTTTCTAATGTTATGTCTACATCAAAGTCTTCTGCTTCCTCTCAATTGTCGTCCGTATCTTACATAAACCATCTTCGACAAATTCTTCCAGTGACAGCTGCTCGAATCGCTGAACACACTCGCCGCGATCCTATCTTAAGACGATTATCTACATTTATCCAGCGTGGTTGGCCCCCACGTATAACATCTCATGAACTGAAACAGTATTATCAACGACGCCAATCTTTATCCATCGTAAATGACTGTATTATGGTTGCTGATCGCGTAGTGGTTCCGTATAACTTACGCTCACTCGTCCTGAAACAACTGCATACAGCCCATCCAGGTACTGGAAGAATGAAAGCTATTGCTCGAAGTTATGTATATTGGCCTAATATCGATGAACACATCGAAGATTTCGTGCGTGCGTGCAGAAAATGTGCTGAGGTTTCTAAGTGTCCACGAAAAGCTGAACTACATTCCTGGCCATCTCCAGAAGAACCTTGGTCGCGTATACATGTTGATTTTGCTGGCCCATTCCAGGGTACGTATTTCCTCGTTTGTGTTGATGCTTATTCAAAATGGCCGGAGATTTTTCCTATAAATCAAATCACTTCGCAACAGACTATCATGAAGCTACGGCAGTTATTCTCCCGTTTTGGAGTTCCAGATGTTCTCGTGACAGATAACGGCACTCAGTTTATTTCTTCCATCTTCTCAGATTTCTGCAAGAGGTTTGGAGTCAAACATGTCCGTTCACCTCCGTACCATCCACAATCGAATGGTCAGGCCGAAAGGTTTGTAGATACCTTCAAAAGAGCGCTAATGAAGGCAAAAGGGGAGGGAAAGATAGAGGAGATTCTTGATGACTTTCTCTTGGTCTATAGAACAACTCCAAACCCATCAACACCAAATCAAATGTCCCCAGCAGAAATTATGTTTGGTAGAAAAGTAAGAACTGCTCTCGATGCCATAAAACCACAGCAAATAGACATCGGAAAAAGAAACAGAAAGATGGAAAACCAATTTGATCGCCATCATGGGGCAAAACGCAGAATTTTCCAAAGAAATCAAAAAGTATACGTCCGCGATTTCCGATATTCACCTCCACAATGGACCAGTGGACGCATACTTAAGAGACAAGGGAACGTAATGTATGTGGTGGAAGTTGAAGGACAGAAGTGGACACGCCATGTCAACCACATACTGGAAAATGCTGGCACTTCACAGAAAACCGAGAAATTAGACTCAATGTGGAGAATCATTCTGGACAGTTTCGACATAAAATGCTCAGCAACTCAGAAGACTGTGCAACATGAACAAGGTCCTATTAGGAAAGCATCACGGGAACGCAGAAGACCAGATATTCTACAGGTAGACCCAAAGAGGAGAACATACGTTTCCGAAGGAAGATATCAATGATGATATCTCAGCACTTACCTGTATATAGTAACTAACCATATTTTTTTTCTTTTTTTTAAGGGGGAAGGTGTTATGAACGGGGAATTAAGAAGCCCAGACAATTAAGAAAGCTATTTTCTTGGGACGTTATTGCATTTCATTCAAACCCTGTAAAACACTTATATCTATTTTTGTCCCTATCTTATTCTACATAACACGAGCTTTCGTTCTATGTATCATTCACTAGCATACCCTTTTTTGTTCCAAAAATATTGTAATTTAAACATAATATTTTGCACTATATTTTCTACCCTAATTCCCTGTTTCGGGCATAACTGTATTTTTCCAAATTATCGTACGTCGTGGTCAAGATATGCACTTATTTATTCATGTACATTTTTGTAGTAATCCGAATTCAGAGAATCCAGAGTTTAGTGTTCCAACTGTCTTGTCTTCTTTCACGTGTGTGCTTGCCAACCAATCAGGATTTAGAATAGTTCTCTCTACCCCATCTCGAACTCACGCATATTAGACTCAAGGTTAAGCCACTCAGCCTAACGCGTCAAGGTCATAATTTAGACTACACCGACCAAGGTCAATTCATAACAAGTATCACGGGGTAAAAGCGATTCAAGGTCATAACAACACGTGAATTCAACTGTTATGAATATCGGTTAAATCAATTATCAATCAATCATTCAGTAGTCAACTACTCAATAAGCACTTTACTTTAGTGTAATAATAGCTAAGTTTTCTAAATGTTTAGTGAGGTTCAGCATTGAATAGGTTAATCTAATCATTTTTCGCTTAAATTTTTTATGAACCAGCTTACTTGTAGTTGAATGTAATCAAAATAAAATAATGAGTGCATAGAAAGTTTTTATTCTAAACTATGTTTAACTGTGTTTAGCAATACTTATCCTATTATTATTCTCATAATTACTAGTAATAATAATAGTGAAAATATACATTGTTTATATACCATGATGGAACAATCGTCGGGTAAATCGATATAATACATAATGTCATATAACATCATCATCGTTTGATACAGTATTATTTCTAATGCATATTTGAATAATAACTGGCACAACATCAAATGTACTATTGATGACAAACATCCGTCAACGAATTCTGACCGATGAAGTAATATATGAATACATGTACCCTGTATATTTCTTTATATGAACTTAACTGTTATTTATTCAACGCAAACGGTCTTGTAATTTCTACATTTTAGTGTGAAGGCTGAGAATAATTAAAGACTGAACAACGGTAAATATATTTTTAGTCGTTAATTGAAACTTTTATAAAATATATTATGAGGGTTTTATACTTGAAGACTTGATATATATATATATATATAATTGAATTCCGGACAAATGATAAACAACTGTACCTTATAATTAGAGACAAAATATTATAGATTATTATTGAATCCTGAATATTCTGTTGAAATGGCTTAGATGAATCACTGTTCAATCAGCAAAATAAAATTTTATGCCAAGCCGCTAGTTTGACTGTAAGTCAAGAGAGAACTTTTAATACTTTTTTTTATTTTATAATTTCTAACCACATTCGGGTGTGTAAATCATTCAATACAAGTTTAACTTTTAACATTTATCAGTTAATGTTTGGTTAATTTTTGATCACATTTACCGTACAAACATAGGTAAGACAGTTAGGGTGCTCTAACCATACTTAGAAATATAATCGTTTAATCACAAGAAAAATCAAAATTGTAAATATCAACTAGAAATAATATGATATTCGTCAAGGCTAATGATAAGCTTACCCAAAACTGGTCAAAAACATATACATAAAATTCAATACTTATTTCACCAATATTATTCATACACTTACCTGTACACGACCGTCTGACAAATTCAGTTGACTTGCCAATTGATCACGTGCTGCAACATCTGGATATTGGTTAAGCAGAAATGAAGTTTCTAATGTATGCAACTGATATGTAGTAAATGTTGTTCTTAAACGTCTTGGTCTCATTGTATATTTTGAACTTGCATGATGATGATGATGATGGTGGTGGTGGTAGTGATCAGAACGATTATTTAAATTAAATGAAGACTTATTGTTAGATTTTGAATGAAGATGATTTGTTGATTTTTCGTTTAAATTCTTATTACAACATCTACTACTAGTAGTAGTTATGGTGGTGATACTATTTGCAATTGCTTTTGTCGAATTTCTATCATTTTGAATTGTGCAAGGATTAAAATATTCAATCTTGGAATTTATTTGTTGATGATGATCATGATGATGTTTAATACTTACATTTGACTTCGAATCATATTCAGTGATTATATTCAATTTCTTATTGGTAATTGGTGATATATTATTGTTGTGCGTTGTTATTGAATGAGATGGACTCGAGAAAGTACTTAGTAATGAAGACGATGAAGAAGAAGTAGAGGAAGAGGATGGCGATAATATTGGTTGTTGTAAAGAGAACTGAATTAATGGGCTAGAAGATAAATGTATGTTTTGATGATTGTCCAAATGAGTTGGTTCTGATGAAGGAAGACTAGCTGGAGATAAATTAGCGGTAGAAGTCATTTCATTGGAGTTATCCGGTGATGATAATGATAAATCGGTTTGTTTTTGGAACGTTGACCCTAAAATTAATAATTTTTAAACGAATAATTAACGTACCTCAGAATGATTATAGAGTCACAACTTAATGAATATAACACTCAAACATGTTTTAAAAAATAAGATATTATGTGTTCCCTTTCATTCTGTTACTTTACAATACATCATATGTCAAAGTAAGTTATCATTTTCCATATGGAAGAAAGACAATTAATATGTTTATTGGATAATTTTCAACTCTTTAATTACTTATATGATAAGAGTCAGTAACCAAAGCGTTTATTGATTTTCATTCATTATCCTATTCGGATTGAATGATCATGATATTTGCATTCTAAACAAATAAGAAAATATTTACTGTTCATTAACATTTTTTTCAGAACTTACCAGAATTTCGTTTTCTATGATGAGAGCCATGATGTGATCGGTATTTTCGTACGTCATTGTATTCTTGATCAATGTCAGAATTAACGGATTCTTGATCGAGGTTATTTAAATCATTAAATGGTAAATTATCTGTTTTCAGTAGTGTTTCAATTGTGAAACTCATTGGTTTCGTGGTTGCTCTTTTTTTACTGAAAAACAGAACGGAAAGTGACTATTTTTATGAATTAAAACATTGTTGTACTCCGAGAGATTAATAAATTGATTTACCTAGTGGTGTATAGCATTAAACCCACTAAGATTCAACTATCCTAACAACCTAAATAATATTTGCTGAATAATACTGAAATCTCTCTAGTACATATTTTTCGTGAGTAGTATAATTGTTAAGATTTCAAAGACATTTATCAAGTATCGAACAATGGGATTTAAATAGGTCTGATACGTTTATCAGTCGTTCACATATGCCGCGAAAATTATGATATTTACAGTTGATTGATCACTGGGTAGTTGTCAATATCTAGTTTGTTTAGTTCCTAGGGCTGATCGGATTCTGTCGATCAAGTTACACTGAAGCCACTAGTCTGATTGACTTGATATGACGTACAATACGTTATCATGTCAGATGGTTAGTGGACAGGAGACAATGAATCTACGTTTTATCCTAGTTAGCACTCGTTACCAAAGTGTACTTTAAATCCTGAGGGATATGATGTCCTCAGGTGGGTCCAGTTTTGTAGTTTTGGACATTATCAATTAACTGCCCGTCAGACATAACATACGATATAATATATATAAGTAAAAACTGTAGTTCACCGGATTATGGTCCTTATAAGATAATCGACGTTTATTATTCAGAAGTTTTAAGCTCATTTGGCAATGTTATCTAGTTAACCGTGATTTTCAATGTGTTTTTCAATTGGTGCAATCAGTGAGGATAATTTATTTCTAATGGAATTATCTTTACAAGCATCAGTTTGGTAAATTCAAACGTTTTGTTTCTTGACATTGTTTTTTTAACGAGCTCATTTCAGAGCACAAAATAGATAAATTGTGAATTACCTTCTGAAATCTACATACATAACAGCTGTAGTCACTACTGAATATGAAGTCTGGACACTTTTAATTATTAGAACGCCTGAGTACTACCAATTATAAGAATTAAATAGAGCAAGAACAAACATTGATGCAGAATAGTATGAATTCATATTATTTCGAGGTTTCTCGTCAGCTGCTTACAAACCAAAATTGTGATAGAATTTTTTTACATGGAGATAGTGTGAAAACAATTGACATAAATGAGTGTAAATAACTGGATTACAAAAATAACTAGAAACAGGTCAGAGGTCAAACATCTTATATTTTTTCTAAAGTAAAGTAGTGCTTTGAATATTTATCAGACTGATGTGATAAGACACAATTTCCCTCATATCTCCTTAACAATTTGAAATAAAATAAATGATTCAAAGTTTAATCAAAAAAATTGTTTAAAATAAATTATTATTCATCAAAATACTTACCGAATAGAAATTGTTTCTAACCGAGTACAAAAGTTTCCACCAATTTTACGAGAAAATGAATTATTTTAAAAATTATTCAATTTTATTAAAATGATAACAATGACATTATATTTTGATTGGTCACAATTTACGCAAATTTCAAGAGTGTTTTACTCCCCTCTTTATATAACTACATTTAATTTAACCAATTAAATTTTAGGACAGTCTAATTGGGACGAAAATTATAGTATGTAGTAGTCACCCCTATTGATTAATAATTTTTAAATTGACCTGATTGAAAAGGGTGGAAGAGGATATAGATTATGTTACGTACCCTAATTTGTATGACTTCATAACGGCGAGGTTGTTATTGCCATTTGCAAATAAATACTAATAACTAATTACTTAAGCCAACCAACTAAGAGAATGTATAACACTACGGGAACATCACGATAAATGTGATCAGATCTAAGCTGATCCTGTATTTCGATATTAAAATACTGTTCATATCTAATCAGTCAATAAAGACAAAATTGTATTGTCGATTTAGAAGACATTTTTTAACAGTTTTTGTTAAGCAACTACTTAATATCCTAAAATTGTCTTGTCCCATACTTAGGGTCGATTAATAAAGCCAGCAATAAACACAAACGTAATCAACATGTGTGCAATTATTAACGGAAAAAAGATGTTTAAATTGGTATTAACTATGAAATAATTAATCTAAACATTTATCAATAAAGCGAATTAGGTCCAAGGAAGGACGAGAGGTTGGACGAATCGTTTCTGCACGCAAAGTTAGGGCTTGTGTTCGTGGATTGCCAATGCCCAGTAGTGCATAAAATGTTGACTTGACATTCCTTCTATCCAATTCCTTTGGCTTTGTAGATTACTTTAAAAGAAGAATCCGTTAGATTTATGTTTAATCCATATACAACATCACATTTTGCGTTGCAAAGTTCCATTATAAATGATTAAATTTCAACGTTTGTGCAAAGTGAACAAAGTATTTAAAAGAAATTTATAATTTCAGGTTTCTGTCTCATTAAGTTAGGTGCAATTTTTCGATTTCTTCTCAGAAAATATGTTTAGCAGTTTTGTAATTTTATTTTTTTGTAAGGTCTGGATCAGATAAAGTTATCAAAAAAATCTACTTACAAGTTATAGTTTGTTATGCTCTTGATAATAAAGAAATTACATTTACATCTAAATTTTTGTCCCATTATTATATATCAAGTAATAATTACGTAATAACTACTAACAATGTAAAACATGTTCAATGCATAATAACTAGATATTAAAACAAATATTTTTATTCAATCGTTAAGTAGCTTTATGTTTAAAATATGATTAACAATCTATGAAACTGAATGGTATATTTCATTGTAATTTTTATTGTTTAGATGTAGTCGTATTAAACTTACTTACTTACTTACTTACTTACGCCTGTTACTCCCAATGGAGCATAGGCCGCTGACCAGCATTCTCCAACCCACTCTGTCAGCATAGTTGTATTAAAAGCTAACCTAAAATAATAAGTTTAAAACATGTAATTTGATTGTTAACCTTTCTAGAATAATTTAATCGGTAATTTTTTTCCATTTTACAATACTGATTTGTACAGACATGAATCACTAGGGAAATATCAGTTGATTTTCCTTTTTCTGTAAGCTTGCATTTAGTAAGCATAAATGGATGATGGCTAATAGTGGAATCCAGGACGTATGTTTCGTCAGCTGTATGATCTACATCTCAGAGTTGAAGTTCACTCCGGGACTCGAACCATGTGCCGTTCACTTCAAATGCCACCACGTTATCCATTCAGCTACCGAGTCCTGATAGTCACTAGTTTGTGTAATTCGGTGAAGTTTAAACTCATTTTGTATTGTTTGAATCTTCCCATTGATGTTTAGGACTGCAATTGATCAGTTTCTTATTTCTCAATAAGATTCAAACAAACGATACACAATGAATTTCACAGTGAGTCGTTATTAACAATCACGAAATTTGAGATAATCTAAAACTTCTAGTTGATTATTCAATAGGTTTTCAATATTTTCATTTTCAATTTAGACCTAAAAAAATCCAGACAACTGTTTGAATTACTAAAGTGTACTTCTTGACTAAACGGAACTAAATTCCAGATTTATCATAATGTATTTAAAAAAAGTCGAAAATGGATTGATTTGTAATTCTTATGGGATAATAAAAAAAAAAATCATTTCCAAATCAAGGAAACAGTGTTGATTTCATGCAAATGAGAATGATGGGCTTGTGATTAAATTATTTCATTCGAACATTAGAATATCATTGTAAACAATCTACTGGAACTCTATATTGTCGCTGTAATTGAATATTAACTAAATCATCAATATGTAAAATAACCTCTGTTCAACTGTATATATTCAACTTATTAAGAATATTTATCTGAGCACTTATTCTAATGATATGTAAACTGTAATTAAGTAGTGCAAACGTAACGATGATAACATCTAATCAATTTCACGCATTTCATCAATTAATTCTTTTTACTAATTGCACTATTCATGTAATCTAGTAATAAACACATTGATCTTCGGTACACCGTGAATAAGTGATTGAATTTATTATGTTTTATTTAATGCTCAAGATTATTCAGCATCTTGTAATTATTTTCATGATATGAATAACTAATTAATTCAAATTACTAGTTATAATTATTTACCATATTCAACATAAACATACTGATTTGAAAAAAATTGTGGAGTTATTTTAAGGTAGTTTTCTTCATAATATGATGACAACTGAGAAATAATTAAAAATCTATGTGTATTCGGTCAAATATCATGTGTAAAACAATAACGAACCTATAATATTGAATGAATCGGGGGCTATAAAATTGACTATTTCAAAAATGTAAACAAGTGAAGGTTGATCGAGTGATTTGAACTTATCGTGCCTACTACACGAACTAGAAATCTTTTATGCGTTGGTGAGTGTGCATTTTTGTTAAGTATTAAACTAGAATGAGGTATTTGTTCAATGAATACCATTTCAATCCCGTTTTCAATTTAATGATACTCCGGCTGATACAATTTGTTACTTCAAGTAATGCTTTGTAAAATTGAATTAAATCTTAACTAATCAGAGGCCAACTCTACCTGTAGCTCTTTTAGATTTACTGCCGGTCCCAAGCTCGGGAAAAGAAGGAGGGTTCGGCATGGGATCAGTAAAACCGTCCCGTAGAAAACAGCCTTGATAAAAGGAAACGCTAATCAGAATAGACAAATCAAACAATCAAAACTCTGCCCTCCGAATTGAAGGGAGAATTATGATGCTTCATGATGAAAGTCGAGGCCGATGGCCCTTCTTACAACCAGAGCAACAATTAATATAGGTAGGTGTAATATCTGATCAATGAAAGAAACTGGGAGGACTGATCAAATAACCACAAAATGAGAACATACAACCTGATGGTTCTTGAAATCAGTGAAAGCCATTGCACCCAAACTGGAGAGATGCTGCTGAACTCCGGTCACGAAGAGGAACATACTCCACACACTCAGGGAGTTACTCTGATGCCCTCCAAATAAGCACACAAAGCACTTATAGAATAGGAATC
Source organism: Schistosoma haematobium (assembly GCF_000699445.3). Lineage (NCBI taxonomy): Eukaryota > Metazoa > Platyhelminthes > Trematoda > Strigeidida > Schistosomatidae > Schistosoma > Schistosoma haematobium. The sequence goes on along the minus strand of NC_067196.1, from coordinate 38,898,061 downwards.
TCATGGACTCATGATCATCAAAACATCTTAAAGACAAAGAATGATGGAATCATAATGAATATTATCCAATGTTATACACTCATCAATTAATGCAGTGACGACAATAAAGATCAGTTTTATGAGAGGCTGCCATCGATCACAATGAAGTGCTCAGGAAAGGACCTGACCATCCTGATAGTAGGCGTAAACGTCAAAGTGGAAATGAATAACAACAGGTATCAAGCTATCATGGGACGACATGGACTATAATAAATGAACGAGCATGGTGGCAGATTTGCACATTTGTGTGCATTTCACAAGATGGTTATAGGTGGAACAATATTTCCCCATAAACGCATACACAGAGCCACACGAGTCTCATCGGATCACGCTACACCGAATCAGATCGGTCATATTTGCATTAGTAAAAAGTTCAGAGGATCCATGGAAAAAGTGAGAAATAAGAGAGGAGCTGACGTAGCCTCAGGAAATATGAAACAACTATATGACACAACGAAGAAGCTGGTAGGGAAATATAATAAACTGAAGAGACCAAGGCAAGTCAGTCACTGAAATTCAATAACAAAGGAACAGATGGGTAGAACACTTTGAGAAACTCGTGAATAGGCCGGCTCAATTGAATCCATTGGACATCGAGGCAACACCTACAGGCATTACTATAAATGGCACTCCACCGACGATCGAAGAAATCAGGATGGCCATCAGAAAAATGAAGAGTGGGAAAGCCGTAGCACCTGACAAAATACTAGCTAATTCAATGAATTCAGACACAGAAGCAGCTAAAAACATGAGCCACGTTCTATTCAGGAGGATTTGGGAAGAACAACAAATACAGATTCCACTGATTACGGCTTCTCACTAGAACTCCAGGAAATTCATCTTGAAGCCAGTCACTAGTAAGCACATGACAATTATCGGTATGGCATTGTGGCCAGTGGAGTTCAACCATGTCTATTGTGAGGCATTTACTCGATGAAGACAATGTGAATTGATTGGAAATTAACACCGTTGAATGCCGTCCGGCTCAGTGGTCTAGAGATGAAGTGTTCGTGCGTGAGACCGAAGGTCGTAATTCCGAATCTCGCATGCAGAATCATGGATGCGCACTGTTTAGCAGTCCCATGCTAGGACAAAACGGCCGTCCATTGTTTCTAAGTTTCCAACGGTGGTCTAACATTCATCCATTCATGATATCAATTTAAATGAAGAAATATTTATTTTCAATTTGTCCTTCGTCAAGACTCTTCACTAATACATAAGTCTTATAATTCAACATAAAACCGCCATCAAATAAACAGTGGGTCGATCTATTTTAGTTATTAACTCTAGCTGAAAAATTAAAAATGAAACTAATGTGAGATTTCATAAACGGTAACATAAAAGTAAGAATATGAATCTGGATCGGATTTCTATATAAACTTTCATGATTTAAATCAGAAACTGATCCTACCTAGACAACCATTGTAAATCTTGGGGGACTGAACATCAGTTTCGTAATAGCATAAGACTCTTCATCAGGGCGATCCGTGGTCCCATATCCTTCATTTGAACTTGGGATATCTGATCTACTGTGAAAATGCACTACTCTAGACCAGTGAACCGGCACTTAATGGTATTCATATCTAAATTCAGTCAGTGTAGTTCATAGATGGTGTAATTGTTCATATAGAAATATTTTTGAAGAATCTTGGTGGGAAGGATGTTAAGTTAGGTTAGTATTTGACAGTTTGTATTTATTTACAAGATTTTAAAGAGATGTGAGATTCATTACAAATCGTCGTCAACCGACGCAACACAAAAAGGTCGGATTCGAAATTGTCAACTCACCCGAGATGAATAATCTAATTGTATGCCTCTAAGTTATAATCCAATGATCTACAATTTCTAATCCATCTAATTTATATGTCATAGCGTTATCCTGAATTGTCTTCATTGACGAGTTACTCATATTACTTGCAATCATGTCTAGTCCTTCTTGGATGACACTGGTTGTCTAACTGAAATTTTGTGATGATTTTGGAATACTTGATGTTTTGATAAGTGTTTATCATAACAATCAATAAATTGAGGGTACTGAATGTTTTTTCTTTCTGGTGACGTCACATAATTTGATTCTATTAAGTACATTAAGGTGCGTTGTGTATTGGTGTGTTGCATGCTATATGTCTCGTCATAGTTACGATTCACTAAGTTTACATCATATTTATCCAACTTTTATCCAACCTTTACTTCATTAAATTTTCAAAACAAATAGTGATTACGTAATAAGATTTACATACATTTAAATTAATATAATCCAATTCATATAGTAATCACTAAGCGAATTATATATTAATGTAAAACATAGGTGATTTACTCATTCAAACACACAAATACATACACAGAGATATTGATGAACATTATTGACCGATATTATAAGGTATAAATGATCCCTAAAACAAATTCACTAGTACACATATCACACAATAGAATTAGATTACTTTCCTCTTTGGTTCAGTAATGAATATATAATTGACATAAATATGTATATAAGTGAGGTTAGATTATATAATTACTTTTGTGGATGAGTAGGTGGTGAGCGGCTATATGCATTGTGTATTGTATCTATGATTAAATTGAATGAAAGAGAAATAATATAGTAACCAAAATTTAGTTGGAGAAATTTAATTTTTTCCTTTTAATAAAGGAAAATCTTTTCAAGATAATGAAGGTAGCAACTAGATTAAAAATTTAAAATTAATATTAAGCAATATTGTTTAAATGGGTGAGAAAATGTTTAAACTCTTCAATAAATTATACGATTAAGTAATTATCTATTTCGTTTAAGAATTAAGAAATATACTTATATATATGTATATAAGTGGGTAGATGAGTGGACCAGTTAATAGGCTAGCCAACTAACTGGTAAATAAATGAATACATTTGTAATATAATGACTTTGGTTCGTAAAAATATGTTAATAAGATAGATTACTCTCAATAGTTGAATGAATAGGAGGTGTGAAATTTAAACAAAACAGGGAATAGTGTTCGCGTAATATGTGAAAAAGGATTGGAATAATAGGGAAATCAAATGATTCTAGTTGGTTTTCATCATATATACACACACACATTCAAAGACATTCGAATATACAAATTGTTTCTTTAGATAACTTTACTTAAAAATTAATTCTTATGAAAACTTTTGTTCTAATGTGATAATTGAAATTTTCTTATGTATATATATAAAGATACTATGCGCTAATTTGTAAATACATACAAATGGTTACCATGGCAATAATCTCATATTTATTAGAGATTATGATTAATTAACCCACAAAATTGTCAATTATGACAGTGAATAATATGAGTTAGAATATGAAAAAAAAATGAAATGTGTTAATTCTTTCATTGTCGTGCTATATATATTTGAACATATTCCTTCAAGATAGTAATACTGCCTACAATGAAAGTTAATACAATAGACTGTAAAATAAAGTGAATATATTCATTCATTATACACATTTATAATAATTAGTGAGAATTAGAGAGTTCACTGATGGTGTCAATTCTTAACGGAAACCATATATATATAATAACCATATATATATATAACCATATATATATATATATATATATATATATATATATATATATATATATATATATATATATATATATATATATATATCTTTAGTGACTGGTTATAAAACGGTTCTAGGTAATTCTATCAAACAAGTAGTGACTGAGAGAATCCAATTATTTCCAGTGTAAAACTTATCCGCTGATGGGATGATATTCGTCCTAATCAGTGATCGCTATAATACAACATAATCATCATGTAATCTAAAGATTACGTTTGATTCGATAGGGAGAATATCAAAAAGAAACTTGCAATCAACTGCCACAGAGTTATGGACAACAACTAACCAGATTCCAGATTCACAGAAAAAAACTGTTAATGAGTTGTGAAGAAATGTCAGTAGTTCACTTTTCTTTTTGAAGTATGTGTTGATAATGTCGTCTAGGCAGATACTGAAAGCTCCATGACTAAACCACTTATCTATGAGAACACAACATATCTCAAACGGATTCGAAATATTATTTGACAACGTCATAGACACACACAGTTAACGGGTTTTAGACTAAGACAAAACAATTATCAAATATGCTTTGAACTTTAGTCTTTTCCTAATTGATCATAGCAGATAGACAGACAAACAATCATCATCGACATAGTGCCTGGAATAAATTTGCGTTGGTCCAAGTTGTCATATCTGATTAGCGTGACCAAATAAAAATAATGATAATGAGCCTTGAAATAATGTAGTTACAATGATGGAAAGAGAGGCTAAAGCTTAGGAAAATGAATTAACAAGACAGAGGAGAAGACAGAGTGAATGCATCTCAGATCACTGATACTAGCAAGTGACAAACTGTTTCTCTCTCTTTACATTATACAAATCTCTACAATACTTCTATCATAATAAATCTTTGTACATTCTCTAAAAAAATCATTAACTTATTGAAGGATCATAATGCACTGTGAACATTGGTCAATTTCAACATACAGGTAATTATCAATATTATATTACCATTTAAGATTATGATTCCTAACGATATCTCTAATATAAACTTAATTCAGAAGATGGAATTGTTCACATCTCATAATATTTGAATTTCATTCGAATCAGTAGTAAGTAAGAAACAACTGACAGATTACATTCAGCTGACATTGATGTTTTTAATGTTTAAAAGAAAAGATCAAAAATAAATAATTGTGAAAATTTATGTGCTTTCCACATGATCATATTGACCATTTCATCTAACCTCGAACTTGTTAAAATATTCATAATGACACAATCCAGTTTCTGATTTAGTCGGAGTACCATTAAGCAACTCAAAATGGAATAGAATAATTAAACCAACCGATCATTGGACAAGAATTAATATTATGATATTGTTTACTCTTTAGTCTATAAGATGTCGAGTATAATACTTTAGTAAATTTAGTCATTTGGCTTACTCCATTGTACATAAGATATTGATTACTGAGTTTGTTCTATTGAAACAATTTATAGAAGAAATAAAAGTAATGATGATGTGTAGGAAAGTAAGACTAAAACAAATATGAAGAGAAGTACTCAATGACCATAGTGAAATAATTTCAAAGTGTTTATTAGTGGAGATGTTATAAGAACAGGAATTGTAACCTCACAGTTATTGACAATGAATAACTAATTACTTATTAACTTTTATTTTCATTTTAATTAATTAATGAATAAATTTTAAATGATTTACTTGCTTTAAACTTTGTTATTCTTCTGTATGATTAATTTGGATATGTAACTGCACAATCAGATGCAGATTTATTGGGAAGAATACTCTTCGTTCATATAATGAGAATTTTTAATTCATGAAATTATATGTATTCAACTATGTTATTCTGAATAAATTCTTTTCAAGAAAAGTAACGACTTTATTGATTTTCCTCTTAGGTTATCATACGGTAGTTCGAGTATGATTTTGAGGTATTTTTCACCATAAATTGACGTTATAGATGAAGAATTATCAAAAATAAGGGTGCACTTGAGGGTTGCTTTGTCCTAATTACTTAGATTCCTCAACACTGCATATATATGAACCTCCACACAAAGTTGAGCCCAGTGGTCTGAAGTCTTATAATGTATACGATATCATTCAACTAATAAGACTACATCAAATGACCCATAATTTTAGGACCATGTAATTTACAGTTGTGAGTGTACGCCAATAAAATATTCAGAAGTAGGACGAAATAACTGTCCAATGCATCCCGGGTTCCCATAGTTTTTAAAGTAGCGTTAGATCATATTTAAAATCAACTTCGAATTATGCTGAATTTTCGAAAAAAAGTCACCTAATAAATAACAGATAGAATGATACTACGAACTTTAATAATTGAAAATCCTGTAAAGACTTTTTTATAGGTTCACCAATGTTCATCGCAAACTTATTGAAAGTTATGAAGTTCGATAAACTCATTTTAACTTGTGATTCTTTTGGTCGATCCACATATTTCTGTTTTCTTCAAAATCCATCTCAGTTGCTTGTGATCTATTAATTAATTGCAATCAAAGTAAAGTCACTAGTTGGTTGGTTAGAGGCAGTTGAAAAAAACTCTAAACATCAGTATTGTGTTAGTTTAAACATATCAGCATGGCGTATTTACTATATTAATGGAACTGATGCTCCCAATGACATTTGAGCCTTCATAATTTAATCTAACACTTAGTAACTTTACGACGAACTTCTCACACTGGTAGTATCAATTTTTGCAAGATTGCAGATATCCACTGGTGATAAATGCCAGTTCTCGTAAAACCTTGTTCTAGGATTTTCTCTAGATTCCCTTCAATTCACTAAAACAGTTTATACAATATTGAGCCACGTCAATTTATGATTATAGTCGAGAGAATCTAATCTACACAATTGTGATTATTCAGTGACCGACCAGTGTAAAATTATTGACTATTTATTTATTCACTAAAAACGAATAAAACACGGTACCATTCAATATTTTAAGTTACAATATAAATGTATATTTATAACTAGTTGGAAAATACATCTACCAATTAATTATTTACTGAAGGTTAGAAGTGAATTCCAAGATATGTATGTCCTATTCTCTCTGGTATTTATTAATCAAGTTCACTTGGATTCCACTGAATTCCGGATTGGTATCACTGAGATTTAAGTACAACATTTGACAAAGAAAAAAACTCCAGTGCCATTAGTTAGGTTAATGAGCTATAGGTTCTACAATAATGGTGATTATAATTACATTTTGTAGTGTCATTTTTGTCTACAGGTATATGTATGAAGTGGTTTTATTGCAATGGAGACTCATTAATTCGATGAGACTATAAGTTATGAACGAACCAATCAGATGTAAGATAACAGGTCTTAAATTTCAGCGCGAAATTCAATCATCGTTTGGATAAAAAGCGGTGGGTTTATACGCAACGTCTCCATGTAAACCTCATGTATCGCCCAGTGTAATAACGGTCATGTTTACGTTCATGTAATCATAGAATTTGCCATTTTATAATACATTTTTTATTAAATGACTAGATTATACTGTGAATTTTGCTCTGGTTGTAATTTTTATTCGACACGTCCGACTGCGTTACACTGTACGTTCATTGCATGCTGGAATGATATCCCAAGTCATAGTAAGTTTAATCACGTCGTTAATTTTCTTCACATAGACTGTCAGTAAATAATGTTACTGAAGAAAGGTTTGTTGTGCTGCAACCTATGTTTTTATAAGCAACTGACTGTTGTCTTCAGTCTCAAAACAATATCATTTGTCTTCTAATAGGTTAGTTTGACTGGCCCACAGTTCACGTTTTGGGTTTATCGGCTGAATTATGTACAGTTAACTACTTTGAGTAACATGTCTGTGCAAGCGAAATAATAATTATGACACCTGCTTAGTTTCGTATTCTTGGTTGTCTTATAATTCAGTTTAGCCGATAGAATTATAGCATACTTAAGTATAATGTTTGAAGCCTGTAACGAAACAGATCAGTTTAGTAAGTAGAGCTGCCTGTTTTTAATGAGTATGTTGATTCAAATCAGCCTAATTAAAAATAGGAAAAAAAGTGCCTTTGGTGCTGTTGCTATCATACATTATAAGATAGTGATAATTATGTTTGGTGTTTATTAGTAGACTGTACATCTAGCACTGACCATATTTCAGGATCACTGACATTAAACGATTTACCCAGCGTTAACATCGGTAGTAGGATAGATAAGCGTCTGTGCTTTTAGTTGTGTGCAAAAGAGCAGTATGCAGTCCTAGAAGAGGAGTGTTCGGTGTCTTAATTAAATGCGGCTGGCTGGGACAAATGTTAAAAATCTTTTTCCAGTAGTTGAAATCATAAAGCTAGACCACTGCATCCTGGGTTCAAATCTCGCGAGGAGCGAGATCGTGGATGCGCATTGCCAAGGAGGAGTCCTATACTAGGATGAAACGGCCGTCCAGTGCTTCCAGGTTTTCCATGGCGGTCTAGCATCAAATGACTCATGATTTCAACTATTAAAATTACTAAAATTTCCACAAAACCCCTTTTGATAACAATCTTTTTAACAACTGGGACTTTTAGTTTATCAGACACCAACTCTACTTTTATATCTTCCTGTAAAACTAGACGCAGATGCATGGGAATACTTAAATGGGAGCAAATTAATAAGAGCTGTGCGATACGGTACTAAGCCCATGTTATGCTTTGAACAAGTTGTAATAGCTGACCTGATCTAATATTTTAGCTAAAAAAAACTAACTTCGGCTTTGGATATCTAAAAAACAGTGGTCAAAAGAAAACGGATTATCATTTTGTAGCATAAGACTAGCGAGCTTGCCTTAAGAAATACATTGACTCGAGTAGCAGCAGCAAAAACCCAGAAAACAAAGCTGAATAAAAAATAATTGCGCCAACATTTGGAGTATTATATTAACTGCTGCATTTTAGCACACTGAAACATTAAATTACGTAGCTACACAAATTGCTAAAAAACACAGAACGAAGAAAACCGACCACCATTGCTTATAAAGATGGCGGATACAATAATTCCCTCCTCATTCTGATTGGTCGGTATGCAGACTGCCACATTTACGAAATCGAGTTGCATTTATTTGCAGTCCTAAAAAGTGTTTTGGCATCTCAGTTGATGTCAGTTCGTGATGAGAATTCTAAATCTAGTTCATAACCTTAATCATCAATTGTGAATCATCATTCTAATTCCTCACATTGCTTTATAACCCTCATTTAGTCCTTGTGAATAGGTGGACATTTTCAAGGTCAGTTTGATGCCTCTCAAAGATCGTCCATAAATTATAGTCTCACTTCAAACACAGCAAAACAGTGATTTAATGAATTTTCATTTCTACATATTCAAATTTTTAAGAAGTTTTAATTTTACACGTATTTTTGTTAAAACAAATACTTAACAACATTTTTCAATAAAATCTCCATAAAAATATATTTACTGTGTCATTTTAGTACTATAACAATGATAATTTATTCCACTTGGTATTGTTTTACTTGGATCTTCCCATTGATGTTTTAGGACTGAAATTGATCAGTCTCTTATTGGCATATGTGCATACTGTGCGTATGCCTCGATATCGCCTTGATTTACAAGCATTATAAGCAAAGATGAATAGTGGCTAGCAGTGGAATCCAGGACGCGCGTTTCGTCCTGTTTGGGACTCGTCAGCTGGATGTACCTGCATCTCAGAGTTGATGTTCACTCTGGGACTCGAACTCAGTACCGTTTGCTTCAAACGCCATCGAGTTATTCACTTAGCTACTGAGTCCTGATAGCCACTTGCTTGTGCAATCGGGTGAATTTCTACCTATTCAAATTTTTAAGAAGTATTAATTTTACACATATTTTTGTTAAAACAAATACTTAACAAAGTTTTTCAATAAAATCTCCACAAAAATATATTTACTGTGTCATTTTAGTACTATAACAATGATAATTTATATTTGAAGTGGTTATTAGTTTGATTTGTTTTTTTTGTTTTTAAGATGATATATTTATTTAAAATAATCGTAATTATCATATTCAATGGTTCATTATTTGTTCTGGTGTTAAACTTTCAGTTTTTGTTCGCCATTTGTATCTATTGTATTCAGAATTTTAAGTGAATATATAAATTTATTTTTCAAACTTTTCTAATTAATATTATGTAATATGAATAATGAAATCAAATAACAAATTCATCTTACTTTTTTTTCAAAATGTTACATATATCATTTGTTTAAATACAATGATCAAGTTTGTGAATGAGTAAATTTCTTTTATTAGACAAAAGAAAATACTTCTATTAACATTTTAAATTATCATTCATTGTATAGAATTGAAGAGAAAATTATATATTATTCATTAAAACAAATAGAACTAATGAGTATTTATTTATTTATTTTTAAATAGATCGAAACGTTTATCTTCAAATAAATGTTAATAGTTTTTAAGTATCATTAAGTGTACAACTTGATATTTGACCATGTTGACCGGTTTTTCTTCGTTGAGAGAGAGAGAGAGAGAGAGCGAAAGAACAAAATAACTTTTTTTGAGAAAATTAAGTCCATAAACTGATAATAATATGAGACATATGTGGTAAGAAATATATATGCTAATTTTGGTGAGCGCTTCTTTCCTATTGTTTTTAAGTCACTTCGAAAAATTCCACTTATGGGAAATGAAACTAAATAAATGCCTATTTTACTCCACATCATTATTATTATTAAAAACAAATTGAGATGAAATAACAATTCTTTAAATGATTTGTATTATTTGTCTAAATTTGTTGTTTTGCTTCAGTCTATGTTCCATTTTCTATTTTCAATAAGCTTTTCAATAAATGTAACCTTTAGCATAATTAAGTCATTAACTTTATTCTTCTTTTACATAATTGTTTTTATACTGTATTTTATGTATGTGTATGAGCGGGCAATGTTGAATAGATGCTCAAATTACTAGAAATGGAATAAACTACCATACTGGCATAGTTCATGAGTATTTTACTTTAAATCAAGATATTCTAATTGTCCTGATATTTATTTATTTACTCTTACGTTTCATATTCAGCTAATGAACATAATTAGAGATAGTGATGTCACAATCCTTTTTCTGATACTCACATAATAGCATGAAAATGTTCCATTTGTGTGTATACCTACCATAATATGATTAAGTTTATGATAATAGTTCGATTTCTAGCTGACTTAATTGAAAATACAGTAATGAAAGAGACCATTTGTCTTACTGAGGAAGAAAGAAGGCAATTCCGAGTAGATTTTTTTTTTCAACGACTTCATTTGCTTATGCTGTACAATTATATTTATAGTTAATCTTATTTGTCATAATAGTATGCTATAATAAGATAGAATGATTCTGGAATGGGGCAGGAAATGACCTTCAATGCACCATTCATACATCAACAGGATGTCAACATAAAAAGGATTAAAAGTTCCAAGCTGATGCATTTTAATGCTGTAATACATGTGAAACATGTACTAACCAAACAATTTTTGAACCAGACCACTTAAAATAATCTTATATCACATATATGTTCTTTACATTTATTATTATTGTTTATATCAAGCCGATGATGCCTGTGAACTAGAATGAATTCGGTAATTATCATTGTCGATATATATATATACCCTGAAGTGGTATGTTGTTAAGGTTTAAAAATCAGATATTCAAAGGAAGTCATGTAATAATCGTCTAGTGGAAAAGTTACAAGGTGAAAGTAATTATACACTAGGTGGCTATTAAGATCAGAATAGTTAAGAGTTGTAGTTGTGGTGTGTGTTACTTATAGTGACACAAGTAGTAGATGATGTTAGTCGTGAACAGAATGTCTGGCAGCAGAGAGGCAAGAGGATCGAACAGTAAAGAATGGAAACAGAATGCAATTTGTATGAAAATGTAAGAACAATGAAGCCTGAGTCATTTTGAGACAATTGGACATTTTGCAAATTACGCGTTTATTGTTTGATTGTTAGATTTTATTAACAAGTCCTGTAATTTTGTGTTAAATACATTCGATTTTCCCCACCCGTGTTCTGTCCACTACATAGTAACTGCTTGAAAGCTTTCTGGTTCCAAAGTTGGATGCACTAGGAGTCTTTCATTTTATTTAGCAGCGCTCTGTTGAAAATTTGCCTCATACTGATAGTAGTCTGGTATCTCTGTTGTTCCCATACTTACTAACATTTCCTTTCTTTGGTATCTTTTTGCGGTACCCTTCTTTCCAGCCTTTTGTTATCTCCTTTTTCTACCAAGTCTTTCTGAAGAGAACTCAGGACGTATTGGCAGCTACCTTCACATGAGACATCAATGTTTCAGCTGGAATTCTGTATGGTCCTGCTGCTTTGTCATTATTGATTAGCCTGAATGCTTTGCTGGCTTCTGTCGTTGGCGCGGTGACATATAGGAAGGTCTGTAGGTGTTACTTCGATATCGGTGGGTTTAGTAGGGCTGGTCTATTCAAGGGCACTTCATTGTGTTCTGTCATCGTGTTCAGTTCTCCTTAACCCTCAGGGACTGGTTTGTTTTCTCCATTCGTGAATGTTTACCCTAGTCCAATATATTTCCCTTCTAACATCTTCGTTGTATCGTGTGGTTCAGCTTTTCCTATTGTAGTTCTCAGGTCTTCGACATATTTCTCCCTATCAGTTCCGATGCTCTACCCCACTCGTTTGTGTGATTCCGTATGTTGGGTCTGTGCCTTGTCTTTCTCTACTTCTGTTCAGTTGTTGTTGTTGATTTTATCCTTTTGTTCTTCACTTTAGCTTTGCCCAGGCCATCTACAGAGATCCATTCTCTTCCCTGGTACTTCATGCGGTTCGACATATCCTGAACTTTTGAAGTTTCCGCTTCTTCAACCCCTTCACAGGTGTTCACCATATTGTTTTGCCGTTCTCTGAGCGGATCTTGTAAAGCTTAGACGTTGTTGCTGAGAGCTATGCTGAACTCAATGAGTTTGTTGGCACTTAGAAGGAAGATCGTATGAAGTGTTTATAATGCTATATGTCCAGCTGTATAACACTTCTTTAGCTTCAGTTTCAACTTGGTGATTTAGGGCGATATTGGCTCCTAACTTTGCAACTATGTCTTCCATGGATCTACTGAACATTTCATTGGTGAATTTGTGGTCGATCTAGTTTACTGTGTTGTTGCCTGATGAAACCTATGGAGCCTCATTTATGTGCTTGTGGAAGGAAACGGAAGAACCACTAACCACTTAGTTGAAAGCACACACATTTGCGAGCCTTGGACACAATCAGGTGGTGATCTGAAACTGTATCAGTTCATCACTTTGTTCTTGTGTTTTTCATCGACCCCCTGGGTTTCTACGGGTACAGATGTGATCGCCCCAGTTTTCGTAGTGTGGTCCAGTGAGAAATATGTGACTTCATGTATGCACCTGTGAGGAAGATGATACTTTTTGTAAATTGTTGGAGAGCATCAATGGAATTCCTTGGCATTTGAGGCATACATTTCTTCATAATCAGAATGCAACGGAAACTCCTACGAAGTTTGTCTTTTCCGTTCAGCTTGTTCCTGATGGGTTTCACTCATTTCACGCTTCTTTGGGTTGCATCTTCTCATTTACGCGGCTATCTGAGTGGTCCATCTGCTCTTCCAAATTTCGCAAACATTCCATGTATCTTTGTCAATTATTGTTTCGGTTGTCAGAAGGAGGCTAGAACACGTGATTCCCAAAGAATCTTGACTGACATATTGCAGTGTCGTAACTATTGAAAATGAAGATCCCTCTACTCCCACAACAGAATCGCAATAGCTCAAACGACGTTTCTGGTTACATTTTTTTCTAGCAAGTTTGTTCTTTGCGGTACTGGGTTGGTAACATAATACAAAACCCCTCTCCTTTGTCTGGGATTGAGATCGACAATAACACTAGACGGACTCCAGACAACATTTAGAGGTTACAGTTTGAATAAAAATAATAGAAATAGGTGGTTTATAAATCGATGCTAGTTTCAATTTAATCAACTGTACTAACTAAATAGACCTACGAATAGTGCAATGAAACTTAAACAAGATTCAGCAATGCAAACTATAAAAGTTGAAATTCGAGATCTACATTGTAGTACAACATTATATAATAGTCGTAAATTTAAACGGAGAATAACAAAACAGTTGAATTGTATTGTAATGAGAACACTCACCAAATTAGGTTTAAAACCTACTCAAACTTCCCATGAAAACCCGATATAAAGGAACTTTCGACTATCAACCCGACGAGTACTTTGCATTTCCGGCAATACTTGAGATTGCTTGTCATAGGCTATTATGGTCTTTACGATTTCTTTGAATGATGAGGAATTTGTGTCGTGACTGTAAATCATACATACATACATACATACAATGGGATTTAATACCTGAGGATCTTCGTCATTTGTTTTATCCGTGTCCTTTCTTTAATGTGCTAGACCATTGACTGCCAGTTTCAGCCAAGCATGGTTTTAAGGGTATTGGGTTTAGGTCCAGCGTCATTACCAGTGCATTTACCTACGCTGCTGGAATAACAGATCTTATGACATAGTGGATTTGCCATGACACGACTGGCCGACTTATTTGAATATACCTCGGACTAACATCTTAGTCTATACTGACCCACCTCATGTGGGAGTCAGTGTTTATAAGAACCGCTGAATAGGACAATATATCTCATACAACCATGACATATTTGCAGACAAACCATGTCTGCATGGCCGGGTCATCAAGTCTAGATAATAATTTTCTTGTTGAGTTTCATTGACACCTGCTCTTCACCAATTATTCAGCGGCCAGAGTGAACCTCACAGGTCGGTGTAGTTCTAAATTCAAACATACTTTGCGGTCACTGTTCGGTTTTGTTTTATCAATACCACAAGGAGACTGTTTCCTCAGTTACATATTGTTTTAAAATTCAACGATAGGGTATATTAAAAATTCTCACAACAAAATCAATCACTGCGACAACCTATTACTCTGCTAATCTGGTTGTGATTGAAAAACATAAGCCCATGATTGCAAATAAACAGAAAATTTACATATGATTACGTCACATCTCATCACATTTACCAATTTACATGTTTTTGCGGACACATATATAAGAAAGGGTAATCGAACAATTCGTTAGAATAGTTTATTTCCATTACCAAGTAACCAATCGTCGAAATTACCGGCGTTCCTGCCGTATTTTGGGTTCGAGTGGTTCATTCAGTTAACTGGTACCGCGTTCGTTGTATGTCAGGAACCTGGTGTATCTTTTAATAGTGACCAGCGTTGTAGTTATTAGTGTTTTTGATGTTAAGATTTTTGGAGTTTGGTTTTATCCTGTTTCGTAGAGATAAGTGACCTGCACAGCTTATCTCAGAAAGTGTTCGACTCGTAACTCTACACTTATTTTGTGTGAATCTAGTACTAATACCTTTACCCAATTATTGTGTTTTGTCTATATCGATCAATGTGCGCTGCTATCTAGAAAATCGATTTGTGGGGATTCTAGTTCGAGAACTCGAGGGTTTCTGAAGACAACCATCTCCGTAGATTGATGTTCTGATAAAAATAACACCTTGGTAAAAATTTCTAAGGTTATTATTCTTTGTATCGAAAAAAACCATGGAATTGGAGTCTTCTATCTATTAACACTGTGTTTAAAACTCTATTATACTCCACTTTATAATACTTCAAAAGTTACATGAAGTAGACACAATGGTCATTAAACCTTATCTAACATTGATATTAGTCACAACTCTGGAATCTTGGATGTAGGCGATTGATTTTGCCGGTCAGTTATGAGTTTATTGTGGTTGACCTAGATAGTTTCGTTTTGGAGCGCGTAAAGATGAAATTCAAAGCGGTAGAAACATTTTTTGTTCCAGCGAACAATGCAGAATCCGCTTATCAACTTGGGAATTCGAATTTTCTGAATAATATCTCATATGTAAGGGAACCAGAAGGACAACAAGTCAGTTTGACAGAAAATATCATCTGCGTGTTCAGCAATGGTAGATCATGAAGTGTGTACGCCTGGCTAGACATTTGATTTTCTGTCGAAGTAGCGTTTACATTAGTCACTTCAAAAGTGAAAAGATTTTTTTAACGATAAGCATCTACACACTGACATATATGGTCTACATGATTTACAGACAGATTAAGATTGGTTAGAAACTATAAACCTGAAAACAAATTATTGTGGACTAAACTTTAAGTTTGAAAATTTTTAAAAACGAATGAAAGATAAGTAGCAAGTAGGTTCAGGGAGAATACTGATGCTAGACGTACTACGCTAGAAATTAAATCAAATCTGTGTTTAGTGAAAGTGATAAAATAACTCTAACGGTATCTGGAAAGTGTTGTCGATGGAGGCAGTTTCAGATTAGAGATCACATCATTTGTAAGATCCGGAACTCAGGCGGTTTCAATGTGTTTGTCCAAAAGTTGAAATTTCAGTCACACAACCCTAAGTTTGATAATTCACAAGACGATAATAGCCAAAAATTTGTTTATAATAGCAGAACAACCATTCAAAATAGTGTAGAATATACACAGTAGAGATACTGAATAGTATTTTATCTAACTGGTACAGACACCTGGGAAAACCCAACCGTCACGACAGGAAAAGACTATCATTCATTAGTAATATCCTACCTAAAGAAGGACGATAGGTCAATTCGGTTTGCTGAGAATATAAGTAATCAGCAGTGAATAATACTAAACGTTTCTAAAATCAATCACGGAATATATTTAAAAATTAACTTCAGGAAGTAGGGAGAATCCACTCCACAAGTATCAGCCAAAGTATGGCGGAATGATTTGGTGTGTCATAAAAACGATGGTGAGTAAAACAAATATAAAAGAGTCATTGAAAGACTCAACAACAATAGGGAAATAGTAATGATCTAGAACTTTTAGACAATATAGCAATAGCAACTGCAATCAAACTCAAGAATAGGAATCCGTACACGAAATAAGGACAACAATAAAAGGAACAACACATGCTGTAGAGACGCAAAAGGGTGGTTATAAGAAAAACAGACATGGAGGGATTTTCTTTATTTTTGCATATGACAATACAATATGAATCTTACTCCATAATATGATAGTTAACGTATTAATTAGTTTCAAAT
Source organism: Schistosoma haematobium (assembly GCF_000699445.3). NCBI lineage: Eukaryota > Metazoa > Platyhelminthes > Trematoda > Strigeidida > Schistosomatidae > Schistosoma > Schistosoma haematobium. The sequence continues at coordinate 38,881,377 of NC_067196.1, read as the reverse complement.
CATTAAAGGCCATAGAAATAAAGTAAGTTGTTTCTTAATATTGAAGAAATCTGTCATACATTTGGCCAGTAGACACTGGGCTTGTTTTTGATTCCAGACACCTTACGATGCTACAGACATTCGGAGTTTGAAAACGTCTTTACATGTAACACCTTTATGACCGAAACATGCAAACCCAGTCAAATCAAAAGTCAGGAATGCCATTGTACGAAGATATGCTTGGAAAGCTATCGATTTGTCGATAAGCGTTTGGTCTAATCTGTTTAACAGTTGCAAGGGGCACGTAGTACGGCGTACCTACTCGCGATCTGGTGCTGAAGTGTGACCGAATGCTTTCAGCTAGGTGTGTTTGGTAAAACTAATGGGGTCAGCTTCAATGCCGAAGACTTACAGAACTATTTGTTTTTGGGATTTATTTACCTCCACAGACAATCCGGAATTAATATTATACAAATTTCGTGATGAGGTGTAACTCTTAAGATTCCAGAAATTTTAATACGCGTAATAGAATTATGTATGATATTGGCCTTACTGGTATTATTGTATAACGACGTTGCTGAATGATTAACATCGGTACGAACATGAGATTGCATCTAGATTTGTAGTGGGCACCAGGTAAAGAACTTATTCAAGATGCAACAACGCGCAAAGTTACTGGCAATATAACTTAAAATATATCAACGCTGTAAACCGAACAGACTGTTTATAAATAAAGCAAAATAACAAATAACACTTAATTAAAAGTGGTATACCAAACAAAAGGGTAATAACAGTTGTTGTGAGACGAATGTTACTCGTAAGCTCCTTCTGGGATTTCAATCACAAATAGAGTTCAAATAAGTAAAAATGGTGCTTCCGTATCGTTGAAACCGTCATCATGAAGCGAAATATTCATCCCATAGTGTTATAAATAATAATCCAGATCAAGAGTCATACGAAGTGTAGACTAGCCGAAATGATGTTATAACACTATTATAATCTTCAGTTACAGGCTTACTCACTTACTAACTTACGACTGTTACTCCTAATGGAGCATAGGCCGTCAGTTACAGGACGTGACCAATAAAGTAGAAGCATGGAATACGGAAATAGTATTTATTTCAGTACTAACAGTAGCGTGTGTGTTAAAATAACCAGTTATTAATGTCCGTCCGTCTTACGATTATTACATACAAACAACAAATACCGGATATATATTTAGTCATTACAAAAATCACTGAACATACATGTCACTGTAAATTAACCAAACGGTATAATGTTTGTTGAACGACAGGTCATACTAAAAAAAGAACCACTTTACCTTTTGACCATCGAATTACAACACTAACTCACAGAGATATGGAAACTATCGGAGTGTGACCTGAAAAATGTAGTAATTTCTCATAAATATCGGTTAAGGGAAAATCTAGAATTTGGCACTAAAGCAAGAAAAGGCGAATCCTCAAGGTTTCAGAGTCCTTACCTATCATAAAGGATTCTCTAGGAAGAACCTATTTACAGCCTCAAAGTTTTCATCCATAAGTTTAAAGCGACTTGTTCCAACTATAATAATAATTATTATTATTGGCTTTATTCAATATTATATTTTGGTACAATATAGAATTCTCAGCACAGACTTTTAAAACAAAATTAGGAAATAACAGATGAGATTTCGGGATATTCGGCTATTTCATTAGGTGAAGCGTTACCGTCTTTTTATGAATTCATCAGAGATTAGAACTTTTCATACAATCTTTTATGTGTTGAATTATCATAGCAATACATTTTCTGTTAACTGCTGAATTTCGAACACAAGACTGATCATATTGGCACATATTTGACTAGTACGTTACTTTCGGGACTTTTGTCTTAAGCTGTGTAGGGTACTTTATGTGATTTTTCTTCTCTTTTTGCGGCTATTATTGGTAAAATCACACATTTCAAAATGTTTCGTTTATTTCCTAGTATTAAAACATGGCTTTATGGAATCAACATCAAAGTTCTTGGGTTTGATTTACGTTAAACACCTCAACTTGCTCAGTGTAGTGTGTTCACCTTGTTAGTTGCATAGTTTATGATACAAAAATGTTTCACATGAGTTTTAGTATGTTTCGTATCTTCGTTTTCACGCATTCTTTTGGTGACATGTACTTCAGACATCTCAAGCGCAATATATTTCACGGGTTTCGATAATGTGACTTGGAATTTGCTCATGTTTTTTTTCAAAATATGTATATTTACGCCTTCAATTATTCTGACCACTTTGTGATTCGTTTTGTGGGATAAAACAATCCGACTTTATTGCCGATGCAGATTGCATGTAGTTATAGCAACTCTGCAGTGTTTTTTAGTTTGAAATATGTAGGATCTGAAATCAATCTGTTTCATTGTTATTGTGAATCTCTTTCATGAAGACTTCCCTTCAATATCGTCTTTTTGAGAATGTGTGCCTATCTGACTGCCAAGTTTAGGTTACTCCTCACTTCATATCATACAAAAATGTGGAGTTTTTGGTTGTCAGGAGAATACATAGAAGTCTCAGTTCTAACTTTTTTTCGGTCTATCACTTTAATTGACAACTCTCACCATTTCGCATTAATTCTTTCTGCGTCGTTCAAAAGACACTAATGCTTGGTCATAATTCATGTTGATATGTGGTTAATTAGTCGGTTATTTATGACAGTAATTTTCACACGTTTCTCAAATTTAAATAGTTTAACATACTACAAACCAACGAGTTTATACAGAAAGAGATTGTCGTGGCACAGCCCTTAAAATATCCTTTTTATCGATAGACCAAACAAGTCTATGCAAACATTACAGACCCGTATAAACATCTCAAATAGGTTTTAGTCACTTATATTTTCTGATGAACCAAAATATTTTAAAGTATATATGGTTGAAAATCATCGGTTGTCAAATTTAAGTTGCTTCGTTTTGTTCATATCCAGTGGGCACGCTGCACATCTGTGTAGTCAGAAACTATAATCTATTCTGTACTCCATAACTTCTACGGTGAACTAGGATTTTATGACTAAAGGCAACATAAACGGAAAACAGTGAATTGTTTATTCAACACTCAAAAGCTTTGTATTACAGAAGTGTTAAGAAATATATTACAGAGAACAGATTGTAACATCCAGGTTCAGATGTAGTGAAGATACTATTACAACAATTGAAGCGGTAAGAAGGGGGATGGAAAGCTTTGGTTCGTTTTATTTTACAGTTCGCTGCATTATTTCAATCGTGAACGGAAGTCGACAAAGGCATTCACAATAACTATGGTTTCCAAACGTAAACGAATGTTCTAAGCGGCCTGGCATGGGTGTCTATGCGACTTGATTTTTGGAGCGACAATATCCCAATAGCTACTAAACCATTGGTGTTTATGAGGCAGTAGGTAAATGAGATTGTAAGTTCCAGCAAAGTAAAGTGGCTAATCATGTAATAAATGTGATAAAATGGAACCTAAAGAAGCCTGTGACATACAGAAGTGTAAAAAAAGGAAAATCAGACGGTGACAGTAACAATTCACAGCATTGTGGATCGCAAATTTAAACTTCATGATAAAGTATTAGCTTCCTGTCTGAGGTTCTCTATATTATGAAACAAAGTTTAAGTCTTCCTTAGACGTGATTAAAGAAAGCCTTATTATTAGTGCGAATGCGTTTACTGTATGTTCCCCTGAATCTCAAACGTTTTACCGTTAAGTACACATTTTCCATTGTCTACATGTGTCCTCTCTATATTGTTATTTTCCAATTAGAATGTTTTCACTAAATAAGTACAAGTTTTTAAACTTTACAAGTTAGTCACTTCTCGAATAGCTTATCACGTTGGGAGGATCAGTTCTCTTAAGGATGGGAATACCTCCTGATGATTAATGTCATCTATAAAAAACCCAGTTCCAGTTTGTCAGTCGCATCCAACCATCTAAAACCATTTAATTTTTATAAGCTACTTTGAGTTCTAAATGCTGAGCTACAAAGATTGCTGTCCAACTTGTCGAGGTTTTGTCGTTTGAATACTATCACCAATTTTTTTACTTAGTGGATAAAATACATAAATTATCATTAGCAATCGCATATGATTTCTAAGTTGGACTCTTTTACGGCCCTGTTATTACTGTAACATCCTTCCAGAGATTAACTGCCTTTCCATCAAACTAATATGATTGCATCAAAATCTATTTAACTTGGACACTAATCCGTACTTGTGTTATTACTCTTTGTTTTCTATAAGTTGTGTCAATGACATTAACAATGTAGCTCTTTCTTTTTATACACTAAATCTAGGTGGTCTTTTAGAAGTATTTGCAGAAGATCAATTGTAAAGGAAGATATAAGCATTGTATTGCATTGCTCAAAAACGTTATGCCTGTCAAATCTGATATGAAGGATAAAACAGCACAATCAGATATAAAAGATAAATCGAAAAAAGGAAGATATAGTTTAAAAAGATTGTTAGATCGGAGTCGATTTTCACCTAGCTTATTATTTTTATCAAAATCTAATACAAGCAAATCAACTGATACATCGAATGAAAAACGTAAATCTGTCCATGATGATATGGTAAGCGATTATGTTTTCTGATCATTAATAATAAAAGTTAAGTAAAATTATAATAAACAGGGAGATTGTCGTATTCAAAATTACTTTATGTGAATCCTTATTCTTTTACCAAAAGTATATATGGGGAGTGGCTCCATAAGAAAACCACCTGCTTCAGTTTGAGCGTCCGGGCAATGTCCTAGCCCTCACACAAATCATTTGATTTGTATGGCGCATACACATTTGGTGTCTCCTTGTACCAATGTTTGTGTTTAAATAAATAGTGTTCACCAATGATTTAGAAATTTATAATGATTCAAGATATTGTTGAATAGTAGGTGGTATTTTCATATATATAATATTAAAATGCGGGCGTTGGAAGGAATTCGTTTCTTATTTTGACTTAGTAGTGGTTACGTTATTCGAATTATGATCAGTAGGTCCCAAGGTATGGCAACTTAGACCAATTCATACTTTGGTAAATAAATTATTGGCATGTTTGGACTCCATTCCGTCTATTTCGGCTCAGGTAACCGAGTAATATTATTAACTTTCACACTTGGATTATGACTCATGACCGAATGCGCAAAATAGTTGGATTAGTTATTACTACTATTTATTGGCGAGTTTCATTGATTGTTTCACTTTATTTATTGTGATAACCTACGCATTATTACGTAAAGAGAATTGTAGGCAAAGCGTATTACATCGTTTACTAACAAAAACTACATAGAGAAATTAAATAATTTATGCCATAGAGCTTGTCATCCCTTTCTTTTCAATGAGAATTTCTAAACAGTATAATTTTTAATTTTCTGTTAGATATGTTAGGATAAAAAACAAAGAAAAAACTTGCTGATAAAATCATCTACTGATTACTCATACATCTAATGATTTTGTTTTCAATTTTATCAGCTTCATACAATTTTACTCGACCTAAATATTCTTCTTTTTTGCGGGCTCACCACACTAAAGCAACCTTTCAAAGACGCATATGATCTCATCCTTAAAGTTTATTATCTAATATACTAATTTAACGTGCCTTTCAAAACAACTTTGAAGAAAAGATGTTAGATGCAATGGTTGCTCCGTAAAACCCAGCTTGTTAAATAGATCACTGAGGGGGTGTAAGATCAAAGTTGGCGAATTTCGGGTTCGGGCTGTTAATTGTACTTAAAAATACGACGAATATTTGCTCACACAAGAAATAAAACACTCAATTTTAGTTGTTGTATCATGTTACTTTAACAGCGAAGTAGGTGGTCTTATCCGAGAGGATAACGTTTAGGCCATCTTTTTAAAACTCAAATCTGCCAAGGAAATTATGACCGTACCATATAGTTATACTCTAGAAGCTACTTGTTTCTAGCTACAATCATTTATAGACGTATAAAAATATTTAACTTTGCGACTAGTATTGTTAAACAGTTTGAGAGTGTACACAACAAATCAAATCATCATCTCTCTTTCTAGATAATATGATCAGATTTCGACTTTCAGTTAAGGCCTATGTATGCTTGAGTTGTTTTAGAGACATACAGATCACTACGGTAACAACTTTCTAAGCTCGGTCAACTAATGTCAGTTATATGTTTAAGAAAGAACTTGTTGTAATTACTAGGTAGAGTACGTTAGTGTCATCAAAGTTCACCAGATTGTGAGAACCCGAATGGTCGCATTAATTTCTAAGTAAATGAATCATTGTGGACTCATCCTGGTGAACTCTGAACAACATAAAGAAAACAGTTTAGCCTGATTGAAGGACTAAACAATAATAAATTAATGACATTATTAGCCTTAGTCGACTACAGTACTTTGGAAATCGATTGCATATACTCAACTACTGTTTGTTCTAGCACTTTGCTCAGATTAACCTAGAAGTAGCTTAGAAAAAACGAAGGTTACCAAGGAGTGTCGTCAATCTATGGGATTATCGGCTTTTGACCTGATCTGTGTATGGAAGTAAAATTTTTGATAGGAGTTCACGAGCAACTATGGTATAGGTCAGAATAGGTCTCATTCGTCGAGATGGGTTTATTCTTTGTTTTAAGTTTATGGCAGAAATATACTCTATCTTTTATCACCGAGTTTCGCTGATTTCTCGTGTACTTTTTAGTCACCCATTAAACGTTGGCAATATTATTTCTTCTTGCTTTGCTATGAGGTATATTAGTTTTGATCAGTTAGCATTTGCATCAGAGCTTCGATTGTTTTTTTTTACTATCTTAAAATTAGTTTAAATATTTCATTTGGATGAAGTGGGATAGTTGAAATTCCTGTTTAGTTCGTTCACTTCAATTCATTAGTATGTATAAATAATGCAACTAGAGTTTCCCGAAAAAATATGAGCGAAATAAATCTTACTATAAATGTCATATTATGATGTTAGTTAGTTTCGTTGTCTTGATGTATATTTAGTTAATCACATTATTTATGCACAGTACAAATATTGACGTAACGTCAACGTATACTGAACTCAAATTAATTTCAATTCAAAGTTATTTGAATATTTCTCAAGTTATTGATACATCTATTCAATGATAGGCTTTTTCTTTGATCTAAACAACAACAAAAAAAAAACATTTCATTACTTACACTAGTATCTTATCGATTAATGCATAAGAATAAGAATTTCTGTTTTGCAAGAAAATCAATGATAAACGATGATTTATAAAGATAAATGGTTGTATAACAACAATGAAGAGATGATTTTTTTCCACTTTTACTTTTATTGAATTAAATTTATGGATTCCATCTATATATCTATGTAGTTTAACCTGTAATACTCGAAACTTCATATGGTATTGTTAGTTATAATGTACGCACTATAAAAATGATCAAGGAATATAATGTTGCTTTTAATTACCATTAATATTCAATACGAAAAGATAAATTTATCCGATTGACAATTCGTACACATCACAAACTGTTAGTGTAGTTAGTTATTTTCCAAAGTAAATGTTGTTGTCTAATGATATTGATACTGATTTATTTTATTGTTCAACATAATTTCATTTCATCTGCTTTTTAAAAACAAGTTTGGATCTAGCGAATTTACCATATTGTTTGATAATTTGCGATATATATATATATATATTAGTTATATCATTTCAGTTGTGTATTTCATGTATATATGAGTGCTACTGAATATTCATCAAGCTACGAACTTTTGCCTAGTAACAAAGTGTGTATATATTTATATATTAACGTGTATCGAAAACAATAATATGGTCACAATCGTTTAAACAGTTCATGAAATTATGAAATTTAATTTACACTTGTACTTATGTGCATCTTTTCACTGTGTGTATTTTATGCATGACGAGGTAAATGTATGTGTATGTTATCACCTATAATTTAGTGTGTTAACAAATGTTTTAATTTTTGTAGAAGTCTTGTTTTATGGTACAATTTGTTATTGTTATTTGTAATTGTGATTTTGTTCACGATAAAATGTTTTATATTATACATCAAGTTTTTTAAGGGATAAATTGATGTTTAATTCTAACGGATTATTTTGTTACATCATTTTATGATTTCTAAGGAAAATTTTCTAAACACATTATAAGTTGCTTAAAACAATTTACTTGGTGATAAATAAAATTAAAGGCGATTTAATTTTATCAGAAAATTTCAAGTTTATATAGGTTTTCAATTTTTTAGATTCTTTGATGTTACTCGTTATCGATGAGATTTCCGTACATAAATATACTTAATATTTCACTATGGACGTATACGGCTGGAATCATTGGCATCCAGAATACTAAAACTAGTTTTAACTGTCTTGATTTAGGTAGTCAGTTAAATATTATTCATCTGTACAAACAATATACGTAACTGAAAGCCGACTATTTAGACTTGGAGTTGGTTAACGTTACAATAACGAAAGCAAAAGAGATGGAAAAGGCGGCGACTATAGGGAACACAAGACAGCTTTACAGACTAATAAAAGAAACTGGAATTAATAAGTCAAATGTAAGTCAGATTATTTCGGAAAAAGACGATACTCTCATCTGCTTCCAGTCCAGACGTTTAGAACGATGGGCGGAACATTTTAGAGAACAGTTCAACTGGCCTTCAGCTACTCTACAACTACCCTCCATTCCCAGACAATGTGAATGGAACATTGAAGTAGGTCCCCCAACTCTTGCTGAAGTTGAGAAGGCTATAGTTAATCTGAAACGAGGAAGGGCAGCTGGTTCAGATGGATTGGCTCCAGAAGTCTTTAAGGATGGTGGTCCAATTTTAGCGATTAGGTTGACTAGTATTTTAGCTAAGATCTGGGAGTCAGACGTTATCCCATCTGACTGGTCGCAATCACTTATCGTCCCAATATATAAGAAAGGGTCAAAATCATCCTGTGACAACCACAGAGGGATTAGTTTAACTAATATAGTATCTAAAATACTAGCCGCGATAATTATCAGACGCCTAACTAAGACTCGTGAACTGCAAACACGAGAGAACCAAGCTGGCTTCAGACCTGGTCGTGGCTGCATCGACCACATATTCACCATTCGCCAGGTTCTAGAACATAAGCGTACTTATCGGCGTCCGACAATGGTGGTCTTTGACGCTGTAGACCGCGAGATTCTGTGGCAGTGTCTGTCATTGAAAGGCGTACCCCAGAAGGACATAAACCTTGTGAAGGCTCTTTACTCGAACACTACTAGTCGAGTCAGGGCTTATGGCGAACTGTCATCTACTTTTGCAACCTCAAGTGATGTCCGTCAAGGCTGTCCACTTTCTCCATTTCTGTTTAACTTCATCATCGACCTATTGATGGAAATAACATTCTCGTCTACTGAATTCTCGGGTATTGACCTCCTTCCAGGAGGTCCACTTATCGACTTAGAATACTCAGATGATATAATCCTGTTTGGTGAAGACGCTGACAAAATGCAGAGTCTTCTGGTAGCACTAAGCAACAATGCCAGAATGTTTGGAATGCGCTTCTCTCCCTCGAAATGCAAGTTGTTGCTTCAGGACTGGTCTGTATCAACATTTGAACTAAGGATAGGGAGTGAAGTAGTCGAACGCGTTGACAACTTCACTTATCTTGGAAGTCTGATCAGCCCTAATGGGTTGGTATCGGACGAAATCTCAGCACGGATTCGAAAAGCTCGTTTGGCTTTTGCCAACTTACGTCACCTATGGCGAAGGCGAGATAAAAGGACGAGTATACTGCGCGGCAGTCCGTTCTGTTTTACTTTACGGCAGCGAAACATGGTATTTAAGAGTAGAAGACACTCGTAAGCTATTAGTATTTGACCACAGATGCCTTAGAAATATTGCTGGCATCTGCTGGGATCACCGGGTAAGTAATAGTGAGGTTAAACGCAGGGTATTAGGGAATGACGGTAAATCAGTTGATGAGGTTGTTAATCTTCATCGACTGAGATGGTCGGGCCACGTGTTACGTATGCCTGAACACCGATTACCACGTCGTGCAATGCTAACCGGTGTTCGGGATGGTTGTAAGAAAGTAAGGAGCGGCCAAACCAAGACATGGCATCAGTGCTTGAAGTCACTAACTTCTAGTCTGAGCCATGTTAGTAGATGCAGACTACTTGGTTGGGGTCCGCGTGACTTTCGTAACTGATGGTTGGAGACTCTTGGTGACATGGCTCAGAATTGATCACAATGGCGTCGGTGTATACACTCCCTGTCTTCCCTTAAACTAAGAGATTAAAATCACTTCACATCTTTCTTTCTACGAACTAATTCTTTCTTCCTATACTGTATCCTTATATGCAATCTTTCTCCTATATATTACCACGTTTGCCCTAACCACTCCTATGAGTACGGTGTCCATCTTGCTGTGCTAATGAGGTATGGCAACCTGGACCGATGCATATATGTGCCTGGTCCTATTTTGTAGCTCACTGACTGACAATAATGATACTGATAACATTGAAGTTAGTCTTCAATTTCCATTTACTTTTTATAAACTCTTGATTCATTTATTATCTTTTTATATGTTAAATTTAAGATGGACATCAATGTGAATGTTGAGAATTCACCGTCTTCATCACCACATTCCTATTCACCAAATTTTGGAAGACGTTTAACAGCTTCTGTACCATTTGATTGTGCTTCAAATTCACCGATAATTACCAGTACCGCTTTTCGAAATCCAACTTATGGCAGTGATCATGCAAGTCCCAATTCAGAAGTAAGTTTACAGTTTATTTTTCCTTTACTGAAACAATATCAACAATCTTGATGATGAAACCATAGATTTAAATCAATCATAAAATATAAAATCTGTTTTTTAGTATTCTGAATAAAACAATAAAATCCAATAATGGAAAAACGTTAAAGGTCTCTTACAGACTTATGAATTATACATAACGAAACTGATGGGAATGAAGTTTAGCGCATACTTCCTACCGATTAATTTCAAACTCTTAAGATCTAACAAAATTCACCGCTATACTTAGTCACGTAGACTAGTGTCGGATACTTGACTTGACAAACATGTTAATGTTTACTACTAAGTGACGGATTAGCGTTAAAAGATACAAATGTTCCGTATTATAAATAAAACTGTAAATTTTACAAATGAAAATAGCGCTTATGACGAATAATAGCTTGATAACTATCAAGTTTATGATTTGTACATTGTTAACTCTTACATCGTCCCATTAAATTGGAGTTGTACACATCAGAATGGTTTTCATTCTTTATTTCTCCAAACTATCACTATTAAAAGCGGATTTAGGTATAAGTTACCAATAGTTCTACATTGTATACATTTTTTTCTATATTTACAACATTTAATTTTCTGTCAAATCTTTTTTAATGCGTCTCAGTTATGCTGAATTTTGATAAAGTAGTAAGAAAATTGTCAAATCTTTAGAAGTACTAATTTTAAATGCCTGTATCTGAATTCATATTCTAATACAACTGAATTGCTTTAAATGTAAACAACTTACCCTTTTTAGATTAGTATTCTATCAAATTTCCTAAACAATATTTACAGTTTGTTTATATTATCAGGAACTATAGAAAGTGAGATAAATGAACAAGAAACGGTTTTTAGCATATTAACGTATAATGTAATATAACACATTAGATAATATCTCTTATATTACGTTGAATGATATTTGCCCTGGAGTAGATTGTCAATCTGTTTATAATGAAATGGATTTCTTGGAAAATTTCACGCATCAATCATATTAATATTAAAATAAACCTCAAAGTTTATCTAATATAAAGCAAATAATTTTGTCTGTTACTTTGTTAATATTGTGCTAAGTCGTTCATGGTTTTTATGCCGATATTCCCCATATCTCAAGAATTGATATGTTAGGAAAATCAATCTATCTTGCATATTATTCTCAATAGTTATTTGGTGGATTCTACATATATATAGTGATACAACGACAAAAACAATTAAAGATTTGAGCTTTGATAAAAAAATACTATAACGTCTATAACATTTGACTACACTTGACCCTGATAAACAGAACAGTCGGCTGTATTGTATGACTAGATATACTAAACCTCTGCAAGCGATAATTGAGCTACCGTACTGGATCACGGAGTTTGCACAGACGGAATATCTGATCGACAGTTGAAAGACGAACAACAGATCAGAACCACCGTTTATTGAAATAAAATATAGTCCAATCACTCAATGTAAAATACAAATCGTGAATTCAATCTTTTACATATAACTGACAAGTCTTGCGGATTGAACGCTATATTCGTCTCCTAAGCTATTCTGTAACCCCCAAGCTAGAACTATACAGCGACCTGAACACGAGAGAGAAGACTCAAAGTACGCGAGAAGTAGTTTACTCCAAGGTTCATCCTAACTAATGCAGAAAATACAGGGTTTTTATAATATTTTAAATGTCCTTGGGTTGCTAGAAGATTCTTGAATGCTACTCAACATAGCAGCAGTGTAGCAGCCAACTAATCAGAGCCTCCGCATGTGACGTTTCGCTTCCTTGATATTTTTGGCTAAGACTCCAAGTGAACGCTGATTGGATGAAACGCTTCTTAGTGTTTCCTGATGCTTGCTTGTCTTTTGCAAGCAATTTTCTGGATCACCCCAATAATAACAATAGTTTATATACTGAGTAACTGTCTGTCTCCGTTCATGGGCCAGTCGTATCTTATTTGCATTAGCCACTCTTCGTATATAGTTAATAACTTCTCTTAAACTATCAAACTATTAATATTCACGCTTCCTCAAGTTTCTTGGTGCTAATGATTGATTTCTACTCCTTGCAGGATATCCCATTCAGTTTTATCATAAACTAAAGTATATAAAATATTATTGTGAAATACCGTTTTTATGTTCAAATGTTTAGGGTTTATTTCTGGTGAACCGACTTGGGAGTAAGTGATGCTATAGTCATGTGCTTCGAAGTGATAACACTAAAAATTAGTATATTTTTTATTCTCTAACTAAGTTTAACCAACATCAGTGATCAACCAAGTAAAGACTCAATGTTTTATCAAAGTCGATTGTCAAATGAGAATATTTATTTATATTCTGTCCGGTATTTTTCAGCATATTTAATAATCAGTCATTGCTGTGCATTATATAAAGGTTCATAGATTCTTGGGGACTACCTCAGACCACCTAATATTGGATAAATTGAGTAACGTAATTTAATGAGTTAGTTCAGTGGATTGTGCTACAGACTTAACTGAAAATAAAGTCTACCTTAAGGGCGAGGTAATACAACATCTGTTACTGAATGACGTTGATTTGAAAAAGTGTGTTTATTGATACAATGCGCAAATTTGTAAGAGCCTACATTTTTAACTAAGTCTGTAGCGCAATCGCTTAGCTAATTCACTAAATGTCGTTACTAAAGTCATTCATTATTAGACGATCTGAGGCAATCTCCAAGAAACTGTGAACCTAACATTTTGGTATTCATCGACATTGTTATGCCAAAACATAAACCATATTGAAAATGTGATTGAACTCTTTTGATTAGCTCTGAATAGTATACTATGCGACATTATTTGGTTATGGGGTTCAGCTTTCGGGCACTGAAACTCAGGTACAAACTCTACTCTACCTAATTCAGTTTTGGCATCCAAGTAAGTATCATTAACTCTGACTCATAGCTAGGTACCTGGTGAATAAAGTGAGAAAAATACGGGTCAATAGCTAACTAAGTACACAGACTTTATTTAACAATATTACATTTTCATAAAATGGTAGAGCTTCTTTTAGGGAACCTTAATCTTTTCCACCATGTATACATATCAGTACAGGTTTATCACATTGTTGGTTCTCTAATTCCCTGAAATTGCATTATGTCACTCTTGAACAGCCTTGATTCCCATACTTTAAATGGCATTCATGAATCTCATAGATAAAAACTTACGTAAACTACAGATGAGCAGCATCATATCCCGTAAACTTCCGATTCCACTACTTATTATCATTGTTTATAAACATTTGTTCTAAATCTGTTTGTTCTTCTTGACGTGATTTTTAAGAATTGTTTTTCATCGGCGTGATATTATTTGTTATGCAGTTAATTTTGACTGTATCACTTCAATTTTTTTCATAAACCTTCCCATATTAATATTTTAATTGTATTAGTTTATTGTTGAAGAAGAATATGAAGAATCTTTGGCGAATTTCGCTGATACTATACTGGATGGATTGAAAGGTCGTTCAAATCCCTGTTCTAGAAAATCACCAGATACATTTTCAGCTTGGTCTGATGCTGCTTTTCCTGTCGGAAATATTATAGTACCTATGCATTGTGGATCTATACCATTTAGTGGAGGCACTGTTGATGTACATCGTCAACATCAGCATCATAATCAACAATATCATGAAATATCTGACAGTGTTGTTGTTACACCACCACTGACTAATTTCGATCCGTGTAATAAATCATTAAATAATAATTATAATGATGTTAATAATACTTTGAATAATATAAATCCTACTGGAATATACAACGAACCATGTGATGCTAAATCGTCACTATTGAATGAACCAATTACAATTTATACAACTAGAAGTGTCATCATGAAAAATGCACCTGTAGAATGTAATCTCTTGGAGAGCAGGTATTTATTGTTGGACGTTAATTTTTAGTAAAAAAAAGTTCATTAGATATCACTATCATTATTATTTATATTGCAACTTGTTGGTTTTAATCGTTTTTTTTTCTAACAATTTAAACTAAAAAGAGATATGGAATTCAGTTTATCATTAAAATGTATTGACTATTTATCATATTGACAACATTCCTATAAATATTGTTTACTTAATCCTAATCTAAAATCTGTAAACACAGTAACCTACTGACAGTTTTATTCGTGCAATACAATTTGTAGTATGTAAAATACAAATTTATGTAGTCGGTTTTTAATTTATACTTCATGTGTACATAACCTAATTATACTTATTATTTCACTAGATGATGCTCGACCGAACCTGCTACCTTGATGCGGTGGTCGAGCTTGCCTATCGTGATGACCCAACCGAGCTAGATTGGCTGGAACATATGTTACTGTAAGTTCTACCATGCCAGGCAAGTCGATTGGAGAACGGTATGATTAAAAGCACTAGCTCAAGGTCTGAGGGCGAAGTCGTACTGCTGACTGTAGAGGGGTGTGACAGCATTAAGGTGTTTCCCTCAGACAACCGGCATCTACAGCGATGCTGCCTTCCCACAAGGAGGGGTGGGGTTAGAAAAGGTCGACCCTAAAAATGTCACACCTCACCTTACCTCACGGATTTCCGTCTCCGGCGGTAAGGCCCTTTGAAGAACGGAGCTAACACATTAAAAACCTTCCACGAAAAGGCCGTGCGCGACCGGCCTCAAGCAGTTGTCCCTTGGGCTCTGCGGTCACGCTCCCAGGTCGTTAAGACCAACACTAATCCAATTTCCTTTTCAGGTTCCTCAAGAAATACCCTTCCACGGTGTGAGCAGCCGGGAAGTGATATCAGCCCTCATACCCGAAACAGCACACGAGACCAAGTTGGTCACATTCAAATCCTTCCTACACCTCCTAATACCTCTCTTATCTCCATGACTAACCCTCCTCACGCTTCTTTATCACCTCGCACCGCTAGGGCAAACGATTCGAGTACGCGGAACGCTATTCCTGGTCTCCTGAAACCACGCTCTAAACTACACGTAGGAGCTTTCAACGTCCGAACACTGTGCCAAATAGGACAACAGGCTTCCTTAGCTAGGACTTTAGAATCCCGCGCCATCTATGTGTGCTGCGTCTCCGAAACGCGTATACAGGATCCGAGTAGCGTCATTCATTTGACCTCACCATGCCAAAATAAAGAACCGACTCGATTCACACTTCGTGTATCTGGAAGCCCTGATTCTGCTTCCCGTGGCCTCGCCGGCGTAGGTATAGCATTGAGTCCTCTGGCAGAACTAGCTCTCTTAGAGTGGATCCCAGTAGACAGTCGTTTGTGCGCTGTTCAACTGAACGGAACAGTAAGGATCCGAAAAGATAGGGACACTCATCGTTGCCTCTTCGTCGTCTCTGCCTATTCTCCCACTGACTGCAGCTCGGATGATGTAAAAGATAAGTTTTACAGAAAGCTCTCCGACCTTCTCCGAAAAGCTAGGCGCTCTGATGTAGTAATAGTGGCTGGTGACTTTAATGCTCAAGTAGGTAAACTAAGCGAAAGGGAAAGACACCTGGGTGGATCTTATGGTGTCGTGACTCAAAGAAAAGATAATAACGACCGTCTGCTGCAACGATGCTCAGATAACCACCTGTTTCTAGAAAACACTAACTTTAAGCATAAGGAAAAATATCTTATGACATGGCGACCTCCAAATTCATCCCAACGTTGGACCCAAATAGATCACATCGCTATCAGTCACCGATGGAGGGGCTCGATAGAAGACTGTCGTTCGTTCTGGAGCACATGCTTAGTTTCGGATCATACTCTAATGCTAGCGGGTATTTATCTGCATCTCACTGGACGTAGGAAAGACACTGCAAGGAAACGTCCTAGGGTCCTACTTAATGATAGTCAAGCTAAGAGTATATTTCAGGAACATCTAGGAAAACAGGCAGTCATGTATGTGATGCCCACCCCGAGGCAGCATGGAATGATATCCGCAAAACTGTGGAAACAGCAGTGATAACTGCTAGTCAGGTAAACCATAAGGTTGAGGAGAAATACTGGATCTCAGCAGCATCTACCTCACTGATAGATGCTATAGAACCCATTCCATCTGGCTCCGAAGATAACGAAGAGCGGAGTCAGCTTAAGCACTGAATGATATAAAGCCTACGCAATGATCGCGAACAGTGGTGGGTAGCGAAAGCAAGAGAGATGGAAAAGGCAGCGGCAATAGGTAATAGCAGACAATTGTTCAGACTTGTCAAGGAAACTGGTATTAGGAACCCAACTGTTAGCGAAAGTATTTCCGAAAAAGATGGACATATTATACATTCTCAATCCAGGAGATTGGATGGATGGGCAGAACACTTTAGGGATCAGTTCAACTGGCCTTCAGCCACACTTCGGTTTCCCACGATCTCCAGTCAACCTGAATGGCAAGTTAGTGTAGGTCCTCCGACTCTTTACGAAGTTGAAAAAGCCATAGGAAATCTGAAGCGAGGGAGAGCAGCAGGCCCTGACAGGTTTACTCCTGAAATTTTTAAGGATGGTGGTCCAGTATTAGCAGTGAGATTAGCTGAGGTCTTAGGTAGAATTTGGGAACTGGACGTAATCCCATCTGACTGGTCTCAATCACTGATTGTGCCAGTCTATAAGAAAGGACAAAAGTCCTCTTGTGACAATCACAGAGGAATCAGTTTGACAAATATAGTGTCTAAAATATTAGCTTCAATAATACTTCGACGCCTAACTAAAGGTCGTGAAGAGCAGACTAGAGAAAATCAGGCTGGTTTTCGACCTGGACGTGGTTGTATAGACCACATATTCACACTACGTCAGGTTCTAGAACGCAGACACACGTTCAGACGCCCCATAATGGTAGTATTTCTCGACTTTAAGGCGGCATTCGACTCTGTTGATCGTGAGGTTCTATGGCAGTGTTTGTCACTGAAAGGAGTACCAAAGAAGTACATTAGCCTTATAAAGGCTCTCTACTCGAACACAACTGGTAGAGTGAGAGCTTATGGCGAACTGTCATCAGAATTGATTATCTCAAGTGGTGTTCGTCAGGGCTGTCCACTCTCTCCATTCTTGTTCAACTTGTCATTGACGTACTTTTAGAGATAACACTTTCCTCGTCTAGATTTCCAAGGGTTGAACTTGTACCGGGAGATTCAATTGTTGACTTAGAATATGCTGATGACATAGTTTTATTTGGTGAAGACGCTGACAAAATGCAGAGTCTTCTGACCACTCTAAGCAACAATGCAAGCATGTTCGGGATGTGATTCTCCCTCTCGAAATGCAAAATGTTTCTTCAGGATTGGGTTCCATCGACACCCGAACTAATCATAGGGAGTGAAGTAATTGAGCGTGTCGACCGCTTCACTTATATAGGAAGTCTCATCAGCCATTGTGGCTTGGTGTGTGACGAAATCTCAGCACGGATACAGAAGGCTCGACTAGCTTTTACCAACTTGCGTGATTTATGGCGTAGGCGAGATATCCGTCTATCAACCAAAGGACGTGTTTACTGAGCAGTAGTTCGTTCCGTCCTACTTTATGGCAGTGAAACATGGCCGGTAAGAGTAGAGGACATTTGTAGGTTACTAGTATTTGATCATAGGTGTCTTCGAAACCATTGAGTAAGTAATGCAGTTGTTAGGAGACGGGTACTAGGTAAGGATGGCAAATCAATTGATGACGTAGTGAAACTTCATCAGTTGAGATGGCTGGGACATGTGTTACGTATGCCCAACGACCGACTGCCTCGATGTGCGATGTTTTGTTGTATAGGAGTAGATTGGAAGAAAGCTAAGGGCAGCCAGACCAAAACATGTCACAAGTCTATGAAGTCACTGACAAGTGGACTGAGTCATGTTGGTAGGTGTAGACTACCTGGTTGGGGACGGCGAGATGATAACAACCGATGGTTAGAGACCCTGAATGACATGGCTCAAAATCGTTTGCAATGGCGCAGGTGCATCCACTCTCTGTGTTCTCCCAAATTCTAATCTTCTGAATTCTTCATGTCCCTTTATTTTTTCTCTTTCCAAATTTATTTCACTGGATTATACTCCTTGAATAACATCTTAAAACCCTAATTTTTCTTATTACAGCTTATAATTTTACTACATCTAGCACTACGGGATTTGAATCGACCACTGCATCTCTGTGCTAATGTGGTATGGCAACTCGAACTGATGTACGTACCTACGAAGTTCTACGTTGTTACTGACTGACTGACTCACTAGATGATGAACTAGAAATGAGGAAAAAAGCATTAGTAGAATGAATCAAATTTACAATTCGGGAAAAAAGATCCAATTACATTACGTGACTTAATTATATATTAAGCTAAACTGTTTTCCTTGAAAATTCGTTTAAAATGAACTAAAACGAGATTTTTTAAAAAAATTGTCAATGAAGTTTCGAAACTGTACGCAGAAACGTGAATTTGATTTTTTAAAATCTTTGTTAATAGATGGTTTTTTAAAGACATCCATAACATTCTCATTATGTTCATAATCACTTGAGAGCTGATAATAAATGTCCTAATTGTTGTTCACCTTATGTTATTGGGTATGTTTGTTCAAATAAGTCGATTGGTTAACTAGGTTAGTTATAAAATCGTTTTACGTAATAAATACTCTCATTTACACTGATAATAAGATATTTTCCCATTAGTTGTATAATTCTTTCTTTTCTCTTAAAATTGTTTGCAATAAGTTTCCATTTCAATTTGAAGTAAAGCTTAACTTGAGTTTTCTTTTATGTAGAATGAAAAGTGTGTTCAACAATAATTTCATTATAATTCAAATCCAATGCGTCAATACATTAATGTTTCATTGAAATCAGATATACAAAATTATAGCTTCAAAAACTTCATAGATATATTCTTAATATTCTATCATTTACGGGTATAAAATTCTTTAAAATGTATACATATGCTATGCATTAAATCTATCACACTTAAGGTTATAATACTATTGTTCAAATATATCGTTTTCAGCGATGGGATTTGACTTACACATCCAGTCTTAAAGTTAGAAGACGGAGATTTAAAAATTTCTCAATTCCGACTTCTGGTTGAATTTTAAGGAAACAGTATTTTTTAGATTAAAAAGTGTGTGCTAGATGTGTATAAGTAACGTGTTTCATGTATCCAAAATGTCTAACAAATTAGAAACTATGTAAACAATTACAAGGTTGATTCACTTACTGATCTTTTCATGCTTTTTAATTCACCATTGATTATTGTTATCACCAATATCATTGTCCTTCTCGTTAATTTCTAAATGAGTTGAATCAATTAGTGGCAATTATGGTATAATATACTCTTTTCTATCATCATTATTCATCAATTATTTAATCAATTAATAAATATGAGATTACTTTAAATTCTTTATGGCTCCTGAAATTTGATCGATTATAGTGAACAATATATTGATTTGTTTCCTTCATTTATTGTTCCCAAAATGTTAGTTAGATTTTTATCATTTATATTTATCTGTAATGTTTATTGACTTGATCATATTAGTCTTTTCAGTATTCTCTACTTCATGTTTCTGTATGTATATCTACTAGTGTTTTGCATTTGACTTTTGATATACTACTTTTATGGCAGAACATCTCTCATATTTTACACACTCAATTGTCTGGTATATATATGTAGAGGGGGAGAGAGAAATTCAGTTTAATTTAGTAAAATATGAATTAAAAAGACCGAACCATTGTAATATGTGATATCATGTATAAATCAATTGGTTTCAAATAATTTTAATGGAATATTCAATGTACATTGTGTTTATCTGATAAATCAATCTCGGAGAGAGGGACTTTTCACTTAAATTTAGGGTTCACAATAACATCGCATGAATAAACGATAGGAAATAATTGTGTGAAACGATGTTTTTCATTGGTTTTATTTTAACTAATTTTAAACTGCCGTTTTGTGTCACTCATACTAAACTTGTTTGAAAAAACATAATTCAATATCCTTACATAGTCGCATGAATCTTAATTCAACGTATTGGTAGAAATAGTAACCAAGAGAGAACATGTTCATGTACCACGTTTTGTGGTTTATGTGATGCCTAAAAAGCCAGTGTAAATTGTTGTAACTATCTTCACTGTTTACTTTTGAGTACTTATCATCTTAATTTTGACAAAGCTTTTTGTCTATGTTCTCGTTATGATGACCTAATTATGATTTGATAAAAATTACTGCTGAATTCATGAGTCGATCTAAGATAGATCACCATTGGAAATCTGAAAGCACTGGAAAACTGTCGCTCAAGATCATGGATCGATTGAGGTTAGACATTAACACTGTTAGATGCCGGCCCAATGGTCTAGAGGTTAGGCGTTCGCACGTGAGACTGAAGGTCCTGGGTTTGAGTCCAGCCCTCTGGGTCGTGAATGCCCACTTCTGAGGAGTCCCGTGCTGGGACGAAACGACTGTCCAATGTTTCTAGGTTTTCAGTAATGATCTAGCATAGATCGACTCGTGGATTCAACCATATATATATATAATTGATTGACTTAATCCTTTTTAATTGAAAAAGTTACATTGCTACTAGCCTTTTTGATTTACTAAAGCTTGATGTAGTGATAAATATTGAGGGGATTGTTCATGTGACATATTGTAGAAAAACATTGTTGTAGTCAAGTCAAATAATTGTTTATGGATTTGTTTACTCAGTGGTTGTTTATGTGCTTATGTGTTACTCTAAGTGGTCATCAATTATTGATCAAACTGATAATAAACAAAAACCCTCATAAGTTTTCTGAATTCTGTTTTTTTTTGAAGTTTGTAATGTGATCATCATTTAGTAGTAAATGTCTGGAGGTAATCAATAGTGGTAAGTTGTGATGAGCCTTACTTTTGGCTTATTAACACTCATCAATATGATTTATCCTGTAACATTGTGTGATTTCATACTATTTGATAAAATTTAAACTATCGTTTGTTGATGTCTCAATCGGTAAATCTACCATTAACTTATTTGAGTCACTCGTTTCAAGTGCTTCCAACCAACATGTACATGTGCATTAGTGTTGTGACTGGTACATTACTATAAAAATGAGTAGTTTCATTTTAAAAAAACATGACAGTAGTATATTTTATTCTATAATTTCAAGTGTTTTACACTTCCGAGTTATGGTCTATGGCGGTTAATACGCAGTAATATAACCTTAATTGATTTCGTTCCCCATGTTATTCTGTTACTAGCCTTAATTAAAATCCTCGTTCAATTCAGAAAATATTTTAACACTGCTTACTCCAATATTTTTTCCTTATGGTCCTTGCCCATTTGACACAGTTGGAATCTTTGTCTTTGTTTATTTTTCGAGTCACCTAATGATTTATTCCATACTCAGGTGGTCTCATACACTAAATGCAGACTTAACTTTTCACATAAATAAACTCAACTACTAATGAGTAGTGAGTTCGTCATATGGTCGTAATTCTCTTCGCTACAGGTTGCAAACATCTTTTATTATGCATATCCACATACGGTTGGTAATATCATAAAATACATGATCGATAACGTACTAATCAGTGGTCAGACGTTTATTTCTCCATACTTAAGCTGTTACTCAGGTATGCTAAATTATTTTCACTCTATTATAGTTCGTGTTATAAGATTTATCCAGGGTAATCCAAGTAGTCAACACAACAGAAAATGCCTTGTTAATATTAGTTAGTCAACGTGATACATTGCATTGTGTGATTAAATGTACTGTCATGATGTATATAGCATACATGCGATTGTTACTCTCATGGCTTCTGTGTCGCAAGCTGAGTACTGTAAACAAATATTCAATCTTGTACAATTTATCGGTTTTATCCACTTGAAATATTGTTGACAGAACGTTGTTTACAAATAGGCCTAATATCATACTAATACATGACAATCCTCACATAGTCAATTTTTCTTCTGTCTGATTACAAATGGCACGCTCTATACATGTGACCATCAGATGATGAGTCATATTTGAGACAAAATATATCTAAACAGACTAAACAGTATTCACTTAAGAAAGCATCCTCGCGTAACTGCACTTTCATGTTATTTTGCCGTATGAGTCATGTGTAAATTTGTCTTAGAGGAGATTGGTTAAAAATATTATTTTGGAATTTAGTGTACTGGAGAGGTACGAAGCTGTTTTTCATTTCCGGCTTATTGCCAAGCCATGAAATACTAATACTTTAGTTGAACTAAAAATTGGACACTCAATAAATTTGACTAACTTAACAATATCCTATTTAGGAAAACACATATCTTTATCCCATTTCCTTTACATACTTGAGGGAATAATACCAATTTAAAAAACACTCAATCGGAAATGTAGGGGATTGTGGCGACGTTAACAAAATATTTCATTGGAATAACACTAAACTGATAAAGGAATTTTATAGCTTAAGCACATGGTACTATCAAGCAAGTCAGATATATTTCAACGTCGCACAGTAGGCCAGATACAAGCATATATGATCTATGACGATCAAAATAATTAATTGACTATCCAAGATCAACATCCATGTAACTGTGTAACAGTCAGTTTGTCCATACAAGAATGCAGATAAACTCTAATTACATACATTCGAGATTAGGTAATATAGCTGCTTTCACTGTCTTACATTCTATCCTTTTGTTTATACAGTGTCTAATCAACACTTCAAGGACGTGTATACTAGTCGGTTCGAATTACAAGCCAATAATGGTATAGGCTTAATAAAGGTTTTATAAAAGTATGATATACTGACGGTCTTTATTTGCCCAATCAGAATTAAGATAGAGCCTCATGTATTTTGCGTGAAACTTAAAGTACAGTGATAGGTAACACGTATGCTATTATTAACAACATGAAAATTGGCAATATTTGACTCGTAAAATGCTTGAAATTAATTTTAAAAAATACACTATGCAACTAAAAATTGAATTTTAGATTATACTAACATTAAATTAAAAAAAACACCTACTCCTAAGATAGACTGTATGATAAGTACTTGAAGTGGTTCACTGCATAATCAATTGTTTAGTGATGCTAATTAATATTCTCCCACCGTTATTTCATTGCTTTGTGGTGTTAATTTTATAAATAGGCACCGTCTCCTGATTGGCTGATAAGTCATCTGCTTTTGCAACCTCAAGTGGTGTTCGTCAAGGCTGTCCACTTTCTCCATTTTTGTTTAACTTCATCATCGACCTATTGATGGAAATAACATTCTCGTCTACTGAATTCTCGGGTATTGACCTCCTTCCAGGAGGTCCACTTATCGACTTAGAATACTCAGATGATATAATCCTGTTTGGTGAAGACGCTGACAAAATGCAGAGTCTTCTGGTAGCACTAAGCAACAATGCCAGAATGTTTGGAATGCGCTTCTCTCCCTCGAAATGCAAGTTGTTGCTTCAGGACTGGTCTGTATCAACATTTGAACTAAGGATAGGGAGTGAAGTAGTCGAACGCGTTGACAACTTCACTTATCTTGGAAGTCTGATCAGCCCTAATGGGTTGGTATCGGACGAAATCTCAGCACGGATTCGAAAAGCTCGTTTGGCTTTTGCCAACTTACGTCACCTATGGCGAAGGCGAGATAAAAGGACGAGTATACTGCGCGGCAGTCCGTTCTGTTTTACTTTACGGCAGCGAAACATGGTATTTAAGAGTAGAAGACACTCGTAAGCTATTAGTATTTGACCACAGATGCCTTAGAAATATTGCTGGCATCTGCTGGGATCACCGGGTAAGTAATAGTGAGGTTAAACGCAGGGTATTAGGGAATGACGGTAAATCAGTTGATGAGGTTGTTAATCTTCATCGACTGAGATGGTCGGGCCACGTGTTACGTATGCCTGAACACCGATTACCACGTCGTGCAATGCTAACCGGTGTTCGGGATGGTTGTAAGAAAGTAAGGAGCGGCCAAACCAAGACATGGCATCAGTGCTTGAAGTCACTAACTTCTAGTCTGAGCCATGTTAGTAGATGCAGACTACTTGGTTGGGGTCCGCGTGACTTTCGTAACTGATGGTTGGAGACTCTTGGTGACATGGCTCAGAATTGATCACAATGGCGTCGGTGTATACACTCCCTGTCTTCCCTTAAACTAAGAGATTAAAATCACTTCACATCTTTCTTTCTACGAACTAATTCTTTCTTCCTATACTGTATCCTTATATGCAATCTTTCTCCTATATATTACCACGTTTGCCCTAACCACTCCTATGAGTACGGTGTTCATCTTGTTGTGTTAATGAGGTATGGCAACTTGGACCGATGCACATATGTGCCTGGTTCTACGTTGTAGCTGACTGACACATGAAGTTGTCAGCATATTATACTCCCACTGGTTTTTTCTTATCTAAATGGATATTGAAATTTTATAGTTAAACCACCTAGTTTTTTAAGACATATCACTTTAGTTGCCGTAGTTAATTCCAGATTTATTTTATCCGAGTTTCCTTAATTGTTAGTAGATCTGTACTAAATAATTAGGGTCAACACAACCACTGCATTCACTGGTTGGATACGTTAGGTGTCATGGTTTTAATTCGGTCACAATACCGCAGACTCATTCGTTCCATCTTCCTCCGGCTACTAAATGCCGGTATCCCATTAAGTATGCATTTTCATTTTATCTTTTAGTCATATTTACAATTATTAGTATTTCTTACGAACATTGGTGCTGTTATATTATATCCTGGCGAAGATTAAATTATGCGTAACTTCTGAGAGCTATTAATGGACTAATATTATACATATATTCTTATTGTATAACTATTGAGTAAGTAGATTATTTATATTTATATCCCTCTTATTATAAGCTTTATTTTGACCCATAGACTATTGTTATACGGCTTATTATTCTTAAGTCATATCCAGTTTGTAAATTAGTCTCTCACATCTCCAGCCATTTTTTGGCTTTATCATGTACAGCTGTTATTTTTTTTGTTCATGGTATGATGTGGTCTGATTGGCTTGTATATAAACCAAATTTATTTGGAAAATATGATTCAGACAGTGGAAGCTGTTATTGGCGTTCTGGATGCTAGGCTACTCATGCTGGTCAATACGTCGTTGATGTGGCACAATGTTAAGATTGCATAATTGGTATTCTGATTGGCTACCTCATCACATGGTATATTAACCGGCCACAAGTCATAACGGTTACTGCAATTACTTTGACTGCTTTGGAATTCGTCTTGTAAACGTAGTCTTTTCGCATTGATACAAGGCATAACAACATGGGGCTAACTCACATGTGTGTCAGATTTAATCATTTATTTTATTTAATCCATACAAAATCTGGTACAACTGGACATCATACAATAGTACGTGCCAAAAAAGAATGTTTAGATAACGTGAAGTTTTGGCTGCTATTTTGAGCCATGTTTGATAACGTGTCAAATTACTGAGTTAGATCACATATAGGACACTAACCAGGAATTCATGACGGACTTACAGTATAACATAACTTTCCTTTAAAACACCTGAACCATGTCATAAACTGACTCTCTTTGCTTTTTCCACTTAGTCTCAACGTTAGTTGTTGCCGTCGGGATCCATACCGTAAGAGATGTCCAAGCTACCCAAGCCACTATTTCAGGATGTTGACACTAAATGAATTATCCCTATATCCTCACACATTGTCGAACATCAGCGCTACTAACATACTGTTGGTACTAGATATCAACAGTCCTCCAAAGACAACAATGATCTGACACAGAGAGTCTCTGAACATCATTAACTTGGGCAGGACTAAGTTTCACTATCATCATAAATTCGGCCTTTAACAGCCAAACTTACATCACAACGGCACCGAAGATGACCCAGATTGGCATAAATCACTCTGACTTTCACCATATGTGCATTTATTTCAGCAGTCAACTCACCAACGGCGCTCACATAGTTATCTAGTTACACTAACTTTTCGACTACTAACAGATCATCACAAAGAGTGAGTACAGTGTTGTGTCTTATTTCTCTATCAATTGTCATGTGATAAAATCGCCAAACAGAATGTAGACTTTTATGATCTTGTCCTTATGCTAAACCAGCGATACCTCAACTAGCACTAGCAGTCTTGAGTTAACTCCAAATCCTTATTGTTGGCGAGATAATAACTTCACACTTGGCTCGATCCGTTGAGCCCAGAACACAACATTCGCCCTCGTATGAATAATGTATTTCAGACATACGTAGTTTATCTACAAGCCTACCAGATCGCATCACAACATAAAATAAAAAATAACAGTTATACGAGGTTTAGACAAAAGTGGCTGTGAGTACGAGACTGTGACTAATAGATTGGGAATAAATTAAGAATCGTAAATCATATAATAGAAGCCAATAGGTCGGATGAAAGCTTGTGGTAAAAGGAACATAAATATATATTATCTAGTTACTTAAAAGTTATACAATAAGTATATATATATATATATGAATAATTCCCGTAAGTTAAAATAATTCAATCTTGTTTGGATACAACATGCAGGGTCCTGCCCGTCTTATAAAAATACTTTATATCTAGAAGGTTCAAAGTACATGCCAAACTTATGAACTCTATTTGTCAATTGAATAGGCGTGATTCCAATCTCGTGCATCCGCAACCTCAAGATCTAAAATTCATTATGTAGGTAACAGATCTGCACTATCACTGCCTACTTTCTTCACAGCCGTCTCTAGAATGTCATCTGTGGCACAGTTGAAAAGGAATGGTGAGGTTGGGGAACTCTCCCTAACCGCACTGCTGGGATGGAAAAATGGAGAGAAGTAGTTGCATAACCTCACTCCCCCTGATGTATTTGCGTACAAATGTTTTAAAACAACAATAGACTTCTTATACGCATCTTTCTTCAGCAGATTATTCCAGAGCTTGGTCCTGTCCAACGAGTTTAAGGTTACCCTGATATCAACACAGCGATTGCTGGCCTGTGAAAATTATGGCTTTGTCCCTGCATTCATCGGAGGGCGATGATGTGATTAATACACGAATGACTTTATTTAAGGTTAACCTATTCCTTGTGAGTCCATCTTTCATGTGCTTAGGACAATCTATGAAGTATAATGCGAGTTAATATCTTGAAGGCAATCAGAAGAAGGCTCATTTCCTCGTACTTGCTGCGTAGACAATATAAGCCCATTACAAAGATGGAGACGATCATTACTTTCGTTCCAAGATATTGAAATATTCTTTGTTTCCTATACTTTTTTCAAACAATCTAGTCAATTTCCTGATCAGAAGTTCATCATTATCTTTAGAAAGAGCCAGCAGTAAGTCATATAAGCTTGTTGATATGTAACATTTCTTTAGTTAGAGTCACATGCAGACTTTGTTAGGCGGATCTGATATAACCGGTCAGTGAAAATAGGACAGTCTGACGGATATAACTAACTATAAATAATGTGTGTAGGAACTTGTTTTTTCATACATAATTTATATATTTTAATTGCTTGGTAAAGATTTGATGTCAATGAGAATAACATAAACTTGACGGATCCTTCATGTTGCTAATTTATTGAAATACAATAATAATTGATTTCTTAATTAAAGTAAAATTCAGGCTTGATTTTTTCATATCTTAAATATTTGTTTTGACAATAAATTGTCTAGCTACAAGATGAGATACCTTCAAGAACTTGTTATTTGCCCGATGTCCTTATTATTCTCATGTATTTTTTTATTTAATAAATAAAAGAAATATATTCAACTTTATAACCAGTTACATAATACATATACTTTTTCACATTTTAACAGTCATCTATCAAATTTAATCATTTTTATTTTCCTTCTTTCCTGCTTTACATGTTCACATTGAATAGAATAAGTTTTGAACTGATTAGTTGAATGAAGATTCTTTTATAACCAAAAATTTTTTTAAAAAAAAAGGATAACACGTATATTCTCCCAAAATTATAACTAACCATTTATTGATTTAATCAATGTAATATTAACTATGTACAGAGATTTTAATTGTGTCATAATTTTTGTCATTAGAGTATAGTATAAGGACGATAAACTCAATTATATATTCATAATGAGTAAGTTTGTGTCGTCATCTAGACCCTGGATTATTGATTTTATTGATTGGAAAATTATCTTATTCAAGGTGAAATTATTACTACGATTATGTATTATTCATCTGTGTTTTATTTAAGAGCTTTTTTTAAAAAAAAATTCTGTTACTCACTTATGAGTCATTACTAAACATTTATTGAAGTGTGATAATTAATTTGAATTTTGTCCACTATTGTGATTGCCTATATTGACTATACGTGTATGTATATTTTCTATGTACATTGACATATACTTATGGTTTAAGGTTTGTATTAATGGGTTAAAATGAGTTTATTTGTGTACACAACATATGTACTGTGTATACCATACTGTGTATGAAACAAATAGAATAAAAGTGATTAAGTTGGAAAAAATCATTTGTATGACTTCTATTTTATCAGTTTAAAAATCCTCATTCAAAAACAAAGAAATATTTGAGTGAACAATTATTTTCAATAATTTCACCATCAAACTGTACTGTTAGAAGTCCATAATTATCGTGATATTTTACAAAGTTAAAAATAAGACATATATTAATGAATTTGACAATGTTATATGTTAAAAATAATGAACGTTTGCGTCTGTTACGACGTAAATACTTCAATATTGTGTTATTTGTAAATTAGAAAGGTCATTTAATAAAGACCAGAATGATTTATGGTAACCTTTTTATTAACTGTGTTCACATTTCCTCATGGAATTAGTACTTTAAAAAAAAACAAGAAAATTTCATATATATACGATTGTACAGCTTGATAATAAATTCGTTGAAAAGAGATCCCTTCGCTGAAATTCGTGTTTTAATTTTATGGTAAAGTGTCAAGTCGTCATCAATATAATAGCAATATAATAATAAAATAAAAATCATGTGAATAATAAAATGTATAGTAGGAGATTTTCTTATTGTAAACTAAGATAATAACGTTGTGTGAATATAATATGTAATAAGAGGAGGTGTTATCAAGGTAATCACGAGTTCACTTAATCTGCGAACTAGAACAAGACTCGGTGACCAAAGATCAGTAAGCTAGCTACTGATGCGTCTCAGCCCCGTTAACTAGAGGGAGAAGTCCAAGCTTGGAATGGGGAAGTATATTCTGCAAACAGCCAGAAACGAGCGATAAAAACAAACACAATTCAAAACGTATATATACAGTACAAAACCGTCCTTGGGAAGAGTTACCAAATAGCAACGTGTTAAAATATCACCCAGTATGCCCCCTTTACAGTCCAGTTTCAGATATAGGGGTTTTTTTACTGAATGAGTCACAATTTCTTCTTTTTTATTACCTTCTACTAGGAATTTTCTGACGAAATTATCTGGATAGCCATTATTTCGTAATGTGTTCTTTAGTATATGTATTTTGCTGTCTACGCTATCCTCAGAACATAATAGCTTGATTCTGTGGCTGAGATATTTAACTGAATTTATTTTGTATTGAAGAGGTGTGAAGCTTTGGAAATGGGTATGCTGACCCGTTCATGTATTCTTTCTAAATATATTTATTTTTATGGAACCGTCTGCCCTTTTAGAAAGTAGGACATCAATGAAAGGTATACTAATATATTTCTCCTCTTCACTGGTGACTTTAATAGCTGGGTGGACGTTATTGAAACTGTTCAGTAGCCTTTGTCGATAATTTCGTCACGCACGTTTAGTGTGTCATCTGTGCATTGATAGTAATAGTCTAGCTTATTTGGGATGTCTTTCAACGGTATATTTTCCAATTTGGCAAGAAAAATATTAAAAAGTATCGGGCCTGGGGGTGATCCCATTGCTACTCCATCTATTTATCTGTAAAATACGTTGTTAAGCATAAAGTTGATATTCATAGTACGTTTCAACAGAATCTCCTTTATTCTATTTTTTGGGATCGGTATCTCTATTTTCTTTTCTAGCAGCTGGTCACATATGTAATGGATGGTTTCAGTCAGAAGTATGTTAGTAAACAATGATGTTATGACTAGTGATAACATGGTTTCGCCTTTTATATTCATATTTTTTTTATCGTATCCACAAGCTCAAGCCTTCCGGAACATATACCCCTCAACTCTATGGCCTGCCTAAGGTTTATAAACCAGAGGTTTCTTTGCGTTCAATTCTAGACATGTCAGACCCACCATGCCATTCAACAGTAAAATGGTTGGTGAAATTATTAGACCCATTACATCAAAACCTAGTTAAGTACAGCGTTAAAGGCTTATTCGAACCTATAACTGTAAGGCTTGGTGATAAAATTATTGGAAACAATTATTCGCTCAAATATTCTTTGTTTTTTCTTTTCTATTTATTCTACCATTTCTCTTTGTTTTTCTTTTTTTTTCTGCCTTTAATATTCATCGATGATTATAATTTTATTCGCCTAAATGAATTCTTGATTGATTAGTAATGGATTGTGTAACAGTTGGTTAGCATGAATATATATATATATATATATATATATATATATATATATATATATATATATATATATATAGGCTGCGATATGTGGTTGAAATCTGTATCATTCGCTTAGCGAAAATAACATTGATATGAATATTTATTGATACATCTAATTGAGATAGACTATTAAATGTTTCTAAAATATCAGTTCAATTATTGTGTTGAAGTTCACTTCGTTTTTTTTATATAAATAGACGAATAGATAATCGTCAATGAAATTACCAAGTTGTTTGAACTTTCTTGATAGAATAATTCGTAATTACAACTATTTATCGGCTATTATGTAGCTAATTGATATGTACTATGTTAATTAGATTTACATATGTAAGAGATTGTGTATGTGAAGTGTATTCCTATGAATTAAGCATTCTACGACATTAGTGGTTGTAGATAAATGGAACAATAAGGAATTAGTTGAAGTTAGACATCAACACCGTTGGATGCCGGCTCACTGACCTAGAGGTTAAGCGTTCTCACGCAAAACCGATGGGTTCTGGGTTCGAGTCTCGCGGGGGCAGGATCACGAATGCGCACTGCTGAGGAGTCCCATACTAGGATGGAACGGCTATCCAGTGCTTCCAGGTTTTCCATGGTGGTTTAGCTTCGGTTGACTCATGACGTTCGTGCCCGATATTTTATTGTATACGAGGATAAATGAATTGGTTAACACACTCGACTAATTTATTCTCTACAATCAGACTAAACATCGAAACAAACTAAAAAATCTAGAAACAACATTTTTTCCATTTAAAAGTGAAACCCATCTCTAACATTATTTCGTTGTTACTGAATGACATTTTAATAAATAACCAAAATTAATTCAAATAATAATCTTCCTATCTTGCTTACTATTCTGGGTTGTTTGGTTTTACTTGAGAGATTTTTTACTTATGATATAAGCATTTTAAGGTTATTGTAGTTGATTTTAGAGTAAACAACAAAATGATACACCCAGCTGAAACTAAGACAATCAATTTCCTCTTGACAGTTTGTTAATCTTATACAGTAAGTGATGTGTATAATCGTTCTCATGTAGTATTCAATCAAAGGATTTCATATATCTTGGACAAGTTAGTTTTAAAGTTTTTCATATTGAATCAATGTTAAATTTCCTAGTTTGCTGTCTCAAATTATGGAATTATTGGTGACAATTACATATATATGTTTCCATAGATTTGATTTATTTTTAATTTATATGATCATATTACGTTTTCTATTCAGGAATATATGCATAATAAGATAAGCTAATAAGATCAACTTAAATCATAACGAATTAAAAACGTATCACCGGAAGCCAATTTAACCTTTGATTATTAGTTTTCATTGACTCACTTCCGTGATCATCTGCTACCACATCATCACCACTGATAGTTTGAAATCAAATTTTTTCCATCAGATTAATTTGAACACTTAAAATACTCTGCTGTACTTTATAATTTTTCTTTTGTTTTAATTATTTCTTTTGATCTGGCTAAATTTTGAGGATTTTATCCTCAAATGTGATACATTACCTACCGTGTGTGCGTATGTGTGACGCAGCATTATTTCAAACATGAAACTTAACATCTGATAATTTCTATGAATTTGGAAATGTATTAATCACATCACTCCCTCAAGTTCATTTAATATGAGTTGTTCTTAGTGTAGTATTTCAGAAATCCCTAGATCATGCCCTGTCACAACCTGGAGTGTTTGTCACTACTTTTTTGTTTGTTTGTATCGTTTCGCAGAGTTAAATATATATCTATCCAACAAGGCTGTTTAATGAAATATTAGTTCCGAACCCTGTGCCTCACCCTAGTTTTTTATGCGATAAATAGAACAGAGTATCATTATTAGCCATCATGAGAATAATATGACTGAAAATTGAGTACATTAACATGTACCTGATAAAAAGAATTACATTATTATCATGATTTTATTAGACTATATAGGTTATAGTTTAATTGCTGGTAATTAGAATTGTGTCACATTTCAATTTTAAAATAATTATATATACATAACTGTTGATCAATTTTATTATATAGCTATAAAACGCAATATTGATTAATTTCATTGTCTTTATTGAACCAATGGTACAGTAATAAAGTAGCGACCTTACAATGAAGGTGGGGGTGGGTTACCTTCATAAATAAGCCTGTTCTGCCACAATTCCATAGGGGTTAATAGTTTTGTTGATGAAATAATCATATCGGTAATTATTCTTGTTTGTTCAATTTACCAGTTTTCATTTTAGATAAGTGACGTTATTATTTTTATTGTTATTATTATTACGAATTTAAAGTGTTGTGTAAATAACTAAGTGTCTGGTTATTTATTGCGTAAATCTTCGATCCATTGATTTTATCACGTCATACATATTAACTCACTATTTCTACTGTCAGTTGTTTTTAAAACCCTAAATTTACTTAAAACATAAACATACATATCTATCTATAGACAAAATGACTTTTATTGTCCATTTTTGGGTATTTATCGGTGTTTCATTGTTGTTGGAGCCAGTTGAACGGTAAAAAACGAACGGGAATTTTATAATTCGGGATACAAATTAAATAAATATTCTTACAATTTTATAAAAAGTAAACTTGTATGATAGATAAGTTAATGTTCATGTAGAACACTTGAACAAAAATAAAAATTCCAATGTCTCGTGATGTAGTTTGATGATTTCCGCAGTATATATCCTATCCACTTCCATCGTCTTTTCCTAATTTCCTCTTCAACTGGAAGCTGGTTTTTTCTCTCTCACAGTAGGTTGTTGATGGTATCTAGTCAATAAACATTGAGTATCTTGATTAGATAATTGCTTATAAATAAATGTGCTTTTTAATGGTTGTAGTAGTTTTCTAAGCTTCAACTCCGTACAGTAGAACTGTTTTACGTTCGTATTGAAGATTGTGACTTTGATGTTCGTTGATAGTTGTTTTGAGTTCTATATGTTCTTGAACTTTAGGAATTCTGCTCTTTGCCAATCCTTACCCTTTTTCCTTGTGCATGTTGAAGCCTACCGATGCGGAGGCTGCTGCTACACTGTTTGTTTTTATCTACATTTGTTGATGTGTATGGGATAGAAGAGCTAGGTGATCTACGAAGTTCAAATCATCTAGTTGCATGCAAGCTGTCGATTGTATTCCGTGCTTCCCATCAAACATTGTGGTCTTCGTAATTCAGTCGACCACTAAAGGGAAGTGAAAGGGGGTGAGTAATCAGCCTTGTCTGACTCCGGTCCTTACTTGGAATGCATTTGTCAGCTATCCTCCATCCACGACTTTACTCTGTAGTCCGTCGTATGAATTCCGTGTGATATTGAAGATCTCAGTTACACCACACTGTCGAAGAATTTACCATAAAGTCCTCCCGTCCACACTGTCAACTCTTCCTCATAGTCAATGGAGTTGATGTTTCGTGACGAGTTTCATTAAATTGGTTGTTCAACGATAATCCTTAGTGTGGCAATTTAGTTTGTGCACGCCCGGTCGTTATGGCATCCGGTTTGTTGATCTCGAATTTGCGTGTCTATTGAATTTTCCATTTGGTTCAAAATCACTTTGTTAGAAACTTTTCCTGGTACCGATAGTCACCAACCTGATCTTAAATTTGACATTAATTAGTTGTCTTCATTGTATTCAATAATTTAAGTTTACCAACTGGAATTAATACACTGTTTAGTAAATTTAAATGGCATGATTTCAATTGATCGATTTGTGAAAAATTGTTAAATTTTATAATTGACATTACATATTAACTGTACGCCACCATTGAAAACTTGGGTGTGCACTACTGCGAAGTTCCATATCAACAAAAACAACCCCTAGTGCTTCTTGGCTTTCAATGGTTGTTTAACTCGATTCAATGTTTTTATTATAAACTATACAATACTTTTCATTTATTTTGAAGCAATGACATTGTATCCTTGTGAAAGTTCCATTCAGTGTTTTTACTCTTAAATACAGCAGACAAATATCTTCTGTAGTTCATATACATTTTTCTTGTTCTCATCTATATTTGTAATTTTGTCATCTATTGTCTTAGATGTAACTTCAAATTAATAATAATAATAATATTGAATAAATAATAATTTGTTATTTTATAACTTCATTTCATTGATACTCTTTGAATTCCTGTTACGAATTCCGATATAATTCAACTGTTTTTATTATTAAGAGGAAAACAGTGGGTTTTTAATTCTTTTTTTTGCTTCTCAGTTCACTCATTCATTTATTTCCATTTCAATGAATTACATTGTTGTTAAAATATAAAACTTAAAATTCCAACTGCATCGAATGAATTACATACATTCTACATGTTTTACAGTCAAGTAATATATGTATGTATGTATGTGTACGTGTGTACATTTTGTTTCATATACATGTATGTTGACTCTCAGACAAAAGACTATTTTCATGAAAAAAAGAAATAATTTAATTTGAAAATTGTATAACAGATCGTTGCTTTCTAGAAACATGTTTCCCTCTTCTATTCTAAATTCCTATTTCTTCTTATTGTTATTATTATTATTATCCATTATCATTATTAACTGAATAATAATGAGAAGTGAATACAAAACTTTGTTTCAACTGATCAGTAGTTGGGCGATTTATTTCAATCATTGAGAGATTTTAGTCCATACATTCTTAAGATATCTGGTAGTTTAAGTCATAAACGGGTCTTAGAAAAATATTTGAAGACATGGAAGCACTGGACTTCCGTCTCGTCCTAGTATGGTACTTCTCGGCTGTGGGCACCCATGACCCTGCTTCCAGAAA
Source organism: Schistosoma haematobium (assembly GCF_000699445.3). NCBI lineage: Eukaryota > Metazoa > Platyhelminthes > Trematoda > Strigeidida > Schistosomatidae > Schistosoma > Schistosoma haematobium. The sequence continues at coordinate 38,845,472 of NC_067196.1, read as the reverse complement.
CCGAACTCAGGACCTTTAGTTTCATCCATGTGCACTTAACCTCTAGATATGTTTAATTTCGATCAACTCACTGCATTATGCGAACATCTTCCAATATGGCGGATAACTGTCTCATATCCGATATAGTTGAACTCCACTAGCATCTACAAGCCTCTTGTACTAATTATTATACGACGGTGTTGGCGAATGAATAGTTATATCGCTGGCATTTAATCCTCTATCTTATTGCTCACAAATAGATTCATATAGTATGCAATCAAAAAGTGTTATTGAGGTAGAGATATGACTGCATTGTAGTACAAGTACCGTGACCCAGAACCCACTGTACATCTAGTTAGCCCGTTGGGCCCAATTCTTGCTGATATATTTATGGGAAATCTAGGTTTTTGTTATTTATTATCAGAACAGTTTTGTTAGCAAGGATTAATAATTTTATATCTTGAAAATGAAAGCTCCTTTCAATGCTGAAGTATGTTTCCTCGAGTTTTGATTTATAAGGTTTTCAGAGACTCAACAAAAAAATGTCACTAGGAACGTTTTTTGATGCTTTTGGCCTCGATGAATGCGGCTTACTGTTTCATTTATGTCCAAAGTTCGATTGGAAAATCTGTTTTTATGAGATTAACTTCTAAATAAAAAAATACTTACATTCTTCTGAATCTAAAAGTTCAAATAATCGAATTAGTTCAATGTAAGTGAATGGATGTCTAGTGTTCACGGATCTTATGTTGACAACCGATGGTGCATCTTTAGGCTTAGCGATATTCATTAGATTGCTATGTCGATAATTCCAGTTGATCTTTCTACAGTGAGTTGTAACCAGACAGGGAATTGATTCATGTCCGGATTTGAGGCATTTAAAACACCTGTTAGGAACAATAAGTTGTACCAATTTAGCTTCATGGTTTATAGTTTTAAATACACCGTAAAAGAAAAAAGAATGGTGGTACTTCCACACTTGATACTTATCTTTGCTCTGCACTATGGTTCTCTTTTTCTTCACTATGTCCGTGCGTGTCTACAAAACATATTCAGACCTAATACCATCACTTCCTGGTTAATTTAGACCACACAATTGTAGTTTATCGAATGATAAACGTTTTCATAAAATTTCAGTCATTTTAATTATTTTACTAGTTCTTGATTTAATGGCATTATTGGTTACAATCACAGTAGCATCAGTGTTTTTTGAGAAAACCGTGGTTTACTCAAAACACATGTCAATATCTATCAAACTGACTCACTATTAATAGAGGAATTATATCTTACATGATTTCGTTGTATGGTCTTCTTAGTTTTGTGGCTTCTTATTTTACTATAATTCAAACGTTTATTAGAGAGACTGCACTGGTTTACTTTCGACTGCATTCAGGTAACATTAAGGAAATGGTTAAGTAAAGTCACAATTATGCAAATTTTGTTAATATCTCATCCAATGATACCACTACCTCGTTTATGTTGAGAATTAATCGTCACATTTATTATGTGATAAGTGTAACTCATCGTATCTACATGAGCAAATTACCAGTCTAGTGATTGTTCTAACAACTTATTGAGTAATTTGGGTCATCCAAATACTTTTATTATTGCAATGAAACACTACAATACACCAGGATACTTTCAAAGTTCATGTAGGTTTTGCGAATGAATTTTAGAAATTTAACTATGAAATACTAACAGTAAGAATTTGACCTTATTTTGAACTAGAATTACAATTTATTATTTTTATTGACTCTAATTATATAAAATGAAAGATTAGTCAACGAGCAGTATTCAATACTTCAATTCTTTTTGATCTTCCTTACTCACTTCCATCACTGTTTTATGAGATAATGCTGTCTTTATGTTTAATTTAATTTAAATATACATTTATGTCTATGCCTACTTGTTGTTAAAATATTTAGTTCATATTTTCTGTTTTAAACAAATTTAATGGAAAATAATCGTCGACAGACATAGGACAACCCTGTTGTTGTTATTGTTGTTTGATAGTTGGCTTTCTTTAAAGATAAAAAATAAAATAGCTCGTCTGCAATTTCATATTAGCAGAATTGTCTACACTGACTCCAGTGATTAATCACACTATATTTATTACTGTGTGGAGTTGTATCAGTTAAGATAAATCATTCATTTATTTACTCTACTGACTAACACTAATCACTAAAATAAAGTTTCTTTGTGTATATGTATGTATGTTTGTTTGTTTATTTGTTTAAAGATTAGTAATTATTATCAGTATTTTATATTGATCGTTTACAGATACATGTTTGTATGTGTTATACCGGTTTGTCAATAATTTTTAATGTTACACGGTAAATATACTGTATAGATATTTGAGTGTTCTATTCGATTTAGGCGCCCTATTCCCTACTCTCTTATTCACTCAGTGTACCTCTTAATATTTCTTCTGTTTGTATACATACAAACCAACTACTATTCATAATTATGCAAAACTATCCATCTTTATTTAATTTTGTCTACAAATGTTTGTGTCTGAATCATTCTATGTTTTTCTTCTAATAGTCGAAATCTAGTTCATCTGCTCAATATATATATATCAATTTCGTATGTTAAGACATCACATCTTTCTCACTGTCTCTGTACTCATATTTTCTTTTTTCAGTGTTTTATTGTTCCATCAGTTTTATATTGTTGTTTCATATGCAGCCATCGTTACCATCTATTTCGTCTTTCCCTTTAAGAATGAGAGAAAAAAAACGTTACAGTGTAAATTTGATATCAATAGTTGTTAAACTGATTAACAAATGACTTTGTCAAGGTTAACAACTCACTGACTAATAATAATGTTGATTATTAAACAAAATAATTAGTCATAACATTTGGTGTTGCAATTAAACCTTTTATCACATTTAAGTTATTCAATAAATAAAAAAACTGATCATTGTGTAACACCAAGTTTTATATCAACTGTTAAAATTATATTGTTTGTTTGTACGTATATATTTTATGTGTGTATATGAATGTGTCTGCGCGTGTTATAATCGACCTTTTTTCTTCAAGGTGTTGCACAAATTTGTTTTTGTGCATTATATATATATATATATGCACACAAAGTCTACGTGTATTATTAAGTGTTTGTATGTGCTTTTAATTAACTAGACCTTGAGAAATAACGATTATCTAACCAATGTATGTTATTTCTAATATACATACATTGAAAAACTCAATATAAACAGAGATACACATTACAAGTTGATGATCTCATTTGAACTATTTTTCTCAAAGAATAATTTTAATTTGAGCATTTATGTACATCCATTATTTTACATTCTTTTTATTATTTAAACATTATTTTATCATTTTTGAAATAAAACTAATTCATTCACTTGAATAAACAATGATTAATTCACTTCTCTTATATTCTATCGAAATTATGATTATTTCAATGTATTTGCTTACATTATACCATTTATAATATTGTGTTATTGCATTCATAATGCTTGTAAGACCAAGTGTTTATAAACAATTACAACAAAATGAAGAAGGAGAATCCGAACGAAAAGGACAACCATCATCATTACAACGACAATACTTCAATGCACCCCAATTGGATTATTACTATTGCACTTATTTATTAAATAATCATCCAGATGAAATTAATAAGCTACCAGGCGATGTCAATATTTCCATTGATAAATATTCATCTTCTCCATTGTTCATTAGTCAATTTCGTAAAATGGCTAAAAGTAAATTATCACATTTAAATCGTTGTTGTATACTGAATACAAATCGACCAGCTTCAATACCCGAAGAAGAGGAGGAGGAGTTGGGGGAAGAAGAAGAAGCAGAAGAATACATAGAAGAGGATAATGAAGCAGAAAAAGACTACTTTAACAATAAGGAAAAAGAGACACAGATACATGTAGAAGATGGAGTTGGTTCACTGGGACAATGTTTACACTACAATGAAAATAATAATTTTATAGTTGAAAACTGTCAACAGTTAGTCAATAATTATGCTGATAATCATCTTATCGAAGAATTAGAACGAAACGAAGGACTATATGAAAATTATCAACTAAAAAGATCATCCTTTCGTCATAATATTATTTCGTGTATTAAAGGTACAACAAGACATTGCAATAACCAGTGGAATATCACTAGTTGTGGTGGTGATGTTGACGCTGATATTTGTGATCGTGGAATTTATTGGCCTGAAGAATATGATCGGATTTCATTTCATGATAATGTAAATTCCTATCATCATAGTGATTATTGTAATAATTATGATGAAAATAATACTGGTGGAAGTAACGAAAGTATTTTTATCAAATCTGAACCGTTATTCTGTACTCCAGAAACACGCACAAAATCTATCTACATTGATAAATACAAGAAAAAAATGAAAAATAGACGAAGAAATTCGGTCAGTTTCGATTTGTCGTCAACATCATTGTCTGACGATTGTAATTTAGTAACAGTTAGTCAATCTTCTGATTCCGATCAACATTGGTTTGGTTCTGGACGTAATTTATGGCTGCCAAATTCCAATGGAAATAATCACCGTATTCATAATGATAATAGCATTAGTAGTATTAATAATAATGTATTTTGTACGGATTCAAATTGTACAACTTCATCTCGTGAAATTCTTGATTCTCTTACTTTATGCTCAAGTTGTAGCAGGTAATACAAAATACTAATGGTAATGATAATAATGTTAATGGTTGTACTTCCTCTTTATTTCACAAATGAAGCATACTCATGGTTTTTATCGTTATTATTCACTACAGCTTGATTGAATTTTATATTACCTAGGGATAATAACATACAAAAACATCATCTAGTGTGTGCCTTCTTCTGGAACTCATTCAGTGATCAGTTATGTTGTTCAGAAATACTTCTCATTCATCCTCTTTCTTTATGTTATATCCCATAAGCTTATTATTATTTTTAATGTTCTAAAGGAATTATGTTTTTCTGACTAAAAGATGAACGACATGATTTGGTGTCATTCGATTTCTACAATTTACCTTCACTTAAAGATGTAGGCCTGATTACAGATTAATATTTACAGGTAAACCATTTGGATCAAAGTTCAATTGGAATCCTCTCTGATTAAGTTTTCTGAGGAAACTTCACTTACTATTAGACTTAAATGTTTTAAGTTCGATATAATATGACTCATTGCTGAAAATTCTCAAGTCAGGTCGAAAAAATTACCTTTCTATTGGTTCCTGATTTCTTATAGTTTATCACAGAAATTTATCTTCAGACTAAATCTCTATAAACAAACTATCTGAATGATAGGATTGATTATTTACTCTGGTAGTTTATTTGACTTTACTATTAAGGATTGGTTCGTTGTACTGATATTGAAATTGTTTTTCTTTTTTAAAGTTTTAAGTGTTTACAGATTAGACAGATTGTTTACTCAAAATAGTGTGTATGATACCCATGTTTCAGTTAACATAATACTGATTCTTAAACAACTTCACCACGCTATGTGATCAATCGTGAATAGTTTGGGAAACAACATGATATTTCAAGTGTGTCGAATTCAGTGTGTTGATAACGTCCCAGTGACAGCTTCAAAATCATTCGTTACCTCCGAACTAAATCCATCGAAATAGAATGAAGTGGCCTGAGAGTTATAGCACTCATTTCAACACTAAATAGTGAGCTCAAAATAACTCAGACCTTATCTGAAATGGAACACATTTCGAATGCCTAACCAGACGCCTATAATTAAAAATAATAGACACTAGTGTTCACGATCATTTGGAGTCTTGATATAGGAATAACTATATGTGAATAGGCGGTGACAACTAATTCTTAACAATACGAATATGGTTACGTGACAGGAATCTAGTGATCTACACAACACCCATGAAATAACTATTCATTCGTCAGAGAATATTACTACTGTAAAATCCGAAATCTCTGACTACATGTTAAATAAAATACACTAATACATTATTCATTCTATATCTAAACGTATTTGTGTAATCCCAGTTTCATAGAGATATTTCTATCAGTGTGTCTAATGTAGATAAATCAATAATGTTTTTATTGATAATGATTTCTATTATGTATTGTGTTCTTCAGTTGAGTTGTTTCATACGTTAGGTTCGTTGCACAAACATGCGCACACACACCTAAAGTGTACTTTGGATGCACAAGAATAATAGTTTTTTTTAAAGGAAACAAAATGGTACCTTCATCATAAAAACTTGTTATCAGGCAAATAAATGCTGACAGTTTCAATGTTATCTGAAAAATTTCTTCCTAATTAATCACTTTTTCCCAGGATAAATCATTATGGTAATACTCATTAATAATAGACATGTGATTGTTCTAATTATTATCGATTTTGTTGTGGATGCGGAGGAATAGACCAATAATTATCATGTTAAGTCCAATGGTGTCCTTGGACTTTAAATGGACATTTCCTATTGGTCGATATCTGTTCACTTGTTGAATATTGTACAAAATGTTGTTTTCTATTCTATGGTACGATGTGGTATGCTTGGTTAGTATATAAATAGGGTATGTTTGAAATATAATGATTCATATCTCCGAGGCTGTGGCTTGTGTTCTGGACTCAACTGGCTGGGCTGGACAGGGAAGCAGGACCAATCAGAACTTCAGGCCGTTCGTTCGTGTTTACGTGTCACTGTAGTCGATCGATAAGTACGCTGCTCCCTAATTTTCCAGTCAAGGACACAACAATTAGCACAGGGTAAAAATCGACAGCAACCTAAAGTCATAACAGATTTGTAATAAGAACTAATTTTAAGCATTTACTTTATAAAAAAAGTCATATCAATCGATTTAAAGAGAATTGTTTTCTGCGATTTACTTATATACCTCCTACTTTTATCCACTATTTCTTTATATTTATTGAAATAAAATTGAAATTGATTATTTACAAAAATTATATGGTAAACTTTTCACTTTAATACATTTGATGACTTTATAACTAACTCAATTTAAATGAAAGTAAGATAAATTTTTTATTTTATATTCTGACATAGAAACAAATGAAATGTATTGGATTTTAATTTTAGCTACTGAATTCTATCTGTTCTATATAAATCTTAAATTTTTAGTAATGTTTTAATTGAATTGAACCAAACAATATTAAACTGATTTATACGAATATTCGTCAAGATTAGAACGAATAGTTTGACAGTAATTGAGCGCCGAGTATAGAGAAGTCATTATATGTGAAAATTATATTTGAAATATTAAACTGACATTGAAAACCTGGAAGCACTAGGCAGCCGTTTCATCCTAGCATTGCGACTCAACAGTGCGTATCTTAGATTCTGCATGTGGGATTCGAACTTACGATCTTCGGTCTGACGCACGAACGCCTCGTTTGTAGGCCACTGAAGCAGACGGCATCCAACGGTGTTAATCTTTATCTTCAACCAATCCACGATATCGCGAGATCGTCCACCATTGTCTTCATCGAGTAACTGCCTCACAATAGACATGGTTGAACTCCACTAGTCACGGCTTCTCACTAAAACTGCGAGAATTACCTATCAGAACTATTCACTAGTAAGCACATAATAATTATCAGTATAGGGTTGTGGAGATTGTTGGATTTTAATCGAGATCATGAATGTCATATGACAACCGTATTTTGTGAATATTACAACCTTTAGTTTGGAATGTATAACGATCGAATGTTTACGATCATGTTATTCCGAAAAGCGATTTCCCTGAACATTTTTTTTTCAAGTAAATGGTGTTTTAAACTACATAATTCGGTATGGAGTTACTAATCTGTTGTTTTAGAACTCATGGCACTTACTGTATGAACAACTGACTACGTAAATATCGTTTAGTCTAATGGAGTGGTTTCCAATAATGTTAATAGTATTCACATTGACCAACAGTTGCTCATTATAGATCAGACTATTCTTTTTCCATTGTCAAACGAACTATAGGAAACTATTGGTTTCACTTATCGTGAACGGGTTGTTTCATTGCTTGGAAAATTCAAATATACCTAGTTTTACGCTTAGATTGACACACTTTTTGTGAAATAATACTCAACATCTTTACTTTTTATGTACAAAATATTCTTTTTTATTCTGTTTGGCAGCAATTATTAGTTGAATGGAGGATGCATTTTTGAGTTGACTTGAATCTTGTCAGTTGAATATCATTGTATCCCTTCCCTCTCCAATGGCTGTTGCTATCTCCAGTGAAGGTCAAATCTCAGATTGTTAGTCACAGGTCTTTTGGATCTACGATAGTTGCTATAACTGTGACGGCAGATTAGAGGACAGCGAACTATCGATCGGTCCAAAGACGCTCAAACACGTAAGAACGACCTGGGGTTCTGATTAGTCCCGCTTCCCTGTCTAGCCCAGCCAGTTGAGTTCAGAACGCAGGTCTCATCCTCGGATATATGAATCATTATATTTCAAACATACTTTGTTTATATACCAATCAAGCAGACCACATCGTGCCATAAAATAGAAAATAACATTGTACAATACTAACCAGTAGGAAAACGACACGTGAAGTAAATATTGACCAATAAGAAAATAACACAATTTCAAGTCCAAGGATAGAGTTAGACTTAACAGAATAATTTTTGGGATATCCCAACAATAGTTCGTTTTTATGAGGAAGTATGATCACTTTATTTTGGGGCTGATCTCAGGTTTCCAATCTCGTACTACTTTGAACATTTAAACTACACCTAATCATCATGAAATCGTTTAAGTATAGAAAATTCCTTACAGAATAATCTGTCTTAAGCCAATTCATTATAAGAGTACTTTAATATATACGTTTATATTACTAAGACATTATGAAGGTCATATTAATAGTATTTATTATTGATTTTTCATTAAATATGTGTGATGCATTCCTGATGCCCTACTTCGTGTACGTTTATGTGCGTGCGTACTCATATAACGCGTTTTAGTATCTAATTAGTAGAAGTAACATATGCTTCAGTTTTCTTATTTACTTCATGTAAATTGTAGAGGTGGGATGTGTCCATAATTCATCAGGATTACTAGATAGATAGATGATGATGTGCTAAAAAACTGACGTACAGTAGTGGATGCGATTTTTTCTGTTTTTTTTTCGCTACCACTGTTGTTCAGCTTGTTTGTAAGAGAAAAGAGAAATTAGACTATCAACCAGCAAAATCTTTTCTAGTTAGAATTTTTTAAGAAAATACAATGGGTATACTGATTTTATTTTTTTTCAACGGTTTCCATTTCTCGTTCACTGTCAACCTGTAGGATTTCAAACCTTCCTGATGAAAAACACTCATCATGTGTCGAAGAAAAATAGTAATTGAGTCATAATTGTCAAATCTCATTCACTCGTATTGCTATAGTTATTTTAAGATATCATATGATTGATTTACTTTGATTGTGAAGTCTTAAAATAACCTAAGTATGAACTTGAAGTGTATTAAGTCGTTGTTGTTTGTTCTTGTTGATTGTTGGTTCGGTCGCCCCAAATGTATACATACACACAAATACATGCTTCGTTACTACTGGTAAATTGTATTGGGTTGACTGTTTTACATTACTTAATGTTTGGAAGTTAACTCTCTTCCGTCAGTGTATCTTGCTTGTTCTAAAACAAAAGGACAAAATTCTAAAATTATTTTAATCCAACATAAAAATATAAACACAACATCAATTTCGATGGGGATTGTAATTTTATGTTAAATAAGGTAGAAATACCACTATTTTCCAATCACGATTATTGCTCGAATGATAACTTCATTCTAGTTTGGATGCTATAATGCGTTTTATAGGTAGTTTTCGTCTTGACATCTAATGTCTGATCGTATTTGTGTGTACATATGTGGGGATGTATTTGTGTGTGTGTGTTAAAGGATTTACATACTATTTAGTAAACTATCTCCAATAAATAGAATGATTAACAATTGTTATTATCTTTAAAATTGATTTTCATGTTGCCTACATCTTTTCTTATCATTCTTCCATGTTCACATATTTATCGATCATTATCAGGCTTTACTCTAATATACATGAATATTTACATGAAAACCTTAAACCAGTCAAGGCAATTTATTATGAGTCAATGATCACTATGGTGTAGATTGCATAACGACATATAGTAGGCAAAATTACAAATTGATAGTTAGAAGACAGGTACATAAGTATTGATAAGAGTAATAAAATAATAAAATTTTTTAGCTCCTTGAAGGTAGCTATACTGGATGTACTATCATACAATTTAACCGACAAATAAGTGAACATCTCTCACTTTGGTTTGGAAAAGCCCAGAAAAAGACAATCCTAAGCCCTACCTTGCCCCCACACTTTGTTGACAGTGGTCATATGGTAAACGAAGCCAATTCATTTCGAACGTTCCATCATGTACCCTCATTATTTCCTAATGGGGTTTTGACTCTGTCTTCTACATTTTTGGCATTAGAAAATTTTTTTTGTCACACCTCGTATTTGTTTGTAGCCTTTCATCTCCTCCCATTTATATTCTTTACTATTTAATTATTTACATACTTCATGCTACTTAATTTTAATAGTGTTTTGCGATTATTATTCTGATGTCTACTTTTTTTTGGCGTTTGACCTACTTTCCATGTTAAACTATTGACTAGAACTTCTGCTACTTTATTATTCTTACCAATACTAGTACGTCTGTCTTCTTACTGACAATTTGCACTGTTTACCTATTATATATAGTCATACAATCTATTCCATAATGATCATTGACTCATAAATTGCCTTGATTGGTTTAAAATTTACATGTAAATATTTATCTATATTAGAATACAGCCTGACGGACGATCTAATTGAAAACAATATTGTTCACTTATATTTGTGTTGTTCTAAGTCTCACGATGGTAATCTTTATTATATATATTTATGTATAACTGCATGTTATTTTTATACTAGAACGAAAGGAAATTGTGTTTATTTCCAGAAAAGAAAGCAATATTATAACAACCGACATTCAGTAAACTATTCTGTGTACAAAGAATCAACAGAAATGAGTTGTTTTTTTACTTTGTTATAAATTTTTAGATTATTTCTTTCTTTCACTATTTATTCATTATATTAAATAACTTAAAGAAAGATTTAACTTTCGTGAAGATCATTACATTAACCAGTAACTAGATAAATTGAGTAACTAAGGTCAATGCTACTTAGTTCTTATTTCTAATTGATTTTGTCTTGTTTTATTATAGTGGTAAATATCCAGTCACTAGTCATTTTATTGATTAATTTTCTTATATTATCAATAAACCAATTAATTTTATTCTATGTAATTATTTTATTCGATATCAGAGGTTTATGTAACATTTCTGAGTGATACTTTGGTCTTAATTCCTATGAGTTTTGTCAATTTTCGGCACTCCACCCCCCATCGTGATTTTACTTTAAATATTCTCATTTTATACAATTGCCGATTTCATGTTTATTTTACATGAATATATATTATTTGATAATCACTTGACATCTGACTATGGTAGTAACTCTTCATAACCATATACTACAAGGATTAAAATCAGCATCCTGTATGGTTGATATTACCATTGAAATATTACTGTTTATTATTTCATGTTGAATAAATGTTATATGTATGTGTACGGTCTCAAAATGTTGAATTTAATCAAATTTATTTGTTTTGTTCAATGTAAATCTCACTGATTATTTAGATAGTATCAAATTACGAATAAAATTATCAGTAATATTTTAATCTATAGAAAAACTATCGATTCCTTTATGCAAATAATTTTTAACACTAGTTATTATTATTTCTATGTTAATGATTGTGTATTGGTTTTTTGTAAATGATATATATTTATATAGTATTGATTAATTTCTGATCGTATCAAGATCTACCTAGAAGTCATGCTCAGATAGGGATGTTTCAGAACTCAACTGTAATGAGTTGGTACTTATCTCTATTGAATTTTAGAAAACATTTTCAAAGGCCACCAAAAGTACGGTACTAATGTACTAATGCAATACAAATGTGATTAAAATATATTAATATTTTTCGGTTTTACGAGCTTTTTTTTATTGAATTCTCGAGATTTTACTACACTAGTCTAAGTTGGTCCAGAAGAATAACTGAGGAGAAGGAATAACACAACCAAACAGATTATTCTTGATGATCAAGGCCCAAAATGAATTAATTGATGAAACTTCATTACTCTCTAGATCAGTTGTGAAGTAGAGTTTTGTATCACTATAGAAAGTCAAAAAGTAAAATTCGAAGTGTTAAGCTTTAAGATTAGTAACCAAATGACTTAACAAGATGAATCATGTTTCGAATAAAATTGAGAATAAAGTACCAGTGAAACAGTGCATCAAAATGTAAATGATGTTATATAGGAAACAAAACATACAAATGAATTTGGGTGTGCATGTTTATGTGTAGGTAGTGTACGTTATATATCTGTAAAATAATCAATCATATTCAATATTATGAATTCATTGTTCCGAATGCTTTTGATTATTGACTGACATTGTTGTTTTACTGCTTTCTTTACTGTAAAAAGTAAAGAATTGAGCAAACTAACGTATTTCAATTGATTTTATTCTTTTTCTAGTTTAAGTATTTAAATATTTATTCTTCACTAATCAGGTTTTTATTCTTTAGTGTAATTGTTTTTTGTTTTTACATTATTTCTGAACAAATTTAACTAAAGCTAGAAACTTGTTTGCTGTCGTCCGCTTGATTGATAATTTTTTTCATTATTTCAAAGTGATTCCTTTCAAATGAGAAAATTTCTGGAAATCTGTATATATATATATATATATATATGAAAATATTTTATATTCTGAATTGAACTTATCCAGAAAATCATTTAGAACCATCAAGCATTGAAGATAACTGTTTTAATTCGAATAAAAGATTTTCCAAAAGTACACACTCATTATCCTATCAGGACATGAACTTAGAATCTTGTGGTGACCGTTATTCATTTAGATTATTTGGTCGGAATCGGATTTTGATGGCTTAATATTACCCCATGGATCTACTGAAGAGTTTTATACTGAGACGAGACAGCTGAGCAGTTTTCAAAGTAATTCTTTCGCTGAATTAAGGTTATCATGAAAACTATCTACGTACATCTAAATAACATCATTTGTTTTTGAAGTATCTCTTATCAACAACTCAGAAGTTACATTACATCTGTCGAACTGTAAAGGACTTTTCAGATTTTTATTCTTTGAGGTATCAGCAGTAATTCTTATCACACCCTGAGCTACGACATGGTAGTTTTCTCCTATCTTGGCCTCTGGACTACTCCAAGGTACCAATCTTGAAAGGAAGATTTAATTACTAAAGACTCTCGATGAATTAAATTACATCCCAGTTTAATCAGTTATATACTAATTATATTTAGTGATTATTAATTACAGAAATTATCAAACCGAACAGCTGTCATTTAAACAAATGATTACAGACAGGATACAATTTATTACTATACTGAACAAAAGTTTAGTAAATAAAAAATCACAATGGATTAAGTAATACAAATTCATGTTATACCGAGCAAAAATTATGGTCGATTAATTCAAAAGTCAAATGAACAGAAACCACAATAAATTTAATACATAAATAAACTCACTAATGGATAGTTCTAATAGGTAATTATCGCAGTTTTAGTGAGAAGCCATGACTGGTGGAGTTCAACCGTGTCAGGCGTGAAACAGTTACTCACTGAAAACAATGGTGGACGATCGCGCAATATTGCGGATCGGTTGAAGTTAGACATTAACACCGTTGGATGCCAGCCGGCTCAGTGGTCTAGAGGTAAAGCGTTCGTGCGTGAGACTGAAGATCCTGAGTTCGAGCCCCGTGTGCAAAATCGTGGGTGCGTACTGCCGAGTAGTTCCATTCTAGGACTAAACGGCCGTCCAGGGCTTTCAGGTTTTCAATGGTGGTTTAACATTGTTCGGTTCATGATCTTAATTAAAAAATCTCAACAACCCCCACAACCCTATACTGACATTTTAAATAGTAATACGGTCTAGTTGAAGTTTTAGTCGTGAAACATAGTTGAGTTTGTTACTATTAGACAATCCATTTTTTGGCATGCAATAAACCATTACAAAGTGAGGATACACTTTGAATAAAGCTTTCTATAGAAGACTGTTTACTAAACACTTGAATATCAATTTCATGATGGACAGACAAACATCCTATGTGAACTAATTCCAAAAATTTATTCTGTATGTCATATTGGTGAAGATAATTATCACTGAACAAGAAGTAGTGAGAACTTTTATTTTTTTGCAAGTGTGCAATAGTGTTTCATTCGTTTTTTTTACTTAGTGTACTCTTTATATTTCATATTTCATATAAACCCTCCTTATATTCTTTCAGTTCATGCAATTATTATAGCGGCAACAACAACTATTCTGATCATCATCCTAATTACCATTGTACAAATAATAATGATAATGTCGATTCTCGGAAGACATTAATAACAAATGTGACTTCTAGTCCAATCCTTCTTCATCATCATTCTATAAATACTAAATCTGAATCAATTCAATGTAAAAATGGTAATAGTCATTCTGTTTCACCACTGTCTTCAATTAACAATAATATTAATAATGGTGAAACTAATGCAGTCAGCAATGCAATTAGTATTCAATCAAAAAATAACAGTACTTCACTGTCAAATGGTAAGTTTTATGATTAAACGTATTCATCGTAGTGTGAACCATTCGTAATCGAAATTTTAGAATGAAATTTCTCTTTGTACCGTTTCATGAGCGTTTAATTTGTGAATATTCCAAAAATATGTACAAAAACGTTTCTGTTCATTTGTAGTCTTCATAGCTTAACTCACGAACTGAACTTAGCCTGACCACCAGTAAAAGCCAGAAAGCACTGTTATTGTTCATGATTAGTGTTGCTTGCAAGACATCTTTTTCTCGTCACCGAATGTATATACTGTATCAATCCAATAAGTATCGCCTCTTGTCTCTCGAAACGAAAAACAACCATTGTCATGGTACTTTTTAAGTTTCTTAGTAATTAAATTCGGGATGAGTTGTTAATATTCTGTAGAAACACCTAATTACACGTTGTTGATAGACATAATAAGTTAATTAAAATAAATTTCAAACAGGTAAATGTATGGTCATAAAATCCACGTTTGGAAAACTGGTGACCCAGAATTTAGATCAAACTTCCATGACAAGGTAATAGGAACCAATATCTAATTCATAGTTAATTTGATTACTGATTAATAGGAAATATCTGAATTAGATATTATTCTAGACTGTTTACAGGCATTATAGAACTTTTTCTACAGTAAATTCTAATTCATTCCTTATTAGTATGCATTATCATGTAAAAAAGTATCAAATTTAATAAAACGGCTTAAATTACACTTTAAATCTTTCAGTGTCTTTCGTTCTCACTCTAGTTATTATTATATTCTTTTTGAATATTTACTTTCAAAATTAACCAGCTACTCTGTTATGTACGCGCGAAAAATGCAAAACTTTCATATTAATAACAGAGTAATAGTGTAGAAAGTTGAATTTCTGACGTTTCACAGCCTAGTGTAAGTTGCTTTTTTAGAGAACTAAACTTTTTGACTTATTGTAATGATACAATTATATTACTAAGATTATTAACACTATAAAGAACTCACTCAATACCTTAATTGATTTAAAATCATCAGGTCCAATCTTCGTAATGATACTTACAAACTCATTCTGACGTTTTTATTGGTCAAATACTAATCAGCCTGTATAGATTTAAGTAATCTACTAGAGAATGAATTAAGTAGTTGTCTACGTATCTTACTTATTTGGTAGGGTTTTTATTTATTTCACTTAGTCTACAACTATTTAATCTTGTTGTACACATTATACTACAGTTTCTTTATTGGATTAAAATCACAAAACTAAAGTGAGGTCTTACATTGAAAGGCATATTCTAAAATGACAGGCATCTATCAAACTTCAGTAGAGACACCAATGTTTGAAACTTGAATGAAAGTTCATTACTGATTTTTAATAAATAGTACAAGGAAGAATATGTATTCATCAAAATATTACTTCCAAATTACTCAATTATTCATAAAGTGTTTCAGAGAGTTCGTTCTCCCTCTCGAGTGTACATAACCACTGCCAGGGAAGTCCTACACACTGCCTTCTCGTGGTGGAGGTGTTGTTTACGAAATTGGGAGGATGAAAAGTGAATGTCCGGCACTTCAACTAGGTTGGCGGATATGGAGAGTCCACCTAGGGGAGTTGGAAAACCCTGATTCCAAAACAATGGTGAACATGGGATTCAGGATCCTGAAGGAACAAATGGTGCATGAACCAATCGTTGGTCACTGGCTGGCTACCATGGGACTACATCTCCTTACGATGCTCCACTGCCTTATGGATCAGACCTTCAGGTCGAAGGCTCCGGGTGTAGAGGTCCCCTAAATAACCACCTGCTTCGGTTTGGGCACCCGGGCAGTATCACAGCCCTCACACAAATCAAATGAGATCTGTGTAGTGCATATGTATTTGGTGCCTCCTTGTACCAATATTTGTGTGTTCAAATAAATAATAATAAATAAGATAGTCCAGTCTGCACTGTATTAATGATCATACTTGAATAAAATATCCCTAATTTTATTCTTTGTGATTTGTTGACCTATCCTTTTATCATTAACTTCAACCTCATAACTTATGTTGTCTAATATGTTTTTGTAACATTGATCATTTGTAAAATAAAAAACCGATACAGTTTGCGCAGTTACTTTATTTTAACAAAATCCACATTTATTTTTATCTAAGTACATTTTTATGAAATATTTGTATACATCAGATCATAACAATATT
Source organism: Schistosoma haematobium (assembly GCF_000699445.3). Classification (NCBI taxonomy): domain Eukaryota; kingdom Metazoa; phylum Platyhelminthes; class Trematoda; order Strigeidida; family Schistosomatidae; genus Schistosoma; species Schistosoma haematobium. The sequence continues at coordinate 38,828,655 of NC_067196.1, read as the reverse complement.
AAGCTGTGTGAATATTAATATAATAAACGGAAAGGAAGAAATGTTCACTATTATTTGTTTTTAAATTTATACAGTTTGTTTTGCCAGTTCTCCACGTGGTAATACTGTTATTACACATCATCCAGCCAGCCCTTTTGCACGTGTTCCTCGTGGTGTAGTTGGAAAAAATGAAGTTCATGTTAAAACCCCTATCCAGTCAAAATCATCGGTATCCATGTCTAATGTCTGCATAACTGCCACCGTTACCACCCATACAACTACATGCATTGATAATTTTTCTACTAATCGAAATATTCCTGTAACTAGTATTTCTACAACAGATGGTTCATCTTGTGTTTCAACTGAACTTCAGTCAGATTCTTCTGATTGTTCTCTACAAAATCAGTCTTGTCATGTAAACGGTGATCAACAGCCAAGTATGTTTTATTTATTTTAGGAAATAAAAATATTATACTGAGTTGTATAGTTTTATATTTGTTTAGTCTTTATACACACAATACTTGGATAGCAATCATAGGAAATCGGTCAGACAAGCGGTTAAGGAAGTGATGGTTACTGTTCATTCTACTCTAAGCCTTATATGATATGTTAAATATCATTTCTTCCACTGAATTTTTTAAATTTTGATATTTCATGACTAGAGGTCATGCCTTTTAAGTAGCGATGTATGGTAGCTAGGAGTGGGATCCAGGCCGCGCTTTTCGTCTTTCTTCGGACTCATCAGCTGGATGTGTCTGCGTCCGATTTGATGTTCATCCCGGGACTCGCACCTATTACTGCTCGCTTCAAATGTCATCGCATTATCCACTTAGCTTATTGAGTCCAGTAGTCATTTGTGTATGCAATGGGGTGAATTGTAATTCACTTATATTGGTTTTTTGGGTTTTCCTACTGATGGTTAGGACTGCAATCGATCAGTTTCTTTTGGCATATGTACACTCTGTGCGGATTGCATTAATACTGCCATCAAGTTACAAACATTTTACTCAGGGATGGAAGGTGACTTGCAGTAGAATCATCCTGATCATTTGCAGTCCTAAACATCAGTGGGAGGATCCAAACAACCAATTTATATAGATGAAATGTTATGCCATTTTCAATTTGACCTATTTTGATATACATTATCCATAATGTTTACTGTTGATGTAATGGATCAGAGTAGTACATTGCTACCGTATGACTGTTGTTCCACGTTTATAGTTGGAATAGTTCTGTACGCATTACATTTCTGTTTACAGAGGTGAGGATTAATTCTAATGTAAATAATATTCATGATTTCAGTTGAAGAGATCGATTAACTGTCAAATCATACGTGTATAGAAGGACAGTGAGAAGGGGTTAGTATTTGGATATGTTCATTTTGATAATAAGTGATAACTATTTTATTCATTTATCAACGAGAATATGTCTTAATATGAACATTGTTTCGTTTTTTTTTTGCCACTGGATACAAATGTTTCTGTTGTAGTTTGTTTCCTCCTAAATAGATTCGTTGTTTAATATGATGAGTGAAATATAGAAGACTGAATACATCGGGATTGTTTAGAGTAAACTGAGAAAAAGTGTTAGTTTCTAATGACATTTTAAAAATGATTATAATAGTACAGATATAAGTAATTACTATTTATCATGAGTGTATTTGTAACATGCTCATATTGTGATGTATGCCACTTATGTTGACAGATATAAGCAGTATGTAACACAAATCGAAAGTTGAAGTGCGGTTTTCGTATTTTGCAAAAGCATTCTGTAATTTTTCTGTCAAAGGGGGGGAGAGGAAAGTGCAGTTGTGGGTCTGGGAAAGGAATCGCCAGTTGGTGCGACAATGAGACGTCGAGTGGAGTGCTCTGGTGGGGCGGCGTTGGCTGAAGCAGTCGCTGTTGATGGGGAGATGTTGTGAGTCTGATTTCTGAGCTGACATCGGGTGTAGATGACTCGACAGGTTTTTGGAGAGCAGGAGTTTGACGTCCCGGGTGCTGGGCGGATATTGGACTTAGATGACCCGAGAGGTTGACATTGCTACGGAGGTTAGCGCGCTGGCGGCTCGACATTTCATTGGGAGGCGAAGCACTGACTGAGACAAAGAAACAAGCTACACGGTGAGCAGAACGACCCCACAAGTGACTTTCACCTCAAGATAGGACGATTGTGGTGTATGTTACTTATGTTGACAGATATAAGTAGTAGGTAGCACCAATCGGAAGTGGAATGCATGCCAACAAAAGATTGACAATATATAATTGGAGAGAACAGGAATATAGACAGAGAGTAGTTGTAATAACAACTGAAATGAAGTAACAATGAGGAGACAATTGATGGAAGATGTGAAAATGATGGATTTAATATCATATTTTACGAAGACACTGTAATTTTGCTTTAGACAATTAATTCGTTTCCTCCTACCTGAGTTCTTTGTTAACTACAATATTATCTACGAGATACAATGTATAAATTCATTCAATTAAATTCTACGTAAACAATTGAGTTGAAGGGAAATATGTGTATGTATACTAATGGACATACAGTGTATAAGAAACTTGATATATACTATCGCGACAAGCTTAAAATAATCGTGACAATTTTTCAGCCAATTCTTAGTCATTGAGATCATGAACTGATCAGTGTTAGACCACCATTTAAAGACTTGGAAGCACTGGACGTCCGTTTCGTCCTACTATGAGGCTCTTCGGTTTATGATCCCACTTAAAACTCAGAACTCTCCACAACCCTATATTGATAATTCTTAGTCAGTAAAAAAAAACACAACAAATTTTGTAATTGAATAATATATGGAGAAAAATAGCCGAATTCACTTATTTAATTACTCCGAAGAAGTGGTTTACATCAAGCCATGAAACGCCAGAAATGCAATTTTTCTATTCGTTGTAATATAACAAAATATTATTATATAACAAAATTTACTATTAACTTTCCACCCAATGCTCAATTTATTTGAAACTATCAATTTCAACCTTGGCATTGATACCTATAAACTCATTAATTATTGTTATTGTTTAATCAAGGATTTATTGTTTTATTCACTACGTACCCTTAACTGAATAACAGGTCATCCGGTGAGACTATAATTTATGAACGACGACCTTTCAGCGATGCTAGACTGGATTTGAGAGTGTCCACCTAATAACCAGGACGAAATGAGGGTTATGAACATGTGTGAGGAATTAGAATTACAATTTACAGTTGATGATTAAGCTTACAAATTAGATTTAGTGTTTTCATCACGAACTGACATCGTCTATAAAATGCCAAAACTATTTACCCAAATAGATGAGTGAGTTTCGCGCCAAAATCCGAGACCTTATATCTTATGCGTGATTGGTTCGTCCATAAATTGTAGTCTCGCCGGTCATCCATATAATTTACTTTTGTTCATTTGCAGTTGCGATAATATTTCATTGTTATGGCCAACTCATTGATTGATTACTATCAGTATATTTAAACTAGGGAAATCACTGATAAAATTGTATTTAATCACTATTACTAAACTAGACAGTAATGTTGATGATCATGATTCAAATCGATCACAAGATATGTCTTATTGTTACTGATATTCTCGTAAAATATGAAAGTGAGATTAAACGTCTAACCATATACTTTATTACAGTTGTATGGAATTTAGTTCAATGAATAAAAAAACATTTTGCTTATTTGAAGAAATGTGTAAAATAATATCATAAAAATGCTTAGAAATTCCATAACACTTGGTCGATGAACAATAGACATTATCCTTCAATATATGTAAAACGTTTTAGATATTCAACAAAATTTCTGTTCGTTAAACTATTCATTATTTTTAATGTTAACCAGTTGTTTACATGACGAAAGTGTTTATTAATTTGACCTAAGCTCATTTTTGAGTAAATGTCTGTTTCCTTTTTTTTTTTTTTTTCACAACTTTCAGTAATTTAGTTCTCAGTTTATGATGTTTTTTCCTTTTTACAGTCTCATGGGTGTACGATCATGACAGAGACTTTTTTGTAATAACAATAGGAGTTTGATTTTATAAGACATGATCAAAACGAGTTTTTGATAATATCTTTTCGCCTAGTCAGTGTGTTAATTTTTCTTGTTCTTGACAAAAGTTTGGTCAACTTTCATTTAAGACAAAAACTCATCACCGTTCTCTGTCAAACTTTTTATTTATTTCTCTTTACAGATTCTATTCCCAGTGAGCCGAATCAATTGATAAACTTGTCTAAGACAAATTCTGCAGATTTACAAAATTCAATGAATAATAAAGTAAATAATTCACATGGATTCGGTCGTAGACGTTCTAATGTACCCAATTCTTATCCAACTTATGAAGAAGCTTGGGATTTAAAATTAGCTCGTCAACTTGGTGTCGGTGTATCACGTCTACCATCAATTATTCCGCTATCATCAAATGTTCAAAATTACATTCCACAACTTCCTTTTTCTATGCCTTCCAATACCTCTACAAATAATCATGATTTAAATATCCCAATATCTCCTGTTTCTGTTTACAATAGAAATAAAATTAGAAATAATAATTCAAATTTTTCACCGTTGCAACCTTTGTCACTGGATAATAATAGTAATAATAATAGGCAATATTCAACTGATGATTCTCACTCTATTGAATCTCATTTGAAATTGTTGAATATTTCAACATCGACATCCTCTTCGTCTTCTTCATCTTCTTCTTGTTCAAATGATAAACTCATAAATTCAACTAGTAATTCTGAATTAATATCAGTAATGACCACTACTAATCATGTGGATGCATCAAATCGTGCAGATCATGTGGTGGATACAAGACTAGTACATTTGGATAAATTGGATCGAAAATCAACTAATGGTTCATTTCGTCATGATGAACTAATTAGTAATAATTCTAGTCATATGGTGGTATGTATCATAAATATTATATTTTACTTGCGATTTTATGTTATTGTATGTGTGTGTCATCGAAATGTTACGAGAACTTATAGATATGTTTCACTCATGTATTAAGTACAGATTTTATGTGTTCAGTTTTGACCTGCACTGTAGTTATGCAACGGCTAACGATACTATCCGGTCGATTGAACTAAAATTAGGTGGGTGGGATTCGAACCTGCCACTTACCAGTTGAAAGCGATGTGCTTTAATCGTACGAAGTTACCATTTCACAGGATTTAATAGTATTTATGTAGTACTAGTAAGTATTTGTTTTTTCTGTCATTTTTGAAAATATCTCTTGACAGGAGGCTGTTAAGTAGAATATGTATAAATATTATATATATATATATATATATATATATATATATATATATATATATATATATACGCTTATATGTAGTGAGTTGAGGAAACCACATTACTTATTCATTGATAAAATTTAGGAGGTTATTACTAATGTGACTATAATCTTCAATATCACTAATGAATGTAAGAATGAGTATGATACTTTAAAAATGTTAGTCCGTTTGATAAACCTAGGGAAATGGAATGAGAAAACTATATTTATCAAAATCATGCGATATATTAGAGCAATACATTTCAAACAATTTGGACATCAGAATGTAATCAGTATTATCAGAGTAGGTTTACTGTAAATACAGATGCCTTTCGAAGATACATGATGAAGTTTGATCTTTCGTATAAGTTAAGCTTTGAGAAAATAGAAGTTCTTCATCCTTAGCAACGTTCATACAAAGATCACAAAGGTTAAATTGAGATTCAGCTTATGACTTGTTTCTCAAATTTGGTTTTAGCAGTGGAAAAAAATGAGTGTTTATCATCTGCTCTTTTTGGACTATTGAACTTTGTTTTTTTCCCCAGCCACTTAGATACATCGTGATCAACCCTTTTTTGTTTGCCCTATATGTTTTTTTCACATGCATATGTAGATTTGTAAGCTGTCTGAGGTGTAATACAATAGTTTACACACCATTTATACTTCTAATTAAGCTAGGAAGTTTTTCAACCATAATATCCTTGACTCGCCAGTACATTCCACCGATAATTAACTCAAGCCTTTTTTTTAAATACAAAATTATTTAACTTAGATCTGTCTAGTAACTTCTATACTATATAAATAGAGCGTCATATACACAGACCAACAATCTAATGCCCTATGGGAGCACCACCAAAAGTATCCGATTCATTCTCGAATTCTCTTCATCAATTCAATTTATGTCTTTTATTTTGTTTCTACCATATGGTTTTATTCTTTTTTCTATTTTATAATATTACATTTTTTAATGCTACTATGTTATACAATCGTCGATTTGCTTTTCTCTTGTAACATTTCATAATCTGTAATGGTCACTTGAGAGTAATTAATTCATACATAATTATGATTGCTACATTTCATTTGTTTCATTTTACATTGTTTCCTTTTTATTTTTTTTATTTTTTCTTAAGAGAAAAATTCAACATTAGATATTAGTTAGGTTAATGGCAGATATTAAATAATCATTTTATCATATATATTGTTCTGTTAGTATATTTTTTACAATTTAAATAATAAAATACAACGGACAAACTGTAATACTTTAATTTTATTAGGAAGATAAAGATTACCAATTATTTTAATGTATAAAATGAATTAATGAGATTTTTATTAGAAAAATCATCGGTTCTAATCAAGAATTGTTTTACCATTTTATATTTATTATTGGGGTTTGTAAAGATTGTTGAATTTTCATAGTTTATAGCATAGATTGTTATTAGTCGAACAATCATTAGAAAGCAGATAGGACTGGATAACTGCTTCGTTTTAGTGTGGGATTTGTTGATAGTAAGCACTCACAACTACAACGGGGATCGAATCCAGGACCTTGAGGTATCGAGATAACCTAACGGTTTACAGATCTAACTTCGATCAATTTACGATATTGTTCAACTCAACATTGCCTGAACTCACTGATCTTGACTTCTTGTTTATGCTTATCATTCTGTTAAAGTTTATTATAGGAGTACCATCAAAAGAAGTAAACTACTTCTTACTAATTGATCGTTTGACTAAAACAAAAATAAAAACAAGCTTACACTCACAAGATTAAGAATAACCTAGTAATGACAGGTTAAAATTAAACATGCAGTGATTAATTAGTTGCGAAGGGTGCATATTTTCTCACTGTTGATGCAGCATTAAAAGCCGAACTGTTCTGTCAGTTTTTCAGTACATGATTCTTTAAGCAGAAGGCTCTGTATAACCTGAATTGACTATTCTGACTATAATTTTTTTATTGATTAGCATTGAATTACTGAGAATACGTCTCGTCCCGTTTTGATACTCGACAGATGAATTCACTTGTGTATCCGTGCTTAATATTCACATCGGAATTTACACTCAGCATGAATTTGATTCTCTCTTTTCTCCTTTTTGTGAGCATTTATTAACAAAATAATTACTTGTTTTAAATTAATCTAATCAATGAATACTTATTATTTTGTCCGGTTATGCTTTTTCACTATGGTTCAACACAAGCCTAATGATTTCAGTTAATATAACTGTGTTGTTTTTGTAAAATTCCAATCTATCCTTAAATGCTTATGTAGTTCATTTTGTAGTTTTTATATTCGTTCAGATTTTTTTTGCATAATTCTACGTGAATTGGTTTTTTTTATTTATCTTCATCATTAGTGTTCATGGTGTATGGATGCATGTATTTATGTGCATTTGTAATTTGTTCTGGTTAACTAGTAATATTTTCCCCTTATTTTTATCAGTGATAACTATTATTAGTGTCTGAGATAATATGGTCGGTTAACTGTTGATCACTTGCAAAAACATAATATCACAAGACAAGATATAGTCGATTGTGCTACTTGAGCGTTTGTAACTTTAGTAACTATTATATCAATTTTTTTCTTATGTCTGCCTCAAAATCCCTAACATTTATGTCTTACGGTTGATAACTGTTTTTAGGATTTGATGTTATTCATTCTTAGTGTTTATGATGTATTATATCATTTAGATGCACTTTTTTTTGATGGGACGTAGATGTAAGAATCAATTTTGATGTCATTTTGTTGTACGGAAAGATATTTGAATGAATGAAAAAGTTCTTTTCAATAGATTCTCATCAGTTTTTTAAACTGTAGATTAATCGAAAAATTAAAACAATTAGGCTTGAGACGAATACACATTTTTGGAATAAATATTTAAATACAAAACGTAAATTGAAGACCATAAGTTAAAAAACAGTTTGTAGATCAATATTACTTTAGACAGATTATTAATGAGGGAAGATTGTCAGATGAATAAATGGAGATTAATAAAACAATTGTATAATTAGTGAATAAATCAAATGTTCAATCAGAGATTGCGTAATGTGGATAAAATGACGTGTACTAAACAAGCGTTAAAAATAGGATGAATGTGAAGTCAATCTTCGCAATATATTTTGTGATATGCATCAAACTGGATGGATAAAATTAAATAGTGATAATTCAAAGTCGGTAAGGGAAAATAGTTTTTATTTACAGCGTATTTGATCATCAATTGGTTGGGTTTCATAAGATAACTGGTGTAAAGACAGAAGTAAAATCTATTTTTTAAATCCACCTTCCAACTCATTTTATTCGTATGACATTGGATTCTGCCATTTGTGTAATCAGGAGTATAACTGCCTTCAATAAATTATTCAGCACGGCAGATTATTGATAATAAGTGACTAATCTTTGGCCTGTTATTAGTTCACATTTTTTACATTGCAAAGCTACACTTTTGCTTAGCCATCCTGTTAAATGTTCATGTATATGGAAAAGTAAATTTTTCTAATATCGGTTAATGCAAATTGTTACACATGGTAAATTGAATCAGTAAGTCTAAAAAAAGACTGGTACAAGTAATTCGTCTTTCAGTCATTATCAAACTGAGAAATCATTCGTTGTAATTTCCGTGTATTTCCTCCACTCCTGAATGCTGTAAACGCTACTTCTGTTCATGGTTAAAACATCATTATCAATCATTTACACCATCCAGATGGTGGTGGTGGTGGTCAGTTCAATGTTTTAAAAATTGTACAATATAATATTGTAAATCAATGCTGTTCATTGGTCAACTGAAATCTACCAGAAATAACACTGATAATGAGTAGTTGAAAAGTTTTTATTGAAAAAAGGATTCTAAGCAAAAATAATGCAAACCCATTAATATGCCTTGGATATCTGTTTTATTCGTGTCCTACAAATATATAGTATCCATGCCAAAAGTGATCTACGAGATTTCTTTCATAAATTTTATCTATTTAATAAATTGGTCAATACAATTATAATTTTTTGCTATTTGTAATTCTCCAAATAGATAATACTAAGAATTTTGACGTAAACATATAATAATTTTAATGATTTTGTTATATCGTTCAATTCAGTGGGGATACTTCGACATTTCAACGACGGATTCCATTTAGTGTTTTTGTTGTTGTTGTTGTTGCTTGTAATCAACGGGGCATAGATCTGACTTTGGTTACAATTCTTGACTTATTGGAGAAATGTAGCGTTAAGTTTCACACAATGTCTCAATCATTGAATTTATTATTGTTAAGCTGTTCATACAGTGGGGTCAGTATTTGCTACACTGTTGTAAAATGAAATTGTTGTTTATAAACTTCAGTGGATTATGAATTATATTTTATATTCTTTCTCCGGTTTTGAAGGATAACAAAAATTAAGTATACGTGTTTATTTGTTTATATATAGTTCAGTAGTAAAAGGAAGTTATCACTTGTTTTAACTCCAATCAATGGAATTCATTACAGCCTATAATTAGTTTTTGAAGTTCTTTCATTTTGTTTTCACTAAACTATCCTAGGATTCTTCTTTAAAATTCTCTTTTCTGTAATTTAAATGGGTAATCTTAAACTGTTGTTACTGGCAGTTTGTACTAATCTTATTTTATCTCTTTCTATTGGTTTATTATTTAGTTAAGTGGAAAAACAGAAAACAACGGTGAATATGATTACGCTTATAATGGTTCATGGAGTATGGGTGTCAAAGTAAGTTTTTTTTGGTTTCACCTCGTTCTATATATGCATTCTGTAGAACGTTTATTTCGTCTTATATGACATCGATTTAATCTAGATTTAGTTTTCTGGTTTATAATGTTTAAAACCATTATTCTACACTTCCGTCTGCAACGGAATTACCAACAGTATAACTTAAGATAAAATAGCGAATCGGTACTTGATTCTTGATTTGACTTTAAATAGATGAATGATATATTAACCAATCCTAAGTGGTTCACGTATGTGCTTCCTAAACACAACCTATCACAACGTGCGTTGTTGAACAACAGAAGAATAGATTGGAAAACTTTTGAGTGCTAGGAGATCAAAATACGGTAACAGTATATGAAGTCATGAAATATTAGTTTAATGTATGTTAAGAGGTACTGGTTTGTTGGTTGAAGTCAGGATAATCGTAATTTTTGTTTGGGGACCTTAAGCGATACGGCGCAACATTGGTGAAATTTAATTTTAATATTCCCCTAAATCTTGAGTTTTAATATTATCTTCGAATTTTAACTCATTACTTCATCAACATTCCTTACGAAAATATGTTTCTTATGTTTTATTTTCACTACTGCTCATGTTATTTTCAAATTTCCTACTCATTTTTATTTCCTCTTCCTGTACTGTTGTGAAATGTATCAACTTGAACTAATGCGTACTTATTACCAAACTTCATGTTGTTCACAACTAAATGACTTAAACTTCTGAAGAAAACTATTGAAAATGAATAGTTTGTATTCGATTTGAACTCTGGAGTGTATCATAACAACAGATTTTTTCATTTTAGTGTACTCTGTCGTTATCATTATCATTAATATTATTACTACTATTACTATTTTTCGTATTATTATGAATAGAATCATATCTAGTTGTCAGTGTAGAGACAATTTATTATAGGTTTTGAAAGATGTTAATTTAATAAATTATCGTAATTGTGGATAGCGTAAGCTATTTTCCATAACTGACTGAGAGTACGAGTATGAGTGCATTATAAAACAAAGTACGCGTATACTTTAGAAGAAAAAAAGAATGAAACGAGGATTGCACTATATATATATATATATATATATATATATATATATATATATATATATATATATAAGCATCACGTATGTAATAAATTTCGAATCCCTCTAATGGTTATCGCCCATTGATTTCATAACAAATAAACAATTAGGCTACAAAATTCCATATATTTCTGTTTTATTCTTGAAAATAAATGTTGTAAAACGAAAATCATGAGGTAAATATTGACTCGCATTCGATCACAATGATGTTATAAGCGAAACCTTACGCACTGTTTACTTGTTATTGTAAAACTCTAAAATGAATCGTATCTTTCATTTAACAATGTGTGTAGTATATCCATGATTGTGAACACTAGATTATCCATTTAATATAATCTACGGGATTTATTAAAACCTCGTTTAAGAACCGTATTTAAACTTCCTATTTTGCAGTACAGAGAAGAGTGCGAAAACAATTACCTCGTTTTATGTAGTTGTGTAATATCATTAACTTTTCGTAAATCCCTTCATACTAATTTACTTAGCTCCAAGAACTATTCAATCAGTTTTCTTCCGATAACTCAATAGTTTTGCAATAAATATACAGATCTAAAAACATTTTATGTCGTGGATCAACTTTGTTTCTATAAATGTTGGAAACCAGGATGTACTGGACAAATAATTTGTTCTAATATGGAATATAGTTGCATTGCGCACACATGTACTTACCAGCGATCGAACCCGAAACCTTCAGGCCTCATTAAAATGTATCACCCTTAAATCAACAAGTTAACATTCTGTCATTCATATTTCCAATTGCCAAGTTTTCTTTTAGCCCTGTAATTTAACAATTATAGATGACTGTAAAGGTGTTTTCAAAAATACTTTCATTTCTAATAAAATAATTATTGTATTTCAAAATATGCATTTGTACTTATTTTTATGTAAAGATAGTTAAAAGAGAATTCCACTTGAGATGTAAGATGAAATGATTGGCATCGGTTGTGTTATATATATATATATATATATATATATATATATATATATATATATATATTCATTCTTAACCGTGGATTCTTTGTTCATCAAATATGTACTTTGCATTAATTTGTTTGTTTCTCTATTCTATTCTCTTATTGTTATCGGAAGAATGTATTTACGCTGGTTTGCCTAAGTCTTAGTTTAAATAAACATTTTCAATGTCAGTACGATTTGTCAAACTGATTAATGAGTGAGAATCCAGTATCCAACGTATCAGTTAACACTAAACAAACAAATTACTTATTATATACAAGGATAATGGTTAGAGTTGAAAATTTGGAGATTGTTAATATTCTAACTTAAAAAAGGCCTATAAAAGTCTTGTTTTATAATCTATTAACTGAGCCAATAAAATCGATTTACTAACCAAATTTCATTTTCACTTCAACTACTGAATATTATGCTTGATTGTTTTTTTTGAATAATAGACTCACTCAAATCTATTTGTCTGTAGGTTTGAAGCCAAAAAGGTGGATAGATAGTTTTCTGCTTTTCCTTTTTCTATGGAACACTTTTCTGCTCTGACATTCAAGTCATTTTTAAGTTATCTCAGAAAACATTGAACCATTGTAAGCAAAGAGGGATGGTAGCTAGCAATGGAATCCAGGAAGCGCGTTTCGTCATATTTTGGGACTTGTCAGCTGGACATACCTGTATCTCAGAATTGAAGTTCACTCCAGGACTCAGGCCAAATGCTGTTCGCTTCAAACGCCATCATGTTATCCACTTAGTTACTGAATCTTGATAGCCAATAGCTTATACAATGGGGTGAAGTTTAAATTCATTTTGTATTGTTTTTTGAGTCTTCCCATTGATGTTTATGACTGCAATTGATCAGTCTCTTATTGACATATGTGCGTTCTGTGCGTATTGCCTAGATATTGTCTTAAGTCACAAGCGTTATGAGAAGAGATGGATGGTGGTTAGTAGTGGAATCCAGGACATGCATTTCGTCCTATTTGGGACTCTTCAGCTGGATATGCCTGTTAGGTGCTACTGGGAACTTATTGCTAATAACTAATACTGTTTAAATCCAAAACACGGAATCTAAACATAAGCTGTCACAGATAAGACACATTTTCCGCTTGAGGACCAGTTATACCACCAGCATTTCAAGGCTGAGATAGGTGGGAAGTTGGAATCTGCAATTTATTGCCTGGAAGTCAAATGCTCGAACATCTAAGTAAACACCCGTAACTAGTAATCTTATATGAGAAAAGAATTCGAACATACACATATCATCATTTTCTATTTAATGGTTTTTACTTAAAATGTAGAGTTCGACAATCTTTTCTGATACATTAGTTCTACTAATGTCCTTCATAACACCTCATAAAATCTTCCGCCAGAAAAAGTCATTTTCTACAACTTACTATTTCGAAATGCCATGAACCCTGTAACCAACATAAATTTCTAGACTTATCGGACGGTTTATTTTAATAAACTAAACCTTGTGTCTAACCGTAGAACTGTTCAACATGTAGAAGTTCTGGATTCCACTACTAACCACCATCCATCTCTTCTCATAACGCTTGTGACTTAAGGCAATCCGCACAGGATGCACATATGCCAATAAGAGACTGATCAACTGCAGACCTTAACATCAATGGGAAGACTCAAAAAACAATACAAAATGAATTGAACTATTGTTGTCGTAGTTAAATTGGATCGAATAGCTTGTCTTTCATTTATGTTGCATATTTAATGACCCTGATTTCATTTTATAACAGATAGATAGAACATTTTTTAGAATTGACTAGTTGGGAGATATAAAATAACTTACCAGGTAAATATCCAGTGCAAACATTTGTTTTAGTAGCTTAGATATATAGATTAAGGGTTGGACAGGATTGGAGTATATATTGTTTTATTATAATTTATAATCTGTTACAGTAAAGTGTAACTTATTTTTTTAACATATTTGTTTAGTTCAGTGATGGGCTCTTATCAACTAGATTTACTTAGTGGTTCAATTTACACACATATACTTATTTTCTTACTCACTTGCTCACATGCATACATATACATTCAAACGTTTAATTAGGTACATATTTAGACACATACTTTATGACTCAGTTTTATTTCACATGAATCATAGGATTCCACAAGTAGACCAAAACTAGAGAATATAGTTATCTGAATAATATCAATGTAATACTTCCGTATTGGTTTAATAAGTGAGCGTAGGAAACCGAAGATCCTGGGTCTGATATTTCGTGGCGGGTCACAGATTCGCACTCCTGAAGTGTCCCATATTAAAACGAAACAGATGTCCAGTACTTCCTAGTTTTGAATGGTTATCTAGCTTAGGTCACTTCGTGACTTAAACTGAAAATTCCATAATCCTCAGGAAACCATATACCGATAACACATCATATGTTTGGTAAAAGTACACTATACCAACGAGCCAATCAGAATCGAACAGACCACTTTTGGATTTTCACACTAAATTTAGAAAGAACTGACTTTTATCTTGTATCACTTAAAACAAAAAGTAAAATTACTTTTGCATCGTGCTCAAAACGCTCAAATTGATAAAGCAATATTACTTATTGTTACCATAGAGTAAAAATAGTGTTTAAAGTATCAAATGCTCAAGTCTTCCTATTTAGACTGTATACATCATACAAATCAACATTGTTCACATACACCCTAACCTGATGACTTTAACTTTAAACTCCTATTTCTCACCCGTTTGTCCCAAACCAAAAACAATGTGAGGACTTTTAGAAATCTATAGACATCCTTATAGAGTTTCGGAAAGATAGATAGTCTATATCCATATAGAATACACTGTCGTAAACTTCAATAGATTTATGTAAAATATGTCAAACTTTTTTAATATTATTCTTTACTTACCATGAACTACTCATATATCAAGGTTACTTTTTGATTGGCTAACAAGTGGCTGAAGTTCGTTTAAATTGTTTTATCCTCATCCCTATATATATTCTTTCCATTCAAAGGACTTACTCTGTACTCATTATCAACTGGTTTTTCATCGAAAATTATTAATAATCAGTTAATTGTTGACTTGTAAATAACTTGGGATAGATCATATGTAATTTCAAACAAAATTTAATGTTAGTGTAAATAAGAGTAGGAGGATAGCAGTGATGCTACGTGAAAAAGTATTCCCGTTTATTTTCCCAAATATTATTTTAATATTGTGGTGTATGCTACTTATATCTGCCGACACAAGTAGTATATAACAACCAGAATTTGAATGCCTGACAGCAAAGGTTGGAAAGACGGAATCGAACAGGACGGGAATGTGAACAGAGAGTAATTGTAATAGCAATGAAGGACCGATGAAGTTTGAGACATTTGATGAATGATTTGCAAATGAAGTGTTTGATGTATGCTTTTCACATTTTATGAAAGAACTCTGTAATTTTGTAATAAAAAGTGAATTGGTTGTCCTGGATCTGAGTTTTCATTCACTACAATATTATTCACAGATCCTTCAATTAGCTGATTTAAAAATAACTTAATCTATGCTAATCCGAATGTGAATCATTTGCTTAAGCTCATTTTCCGACTTATTGTGATATTCTTATATCTTTGTGTTCAGTTTAAAAGTTAGATTTTTAAGAATATTTTTGTAATTTTAGATTTAATGTTTACTTCTTAATTATCCGTTGTGTTTTTCTCTTCTGTGACTTGAAATATTAACATGTTTTCTCTCATTTTTGGTCATTGGAACTTGTAAATCCTTAGTTATAGGAGTGCGCTTTCCTGTTTGTTCGTCTATTGTACATGTGTTTATGTATATCATCATGTATAGATATGTGTGTATTTAGGAAATAATCAGCTGTTATTTTCATTTGATTATAATATGTCTATTTCTTGTCGTCAGTATCAGCATGTAATATATTGTGTAGCCATTCTATTATAAGTTACTGCTTAGTCATTGGTTAGCTGCTGTTTTCTTGACCTTAAACATTGTGATATAATTGATGCGACTTGTATATTAAAGGATTTTTTCTGATGAATTTTACTTCTTCTTAATTCCTCTACACTAATTTTTACCCAAAATGGCAATAACAACTAAAACGAATTGGTTTAGGTTTTGTTGTGTTTTACAAATTTGGCCTTTTCGTGTTGTTCTTGAGAATTTGTGTAAATTCGTAGAAGTCAGTATTATATATTCATAAAAATTAAGTGAAGTGATATTATGGTGTTGCTTTTTTTTGGTATTGTTTGTTTGTACATATTTTGTAAGTATTTTTCATCATGAACGAACACCAATTTAACTCACTGAAGTCTAATTTTCACTGGTTGTTACAACTGTAACACTACGTTTTCACAAAATCATCCTGTCAAGTAATCTCACCTTGTACTTACTGAAGATTAACTCTGAGATAAGATTTTTTAATGAAAATCCTATTGAGAAACTATATCTACGGAATGAACAATGCGCATTGGTATAACTGTAACTAATAAACAACATTAAATCAGGAGCGAAGTTTGCAATACAAATTTATGGAAGTTGTTTAAATTTTGAATCATTGTATTCTTCCAATTCATTTACCTAGAAATATCAAAGTTGTTGCGAAATTTTAAAGTACTTCGTTCTATCACATGTGTGTGGTTGTGATTGGCGTTTCCATAAGTAGTAGTACCAAACTAGGATGAAACAACTCTTCATTGTTTTGCGATTTTAAACAGGTTCTTCTGAAATATACTTCTCAGTATAGTGGGGTTTTGTAGAGATCATTAATTTTCATAGTTTAGATTACAGACTGAACTCAAACAACCATCCATTGAAGGTAGATGTGCAAACCATTGTGTAATCTATTCATCGGTCTGAAGGTTATGCGCCCACAGTGAGAAACCAAAGCTCCTGGGTTCAGTTTTCAGCGGAGTTAAGAACACTTTTAAATTATTGTCTAATTATAAACTAACAATGTTTCGTCGTCTTAAAATCTAAACAATTAGCAGCAAAGCATAATTGAATTATAGTAGAAAGATGCCTTGATTATGTGTAATTTCCTTCCATAATATATCTTTTGTTTGCTCTTCTTAAGAATAAATGAATGTTGTTCAGTAGATTCACATACTGTAAACTTTGATCTAGCATTTTTTACAGCATACATTTTAGTGATAGGAATGCGTTGTCATACTGCATAAATTCTATTGCGAATGGGCACTACAGATGTTGACATATGTGTGTATATATGTACATTTTACTGTATTTACAGTATGGCTTGAACTTCACATGTCATTCAGTAAAACTTATGAACCTTACTGGTTACTCGTTTCGTCTAAGGATAATGCAAACATTTTTGAAACTATATTTGAACTGATGTACGTACGTAAGAATTTCTGTTGCTGACTGACTGACATTAATTTGATCAATATTGTTCCCCTTTGTTTTTCTTTTAAAAATAATCTACTTATTGTACATAGACAATGTAACTATAGTTATTTATTCTTGTGATTATTGTGCTTTTTTTAAATTTAGCTCAGTTTAGATCTAGCCATCAATAATTCATCAAATGATACATCTTTACTACCAAATATACCAAAATATAGTAATGCAACAACAACACCTACAACAACAATGATTAAAACGGTAAAGTCAAGTTTAAATCATCCTCCACCTTCTTCACATCATCAACACCATCCAAATGACCATCACCAGCTTATACAACATGGTTTATCTTCTTCTGGTCAGTTACAAGAGTCTAGTAAATTCATTTCAATTAAAAATACTAATGGTAATGATTTAAAATTGAATTTGACTACTCGTCCTGTACAATCAGTTTTATCTAATGATCTCGATAGCATTTCTACAAGTAGTTGTGATGATTCTTGGGATGCTCAACATGGTCGATTAGTTTCTAAATTAATGAGTAAGTTTATTAGAGTTTTGTTATTTAGCATGAAAGAAAATCTTTCTGAACTCTATTTAATTATCTTTGCATGTGAAATTCAATCTGTTTTTCCTTGGTAATATCACTGATAATTTAATTTAAATGATATAATAATTAAGTATTGATCTGTTTCATTATGACGTCATAAATTTAATGTTACATGTTTTTGGCATAAAGAATTTAATTGAAATATTTCACTATGCCCAGAGTAAATTGTTTAGAAAAAAAACTACCGATAGTCAATTTTCTGTTCAATGATTTCATAGCAATTATTTAGTATTTTTTAAGACCTTAACAGTTCTAAAATTGATTCTCATTTAATTAAGATGAGATAATTATCAAATACTATTTCAACTAACTAGTTTATACAAAGTTTCATCTTCTGTGTGTTAGTAATTATATCGGAATTGAATCGGAACTCATTTCACTCAAATAATTATGTCATATGATGAAAAAAAAACTGTTGTAAGAAACGAATAAACATGGAAGCAGCAATATTTTGACCGTATCTATTTCAAATAATGATTATTCTCATGTTAAATTCATTTAGTTTTATAAAATTTTATGAAATATTAGAATAACAAATAAATGAATAGTGAGTAGTTATAACTTAATCAATTTCCCTTTTGATTTTAATCTAAATATAGGAAATAGGGAGTTTTAATGATTCCTAGTTGTCGATAGATAGTGTTCACATTTCATATGATTTCAGCAAATTCTATATGATGAACTCTTTTGGTTTTTAGACTTATCCATAATGTGTATTAAATGTGATTTTTTAAAATCGTTTCATTCTTCTGGACGAGATGAATTCATATAGTCTGGGGTTATGATATGATGGCTTTTGTCACAAATCGACATTATATAGGGAACTATTATTAGTAGGGGAGAGCAGAACAACTATTACTTCCCAGTTTAGGACTTAACAGTGTGCAACCTTGACATCACCAGTAGTCAAACCTAAGAATATTAAGCTGTTCAAAGAGCAACCTACCTTCAGACTACTGAGTCGATACAGAGTGATCTACATTTCCAACTTGAGTTAATTCATGATTATAGCACGTTCATCATCCATTGTCATCAAGTGAGTGATTATTTAAGTTTCGAGATAATAAATCAGAATTATCCTATTTTGTATGTTTTAAAATATCATTTGCAGGTGGACGTTTTATAGATCCTAGTACTATTATTTCAAGCACTGGTAAATCTGGAAACGCAACAACTACAATAATGGAAGTGAATAATGATTTCTTGACTTCTGAAACTTGTAATTCTTCTGCAACAAATATGCTTACAGTTCCTAGCCTGTCGTCAACCTCCTCATCATGCACGTCTTCCTCCACCTCTTCGTCGTCATCGTCATCATCAGTATCGATGGCCTCACATGTAGTAATAACGTCAGTTGCTCCCCCTTCTCATTGTGCCAGTTCTATGACACAGGTGTTTGATCACTTACCTTCATCTAATGTTAATTTACATCATTCGATGAATTCAGTTAGTAAAAATAAATTGTTATCTAGTCAAAATAACCTACCGAAGGGTTTACCTCCTCATTTGGAAACATTGTCACTTGAAGAACAACCGTAAGTATTATGTTTTAATATCAATTAATATGTTTTTACTGTTTAGTTTCTGAGAGTTAAGGGAGAATTTGGTTTTGAACACTTGATATGATCTTTTAAACATTTTTTAATCATTTATTTAAAAAGTAAAAACAGGTTACCGATACCCTTACATATTATTTGTCAGTTTAACGCTGTTACTGTAACGACCATTTTAAATGATATATATTTATGATTTAATTTCAAAAACTCATGATCCAGAAAGTATATCAGAAATCCATATGATTTTCGTTTGTTAGGTATCACTTGACACTAAACCAGTTAGCACATCGTTGGTGGTTTAGCTTAGATCAACTCGTTAATTCAACTGTTAAAATACTACAATCTCCACAAATCCTCATACTAATAATCATCACTGTTTTGGATTGGATTATTGAAACTTCTTTATAAAGTGAAATTTTATCACTGAATTTGATATGACTACCATGGTGTGTGGTAGGTACAACCTAGGGATTCTGTTAACGTCAATTCTTAAATTTCTGCTAAAAAAATCAAAACAATATGAAGATATTGATTGTAAGAGTTCTTCACATGCATTTCATAGTCTCTAGACGGTCAATGTTATATGAAAGTATGTAGATGAGTGTTTCGTTTTGCAAAATGCGAAAAATTTTTTTATAAACCGTGTAAAGTTTATGCATAAAATGCAATATCCGACTTTCTTTATAGTAAATAAACCTAAATATAAATACATGTGTTCTGATTAAGTTGTTCACAGTTAAGAAATCTTTCAAAGAGAGTATGTTCTTATGATCTTACCTTTGTGAACTACTTATTTATTTATCTGACTAAGTAATCTTCATGATTGTTATAGTGAAATTTTCTTCGAGAATATATGAGCATAGTTTTCTGCTGGTCATTATTCAATGAGTTGGCTGGTTAAATAGTTATATATAAAGTTCTTTTCCACAATAACAGTTTTTTATTCAATTGTCTAATTAAATTAATAACAACCTCTTGTTTTTGAGTACTTCAACTTATTTTGAAGATGAACCGGTTAACTCATACCTTTATATTTCATTTCATTTATTCATTTCTTCAATAACTATAAACGTAACTTTTCATTATTATTGTAAAGATTTATTTCTTGTCAATCTGTCATATTGGATCGAATCAGAACTATGTGTTAATTGAACTGATACATCACCTATTCATATGTACATCAGGTCACAGGTCCTGTTTTATTATTTCTGTTTGATAGTCTGTTAATTAACTAACAAAATATGATAACTGTAGTAACCCGAATCTAATTTCCGTATAGTACTAGTTTGACCAATAAATTTTACCGGTCTCAATAAATTATTATGCGAACCAGTGAAATTTAATGATTATCGATTGATGATCAGAAGAATACGATTTCATCTTGTGAGTGACAGTCATTTAATCTCCAACATTCGAATAAGTCTGCTTAATTTTAAAGACACTTATCATAATGATATATAAAAGACGGTGGAGAAAGTGGGAATTTGTTCTATAATACACGAAACTATAAAACTATGAGATACTTAACTACTAACCAACTTACAACGTTTCAACAAACGTCTCTTATTCTTTTTATAAGTCACAATAAATTTTTATTTACATCCATACCCAAATAAGTAATGAAAATTAAGTAAAAATTCTTCCAAGAATGTGGAAGTCTGTGCCAGAGTGGATAAGCAACAGGCTGATGAGTATACGTTTTAGGTTAAGTCATCCTTTATAGCATGCTTATTGAATAGCTTGTGTGCTAGATACAGTATTGTGAAGCTTTCGTGCTTTTTTAGCGTGCATGGATTGTAATGTATCATCGTCTCGTTCTATCAGGAGATATACAAGTAGAAAAGCGTAAATGGAGTGATTGGTTAATGTCTGATAAAATTACACTCCTGATGTTTACAAGATTTCAAGTGTCTATTCATAACCATATAAATAACGAAAACAAAAGATTCACCACATACCTTGTTAATTAGCTTCAGCAATCGTTTTTCAAAGTCCATGAAAGAATAATGGGTGACAGTAAGGGATAATAGGTTGTATACAAGAATTTACAAATCATGAAAGTAAGTGACGTTCAATTCCAGAAAAACATGTAACCTCTCTGTATAATGAGTTAAATGGAAACTTTTTAATGTTAACAAAACATGAAACGATCAACAGAGATCAAAATAAAGACCGACATCAACATAAATGACACTTAACACAGTTTTTATTGTAGAATCTTTGATAGCATAAACTTCATGTGGTTCCAACAAAGTTTATTACATCTAGAATTATAAGTTAAGGTACAATCAGCTCCAAGAATACGAAGTGTAAATCGTCTCTGTTCTGATTCCAGCCATAATTTATCATTTGTGCATGCACTGCTGAGAATAAACATGCAATATTCTAGAAGAGGTCGAAAGCAAACTTTGTACATTAAAATACGTGACTCATTGTTATAAAGGTTTCGAGTTATGTAACCTACTAGACGTTGAGACTTAGAAGTCTGTTTCAATATCTGTTCTGTAAACGACAAGTCTTGGGAGTATCTAAGTCCTAAGTCTACTACTGTGTGTAACCTAGATAACACTTCTCCATTTATGGTAAGGTCTAGGTTGAGTGATGTATCGCCGAAGCATATCCATCAACATTTAGTCGTAATAAACTCCAGTTGCCATCTTAAGCACCACTGTGCTACCTTGTTAAGCTCCATGCTGATGCAATTTCGCATATTTTTCAGCTCATGTGGAGAAAATAAATATACTACTTTAAGATCATCTGTATATAGGATGGGCTTACCCACACAAAAACTTTCACAAATATTGATAAACACTAAAAAGCGCAAAGGGCCTAAGACACTACCTTGTATTACACCAGTTCTAACAGGGACAACGTCAGACAATGAAGAGTTAATTTTAACTATTTGATGTCGATTGCTGAGAAAGGAATCAAACCAAGCTAGCAAAGGATTTCGAACCCCATAAGAGGCGAGTTTACTTATAAGGAGTTGCTGGCTAACCATGTCGAAGGCTTTGGAAATGTCCAGATATAGCACTAAGACTGGATATCCTTGGCTGCGTAGAGAATAGACTAAATTAAAGAAGTCAAAATGACATGTCATGCAAGAACGATTTTTAAGAAATCCATGTTGAGTATCATTGATAAATTTTCCAGCGAGCATATAGTTGGAAAGTTCATCACTTATAATTTTTTCCATGATCCTAGAAATAACTGGAGTAATATTTATTGGCCGGTAATTGTTCATGTCAGTCTTATCTCCAGATTTGTAACGTGGTATGATGTACGCGGTTTTCCAACGGTTAGGGTAAGAACCAGTTTCCATAGAGAGAGTAAACAGCTTTAGAAGAAGAAGTGGAATATCTGGACCACCATATTTCTAGAAGAAGGATGACATCCCGTCAGCCTCATGACCTCATGAAAGCTTAAGGGTATTTATAACCTTATTAATTTTCATGCATGTGAAGGAGATAGATTTTATTGAGTTGCTAGTCACGCACATAACTCTTGAAGCAGAGCCACTTATGATTCCTACACCATTCCCAAAAATACCACTGAAAAGGTATGCTATAGTTTTAGAGTCGTATATAAAATTGTTATTATGCTGGATGCATGGTATATCAACATTTTGAGTTGCTTTGGCACGTTTATTGAAAAGGAGAGTTAGGTTTTGTACCTTTGAGTTAGTATTAAGTGCTAGTATCTCCTAATTAATGGTTTTTAACTCATGTTTCTCTTTAATTTGATTAAAAATTATTGTTATTTGTGCAACTGCCGTGAAGTCGTTTGACTTAAAATAACGATTCTGTAGGCGTCTTAGTTTATCACGATATTCAGCTGGTATATATAGTTCGTAAGGTTTATCAAACCTGTACGTTTCAAGACGTACACAGGAATCTAAACAAGAGTTAACGATCAGTTAACGATCGATAGCATCCGTGAGACTATTACATGAAAAAAACTTATCCCAGTCTGAAAGTTTAATCGGTGAATGCAGGAGGTCCCAGTCAGCATGCTTATAGTCTCTATATTGACAGGTTTTTTGAATGGGTCGGTTATAAGAGGGATAGATAGGGAGAGCGCAAACTACTATCTTATGGTCACTGCTTTCAAATTCATCGTATGCTTTTACAGATAGTGGGATGACATCTCTACTAAATATTTGATCGAGTATACTATCGCCTCTAGTTGGGGTACGAACCCACTGTGACCAGCAGTGCATGTTAATAGTTGCCGAGAACTCATCACTACATGACTGACAACTACCGGTACTCCAGGTAATCCCAGGATAATTGAAATCCCCAGTGATAACCTTAGCATTAAAGTTTAGAGCAGTTGCATGTATGAATGAATTGATAATAAGATCATTCCCATTATTCGAACTATCAGGAGCTCTGTATATACATTTAAGGAGTAGACTATGATTCAGGGTGTTGACTTATATCCAGACTGATTCTGGTAAACTATTCAGGACACTATCTTCAACTTTATTAGTTGTTAGGGTATCCAAAGCATATATAATACAACCACCTCCTCGCTTAGTTTCTCTGTCACAGCGATAGAGTCGATAGTTCTGGATATTCAATTCTGAATCCGATACTGCTTGAGAGCACCATGTTTCAGTGATAAGTATGAAAGAAGGCTTGGCTAGAAAAGCTAATGTTCTCAAGGCTGAAATTTTGTTCAGAAGTGAACGTGCATTGATAAGTAATAAGTTTAAAAAAGGGAGTATGGAGTATAAAAAAAACCGAGAGCTTCCTTATTGATGTTGTGTATTTTGGATTTGCATAGACTGTGGTTTATTATGCTTGACTGATCATATGGGCTATCGCTTGAACAAACTGTAGTGCTAGTGGGACCAGGGATTTCTGAAGGCCAAAAAAATCATTATTTTGATACGATCACTAGTTAAAGTCACCGACTTATCGACCGGACCAATGACGCATAAACCAGTACGAGCAACATAGATTTCTTATTAGTCCTTGAGATAGCATCTTCTCGTTCAACCTAGCCGCTTCAGTCCAGAACGCAAATATCAGTCTCCGTTATATCGAATCATAGATTTCAAACATACTTCGTTTATATATAAGCAAAATCAGACCACATCGTACCATAAAATAGAAAATAACATTTGTACAATATTTGGCCAACAGGAAAATGACACGTGAAATAAGTATTGATCAATAGGAAAATGATACCATCTCAAGTCCAAGGGATAGCACTAGACTTGACAGAATAAGTTTTGGGATATTTTTCTGAATATCCCAACAAACATACAATGATTAGATTTGTTATCATAGCTGTTGAACTGAAAATGTCTATTTATTTACTGTATCACCAGTCGAATCAACATCGAAATTCATTTGACAATTATCTTTTCAACTATTGAAATTACTACAATCACCACAAATCCTCATTCTGATAGTTATCTTTTCGTTGGATCAATAATAAAAGAGATGACTATTGTCATTGTTGTTTATCAGTATTGTTTCAAAATATTAAAGAAGTTTATTTCAATTAAGTTTCCTTCTAAACCTAGAACTTGATGTAAATTCTGTCTGCAACCTTACAAAATTGAGGTGTTCTCAGTGGTCAATCTTTTTTTTTCAGTTCATCAATTTCAAATTTTATACGATTAACATTCAATATATGGTAAGGAGATGAACATGAATATTTTAATTTTAAAGTTTACATCACGAATTGACTGTGACTAGACAATTATTGAAAATTAACAAGCATCGAACAACTGTTTCGTTCCAATATGATTCTCCTCAACATTGTGTATCCACGACTCAATCAGAGTTCTGGTCATTCGAGGCTCACGATGACCATTTCAGTCCTCAGATAACTAAATTGACATCTAATGGTTTACATATTCAAATTCAATTTCACTCTTTCAATATTGTTTTTCTAGTTACATTACGTGACTGAACTTATGATTCAGATTTATTCAGTTGTAAAGGAATACTGTTCGGGTATACAATAGATTCTCTAAACGGATTTAAAATTTGACCGAGTAACAATTATTTGTAAAGATCAAATTGACGTAATAAAACTATCCCTCTCTCAATACAAGAATATTAGATAAATATCAGTAAAATGTACTTCCTTTTAGTAAATGTTGTATATTTAAATACTAAATATTAAATTTGCCCCCAAATGCCTTGATACGGCTGAGAGTGGGGAGAGTCCGCTCTCCCTCTCCAAATGCTCTCACATGGCCACGCGTATATAGCCTCTGTCAGGGGAGTCCTACACACTGCCTTCTCGTGGCGGGGGTGTTGTTTACGAAATTGAGAGGCCGAAAAGTGAATTTCCGGCGCTTTAACCGGGTTGGCGGACATGGAGAGTCCACCTAGGGGAGTTGGAAAACCCTGATTCCAAAACAATGGTGAACATGGGATTCAGGATCCTGAAGGAACAAATGGTGCATGAACCAATCGTTGGTCACTGGCTGGCTACCATGGGACTACATCTCCTTACGATGCTCCACTGCCTTATGGATCAGACCTTCAGGTCGAAGGCTCCGGGTGTAGAGGTCCCCTAAATAACCACCTGCTTCGGTTTGGGCACCCGGGCAGTATCACAGCCCTCACACAAATCAAATGAGATCTGTGTAGTGCATATGTATTTGGTGCCTCCTTGTACCAATATCTATGCGTTAAAATAAATAATAAATAAAATATTAGATTTAAAAAAATAAACCTAAACGAAAGTCATTAAATATTTAAGTTAGAACACTTATTACTAAAACTTGACTATCAGGATTAATCCTAGTTTTTTTTCTTCCTAAAATTGTATTAATAATAATAAGCTTTATTATCATCATCATTTAAGCTGACAAAATAAAATAAACAATTCACCTTACAATAGATAAGTTAACTTGATCATGTTTTTTTCTTTCAAAACAAAAAAACAATAATAAAATGGAATTAATTGTGTTATGATAAAAGTGTTTTAGTGTAGATTGTAAAGTTCTAAGTAATCACGGATTTTAATCAATTTTATAATCCTTTTAAAACGTTTATGTCATTATTCTACAATTATTTATATTTTCATCTTCTTCAGTTACTCTTTTTTTTCCGCAATGATACTCACTACATCTGATAGAGTTTTCAATGTTATATGTATATAATTTAGTAGTTGAATTCATGAGTTAATTGAAGCTAGACCACCATGGAAAACCTGGAAGCACTGGACGGCCGTTTCGTCCCAGTATGGGACTCCTCATAAGTGCTCATCTACGATCCCGTCTCTCGAGATTCAAACCCAAAACTTATCAGTCTCGCGCGCGAACGCTTGGCCTCTAGACCACTGAGCGTTTATCTGATGGTGTTTAATGTCTGACTTGAACCAATCCACGAAATTGCGCCACCGTCCACCATTGTCATCAGTGAGTTACTCACAACAGACCCGGTTGAACTTCACTGATCACTGCTTCCCGCTAGAACTCCAAGAAATACCTCTTGGAGACCGTGACTGGTGAGCATATGATGATTATAATTAGAGAGAGGGGTTTGTGGATATTATGGTAATTTACTAGTTGAATTCATGAGTCAATTGAAGCTAGATTACTATAAGATGGTGAATTCAACTGCTAAATTACTATAATATCCACAAACCCCCTCTCTGATTATAATCATCAAATGCTCACTAGTGACAGTCTCCAAGTGTGAATAGGCTAACCATGTTTGTTTATGTCAAAGTTTTCAAATTAGAAATAATGGATAGTGGCTTATATTAAAAAAGTTATTTCTGATATTTATTTGTTTCAACTTAATAGTACGATGAACGTATTTCCTTTATTAATTTAATTAATAATTACTTATTCTTTTATTATGTATTATTATCTATTAATTCCTTTTTGTCAATAATAATATAACATTTTTTCCACCAGTATTTCTATTAATGTTGTGTATATTGTACTAAAAAAAATAATAGATGGTTTCATCCGTCATTAACAAGATCAGAAGCTGAAGAACTAATACGGAATGAACCAGAAGGTAGTTTTCTTGTTCGTCCCAGTGAAACATGCCCTAATGACTTTTCTCTAACTATCAAGTAAGTTACTGTTATTATTATGATTATTACTATGACTTGTCAAGCTATTTGAAAGGCCTTATTGTGAAGAGTGATTTACTGTTATTCAAGGTATAGATTAGTTTACTTGGCTTCAAGCCACGCTCTGAGTATAAGGTTTAGCGGTAACACCTGGTCTCCCAAACCAAAGTAGATAGAGTGCTGTCCGAACCCGAGACTTGATGGCTGAGTGTTGAGTGCCTTAACCGCCGAGTAAGTACTCTGCATATTGCGTAAAATATTGTGTCGTTTCGTCTTTACATATTAGTCTTCATCATGAAGAGATAGCATTTCATAAATCAATTAGTACAAGACAGCACAGAATAGCTGTTTTGTATTTGTGTATGAAACTTATCAGTAGTGCTCATTTATAATCTTCCTTGTGGATGGACCCAGGACCCAAGGGTTTTTCATTAAACATAGAACCTTGTAAATTATGTCAAGTGTAAATCAAATCTCGTTCACGTTCCCAGCTTCACCTGGTAATTAAAAGATATTTTCCATTTCAATTAACTGAAATCTTTTGGTAGTTTACCGGAAACTGTCTTATTTTTATTCCGAAGCTACATTACACTACAGCAGCAACGGGGATATTGCAATAGTATCGTAAAGCCTTAGTTAACTTTAATGTCTCACTTTTAAATCCAGTTACTCATACTCATAATAATTATAATTATTTTGCACTTTTTATAGTTTGGATATGATTTAATGTTATCGGTGATTATTTGTCCTCTATTACTTCCTACCTCACTGATTTCACAGAATACAGCTTCTCGTTGGATATTTGAATTAATTCTTATCCCTCTCGTACAATTTACGACCTACTTGAATCCTACTCATCTGTTTTTAATACATACAGTAATTAGAATGTCTAGAGTGTTTTTTTAGTAACTTTGATCATGCCATTGGCAGTTAAGCAATTGAATGAATTTTAGTGCCTGTTTTCTGACTAATATGATTAAACGATTGTGCTAATTAAATACATATTGCCTATTTAACTTCGTATATCTTCTGTTGACTAACCACGTTGATACAATATAGAAATAGAAAGCCGAATACGAATTACATTCAAGACGTGTATGTTTCAGATATATTCATGTGACCACGGTAAACTGAACCGAATGAATATGAAAGTTGCATAGATGCAAACAGGAGTAACTGCATAACTTGCCTAGTGAATAATACGTGATTTAGTTTTTATAAGGTGTAAATAATGCATGAATTATAGATAACTAATTAGAGTGTATATGCCAGACACACATAAAATGAGAACAATTAAAATATGTTCGACGTTAACAGTGAACAATCAACACAAGTACATAAGTGGAGATAGAGAAGGAATAATATCTGCAAAAAAAGTATAGACGTTCACGAATATAATCTAATCAATAAAGTCACAACGAAACATGCAAAGGCCAGAAAAAGGTCACACAATAATTTGTATCAGTCTGTCATATTATTTTCACATATGATTGTAAATTGATTAGGCTTTTATGCTTAACGCGGTTAGGAATCATAACAGAGTCAATATAATTTAAAAAAACTATAATTTGTACTAATACCAATGGTATAAACACTGCTTGATTTTCCTTTTTTTTGTAATTATGTTTCACTTCAGACATAAATCCTTCTTACATATGAAAATTACACGAAATAGTACTGGTCAATTTATTCTAGGAGAATATAGTCAACCGTATGCAAGTGTTTCACAAATGATTTATCATTATGCACGAACACTTGTTCCAGTACTTGGTGCCTATTCAGTTACACTGACACATCCTGTATGTAAACGTAGCTAACCATTTTCTTATTCTGTTGTTCATTTCACTACTGCTGGATCCTGATACAATGACACTGGCTACTCCGTCAGTTTTTCTTGCCTTTTGATTTTTTGTCTGCTGCTCCTTCTATCACTGCTACCGCTTTATTTGTTTCAGAGTTTAGTGCTATGAGTCTTTTTTTCAGTTGCTTACTTCTCTTTTTTGGGTGCTGTGTTGTTCTTCCTTCTCTTCACTGATCCTCAGCTGATTATCGCGTTTTCTGTTTATTTTCTTACTATTCCATATCATATCAGCTTTCCATACTTGTTAGCGCCTGCTGAATTGCGTTTATTTAATTTCTTCCCTCTGTTTTCGTTACATATTTATTCTTCGTATAATATGCATTCGTGTATGTCTGTGTGTAAGGTAATATATACATGTATTTAGTGTATTTTTTTTCTCTTTATCTATGTACAACTTTCCTTCATCATCATCGTCTGCCTCTTCTACCCACCGTACTGGGAAGTTGTTCATCCAACCATGTTTACCTTTATTATTTCATTTTTGCAAACTATAACGTTGTCTTTCTGTAAACATTTCAAGGAAATGTCTCTGTTGTTCTGTTTCGTATTTTGTTTTCTTTGGAGCTGACTCATTCCCTGAGAAAAGTCATAATAAAGTTAGCAAATATTATCTTCCTACATAATTCCATCACCTACATACTCTTATTGTGATTATTACCTTAGTGCTATAATAACATTCTCAGTTTTAGCTTCTTTCCTCATTAATTACCTTTATTTTCTCTTTTTATTTAAACATGTCTACAAAATGTAATTTGTGTTCGATTCTAATTTTTTTCCCTTACATCAGTACATTTCATTTTCCTTCAACGATATCAGCACCATTAACAATTACTACTACTATTAATGAGTAATAAGTAGCATGAATAGTTATTCGCAAAACGTCTCACATATTTACCGTTTGATGTTATTCTTCAAAACTTCACATATATATTTTCTTTCATCCCTTGAAAGATTATTAGGCTTTTTCTATAACTTATGTATGGTTCAAAGCAAACTTCACCTTTATTCTTCAATTTATACACCATTCTAGGTGTTCTTGAGAGAGATGAACACGATTTACTTTTTTTATTCATTGAACATAATCTGTTGTTCCACATTATTTGACAGTATTTATTATTACTAAACAGGTTCAAAATTCATCGCTGTTGCCATTTATATACGATTTAGCTTCTATATTATACAGTATCTATCATTATAATTGAAACTTATTACGTTTATTATTATTACTATCGACTATATCAGATTTTTTGGTATTTTAAATCTATAAATTGTGTTGAATAGTCTTGGATCATTTGATTTATTTTCCTTTTGTATAAAATGGTTGGTGATGGGCAGCAATGTAGGATGCAACACACTTGCGCATCAATTCAAGTTGTCAGATTTCACTGCGTGGCATAGTGAAACAGACAACTAACAAAATGGAAAGTCTAATAATAATTCGTTATTATGTGTGAAAATTATATCTGAAATAATCTCAGTGATTGAAATTCAAAATAATTCCGACGTTTCGTCCAGCAAACTTGTCTGGACTTCTTAAGGATAATAATCAAAATCACCAAAGAAGTATATAGCGTTTTAACAATCAAATCAGATCAAATCTATACTGTGTTAATCCAATCATATTTGGATGTTGATATTAGTAATTAGAATAACATGAGTCAGTTAAATGCGAATCATTTGAAAAGTTCACGATATGAAAATAAATGACTAAACGAATAGTGTGTGTAAGATTGGGTTATTAATGATTGGTACTTGGTGTTAATGTTTTTATATGAAGGAAAAAATAAAAGTGAAAGTTGAAGGTTGAAAAATCGTTTCTGAATCATTGATGTGTATGTAAAATGAGATTCATCAAATGCGTGATTGTATTGCTAAAAATAACTCACATTAACTTCAGTCAAGATAACGATGCACGTGAAATAAACAGGTTGAATAAAGAAAGGGTCCAATTACTTGTCAATGAATATTTGCCAAGTAGCTGCTAACTGAGTATCATCCTTTCGGTTTAAGCTGTTCTTGTTTGCCCATATATACAGCGCTTCTGCTGTCAATCCTTCTTTATGAGTGTTAAAACATTTCTGAAGTATTTTTGTCCCTTCAAAATTAATCTTGTGTCCTGTTTCCAACGCATGTAACATTATCGCAGACTTATTCTCAAGTTTCTTTAGGTCGACCGAGGATTTGGGGACATTTTTCAAACACCGTTTAGGTTCCTTTAACCTTACATTCAATCGCCTGGATGTTCCTCCCACATAAGCTGTATTACAATCATGACAGTTGGTCTCATAGACAATATTTTGTCGTTCTTCCTTTGGTAACATAACTTTAACTTTAACTTATGTCGATCTTATGGTGTCATACGCTAATATTTCTTTGATAATTTTGATTATTACCCTGAAGAAGTCCAGATAAGTTGGATGAACGAAACGTTGGAATTATTTAAATTTCAATCGGTGAGATCATTTCAAATATAATTTTACATATAATGACTTCCCTATACTCGGCGCCTAATTGTCGTCAAACTATTTGTTCCAATCTTGACGAATACCCATATAAATAATACGTTATTTATTTAAACACATAAACATTGATACATGGAGGCACTAAATAGATATGCACCACATAAATCATTCGATTTTTGTGACGCCTGGGATACTGCCTGGGTGCCCAAGCCGAAGTAGGTGGTTTTTTAGGGGGCCACACCCCAAGCCTTTGACCTAAAAGGTCTAATCCACAAAGCAGTGGAGCGACGTCAGGAGATGCAGCCCCATGGTGTCCGGTGACCAACGATTGTTTCATACGCCATTTATTCCTTCAGGATCCTGGATCCCATGTTCACCATTGGTTTGTAATCAGGGTTTTGCAACTCCCTTAGGTGGACCCTCTGTGTCCACCAAACTAGTTAAAGTGCCGGACATTCACTTTTCATCCTCTCAATTTCGTAAACAACACCCGTTATTGTAGAATGCAGTGAGTAGGACTTCCCTTGCAGTGGTTGTATGTACGAGGCCATGTGAGAGCATTTTGAGTGGGAGAGCCGACTCTCCTCACTCTCGGCTATACCAGGGTATTTGGGGACCGATACGTTAGTTAGTTAGTTCAGAATCACTGACAGCTTCTTTGTAATATGTCTTTTTTCAAAAGTGTGTAAGTTGTGGTCAGATTGATTCATGGTTGTTTTGGTTGTGGAACTTGTAATTGAAGTTCAGGTCTCGACTCTGCTGCGTGTTACTTTATTTCACTTCATTTAACCTTCCGATGATGTGCTTAAACACTTGAGCCGCCTACCTTTCTATTTTTTAATATTGGGATTGACCTTCACGTTTATGATTTATTTGAATTAAATAAGTATGAATGCTAACTGTAGGTACTTACACACATTGTATAATACCTGGAATTTACCACTATTATTAATATTGGAAAGCAAACGTGTTATATTCGCGTTGGGTATTCTTTTACTTAGAAGAACGAGAAACCACTGCAATTCCCACGATGTGAAGTAAGCACACCAGGACTGGTACAAGTGAAGTCTTATTAAATCCAAAACATGACGACTAGTCGAAAATGCACTCAATGTATACTGATTATTCGTCCATTTTGATTATTAATTAAGATACAATCACATGTATAAGAAATACCCAGATTTATAACATCACATGCTGCATGTCATGCTGCGCGCAGTTCATGTTAATTTTATACAAGAATATCGTATCTTGAATGAACAGCACACTCAAATACATTAATGTTATAACGAATAAAATACCTCACTGGGAAACAAGACAAATATTGGTTCTTTTTTGTATGAGTTGTTTGAAGTTTCCCATTGATGTTTAGGACAGCGATTGGTCAGTTTCTCATTAGCATATATGCATCTTGTGCGGATTGCCTCGATATTACCATAAGTCACAAACGTTATAAGCAGAGGTGGATGGTGGCTAGCATTGGAATCCAGGATGTTATCCCAAAATAGGATGAAACGCGCCTCCTGGACTCCACTGTTACCCAACATTCATCTCTGCTTATAAAACAAATATTAATCTTAATAAACATCACATTGAATTAAAACGCGGAAGCAATGCTGAGCAAATATCACAATGGGTAAAATAATGTGATTTTGTCTTTTCTTCCTGTCGTATCACCTCATCTTCTTTTTTCATGGAATACATAGGAATAAGCTTTCGGTCGGTTACATTGTTGTGTCCCCGCTTACAGTTGGTTTTTCAGCTTTCTTTGAAAAAAAAATTGACTTTAGCTCCTGACATCTATGCTCTACTCCTTCGTTCAACGTGTAAATGACTTTCCCTCCCGTACGAAACAATATTGGGTCTTTATGTACCCACGTTACAATTAATGTGACTTTATTGGCCTGAAGCGTCTCAACACTACTCACACCTTCATTATATTGAGAGTATTGCGGCATGTAGTCATACATAACGGTTGAAGGATTCTTTTATATGATCTTGTCGTGTATGGGTAATGTTATACATGGTGATTTTTTCACCTTTCGTACCGAAAAATATGATGTCATTATTCCATTCACAATATGAATAAGCACATTTTATATTTCGACCTGTCAGTAACAAAACATGTGATTCATGTACACTCACTTTGTCTATAAAGCATTTGGAGGGGATATTTGTATGTGCATTATGCTCATTAAGATCAGTAGGTGGCTACATTCTATATATAGGTATGTTGCAATTGGACTAACTTTGTAATATTGAGACAAGGTTTACATTTTTGTATCTGAAATCCACTTTGTCCGAATAAACAAGATAAATATCATCAGCTTTGTCGGGTGTTTGTATATAACTATAACGAGTGATGAAATTTAATGACTGCTCGTCATACAATTTTCCAAAAACACTGAGTGCTTTGTGAAAACTGATCATATTTCAAATTTTGGACGTGATGAAATTGGCATGCTTTTTATCTTTATTTGACCTAAGCTCCCTGAGGTAAGCATGAACTTCTAAGTCAGTGTCCGGTTCAGTCGCATTCATGTTAAATAATCCTTCATTTCTACTATCGTAAGCATCAAGCCTTACCCCGAATTTCCGACTGTCGAACTTGGGGACTAAATTTTAATTTTCCAATTGTGTGAACGACATCACTCCTGGGCATTCTGGCTTCGGAACTACTTCACGAACACTTTATGTCAATTAATTCATCATAGCATTTAGTAGTTCTTGGGATGTTCTCCTCCTTATCTATCCTTTGACAAAACGAGAGTGAAATGTACTACAATCGATTCATCTTATATATGTTGAATGAAAAATATAGTTGTAGCAAATAAAAGGATGGGAAACTGTCATAATTTATGATAGTTGGCGAATTATAACTTAAAACCATCTGCAAAATATGTTGTTGATTAATTACCGTTTGAATGCACGTTTAACACCGACTTGTTTGAATATTGCACAATACTTACTTACTTACGCCTGTTACTCCTCGTGAAGGAGCATAGGCCGCTCACCCGCATTCTCCATTCAACCCTGTCCTGGGCAATCCTTTCTAGCTCCGTCCAGTTGTAATTCATCGTTTTCATATCTGCTTCTATTATCCGACGCAATGTGTTCTTTGGCCTTCCTCTTTTTCGCTTCCCTTCAGGATTCCAAGTTAGGGCTTGCCTCGTGATGCAGTTTGACGATTTGCGTAATGTATGTCCTATCCATCTCCATCGTCTTATCCTAATTTCTTCTTCAGCTGGAAGTTGGTTTGTTCTCTCCCACAGAAGGCTATTGCTGATGGTATCCGGCCAATGGATGTTGAGTATCTTGCGTAGACAGCTATTTATAAATACTTGTACTTTCTTGACTGTGGTTGTTGTAGTTCTCCAAGTTTCAGCTCCATACAGTAGAACTGCCTTGACGTTCGTATTGAAGATTCTCACTTTGATATTGGTTGAAAGTTGTTTTGAGTTCCATATGTTCTTCAATTGTAGGAATGCGACCCTTGCTTTGCCGATCCTCGCCTTTACATCTGCATCTGAACCTCCTTGTTCATCTATGATGCTTCCTAGGTATGTGAAGGACTCTACATCTTCCAGAGTTTCGCCATCAAGGGTGATTGGATTGCTGTTTTCCGCTTTGAATTTGAGGACCTTGGTTTTCCCTTTGTGTATGCTGAGGCCTACTGATGCAGAGGCTGCTGCTACACTGGCTGTCTTCATCTGCATCTGTTCGTGTGTACGTGATAGGAGGGCTAGGTCATCTGCGAAGTCCAAATCGTCTAATTGGTTCTGAGCTGTCCATTGTACTCCTAGTTTTTCCTCAGATGTCTTCATAATCCAGTCGACCACCAGAACAAAGAGAAAGGGAAAGAGTAGAGAGCCTTGTCTGACTCCGGTCCTTACTTGAAATGCATCTGTCAGCTGTCCTCCATGTACTACTTTACACTGTAGTCTGTCATATGAGTTCAGGATAATGTCAACAATCTTCTCAGGAACTCCATAGTGTCGAAGAAGTTTCCATAATGTCCTCCTATCTACACTGTCAAACGTTTTTTCATAATCAATGAAGTTGATCTATAATGACGAGTTCCACTCAACTGATTGTTCGACGATGATCCGTAGTGTCGCGATTTGGTCTGTGCACGACCGATCCTTTCGGAATCCAGCTTGTTGATCTCGAAGTTGGGCGTCTACTGAGTCTTTCATCCGGTTCAGCAACACTCTGTTGAAGACTTTCCCTGGTATTGACAGTAGTGTAATGCCTCTGTAGTTTTCACATTTGCTCAGATCTCCTTTCTTTGGAATCTTGACGAGGTGTCCTTCTTTCCAGTCCATCGGCACTTGTTCCTCCTCCCAAATCTTTTTGAATAGAAGATAAAGCATGCTTGTGGTTGCTTCGATGTCTGATTTCAGTGCTTCAGCTGGTATGTTGTCGGGTCCTGCTGCTTTCCCGCTCTTGATTTGTCTGACGGCCATTCTAATTTCTTCCGTCGTTGGTGGATTGACATCTATAGGAAGATCTATGTGTGCTGCTTCGATGTCCGGTGGATTGGTTGGGGCCGGTCTATTCAGGAGTTCCTCGAAGTATTCTACCCATCTGTTTCGCTGTTGTTGAATTTCAGTGATTGGCTTGCCTTCTTTGTCTTTGACCTGCCTCTCTGGTTTACTGTATTTCCCTGCTAGTTTCTTCGTTGTATCGTGAAGCTGTTTCATATTTCCTTCTCTAGCAGCTTTTTCTGCCGTCGTTGCTATTTCTTCCACGTATTTCTTCTTGTCGGCTCTAATGCTCCTCTTCACTTGTTTGTTTGCTTCTATGTATTCAGCTTGTGCTTGGACTTTCTCTGCTCGTGTTCGGCTGTTGTTTATTGCTGCCTTCTTGTTCTTCCTTTCTTTGATCTTGTCCAGTGTTTCTGTAGAGATCCATTCCTTATGATGGTATTTCTTTAGACCCAGAACCTCTTGACACGTTGAAGTCAATGTTTCTTTGATGCCTTTCCAGTTGTCCTCCATAGTAGTTTCTTCTTCTTTCAGTAGATCTTGTAAGGCTTGGAACCTGTTGTTGAGAGCTATCTTGAATTCATTGAGTTTGTCAGTATCTCGAAGGAAGGCTGTATTGAACCTTTGTATTGCTGTTTGTCCACTTGTCCAGTTCTTTTTTAGCTTCAGTTTCAAATTGGCTACAACTAGGTGGTGATCTGAAGCTACGTCAGCACCTCTCCTGGTTCTCACATCTTCCATTGTCCTTCGGAATTTTTTGTTGATGCAAATACGATCTATTTGGTTCTCTGTAGTGTGGTCCGGTGAAATCCATGTAGCCTTGTGTATACGTTTGTGTGGAAATATTGTGCCTCCTATGACCAATTTGTTGAATGCACATAGATTTGCAAATCTTTCTCCATTTTCGTTTCTTTCTCCCAGTCCATGTCGTCCCATAATATCTTCATATCCAGTGTTGTGTATTCCGACTTTGGCATTTAGATCTCGCATCAGAATAGTTAGGTCCTTTCTTGGGCATTTCTCAATGATTGACTGCAGCCGCTCGTAGAACTGATCTTTAATGTCGTCGTTGCTATCATTGGTGGGTGCATAACATTGGATAATATTCATTAAGATCCCCTCCTTCTTTGTTTTGAATGATGCTTTGATGATTCTGGATCCGTGAGATTCCCATCCTACAAGTGCATTTCGTGCTACTTTGGACAGCATTAGAGAGACTCCCTGAGTGTGTGGAGCATTTTCCTCTTCGTGACCGGAGTATAGCAGCATCTCTCCCGTAGCTAGCCTTTTCTGTCCAGCTTGGGTCCAGTGGGTTTCGCTGATTCCCAGTACTGCTAAGTTGTATCTCCTCATTTCCATTGCTATTTGACTAGTCTTCCCGGTTTCCCACATTGTTCGAACGTTCCATGTACCTATAAAAATTGTTGCTCTGGTTGTTAGAAGGGGCATCGGCCTCGTGGCTTCCGAAGGAACTCAGCTTTCACCATGGAGCGTCATAATTCTTCTAAATGAAGACCTTCTAACTCCCAGGGCAGAGTTAAAATGGTTTGAATTATTTTTTCTGGTAAGCGTTTTTCTAGCGATTTAGTTTTCTACGGGATGGGGACGCTAACCCCATGCCCAACCCTCCTCCTTTACCCGGGCTTGGGACCGGCAGTAACCCTATAAGAGCTACAGGCGGAGTTAATATTGCACAATAGGTGCAGCTAATTCCTTAATGTAACAACATATATGTTATTGGACAAAACACATTACCATTACCAATGGTTTGTTGGAGAAGCATTATTTATATAATTTAATTACTTACATTCAAAATACTAGTTTCTTGTGGATTTCATCCTGGAGACAAAAAGCATCTTCAGACGGCACCATAACGAGTTGCCATTATATTCTGTTACTATTTTAACCAGGTATATTATAATAACTGAGTTCTTGTCACTATGACTGTTGTTTGTGACCTGTTGACCACTAAATAATACACTAGGAGATAACTCTAACAATGTACACAAATGACAATTTTGTTCCAGATAGATGTCAACTTTCTACAGCTTTTTCGCTTACGGACAAAATGATACTATAATCATATAGTGTACTTTAATTTGGAATTATTTATTTCACAAAACGTTTACTTCTCTCAAATCCTTTTTTTAAACTGGGATATTCAAGGTGTAACAATGATTTTATCTAAAATAGGGGGTGTTAGTGATTCGTTTTAAATTTGATTTGATTCAGAATAATGTATTCAATCTTATTTTACACTAAAGTTGTCGATAATTTTCCTCTGAAGTTTAATTATGTCAAAAAAAGAATCAAATAGAATATATATATTCCAGATTAAATTATTAGACAGTTAATATGCTAAGTTACAATTAACTATCTGCAAATGTAACTCGTTCTCCAGTATGCAATCTACATCAAATTAAGTTGTAATAACGGATGATACATATTTATCTCAACAGTTGAGATCATGAGTCTATTGAAGCTAGACCAACATGGAAAACCTGGAAGCACTAGACGGCCGTTCTGTCCTAGTTTTGGACTCCTCAGCAGTGCGCATCCACGACCCCGCATCACGGGATTCAAATCCAGGATCTATCAGTCTCACGCCACGCGCTTAATCACTATATCACTGAGCCGGCATCCAACGGTGTTAATGTCTAACTTCAACTAATCCACGTAATTGAGTGACACATCCACCATTGTTATCAGTGAGTTACTATCTCACAACTGACCCGGTTGAACCCCACTGGTCTAGCTTCAATAGACTCATGATCTCAACTGTCGAAATTACTACAATCTCCACAAAACCCATTCTTATACATATTTATCTAACAAGAAGTGATTGACTATACAGACTTATCAGTTTACTGCATACTTCTTTAACATTTGATAAGGTTAGTCTGTTGTTCAGATTTCAGCAGGAACATTAAGACCTTGTGTTGTAGACAAACAAATTCAGATTACCGTTTCTAAAAAGAGAAAAGTATATACGTTCCTTATTATACAAAAAGATTCTAACTTACTAGAATTTTATAAATAGATTACAAATTTCCACGTTTTTATACCTATCGTCTTTCAAATCAATCAAAAATCTAGTAACTTAGGTTTAAATGAAACATTTATAAAATTATCAATTTGATATCTTTTCAGAATAATTGAATATTTCAGTAATGAATTGATAAAAAGTATGTTTATTTAGTGTGTGTTTGACAACAATGGAACTAAAAGTGTGGTGTGCGCTACTTATATTGACATAAGTAGCGTATGATGTTAGTCGTGAACAGAAGGTCTGGCAGCAGAGAGACAAGAGGATCGAACAATAACGAATGGAAAACGGATGCATTTTGTATGAAAATGCAGGGACAATGAAGTCTGAGTCATTTTAAGACAACTGATGGACATTTTGCAAATTAAGCATTTACTTTATGATTGTTAGATTTTATTAACAAGTCCTGTAATTTTGTGTTAAATACATTCGATTGTCTCCACCCGTGTTCTGTTCACTACAAAGGAACTGGCTAGAATTAGAAGAAAACAAACATCTGATTTCATGAATTAGGTAGTCATGAATATCTTTGTCTGATATTTTACTCAGTTGGATAATTTGCTTTTTTTTAAAAAAAAAGGAAGGTCGTTTCAATTTATTTTAATTTAAATCACTAGTCTTTCCTTTTCAGTGTAGATTGAAATGATTACCATTATTTAAAGTAATATTTTCATTGTATTTATTCTATTAAATTTCGATAGATCAATTAAAAGACGAAGTTGATCTGAAAAATGTAATGTATTTGAGCTATACATTTCGAACAATTTGATCACATGTGTCAGGGCATATTTTCCATATGAAAGTTAATAAAAATCAATTATTCAAATAAAAGTTTAAGTGAAAAAAAGGCATCATAAAGGAGAGAAACACTTTACATCGTATAGAAGGAATAAGAAATTGTCGCATTATCCTAGGCCATAAAATTATGGTGTGGGTTACTTATATCCACATAAGTAGTATATAACGGTGGTCAGGCATAGAATGTATTTCAGTAGAAGATCGATAAGGAAAGAACGGGAACGGAACGCAGTTGGTATGAAAATGTATGAACAATGAGATCTGAGACAATGGACTGATATTTACAAAGGGAACAGTCAAGTTTGAGACGATGGGTTGATATTTTGCAAATAATCGATTTGCTATATGGTTCTCAGATTTTAGTTAGATGCTCTGTAATTTCGTATCATATACATTCTGTTGTCCCAACTCGTATTCTTGTTCACTGCAAATGACTTGCATTCCATTAAATTACGTAAACCAGTAATTATAGATTAGTAATATTAAGATAATTTTTTTTTCTAGAAATTAGATTAGTATAAATTATTTGTTTTTCTCGTGATTATTATTGTAACCTATCAAAATTTTAAATGATAAGTTATCATTAATTTATTAGTCTTTGAATTATTATGTTTATGAAGGAAAGAGTCGAAAGAGAGATTTTAATCAGAGAAGGGTTTTTCTGGATACTATAGTAATTTACTAGTTGAATTCATTAGTCAATTTAAGCTTGACCACCATGGAAAACTGAGTCTGTTGTGAGATAGTAACTTACTGATAACAATGATGGATGTGTCACTCAATTACGTGGATTAGTTGAAGTTAGACATTAACACCGTTGGATGCCGGCTCAGTGATATAGTGATTAAGCGCGTGGCGTGAGACTGATAGATCCTGGATTTGAATCCCGTGATGCGGGGTCGTGGATGCGCACTGCTGAGGAGTCCAAAACTAGGACAGAACGGCCGTCTAGTGC
The DNA here is from genome assembly GCF_000699445.3 of Schistosoma haematobium. Lineage (NCBI taxonomy): Eukaryota > Metazoa > Platyhelminthes > Trematoda > Strigeidida > Schistosomatidae > Schistosoma > Schistosoma haematobium. The sequence goes on along the minus strand of NC_067196.1, from coordinate 38,787,471 downwards.
TTCCAGGTTTTCCATGTTGGTCTAGCTCCGATTGACTGATGAATTCAACTAGTAAATTAAAGGATAGATGTGCTCTACTTTTTCATAATAATATATGAAGGTTTGTACAGGATTTTTAGATGAGAATTTAGTCTCCAAGGCGTTATTGTATATATGAACTAAATCAACTGTCATTCGTATAATGAAAATTTCAGAAAATGACTGTTAAATGTAAATATAAAGAATGCTGATATAAACTATTTCTAAATTTTCATAAAAAGATCTGTCCTTTAAGTATAGGTAATATTCGAAATTAAATTTGGATTGAGTTTTCATGGAATATATATATATATATATATAGTAGTTATAGGTTTAATTGCACTCTGAATTAGGACTGGGGGTAAATTCCCGGTTATGGTTTTAATCAAATTTATGACTTGTCACCTACATATACCTCCATCTCAATGTTAGTGTTCATGCTGGTATTTGAACCAAGTACTTATTACTTCAAATGTCATCGTGTTTTATCCACTAAAACTATCTTATTTAGTAATTCACTAACACTTGTTCAATGTGTATAACACTTCGTTTTCGTGAGAATTTATGCTTTCTCACTGTTGATATGTATTCCAACTAGGCAGAGAAATGAATATTACAAAATAAATACCATGTAATTATCATAATCTAAAGAACAATCCATATTCATAATTAAGTCTTATCAAACTTATTGTTGAAACACTAACAAACCCAACATGTTATATTACCATATTAAACAGATTGTTCTAAACATATCCTTGACTGTCTTCGGTTACTTGAGAAAAATCCTTTGAATTCAATAAAACATTTAATCTAGAATATCAGTCAACATATCGAATTTTGCTTGTTATACTAAATCATTATTCCAGTTATATTTAAGTGATAATCAGTTTTCACGAAGATATCTTTCTAAATATTCGCTTTAATATGAAAAGTGATTAAACGATTCAATATTTCCATTCATCATAATAATCTGTTACTAATGAGAAATGAAATAGAATAATGTTGTTTGAATGGTATGGTATTCCTATTGGTTTCATATGCAATATCAAGAATCTTTAATGCTCAAATTATCAGTTGAGTAAATTAGAATAAGGATTGAAATGTACAATATTTTCGCTCGATATTTAAAATGGGCATGTAAAGTTGGCTATAAAGCGATATAGGGAGCCATATTTCCAATGACAACTAAAAGTATTTACGAGTCATGCTTTTTTATTGTTACCCAGTTAAATAAACTATTTATTTACCATAGTTCATTAATATTTGCTTATTACTAGACTATACGACTCTTAGACAATATACAATTCATTTCAGTTTTTTTCAATGTAGCGGATACAACCTGATGAATTATAGAATTATTCGCCTAATATCAACACTTATCGCCTTGTAAATTCACGATAAAATTGAAATGATAGTTTATTCAATTAAACAAAATTAAATTTATTAAATCCATTTTATTCTATATTAAAAACAATACAATTTCTAATAATTAATCAACTTTATGCCTATGACGGTATAAGCCAAAAAAAACGAAAACAATCACAAATCTATTCAAATAGCCCATCATTTTGTTTATATGAAATAATGTGAAAAACTGCTTGAGACAACGAACATTATTTGCACAAGTTAATCAATGAAATGAAATGAAAATGAAAAAAACAAGAAAAAAGAACAGAAGAGTGTGTCTATTTTTTTACTTCTTGACCCATCCTCAAGATCAAGTCACTAACCTACAATTTGTGTGTCTACGTGTGTGTATGATTTTCTTTTATATCTTCAAAGTTAAAACAGGATTATCTGATTTGTTTTCATAACGATGGAGTATTTGCTAAATATTTATCTTGATATTCTGTCAATTCATTTACTCTATATAAATATTCTCTATATTCATTTTTATAGTTTTTATAGTTATCTAGATTACGTGAAAATGGATTAAATCTTATTACAGGTATATGACGATGCAATGCGTTGGAATTGAACCATGTTTCTTTACCTAAAACAAATAGGAAAATATGGGGGAAAAATATATTTTACAAGTATATTTATTTACTGAATGAATTATCTCGAGTTTTTTTTATAGCTAGTAACTAATATGCCATCTGATCAACCTTAAATAAAAAAATCAATTCAACTACTCGGATATAAAGTTATTCTCATCATCACTAACACCAAGGGAACATGTACCATAACTTAGTATAAATCGCTTGGTTTGTGGATAACTTTATAAAAATTTACTTCTCATTATAATTAATCATTTGTTTCTTCCATGCAATAGCTATGAAATTAGATGTGAAGAGAAATATTTGTTACTTCATTGTGTCGTACTTCTACGCATGCCTTTTAAATAAGAGACAACTGGCTTCACCAATCAGTTTGGTTGGGAAGGGCACCTGATTGGCCAGTAACTTAAAATATGTATTTATATATTAGCCACTTCAAAAGGTAGCTTTATGATATGATTTGAGGGCGATTTTCATAATGGATTAATAACGAGCGGAAAATCATTAAAGAATAGGTAGCACTAAAATAACAGTTTCTTCTATTTTATATGATTCAATAAACGGTAAGTACCCAAGATCACACGGAGGACAGAATTCAATACCTTCAATCCTCACAGTAGGTCTGATATTATTCAGTCACTCAGTCAGAGTTCCATAATTAAAGTTTTTCAGTCTCTGTCAATTTTTGATATAAATTTGTCTCTTTCTAATATCATCAAAGGACAACGGCTTCATTGAGTTTCAATAAAATCATTTTGCCATTAACACTGATTTGTCAACAAATCTCTGAAAACCCGTTTTATCCGTAATAATATGGTGAATATAAAATCAATTATTTGTGTTAACACAGTTCATCGTTATCCCATAGCTAAAAGTTAGATTGGTTTTATTCAAAATAACTATCAAATATGATTGAAATACAGTAAACACTTAGGTCTATTATCTCATTTGGTTGATTATTATTGTACAAGAGAAATAATAACAAGATTCCTCTTTTCTAAACATACACTAAGGTAGTAAATAATAAATGTTGGAGATATATTTCCGTATAAATAATACGTATTACCAGACCGTAGTTGTTTTACTGAGAAAAAGGCCAGCTCATTTGTTAGAATCAGTATCGACTTGGTCTCAACTTGATTGGATTATATTTTCAGTTTATTAGTTAAATGTTTATTTATTATCACTTTTATAATTAGTCAGAAATTTATTTCTTTACTTCTATCGGTAGTAGTTGTTGTTGTGAAAGAGAACTATTTCATTGGTCTGTTTACCATCTGACAACCAGGTAGCGTATAATATAAACTTATCAGGTCTAAATTTCATTAGTTTACTCATGAGTGCCTATATCGAATCCATCCGCAAAATTTTTTATTAATAAATAAATTTTTTTCAGGAATATCTACTTGGATATTTTTGTGCATAATAACCAGGTGCAGCTCTACCAAATGCCATTTTAATTGGTCCTGGAATATTTGTTGGCGGACGATGTTCTATTTCAATTCCAAGTAGAGCATTGTAAGATATACTTCGACTATCATACTTTTCTACTCTTTCACCTGAATAGAAATTTAAGAAAAATTTATAATTACAAGAATGTGACGTAAAAAGATGTCTTAACTAAAATGGAAACATGGTGTTTCATTAAAATTCGATTGATAAGAAACATATATAGGAATAAATTCTAACACATTAACGGAAAATGTTCTTACAGAAAATTAAACAAAAATAGCTTAATTTTGTAAACAATAAGTTCGGTAATAACTGGGTTTTTTTCGGTTTTCCTTATATTTGTTGTATTATTCTAAACTCGTTACTGGCTTAAATCGATGGTGTTGAAACATTTTCAAAAACCTACTTGACTTAATTAATGCCAGTAAATACCAATTGATGACAATTTATTTATCAATGCTATTTTTAAAGTTGATTTTCCTGTTTGAAACATTTGAGCGTTTCTCCTAATCATAGTTTCGCGATGAAATTTTACATCAACTATCTCTTCGACAAGCCATCAACATTCATTAAAGGTTGAGACGGTTTAGAATTATGTATACAATACTTAGACTGATTCTAAAACAATTCTTCTTAACAGTTGTTTATTTAGTGAATTTGAATATTTTGAAAAGTAGGTAATGATCTGAACTAAAATTTAAGAGTTTTGTTAGAACGCATGGATTTAATAAATTTTTTACATTGAGTTATAGGATCCTGTCTGGGCAGCATGATTGATGAACACGGTGGATCTGATGCAGATGTGAAGGCGCGGATCGGCAAAGCAAGAGCAGAATATTTACAATTGAAGAACATCTGGAACTCAAAACAACTGTCAACCAACACCAAGGTCAGAATTTTCAATACAAATGTCAAGACAGTTCTACTGTATGGGACGAAAACCTGGAGAACTACGAAATCCGTCATCCAGAAGATACAAGCGTTTATCAACAGCCGTATACTCAAAATACTTCGGATCCGTTGGCCAAACACTATCAGCAACAACCTATTGTGGTAGAGAACAAACCAGATCTCAGCGAAGGAAGAAATCAGGAAGAAACGCTGGAAGTGGATAGGACACACATTGAGGAAAGCACCCAACTGCGTCACAAAGCAAGCCCTCCCATGGAATCCTCAAGGGAAAAGAGGAAGGCCAATGAACACATTACGTCGAGAAATGGAGACAGACATCAGAAAAATGAACGAAAATTGGATAGAATTGGAAAGGAGGAGTCAGGACAGATTGGGTTGGAGAATGCAAGTCGGCAGTCTATGCTCCACTGGGAGTAACAGGCGTAAGTAAGTAAGTAAGTATAGAATTCTGTAAAGTATAAAGAAGTTGATTGAAATAATGTAAATTAAATTGAAGGATCTAGTTCCTTCAGGATCCTGGGTCCCATGTTCACCATTGGTTTGTAATCAGGGTTTGGCAACTCCCTTAGGTGGACCCTCTGTGTCCACCAAACCAGTTAAAGTGCCGGACACTTGTTTTTCGTCCTCTCAATTTCGTAAACAACACCCGTTATTATAGAATGCAGTGAGTAGGACTTCCCTTGCAGTGGTTGTATGTACGAGGCCATGTGAGAGCATTTTGAGTGGGAGAGCTAAATCTTCTCACTCTCGGCTATACCAAGGCATTTGGGGGTGTTTACTTTTAAACAGATCTATTTTGTTTATAGGGTTATGGTATCATATATTAATATTTCAGTATAATTTTCGGTTTATTTCATAAGAAGTTATATTTTAGTGAATCAATGATTAGCTACAAATTCTTTTGACAATAATTTTTAATAATCACTTACCTGTAATATTCCGTGGCCAAGGAAAGAATGCTCCTGGACGTGAACTGTTATAGTTTGAAACAGGGTAACTCGGCAAAATTTCACTAACAGTTTGTAAATCACTTAAATTTTCATTTAAGTTATATTTTTCTATACTATTAGTAGAAATTTCTCTTGACAAATAATTATGATAATTTGAAACATTTTCATGAGGATCTACTGTGCCACATTCCTAAAATGAAAATTTCATGAACTAACATTTTATTTATATCTGCTATATATAAGAAATACTGCAAATAATAATTTTGTGCACATTATTTCTAAAGTAATCAATGCATTGGAAGAATCCTTTGAAATAAGTTCATCTTCAGAGCTCTACAATACCGCATATATTCAATTAATTATAGATTTATAGAGATTACTTTTAGTTAAAAATTAATTATTTGTAACCTAAGATTCGACTTCATAGATTTGAATTGGTAATTATTTATCAATAAAGAGAGTTTACGAAATGTGAGAATTATATGATCGTTAATGTAAACAGATCTATTTCTTGATCTGTCTATCAGTCGTTTAGTCATAAACAACATGATACATTGCAGAGGTGTCAATAACTTCTAGTCCGAGCCATGTTGGGAGATGCAGATTATTTGGTTGGGGTCCGCGTGACAATCGTAACCAATGGCTGGAGATTCTTGGTGACATGGCTCAGAATCGATCACAATGGCGTTGGTGTATACACTCTCTGTCTTCCCTTAAACTAAGAGATTAAAATTGCTTCATATCTTTCTTTCTACGAACTAATTCTTTCTTCTTGTACTATATCCTTATTGCAATCTTTCTTTTATATATTACCACCTCTGCATTAACTACTTTTATGAATCCGGTGTTCATCTTGTTCTATTAATGAGGTATGTCAACTTGGACCGATGCATATATGTGCCTGGTCTTACGTTATGGCTGACTGACTGAGAGGTGTACATAGGAATAAATTTCATATCACTAACGATTGTTTCATCATATTCTATAATATGTTTCTTTAAATTATGCATAATTCATTAATTGACTGTGTGTGAACTTCATTTAACGTAGAAACATGAGTCTATTTACATCTACTTTAGCCAGCACACATATGAATTGTATATCATAACTTGAAATTTTTTATGAATATTTTATCAGGCAAAATTTATTTTGCTTTATATACTCATTCTTTCTAATAACTAAGAAATAAATATAGTTTACATTCGAAAGTCTTAATCCAACAAAATTTCATACAGAAATATAAGCTGCAATATTACTTCAGATGTCGTAGTGACTGTTAAAAGTTTAGGAAGGTTATCTATGTAAATGATATGAAATAAAGTGCATTCAAATGTCACCAAAGTTCGGTACTCTCCGCGTTATTCAATTGACAATCCTACCTGTGTTAATAAGTGTGATATCTTCCTCTCCGAATAAACCAAAGTAATAGATCACTTCAGGTAATCCTTTTATTTAGAATTTGTTTTTTTATTTCTTGTTCATGCATTAAAGTAATTATGAACTATACTGGTATAATTATTCTTTATTATTCATTGTATAAAATTCCGAAAAAAAACACTGAATAAATTATCAACTTCCAGTCATTCGTATTGTTTTGAATAGTTCATTTCACTTTCGATATGATGAACATAATATTGATAGTTATATATATATAGGCACAGGATCGAAGGTTCTGGGTTCTATCACCGCTTGTGAGGTAATGGACATGTAATCTTTTGAGCCCCATACTGGGACTAAATGGCAGCTCAGTGCTTCTAGTTTTCTAATGATGTTTTACGTTGATCTGCTTATGATTTCAATGAAACTCAAATATCTCCACAATTCTGTACTTACAATTTTTGAACATTCTCTAGTAGACATTCAACACTTTCAAACTAACACTGTTGCTTTACCATCAGACTTAAAGGATGAGACATACTGTTTAATGATTCTACAAAATTACATTTCATAAGGATAAAGACTATTCATCAACCGTTCTGGAAAATGTGAACTTCAAGTCCGGTTAACCTGAATGCTTAAAATAGATTTATTTCGAGAAAACAATTATGTTTATTACGAGAGCCATCATAAATTGGCAGTATGTTATTGTTTGGACACGTCGCAAGAAGTATTAACGTGCGTTGAAGAACACTAGTATAATTTTGCATCCAATTTTCTATGTCTATTAATATAAAGAGGTACATCTACATGAAAAACAAACCAGTTATAAGACATCATTTTTTAACACGTTTATGGCAGGCGAAAGTAAGTAGCGTTTGAATCACGTGTGTGGATATCAATCAAACTGTTGTGATTTACCCTACCGAAAATCGGTTTCTTCAGCTCAACGTTACTACACATCTTTTGAAAATCCTCTGCCTCCGTAACTATAACTACGAGGAGCGTTGAATCGTGAAACGTACTTAGGCACGTTTTAATTAATAGATATAATTATATCACAGTCCTAAGTGTAAGGTTAGTTATTTGATCATCTGATTGTGATATCTGCTGTCAGTGGGCTTTCTATAAACAGTTTTAACTATACACAACATGGTGTTAGACAGTTTTTGTGAAGGCTGGATGCTTTCTTAGTTCTTTGTGAGTAAGCTTCCGTGAGTATCTTGTGTCTTTTCAAATGATCCAATCGAAGGTGCAGGGACCAATTCTTCCACTAGTTGGTTTCAAGAGTTGATTACAAGGTGGGAAGTTTTATTCGTCTTTGGCTCTTGATTGCGCTTGCTGTGTCCTTCGGACTGTCCCGACTTACTTGAAGAAAAATCCAGGGACATTAGGACTGAAGTCGTTTCCTAGTATTTAATGAGTCTGAATTAGACCACCTACTGAGAAATAATATATGCTTTCTAAAACTAGTGAATGGTCAGTTACTTGAAAGGAACCCCAGATTTCTGTTGCGTCTATAATATGGGAAATATATACATCAATTGATCCATGAAACCCACCCATTTTGTTGGGTAAACTTGATGTGTCTATAGATTGACAGTTGATACTTCTTGTCTGAAGTCCGTGACTTGGATGGAACCTTATATAGATAATTGAATAAGTTCGTTCTTTTCAAATTTATTTCAGCTGTGATACTTAGTCGGCTGCAGTCACCACGGCTCTTCCAATATCGAAAATCTGACCAATCCAGCTACTTATTGAGTCTTAGCATGCTTCACACTTACGAAAATCACCAGAAGTGTTTTTTATTCTGATTCTTTCAATTCAGTTTACAATCACCCTCCTTTCACTAAAGGAGACTTAGAAGGAATTACTTTAAGAGACTTCAATTAGTGTACTTACTAAGTATGATACCCCATGTCTCTTTCATACCCAGGAAAATGACTACCTTACAAGACACTATCTTTTTAGCACCAGAAATCCAAAATATTAGAGCTTCGGTTGATTTATATATGAAAAGGTTCTCGACTGTGAGCCCAGTAAATGTGAGGGCTTTGATCTAAAACATTTTCACTGACGATATCCGACATATTCTGACCTGTGTATTATGTGGGACGTCTTAATTTTCAGTTAGATTAGAGATGATAGAATCATTGCGAAGTTTGAACTGAATTTCTAGTCTTCACCTACGCTAGGATTTAGTATCGTTATTGAATTATGACCCTCTGTAAATTAAAAGTTTTACTAACGTTTCTTGACGACCATTTTAAGGGTTGTAGGAAGAGCGTGTATGAGCAAACAAAGTGCTGCAATTGTTTCTCACTCACAGATTTTAGTGTTATCTTCTCAACAGTCGTATTGTTTTTCGAAATCCCTGTGATAAAGAATATAACCTCCATATAAACCGAAGACATCCATATGGTAAACGGTAGGATTCGATGTATTTTCTGACGTATCTACCTTGAAGATGCTTACTTATCTGCTTGCTTACTTACTCACTTAATTGCTCCTGTTACCACCGAGAAGAGCATAAGCCATTCATAAGCATTCTCCATAAAACATTGTCCTAGGCAATCCTTCTCAGTTGCTATTCATGCTTTGTATGTCTGATTCTATTTCCCGACGTAGTGTGTCCTTTGTCCCTCCACTTTTCCTTTTCTCTTCAGGTTTCCAAGTTAGCACGTGCCTCGTAGTGCAGTTTGATGATTTCCGCAACACATTTCCAGATTTCCTCCTCACCGGAAAGCTTTCTTTTTCTCTCCCGCAGTAGGCTGTTGCTGATAGTATCTGGTCAACAGACATTGAGTATATTGCATAGATAACTGTTTAAAATGCCTTTACTTTTTTATGACATACTGGAGATTCGTTGTGGTGTGAATATTTTTTCCATAAGATCTTAAGTAGAAGTCACACCTTGGTCTATACTGACTCGTCCTACGTGACAATCAGCTGGGAATAGAACAATATATTGAATGTGCAAATGAATGAGTTACGCACAATTACCACGTCTTCAAGTACGAGCTAAGTCATATTGAATAACTGTTCCCACGTTCACCGACTTTTACCTTTTCTAGGCGTTATGTGTTAAATGTAAATATTCACAGAGTTTATATGTCCAGCTTCAAAGTATGTTTGATGACGTTCTCCCTTCCGAATTGTCAAACACCTCATGGTTACCGACTTTCAGTGATTGACTTGCCTTCTTTGTCATTGACTGGTCGCTCCAGTTTACCATATTTCCCTGACAGTTTCGTTGTTGTGTCATATAGTTTTTTCATATTTCCTTCTATTGCAGCTTTTCCCATTATCGTCGATAGCTCTTCCACGTATTTCTGTTTGTCAGCTTTAATGCTCCACTTCACTACCTTGTTTGCTTCTGTGTATTCAGCTTGTGCCTTCACTTTCTCTGTTATTGTTAGGCTGTTGATCATCGTTGTCTTCTCATTCTTCCTCTCTTGAACCTTGTCTAGGGTTTCCATCGAGATCCATCCCTTACGATGGTACTTTTTTGATCCCCTTCCAGTTGTCCTTCATAGTGGTTTCTCCTTCATTGAGTAGATCCTGTAAGGCTCGGAACCTGTTGTTGAGAGTTATCTCAAATTCGTTGAGTTTGTCAGTATCCCGTAGGAAGGCTGTGTTGAACGCTTGAAATGCTGTTTCCCCGATTTTCTAATGCTTCTTTGGCTTCAGTTTTATCTTGGCTACCACCGGGTGGTGATCTGAAGCTATGTCAGCACCTCCCTGGGTTCTTACGTCTTCCATTGACCTTGTGAATGTTTTGCTGATGCAAATATGATCTATCTGGTTCTCTGTGGTGTGGTCCGGTGGAACCCATGTAACTTTGTGCATGCGTTTATATGGGAATATTGTGCCACCAATAACCAACTTGTTGAATACACATAGATTTGCAAATCTCTCCCCATTCTCGTTCCTTTCTCCTAGTCCGTGTCGTCCGATAATATCTTCATAACCGTTGTTGTCCATTCCGACTTTGGCGTTTAGCTCTCCCAACAAAATTGTCAGGCCCTTTCGTGGGTACTTTACTGCGATCGATGGCAGCCTCACGTTAAACTGATCTCTAGCGTTGTCGTTGCTATCATTGATGGGTGCATAACATTAAAATAACATTTGTTGTAATCCCTTCTCTTTTTGTTTTGAAGGATTATTTGGTGATTCTGGATGTCTGAGATATCCATTGTATAAGCGCTCTGTCTGCTTCTTTGGACGGCATCATATCACCACCCTGAGTGTGTGGAGCAAGTTCCTCTTCTAAGACCAGAGTACAACAGTACCTTCCTAGGATATGAAATTGCATACATTATTTTTGGTGCTGCAAAGCGGGTTTTCTTGAAAGTGAATAGTAAATCATTCAATCCAAAACTTCTTGTTATCGCCTTTTGTTTGTTGACACTACTCGTAACTTTAGGCGTGAAATCACAATCAAGTTCAGTTGTTGAATATCCATTATTTCATTATGGCTGATTAAAAAATTGTAGTGACAGAATATGAAGTGAAACAAGTGAGCGTAAGTCAAACATCCCCATTCCTCTGTTTTGTTGATTCTAGGTAGTTGGTTGTTGCTTGTCACAGCTTTTTAGTTTTATATCCAGTCCTTCCTGTCGATATAACTTCTGGCTTTGGTACAACTATTTTAATACAGTTCAGACAGACAGACGGTGAGTAGCTGTGGTTATTTGAGTAACACAACTAATAATCAACCAAGGCAACGTGATTAAGAGGAGAATTAGTAGCGCTACACAATGTTCGTCAAACCTGCCTTGTTTCATAATAATGATCGATGATCAAAGCTGCCTTAAGAATCTGTTTTAAAACCCAGGGGTTTAAGTGAATGAGAAAGTTAAGGTCACATGGATGATAAGAGCTGAATGCAGAGTTACCTTCATAACGATGACAATTTTCTGTAATAATGTGAGCGTTAGATTTTTTGGGTTGGCTGATAAAAGCTCACAAAACATCATTACAAATCAATAATACATTTGTAATAATCCAATAGGGAGAAAAGTGGGATTTTCTGACATTTCGTGCCTTAGTGTAGGTCACTTCTTCAGAGAATAAATAACCGAATTAGAATTAAAGGAAATTCGCTGAAGCGTTCCATATAATGCTTAATCCTACTGCTCTCAATAGAAAAGAAAGCCTTACCATACATCTTAATTGGACTATCTATCCTAGCCACCTAATCTGATATTATTCACAACTCACACTATTATCTTACAAATTAAACTCTCTCCTTTCTCACCATGAAGGCTACACATTTTTCACCCTTAACAGTGCACACATACATACACACAAATTTACAAACACTTCGCTTATGAATTACAAACAAATAATGGATGTGAAAATAAGGTTAATGATGACAAAAATAGAATAAAATAAATAAATAATAATAAAAATTAGCAAAAAAATTGTTAGTTAAGTGATAACTGGCCATGGATCATCTTGAATGAAATGACATGACATTTATTTATTCGGACCTGTTTTTCGACCGATCACATAATATTCTTGTTGCTCCGTTGTGCTATCTAAACTAGGATTAATTTTGATTTGGTTGTTTATTCTCTGAAGAAGTGGCCTACACTAAGTCACGGAAGGTCAGAAAATCCTATTTTACTACTCATCGGGATATTACAAACATATTTTTTGTTTATATCAATCTACTCAATGCTCAATTTATTCGAAATTATCAAGTCAGATTTTGGTGATGGTACCTAACATGTTCATTACGTATTTCAACCACCAACTTTACAATACTTTCAGTTAATTTAGCGAATGCAGTTTTATGCGTTAAAGCTGAGATATTACTCAACATCAAAAGTATTTCTTCTTTGTTTCCGATCGTTTAAAATGTTCACCTCCTCCTTCGTATACATGGAAATATTTCCTAGTACATTATAATCTGTGATCTCTGCTACCATTAATATGGATTCACTAACAGTTTTAGATTTTGAACTTGAATTTGTGTTATCACAAACGGTTAAAACTCAAGAAAATTGGATGCAAAATTATACTAGTGTTCTTCAACGCACGTTAATACTTCTTGCGACGTGTCCAAACAATAACATAATGCCAATTTATGATGGCTCTCGTAATAAACATAATTGTTTTCTCGAAATAAATCTATTTTAAGCATTCAGGTTAACCGGACTTGAAGTTCACATTTTCCAGAACGGTTGATGAATAGTCTTTATCCTTATGAAATGTAATTTTGTAGAATCATTAAACAGTATGTCTCATCCTTTAAGTCTGATGGTAAAGCAACAGTGTTAGTTTGAAAGTGTTGAATGTCTACTAGAGAATGTTCAAAAATTGTAAGTACAGAATTGTGGAGATATTTGAGTTTCATTGAAATCATAAGCAGATCAACGTAAAACATCATTAGAAAACTAGAAGCACTGAGCTGCCATTTGGTCCTAGTATGGTGCTCATATCCAGTTGATCATAACTGCTTTGGTTCAATGTAATCTTTTTTCAACTTTGTGTTCGAACATATTTCGACCCGAAGATTTTAGTGTCTTCATCATCGATTAGTAGAATGTAAGTTCATATTCATTTGATATGCGCCTTACTTGTGCGCATTTCAGAATATTATTAATTTACACGATATTGACCTTCAAAAGATATCCAAGAATCAGCTCTATAGCAATAAAGCTCCCAGGCACGAACAATCTCAGTATGTATTATTGCAAATTTATGGCTTTTATGTTCTCGAAGTTAGATTAAATACAAAACACTGTTTAACACATTACTACAAACATATCATGGCTAAATTTCCACCAGGCAAACATATCTTGATATTCGCTCTGAAAAGTATAAATGACCTTGAAACTTCTCCTGAGGAGTACATTTAATCAATCGTCATGACATATAAAAGCGCGCGAATAGTAAAAAGTATGCATGAAATCAGCCAAAATTAGAACATTTTGACATTGTATTTGGTCACTTGGATTTTGATATCGAAGTAAAGTATCAGTGTTCATTAGGTCTCGCATATATTACTGAAGTTCTGTAGATGCGATTACCTTTCACTTTCTATATCTTTGAGAAAACTTATACAACAAACAGGTGTTTCTATAAAGTCTGCGATTTCTCCGATTGCCGCTATTTTACGCATTTATCAGAACCAGCGAATTTAGGAGTTTTCTAATCTACCGAGAATCTGTTTTAGGTACGTAGATGACACGTTTATTATTAAAAACAGAACGGATAAGACTAATTTTTTTTAAATATCAACAATATGCTCAAACCGTAAAATTAACTGAAATAAATAAATCTACTGACTAGAATTTACCTTGTAGCGGTAAATAAATCCCCAAAATAAATAGCCCTGTAAGTTTTCGACATTGGATGCTGACCATATGTTTTAGTGGACTCATCTAGCTGAAGGCGCTCGGTCAGGCATCCGCACCAGATCACGTGTGGTAACGCCGTGCTCAACATCAACCGCAATCGCTAGCCAGATTAGATCGGAGAATTCCGATATTTTGGTTGTCGCCAAATATACTCTTCCGATCTCCTCGACTCTGTCTTTTGATTTCTCTGGGTGGGAACGAATCATATTAAAAGGTGTTACTGGTAGAAGCGTTGTCAAACACTGAACACCTGTGTCACCTTTCAACCTTTTCTGGTCTGTTTGGTTGTAAGAAAACGTAATGGCTGTTTAGAAATAAATAGATCCCGAAAGTCAACATATCCTGAGAAATATCTAGATTACATGTCAGTAAATACATATTCTACCAACGTGACAGTTTCTGAGAATTCGAAAACCTTTTAGTGAATGAAATGATGACGAAACTAAATTGCATTTGATTAGGTCAACCCTATGTCGAATAATTGTTCTTTCGACTCTATAAAAGCAGTAGTTGAGGTGTACCATCGGGAAGATAAGAAAATATATGAACCAAAAAGATGAAAAGTATAAGTTAACACGATGTCGATGCCGTGCCGCGGAAGAACTTTAGAAGGTATCAGAAAGATCCCAAATCATTGTAATATAGGTCTACCATCGATTATACAACTCTCCGAAATAATAAAAACTCAAAGGAAGAACGTTGCTATTGAGAGGCACGAACTTTATTTAGAGAACATTACTCAGTCGTCTGAAGACCTGAAAAATCCAGGAAACATGTCAGTGACTGCATCGAACTCACAGAGTGTGGCCATACAATCGATTTCGCTGACACCAGAATCCTCAAAAAAGGTTTTAGATCCAACAACAAAAGAATAAAAGCCGAAGCTTTGAACACATGGAGAAATCAAACACCATTATTAAGAGAGATGTATTGCAGTTCGCAAACCAATAGCGGTTAATAATTAATAATCCCATTTAACTTCATTTATGTTAAACCCATGGAGTGCATGTCGATGATGCTTGGTTTCGCTCTTTGGTCTGGCCATTTAATGCTCTTGCTCAAACTTTTGGTACTCCAATGGGAAGACATCTTGCTAGTCACGAAAAGCCAATAGCTAGTTCCGGTGGCCTGCTTGAATATCTGGGCTACCTGTTCCTCCGATCTAGATATTTCATCAAGTTATCTGTTTTGTTGTTTGTTTTAGCACATCACTATGTCTATTGTGCGCACAACCTATTCAGGCGCGTTTATGGAAAGTTTACAACCTTTCGCTATACGGGATACAAAAAGGTACAATCAGCGACATCATGGTGGCTGGCAATATGCATTGAAACGAATGAACAGTAATCAAATGTGGATTACCGAACTTCTAACATCTAACTGATCATCATTCAAAATTTATCGTCACAATCGATCAAGGTATAAGAAAAGGAAACTTGTTGAAATACTTTATGCTGAGAATTCTATGTTGTACCAAAAATATAATGTTGAATAAAGCTTATAATAACAAAAATAATAATAATAATAATAGTTTCTCCCATTTTGAAAGATTCAGAAATTAATTCGTCTTCATGATCTGTTTCCTAAGTTGATGTGAGGATTTCACAGTGTTAATTGCAGTTCCTGTATTAATGCTTATATAACGTAGGTGGGTTATATCAATGACTGCGGCCCACTTAAGTTGGGTGGAAATGGCATGGCCCTCATCTAGTGTCAAAATCACGCCTAGCGGCCGATACATAACATAGATTTCCTTTTTGTCGTATTTAGGTACAATGGTAACTTCTACGACTGTATGACATACGTACGACAGAAATGCACTAGTCAGAGTAGGTACGAGGGCAGGGTCTGACCACTGCTGGATGCGCCTATCCATGGTGTAGAGTTCATTGATTCACGTCCGTTTCTTGGGCTTGATAAGCGTCGGTAAACTGCTCGATATTCAGTGACCTAAATGGTAGTTGATTTGGCTAGGGGCAAGTGATTATTTCGCTAGCCCTGACAACTCATCGTTTTTTATACGAACAACTATGACTATTCCCATATGTCATAATCGGTTGGTTTATTTGAATATGTGACGAACAATTAGCTTGATCAACACAATGACATAGAAACTTATATGTTTGCTTATATTCATTCAATCTATGCTGTGATATGTGTGAATCATAACATTTGTAAATTTTTCTGATCTCATCCGAATTCATTATTCCAGAGATATATTATCAAAAAAATTTCTTCACATTACATTCACAAATGTGATCTTAAAGTAATCTTCACTTTTTGCTCCAAATATCTTGTGTGTTGAAATGCTACAAAAAAGCGCCGGGAGCGTTATCGATCATCCGAAGTCAATTATCACCTGAGATTTTTCTACAGATTGACGGGTAGCGGGATATTATCACTGATTCATCTACATATATTTTCAGGGTTTGGATTGTCCTCAACGTTCTCCGTGGATAATATGTGAGCCACAGCTAGACTATTAGGTTGCTTTCCAGTTTATCTGGTAAGTGAATGTCATTTGTGGTTAAACTTTACCACGCCATCTAGTGAGTTTTAGACCTGGAGAGTTTTAGTCATTCGAGAGAAAGTAAAGAGTAATTAATTATTTTCGAACCCTGGCTTATTAATAGGACGTAGACTTTAGGAATCTTTCAATTCAGTCAATGCGAGCTAGTGATATGAACTTCACCCAAACTCCTAATTTAAATCATTGTCCGACTCCTTGGCATAAATTAAAAGTTACGGCCCCACTGAGATAACCTCACAGATGTGGTTAAAGACCTTCCTAGTTCGGCCTCAGAAAAAGGTATGGGTTAACTACAACTGCGCCTCCCCTCACCATAAGGAAAGACAAGAGGTCACTTAATCACAGTACTTAAATTACTTAATGATAAACTAGCGTCTGATAGATTGTCATCTATTCTTGTTTAACAACGCAGAATTTAACAAGAAATTCCAAGCAATTTCACAGTTTTCCACGTATAAGCCAGAACGTACTCATCAAGCATTCACCTCTTCGATAATACTGCCATTCTACCATTAAGTTCAGTAATTAGCCAAAGAAACGGTTTTAAGAGTGCATCAATTGTCAAGAATTCTAGTGAGTAAATTAACATAACCGCTTAGTTATAGTGATTTTAACAAGCACATCGATAAAGTCCACGGAAACACAAATTTCTAATCCTGTTTTATTTTACATGCACCAAGAGCTTGAGGTCATCTTCACGTTTACCATTCGCTCAACCGCGTAGCACAGCTCTATCAATTCCATTTATAAATAAGGATATTTCTCCGGGTATTTCGTTAATAGTAGAGACTACAGTCTTGAAACTGATCACGATAGCCTTTGTGTTCAAACAGCGGCACACTTAAAACTGGTATGTACGACTAAGTTTTAAGTTCGTCAATTCATACGTTTTCCTTTCGTTTGTGAGTCACTCTGTATTTTATCGTATTGTCCGTATTCCGAATTAGACGTATTTTAAAAACCGCCTGTATGGTGTCCGTGGTTCCTTAGTTTGGCGGAATTTTGGGGGAACCAACAAAGTATAGTGACCTTCACCAAGGTTAAAAGAAGACATTGGGGAATCTCCCCAGGTCTGAGGAATTTTTTGGTTTTCGGTGCCATTTCCCTAGAGTTTACTATTGCGGCTTCCTTGAAATGGGTCAAATTTCCCTCGAAATTGAGAGCTCGAGAACTATTTTCGAATTATGTAAAACATTACTCACACAAAATATATGAAATTAATAACTTTTAGAACATCCAATTTCAGGTCAGAAATTCTGTGGTTCGCCCAGGGTTGGTGCTTGACTTCCTATCCTTTTCGTGTATGTCTACCGATCCGCACCCAACATTCAACGAAGTTAAAAAGGCTGTAGCTAGAGAGATAGAGCAATAGGACTCCGGAGATCCTTACGAGTGATATCTAAGTTCTAAATGCTCTAGTGACGAATTTTATCTGGGTTTTCGGCACTAGGTGTAATTCCATCTGACTAGTCTCGATATCTGGCTGTCTCATCATTTATACGGAAGTTTAAGTCTTTTCGTGGTAGCCACAGAAAAATTTCTTTAGCTTACATAGTACCCCGAGTACTGACGTCACTTGTCATTAGGTGGTTGAACAAAGCTTTTGAGCAGCAAATGTGGGGAAACCGGGCTTATTTCAGATGTGGACTTAGGTATATTAATCAAGTATTCATCTTTCCTTTGGTCCCAGGACAAAGGCTGAGAAAATAAAAATTCTTTCGGTCGCCTTAAACAGCGACACCAGTATGTTCTAGACAGGATTTTTTCCTCCCCCCTCTGCATGCGAAATGTTGCTTCGGGAATTATTTGCATTAACGATTAAACTAAATATAGAGAGATGTAGTTGAGTTTGTCAACCAATCCACTCATTTTGGAAGTGACAAGTTCAATGCATTGATGCCTTAAAAAATTCTCTGCATAGCTCCAGGAAGTTTGTTTAGCCTTTCAGCATAGGTGTGGTGTTTGTTTGTCAACCAAGGGAGATGTACGCTGTGTTCTTCTTTGTTCTACCCTATAGCCTGGATGTATAGCTTGTGAAAGTAGATGTATGTAGGCCACAGGCCTTTGGTCATCGATTTCTCCCAAGCACTGTTCATTTGCCGCGGGACAATCAAATATGCGAAATTGGTTGAAGTGAATCTTCGTCTAAGGATTTAACTGGGATAAGTATTATATTTATCCAACCACTATCTACGTCAACTGGAAATGCTAGCTTGTGTATAAGGATAGAAGGCTAAGGACGGTCAAAACAAAACGCAACATCAGTCCATGAAGTCATTAACTTTCGTACTGGACTATATTATACAATGTTTCAGAATAGGTCGTACTGGCACCGATACTGTGATTGTTTTTTCCCAAATATTTTTTTATTGCTAGTCTTTATCACTTCTGTACCAATCCCGCCTGTGATGATGTGGTTTCGCAATTAGGTCCAATGCATATATGTCCCAGGTTCTACATGGCTTATGACTGACAGATTGGAGACACTGTGTGTTGTTTTTGAATTAGTGTCTGCTTCTTAAAGTGGAAGGTAGCATATTTTCATATGCTGATCAGCTGGCAGAAATACTCTGTCTCTGTCATATTCCTGTTCGATCAGCGTCACAAACTCGTTCTGGGAGTAACAGTTTTGAGACTACACCAGCCTTATTTTTCAACATGATTAAACTCCAGGGAACGACCGTTTCAGCGTCGTTAATCTTGACGTATTAAATATAGTATACGTTTATCATGGATTCATTCTTAATTACCAAGCCAGATTATAACTAACTAAGACAATTAACTTTTGTCAACTTTACTCACTTCACTATTACTGTTCTGTCCGTAAGTGCCAGTTTTTGATTTCTCATTATCTTGTTGCAGCCAAAGGGTTTGTAGTAATTATTCAGCACTTAGATACCTGATTTGCTACCGGTAGTATTCAAAGGTTCTAACCCTACCCAACTTATTCTGGCCAGGGCACCAGAGTAATGTCACTAGCCCTAATAAAATAAAAAACGCTCCTTAAACCTCAACATATAAGTCCGTACTTGATTAAGAAGCTGAAGTATTGTTGATGCTTTATTTGACAGATCTCCACTGTTGAAGATTCATGACTTCACAAGTAGGGAGATATGATGTTTTACAATGGATCCAAGATATTGCTAAAAAGCGTCTGACTGTTGCAAATACTGTTTCGGAATTCAAATATGCAAAGTGTCGCGTACGTCAGTTAAAAGGACCTAATCATTTTCCTTCACTGGATGAAAATTTTGAAGAGAAAACTCATGAAACAATTCTAAAGTCTGACAATAAAATGGGAGTTCTTTATTGGATGATACGTGACCAAAGAGTACAAGGTAAACTATGCATTCTTTTAAGTAAGATGAAATGTTTACATACCGATTCAATGGATTGACAAAGTTGATGTATATATGGTGGTTACAATCGGGAGAGTGAGTCGTAGTTACTTGCGAAACTAAGGTAGTGACTACAAATCATCTCTCAACTATTTTGTGTTCTGGTAGTCAGTTCTTTTTAAACGTTAGAAGTTTGGGTTAGATGAAAAGGTCTAAAGTACATGAGCGAGTTTTAGCTGTCATCTATCTGTGAGTTTAATGCATCGCTCCGTAAGATTGTAACCTATGATGTTTATGTTTTCTAAAATGCCGAGCTTTTCCAAGTTACATAGATTCTATTTCTTTTGTCAGTGAGCGCATACAACCTGCTGCCAAACAAACGCAAAAATTCAGCAACATAAAACTGGTTTGAAAAAAACTGCAGGAAATTATTTTACGTAGTTTGTCTTAGCAGCATGGGGGGTCGCATATTGGTCAGTCTACTTCAAAACTTTTATTTCAGATCATTTTTAAGGGTTTTTCACGGGTTCGATATGCCTGTTGTCAAGCAAACACGTTAAACATGCCTTCTTTGACTAAGTAAATCCCAATGAGTAGAAAAATTGTATTTCTACTCATCGGGATATAACAAAAATATATTCATTATTAATTATCTACCAAATGCTCAATTTGTTTGAAACTATCAAGTCCAACCTTGGTATTGATACCTATAAACTCATTAATAATTGAATTAAATTATCCAAGTTTTTTAAATTTTTGGGCTCATGCACATTAGCGTCAAATCTGTGACCGGTTTTGGACAGATTACTAAGAATTTATTTTATTTAAGTAGTATAGTTATAATTTCTCCATTTATTTTAAATTTGGAAGCACCTGCTTGTCATAGTTGTGTATAATATTTATTGTGTACAAGTCCGTGTATTTATTTGATTCTCACATATTGCCACGGTTGTTTGATTGCTCCAGTTTCGACACGTGAAAAGTTTGAAATTATAAACCAGTCACTCCTAGTCGAATTCCGATACTGTCAAGATATACTTTTACAAGTGACCATTTAGTTGATATGGAACTGATTGTTCATTTAAACAATAGGACCAATTGGGCATTATGCATGCGCTCGTGTTCTTGAACGATATGAAAAACTGAAATATCACGACAGTACTCATTGAAACCGGTATTTATAAGCTTTACATGACAGCTCTCAATGTATTCATTTTGTTCAAGGCATTTATACATTCAGTCACTTATTTTTTTACTTTATTCACTGTTTATTTTGGCATTTCATTTTGGTCTATATTTTCTTAAAAGATAGGATATGGTATCTACTCAAATAACAGAGCTTATCTGACCGAAGTTTATGATCACCTTTTCGTTGTATTTTTCCTTTATTTTTTTGTATTTAGACATAACCATATCTAACCGTTCTATACGAGTTAGTTTCGTTAGTGAATGGATGTGTTATATACCAAATATGATCCATAATTTTCCTTACCCTTGTTTGTGCCATTTTCTGCTATTAAGACAACTTTAGTTCCTTGTTTGTCAGTGTTTTTCCCCTCATCGGTTTGTTTGTGTACTTTGTTCGTTGTCCCATTTTTTAAATCTGAAATGTGCTGTTAGTATTTTGGTTGTATTTTAATTCCTTCAGTGTTTTGCACTCATTCAGTGTGTCTATTTTTCATGTTACGTTCAACGACATTTTGTTGTTGTTTTTTGTTTATTGTCTTAAAAAAATTATTTTAGGCCAAGTGGTTCTCCAGTGTATAGAAAATTATAATAAAGTTGGTCGGTATGCATATCACATTTAGTATCAATTCGCTTCCAGAAAGAAATTTTTATGAGTTTTCTTCTGTATTTATTTTCTGACAAGTTGGACGAATTAATTATTGTTAGCATTATTTCCTTGAAACGTTTTACGAACCATCTTATAGTTTTGTCGAAAGCATTGGCTCAGTAGGTAAACCATCTGTCTTTCGGTCACTAAGTCAACAGTTCGAAATCCTCCCCACCGGGAATTATGTGGTGTAGTATCACTGTTTTCCGCACTTGGAGTACGGTACAGAGTCAAGTAAATGAGGTAAATGAGTTATAAACACTAATGCTTTGTCTTCACATTAACTACCAATAATTAGTGGAGGAAGTTTTATTTTAGATAGATGTTTATTGTCATCTGTAGTTGGGTTGCATATCTGTTTGAGTAAACTATGCAAGCTAGACGAAATCATAACCACTTTATATCTACGGGGTTTGCTTTGGAATTCTTTTAAAATGCGTCTGTTAAAACTGATGTTTGTGCTAGGTTGAAAAATTTCAAATCCGATGGAAACTGTCTTATATGTTTGTGCTCAGAGGCAGAGAAAATGAACATACATACTTGTCGTTGCAAATCGAATAATGGTACTAAAGTATAATTCATACACAATAAAGATGACTACGACTATCAGATTGTTCGCTGGGTGAAAAACCATCGAAGGCTTAATTCCGTCACTTTCTATTGTATTGACTTCATGAACAATAGAGTCAATAAGTTGGTCCATTTTCAATCAAATATAATTATAAATGGCAAAAGTTTACTTCTAAATGCTACCTGAACACTATGACATTTGTGTTAGTCGTTTCTCTGGCTAGATTCTGTTTTTAAAAAGCTAATCATGTTAATTCAGTATAATTCAGTACCAAATCAATACTTTGGTAATTTTTTGGGATGATAAAACTAATTACTTATTACCCTATGCCATTCTATCAATTATGCTAATTTGTTTCAATATATTAATTTTGCATTAACTTTATTAGTATTATCCCCATCATTTTAACTATTTTTTTATTACTTGTTTAAAAATGAAATGTTTCCTTTAGATAATTGGGCTTTCTTGTTTGCTCAACGTTTAGCATTGAAATTTAAAGTCCCACTACACGTTTGTTTCTGTTTGGTTCCGAAATTTCAAGCCGAAACGTTACGACATTATACCTTTATGGTTGAAGGATTGAAAGAAGTAGAGAAAGTAAGTGTTATATTCGTATTTAATTAAGTGATTAGTCCTAATGTTCGAGTGAGAGGCCCTGTTAATGAGATGTCACAATTACCTGTCAGGGTTTCTGTCGATGTTTAGTTGCTAACTAAAGTTAAATTTTATCTCTTCCAGCAATGCCATCCTCATATATTTAGTCACTTATCCGTTAGTTTATCTTACTTGGATCGTTCCGTCTTATGTTGCAGATGATAGGTGACATCGTGGAGCAGCTTGTATTATTTAAGAAAATTAAAGCGCACAATGCTATATCAGTACCGGATAAAATCAAAATCTTCGTATTCTTTTCAGATTACTTATTAATTAATGATAATAATAATAATAGTGATAATAATAATATTGGTAATGATAATACAAGGATATACAAATAAGAATAACAAAGACAATAATATCTAAGAAAAGTTCAATGTACATTGGTCAAGTTGGGCCATTCTGTTGTTAAAATTACTATTGATTTATTGGTCCTGAGGTTGGAGCCAAGGTAAAATAATGGATTGAATATACTTCTCTGTACACCTAGTCCCAGTTTTTTAATCTGAATGGCTATCGCTTCTGCTGTTTGAAGGACTTTGAGTAAGACGGATTTTGGCAAAAAATTACTAACCTGATAAATTATTAAGATTGATTTATACTGGCGCTGTAACCGGTTTGGACTAAATGGGCTAGTATTAAGCTGTTTTCTTTCTTGATTACACCTTTTCTTAGTCACTCTGAGAGATGTTTAGGATCACGAAAATGTAAATCCCTAGAACTTCGTTTAATATAACTTGCTCCACAAGAGAAGTCGAATTGTGAAATACAAATGAGGTTGTAGGTAAGTCGTCTTTTAGCCTTGGTGGGTAGGAAACACTAGTCTCAGTTTTCTGGCGTTTAACGTTCTCTGAATTGTCCTACGTAATTTCTAGATTAGTATTTCACTGGCTGCATCACCTCTGAATTGTAGGCATATGAACAGGGATTTCTTATTCACTGTTTGTATTTCGCCTATTCTAATCTTTGTGGTCGTATATTTGTTTATAAACTTTCTAGAGTGTCTGTATCCCTACAAGTAATACGCATGCCGTTTAGCTTTTCAACTATATCAGCAGAACATATAGAACTAAGTGTTCATCAAGTTTCTTTTGTACTGTAGAGGTAAAAACTAAGGAAATGTGTACTGACCTTTCCAGGTACTTTCCTCGTTTAAGTTCTTTCTTATAAACTGTTATGAACGGGGAACTAAGAAGCCCAGACAATTACGAAAGCTATTTTCTTGGGACGTTATTGCATTTCATTCAAAACCTGTAAAACACTTATATTTATTTTTGTCCCTATCTTATTCTACATAACACGAGCTTTCGTTCTATGTATCATTCACTAGCATACCCTTTTTTGTTCCAAAAATATTGTAATTTAAACATTATATTTTGCACTATAATTTCTACCCTAATTCCCTGTTCGGGCATAACTGTATTTTTCCAAATTATCGTACGTCGTGGTCAAGATATGCACTTATTTATTCATGTACATTTTTGTAGTAATCCGAATTCAGAGAATCCAGAGTTTAGTGTTCCAACTGTCTTGTCTTCTTTCACGTGTGTGCTTGCCAACCAATCAGGATTTAGAATAGTTCTCTCTACCCCATCTCGAACTCACGCATATTAGACTCAAGGTTAAGCCACTCAGCCTAACGCGTCAAGGTCATAATTTAGACTACACCGACCAAGGTCAATTCATAACAAGTATCACGGGGTAAAAGCGATTCAAGGTCATAACAACTGGCGACGGAGAATTTTGTTTTTTCTTTCCTATATTGATTGATCCAGTACAAAATGCCTGTTTCATTGGATGACCTTAAAACTATTCTTCAAATGCAGCAAGCACAAAATGATGCAAATCAGACGAAGCTTTTGGATGCATTCGCACGAATGTTCTCATTACAGTCGTCCTCAGCTTGTCAATCAGATAAGCATGAAAGCATCATAAATTCTATTTCTGAATTCCAGTATGATCCTGAAGCTAATGTCATTTTCAGTTCGTGGTTTCACCGCTGTGAAGATATTTTCCGCGTTGAATGCTCGCATCTTGATGACGCAGCAAAAGTCCGCTTACTCTTAAGAAGACTGGGAACACAGGAATATAATAAATATGTGAATTTTATCTTGCCGCAAAATCCACGAGATGTATCATTCAAAGATACAGTCCAGATTTTATCTGATATTTTCGATGAACAGTCCTCATTATTTAATACTCGCTATAAATGCTTCCAAATAACGAAATCTCCAGAGGACGATTATCTCACGTATGCCGGGAAGGTAAATCGACAGTGCGAACGCTTCAAAATAAACGAAATCACAGCGGACCAATTTAAATGCTTGATTTTCATATGTGGTCTAAAGAATGAAGAAGATGCAGATGTCCGTACCAGAATGTTGGTACGCATTGAACAAGAACCAAATATGACATTACAAATGGTCACAACCGAATGTCAGCGGTTACTTAATCTCAAGCATGACACTGCGATGGTGCAACAGAAGGGTAAACCTTCCGGTTCTGATTCAATTAATGCGCTCCGATCCATAAAATCATCGAAACAAAACTGTACAAGCATGAAAAAACCTGCCAACCCCCCATCACCATGCTGGTTCTGCGGAGCATGGCATTTTGCAAAATTCTGTCCGTTTAAGAATCATAAATGCCGCAAATGTCATCGCATTGGCCACAAAGAAGGTCATTGTTCGTTAAATAAACGCAAGACTAAACATCGTAGTGAAAATTCAAAGCAACAATCAAATAGTCAGATTAAAACCACGTTTGCAACCTTTAAAGTTGGATTTAAAAATAGGCGGAAATTTGTAAATTTATTAGTAAATGGAAAACTTATACGACTTCAGTTAGACACTGCTTCTGATGTCACGTTGATTTCAAAGAACACATGGCACAAGTTAGGATGCCCATCCATCCGACCGACAGAACATGTCACCCGAAATGCGTCAGGAGACATAGTAAAGTTGACAGGAGAGGTCCTATGCAATGTTCAACTTATGGGAAGTAAATTTACAGATGTTTGTTATCTAACAAATCGACACGATTTAGATCTATTGGGATTAGATTGGATTGCACATGTTGATACTTTGAATAAATTATTAGATGAGGTATGTTCTCAAAATGTTTCCTATGATTCTATCCAAATCCCTAATGATATTTCTAAATCAAATGCCTCCGACGAATCATCCTCTCTGGATATTAACGAATTAAATGCTTCTGATGAAACATGTTCTTATGATCTTTCTGAATCAAACAATTCAAATGTTATGTGTTCTCACCATGTCAAATCAAATACCGCCGATTCATTGCCTTCTCATAAAATTTCCAAATCGAATACTTCAGACAAAGTATGCGCTGGTGAAACTTCGGAATCTCATGTACTTCTTTCTAATGTTATGTCTACATCAAAGTCTTCTGCTTCCTCTCAATTGTCGTCCGTATCTTACATAAACCATCTTCGACAAATTCTTCCAGTGACAGCTGCTCGAATCGCTGAACACACTCGCCGCGATCCTATCTTAAGACGATTATCTACATTTATCCAGCGTGGTTGGCCCCCACGTATAACATCTCATGAACTGAAACAGTATTATCAACGACGCCAATCTTTATCCATCGTCAATGACTGTATAATGGTTGCTGATCGCGTAGTGGTTCCGTATAACTTACGCTCACTCGTCCTGAAACAACTGCATACAGCCCATCCAGGTACTGGAAGAATGAAAGCTATTGCTCGAAGTTATGTATATTGGCCTAATATCGATGAACACATCGAAGATTTCGTGCGTGCGTGCAGAAAATGTGCTGAGGTTTCTAAGTGTCCACGAAAAGCTGAACTACATTCCTGGCCATCTCCAGAAGAACCTTGGTCGCGTATACATGTTGATTTTGCTGGCCCATTCCAGGGTACGTACTTCCTCGTTTGTGTTGATGCTTATTCAAAATGGCCGGAGATTTTTCCTATAAATCAAATCACTTCGCAACAGACTATCATGAAGCTACGGCAGTTATTCTCCCGTTTTGGAGTTCCAGATGTTCTCGTGACAGATAACGGCACTCAGTTTATTTCTTCCATCTTCTCAGATTTCTGCAAGAGGTTTGGAGTCAAACATGTCCGTTCACCTCCGTACCATCCACAATCGAATGGTCAGGCCGAAAGGTTTGTAGATACCTTCAAAAGAGCGCTACTGAAGGCAAAAGGGGAGGGAAAGATAGAGGAGATTCTTGATGACTTTCTCTTGGTCTGTAGAACAACTCCAAACCCATCAACACCAAATCAAATGTCCCCAGCAGAAATTATGTTTGGTAGAAAAGTAAGAACTGCCCTCGATGCCATGAAACCACAGCAAAGAGACATCGGAAAAAGAAACAGAAAGATGGAAAACCAATTTGATCGCCATCATGGGGCGAAACGCAGAATTTTCCAGAAAAATCAGAAGGTATACGTCCGCGATTTCCGATATTCACCTCCACAATGGACCAGTGGACGCATACTTAAGAGACAAGGGAACGTAATGTATGTGGTGGAAGTTGAAGGACAGAAGTGGACACGCCATGTCAACCACATACTGGAAAATGCTGGCACTTCACAGAAAACCGAGAAATTAGACTCAATGTGGAGAATCATTCTGGACAGTTTTGACATAAAATGCTCAGCGACTCAGAAGACCACGCAACCTGAACAAAGTCCTATTAGGAAAGCATCACGGAAACGCAGAAGACCAGATATTCTACAGGTAGACCCAAAGAGGAGAACATACGTTTCCGAAGGAAGATATCAATGATGATATCTCAGCACTTACCTGTATATAGTAACTAACCATTTTTTTTTCTTTTTTTTTAAAGGGGGAAGGTGTTATGAACGGGGAACTAAGAAGCCCAGACAATTACGAAAGCTATTTTCTTGGGACGTTATTGCATTTCATTCAAAACCTGTAAAACACTTATATTTATTTTTGTCCCTATCTTATTCTACATAACACGAGCTTTCGTTCTATGTATCATTCACTAGCATACCCTTTTTTGTTCCAAAAATATTGTAATTTAAACATTATATTTTGCACTATAATTTCTACCCTAATTCCCTGTTCGGGCATAACTGTATTTTTCCAAATTATCGTACGTCGTGGTCAAGATATGCACTTATTTATTCATGTACATTTTTGTAGTAATCCGAATTCAGAGAATCCAGAGTTTAGTGTTCCAACTGTCTTGTCTTCTTTCACTCGCGTGCTTGCCAACCAATCAGGATTTAGAATAGTTCTCTCTACCCCATCTCGAACTCACGCATATTAGACTCAAGGTTAAGCCACTCAGCCTAACGCGTCAAGGTCATAATTTAGACTACACAGACCAAGGTCAAGTCATAACAAGTATCACGGGGTAAAAGCGATCCAAGGTCATAACATAAACGCACCAGCTCTTTTTGTTAACAAAGTGTTCGGAAAAACTGTTCTACTTTCACTTTCTTTGGAAGTTAACCTAATGACTGAGTGTACTATCTTTACAGAGGATGAACGTCTCATTTATACACCGACAATAAAGTGTGAATTTTCTGATAAATTGTGGACCATTTTCTAGTTTAGTCAGAAAAATGTCAGCTAGTATGGGACTTAATAGCAAACCCATTACAACTCCATATATTCGTCTATCGACGTCTCCGTTAAACTTGAAATTCGCACTCAAAGTGCATTTCAGTAACAATCGTTTTATGATATTAATTGGAACTTCACTTTCCATCCCTTTTTTGCAAGTTGTTCACAAGTATATTCTGGAGTCTCCATGAGTGGGACATTAATGAATAATGATGTTACTTTTAAAGAAATCATGGTTACCAACTACTCAGTAAAAAATCACAATGTTATATTTGTCATCAAGTGGTTGTGAAGACTGCTCACTTTTCTTGAGATCATGAACTGCCGAGGAGTCCCATACTAGAACGAAATGGTCGTCCAGTGCTTTCAGTTTCTCAGTGGTGGTCTAACTTAAGACAATTTTATATATTGTATGAATTACTTGGTAATCTGACATGTTTCTATTATCTAGTACTTTATAATGTTACAAAGCAATAATTAGGTTGTTCTACTTAAAAATAATTCGTATTTATATAATTTATCATTGTAGGTTATGTTAGTTATTGTGCTGCGTCCTGATCTGACTCCGATTTGAATGGACGTTTAGACGTACTATAAAAATAAATCTGCCATTCTAATCCGTATACTACCTAGGCTAACCCCGTTCGTGCGACGGCGGTAATGAGAATGTAAATACGGTTTGCGTTGAATTAATTTATTTTAAGCACTTGTTTATCCAAATAGATATTCAGAATTAAAAGGGAAAGGGAAGCGGAGAAGGCGAATGAGCCAACTGGTTTTGATAAAGCGAAACAAAATAAGCCAAAGACATGTAATTAATAGGGTAGGCAGTACACACACCTATACTCATACAAGAACAGTCGAGGTTAATAAACTAATAATTGACAAGGTCAAAACATGACTCAAGAAGAATGAATAAACTGATCTGTCTGGAGGCTAGAATAACCCATTTGTACTTAACATGATACTAGACATCACAAGTTCACTCACTGACTGTTTGCTATCAAAGGATTTTGCTAACTATGTACTGCCATTTAGTTAGGCTTTACTAGAAGCTTCACTTAGAAGAAGAGGAACCGCTATGTTATAGAAAGTTAGTTGTAGACTTACTGATTGAATTAATTCCATCTGTTTATTAAAGCTTAGGAGCTCTGCTACAGTATTGTTAAAATTCACTATCCTCACAAAAATAAGGATTCCATGTTATTCGTATAATATGTGTTATTTAATCCAACTTCTTATCAGATAACTTATTCAGTTGTTTCCGTTCCTTAACACAAACCTGACTCACAATACATCAGTGAGTTGGTGAAGACCTATGGGAGATCACAGCAAGTCATTGTCTTAGTAAAATGAAATATTTGAACGTTAGTTTCAGTTACTAAAAATATATATGTTTCCTATTAACTAATGTTTGAGAGACAAACGTAATCTCTAAGATTGGCGACTTTGGGCCCACCCTGTTTCTGGTCCTGGATATTCTGAGTTATCGTTACCAGGTGAAACTCATAATACTTACACGTGACAATTGCGCTGTTGTTTTTATTTCATGTGTATAAAGAAGAGAATTCCAAGATCTTTTTGAAATCTGCTTCTGTTATTTTTTTATTATCGTTTATTTCTCTTTTTATTTGTGTCTGTACAACGCCTTTGTATGATGCATATTTTAGTTTCTGTTTTATTGAGTGCTGTGTTTAAATGGTATATATATAAGCATTTCGTATATGAGTTGCATTTGTAAGATTTTATCGTGTTAATATGTGTAACATTTAACATAGTAAAGTTTGGCCTCCTTTTTTATTTAGGAATGTCGTGAACTTTGCATACCATTTCATATTACATCAGTTGCCAATAACAGCTCACCGACCAATCAGTCAGTCAAAACGGGCATCAAGCGTAAATTACCGGAATCAGTAAATAATTGTTGTTATGCTGATACAGTCGCTCAGTCCGTTTTAAGTTTGATACAAAATGTTAATATCAGCTGTATCGTAACAGATTTTTTTCCTTTGCGTGAACCTACAGCTTGGATAAAACAGTTGGCTGAACTGCTTCCAGAAAATATTCCGTTTTGTCAGGTAATAATTGATAAAGATTAATGATTATTCTGTGCTTATAATTTGACTATTTTATCTGTGGTGATTGTGTAGAACAGAGCAATAGGCAGAAGCAATCAATGTTTGTTGTGAGAAATCACAGTGTTTATATAATACATATACGTAGCCTTGGATCATCTGTTTGTATCTTGCGGTGTGTTCTACGGTCTGAAATGTCTTTTGATCCAGTATTCAAATGTTGTGCTTTGACGTACTGAAGCTTTTCTCTCCTGATGACTGCGACGTCTTCTCAGCCACGTTTTGATACTTATTACTTACAAGCAGTTTTGTGACTAATGTTGACAAGTCAATTATTTCAACTTGATACATATTACTTACAAGCAGTTTTGTGACTAATGTTGACAAGTCAATTATTTCAACTTGATACATATTACTTACAAGTAGTTTTATGACTATTGTTAACAAATCGTCAATTATTTCAACTTCCAGCAAGTTCACTGAACATCTTTGTATAAAAATGGAAATTAGAAGCTGGGAGTAATTCCTTTTTAAAAGTTGATGCCAATGAAAAAATATTTTTTAGGTCTTGGAGAAGTGAGCAAGTGTACTTTTTACCTAAAATTGTGCTTTAGTAAACAGTCCGTGGATTGAACTTAAAATTTCTAATTGTTCATGGCTTAGAGTTTAACATTTAAGACCTTTCGACCGAATTTCACTGAGGCATTTAGGCTTGTAGCCGAATCAGTTCGTTCTTTGTTTAGAACTGAAAAATCTCATCAGTTGTAATGAAATAGAGATTCCAACCCCTTTTTTTATTTATTTTTACAGCATATCTCAACTTCTGGTAGGAAGAACTCTTCATATTTCATAAATTTATATTCATTGTAAAGTTTTTATTGGTCATAATCTTCAATCATATTCTTGAAAATATGTAACCTTTTGTATTTCAATGGTTTCTACATGTTAGCTTGTAGGTGATTAGTTTAATCAATAATTCCGAATATTTGACAAAAGATAATAAATTATCTTTTTGTTTTCCAAAGGAGTAAAGTATTCAAAAAATGTAGTTTAACTCTGTTCTGTTGAAAAAATGAGTCAGGAACCAGTAGTTTAGTCGTTATTTGGATGACACTAATTTACGGTCGAGCTTTGAGCGACACGAAAGCGATTTTAAGAAATTCCAACTACCTATGGACAAAAGAGGGTATAAGTTAGTGTGAGTGATTAGGATTAGAATTTAGTGTTAGAAGTTAGGGTTGAAAAGTAGAGTTAGTGTTTTCATTACCAAACTGCATCAACTATAATGCCGAAAATTCTGTGTCGTCATTCGAGTGAGTGAATTTCACGCCGAAATCTGAGAGTTCCCTCTTGAATCTGATCAGTTCGTCCGTAAATAATCCCACCGTTGTCTGGTTTCATAGTAATTACAACATTCGGCTCTCAACTATCATTCTGAAGGTTCGAATACTCTTGCTTTCAGTCTGAATAGCTGTTTAGTATCTCTAATCTGAATACTAGGAATGTAATTGAAAGTCAGATACATAACTGCTGTGAATAGCTGGTAAGTTGTAGCATTCATTCATTTCTTACAAAGTCAGTGTGAATCGCTATTAAATTTACATGATACATTTTGAATTATTTATATTCCTTATAAATCCGTTGGAAAGTTTAATAGTAGACAAGTCAAGTGAATGTTGTTCATTAATGTACTCAGATAGCTAATACTATTGATTACTGTTTATGCTCTTACTACCTCTACCACTATGGAATTTGAATCGACAACTGCATCTCTGTGCTCATGTGGTATGGCAACTCGAACTGATGTACGTACGTACGAAGTTCTACGTTGTTACTGACTGACTGACTGGTAACATTCTGGAGTGCATGAGGAAAGCGTCAATGTTTATAGAGACATTAATTTATCTCTATTATATATATATATATAATTTACAATCCCGTAGCAAAAGGTTTAAGGGCTATTAATAGTGTGAATCGAGTAGACAAAAACACTATTGTATATATGCATATTAGACTTCGTCATACTTTGTGTGAAAGCTAATGATATTCCTAGATACAGCTGCCCAAATTAAGGTAGGTAAAGTGAATTTGAGACTTAACATTCAGTAGTTTCAAGTCAAACGCGTCTTACAACTGTTCGTATATATTTTACCAGTTTTATAATTTTACTAACATTTGATTGCATCTAATTTACAATATACAGATAATCTACTATTCTACAAGTGTATTTATTGAGTAGCGATGAAATATCTTTAACACATAGTTTCAAAGTGAATTGGGAGTGTTCAGGAAATGTTTACCAATTTTATTGATTACCGCAATATTTATCATAGAACCACTCATTAAAAAATGTTCTTGTATTTATATGCTCAACTAGGTCATGTGTTATGCATGCATATATTTGCGCATATTGATTGCCTAATGGAAGATTGTAATTGTTTAGAATTATTTAATCTATATCAATAATGATATCTGAAGATCATATGCTCCTTTGAATACTAAATACTCATATTGTTTAAGCTTTTGTTAGTTGATGATTTGGAATTGACACAGTTTTTAATACACTTCATATAAATATCACTTGTTCTGTCTAGTTGCTATCTACCATGACGTACAATACTGGATAACAAAGAGTAACTTGAACTTAAGCTATGAGTAGATAGATCAAGGCATGACACAAGTATATTTCATCGATTCCCAATCTAAGTCATTTCGGAATATATAGACTTTCTGACCGTTGTCTGTGTCGTATTAGAAGTCTTTGATTGAAGGGATTAAGTGACTTGGTACGAAGTAGGTAGCAGTGGAACAGTTTCGTCCCTTCTCTATCATTCTTAATTTTTACTTTTCAATTTCATTAGTTTTTCTTAAAATTGTATCTCATTATTAGTGTTAGAACGTTCGGTTTTCCTCGTCTACACGAATGAAACGCTAATTTGCCTTAGACGAATATCTACACTAAATACCCTTCCAGTGTGTATCCTACAGGACATCAACACAACTCAGATCAAGAACATGTGAATAGCCTGACTAGGACGTAAGTATATTTCCACATCGAAAACCGACAAAAATCCCAACAATAATAAGCGTGGGAGAACATACAACTTATCTAACACCTGTCAGACTATCTACTAGTCTGACAAAGCAAACAACCAATCATTATCATCAACCACATATCAATTAGACGTCTACTGTCGCATTCACTTGGTATTGTTTGTTTGTATCTTCGAGTCCCTGAGTGAACATCAACTCTCGGATGCAGGTACATCCAGATGACGAGTCCCAAATACGACGAAACGCACATCTTGGATTCCACTGCTAGCCACTATCTGTCTTTGTCTACCGTTTCAGTTGATGCATTTCATGCTCTCATGTTCTTACTTTCCTTTATCGCTGACTGATATAAAATACGGCAAATTGAATCTACACATTACCTCCATGTTTAGATAACAGCTCTGACTGGGAATCACATTTTTACAGTCGTAGTCTAAAGGATCCTATTAGCTCCTTATTATCATTATAATCATACAACACTTAAAGTGTATTCCCTCTATTTAAATCCTCTAGACCTATCCACTGAATAATAATGTGACATTTGTTCACTACTACATACACTAAACCGATGAATGAATTCTTCACCGCTTAAATTAAGCAATTTACCAATATTTTTTTGTTAGTCACTTCATTTCATTAAGTGTCAGTTTATCATTTATATTTTATAAAAGAAAAATATGACAGAATTTTCCACACACTTTTATGCAACATTTAATCCAATAGCTAAACAAATTGATATATGAGTAAATTGAAAATAATATTGTCACAATAATACAAAAATTTTCATTAGTAGCCTCTATTTGATAAATATTATACATAATGTTTTTGATGGCATTCATGAATTCCTGCCAATTCCAATTAAAACAAAATAGACTCAATAAATCCTATTCAAAAGTATTTAACTACAATACTTTTCCTCTAGTTCACTTGATTCAAAAAGCTATTAAAACAGGTTTATTTTCTTTTTCAACAATGATTTGGAGTAAATAAGTATTTGGTCCTTTCTTTATTTCTATATGATTTGTGGAGTTGTTTAATGTCATACTGTTGCAAAGAGTATATAATAAACATGTACAATTGTAATTCCATTGATTGTTAGTAGGAAGTTCACGAATATTTATCGTCCATATTCTTCCATATATACATTCTACATTCTTGTTAAGTGAAGTAATAATCGAAGCGATAAATTCCGTCCTTATAAAAGATCATTTCATGTAACCTAATTGGAATAATGGTACAAAGTAAGCATAGTAAAAGTCTGTGTTTTTTTCAATGTAACGTTAGTTTGTCGTATTTTCAGGCCTTTAATGTGTTTACTTCCACGTAGATACAAAATGTTGAGATGTCATATTCTCACACAGTAAGATTACTATGTTCGACAACATGTATGGGTATTATCAGTTTGAGATTGTAGAATTTTCTTGAAATCACTAACCGATCTAAGTCAGACTATCAATAAAAACCTGGAGTCACTGAACGTGTGTTTCGTCCCAGTACGGGAATTTTCAGTATTGTGCATCCAGGAAGCCGTCATTGAGAATCAAACCAAAGACTTCTGGTCTCTTGTGCGAGTGCTTAAACCCTTAACCACGGAATCGAGATCCAATGGTGTACAGGTCTAACTTCAAACAATTCACGATCTTGCGTCACCATCTTTCATTATTTAGTGACAGTCCTGGATGCACAATGCTAAAAAGTCCCGTGCTAGAACGAAACAGTCGTCCAGTGATTACAGGTTTTTAATGATTGTCTAACTTACGTTGGTTCGTGATTTCAATATTTAGAAATGTCTAAAATGCTCTTAATTTGTCGTGTTGACAAAGTGTGTTGATATAGTATCATTACTTGGCCATTATTGATATGGACAGTTGAAAATGTTCGCGTATTACAGTTTCAGTGAGTTGAACAGAATAGTTAGTTGGATGTTTTTCTCCAGCAGATCAAAGTTATCGGATTTCGCACCAACTGTTCATTAATTTGCGTTCAAAGAAATTATTAAGCATCTTTGTCAAACACCAATAGAATGGTTTAACTTATATCATAATTTGTCTATTAGTAAATTTGGATGGTATCTAACAGTAGGATTCATGATGCAGATTTTGTCGTGTATAGCAATCGAATCTAGTACTTTTCGTTTCAACTGCCGGGCGCTTCATCTACTGTGTTCCTGAGTCCAGATAGCGAATAGCCTGTGCAACGGGGATGAAATGAACATGTGGGTGTTTGCATCTTCCCGTTAATATTAAGGACTGTGATCAGTTACTCGACATATATGCACCCTGAATGGATCGCCTCGATATTGTAGGGACAATCAATCGACTGATCTCAGATCGGACGAAGTGAGCATCCTAGATCTCACTGCTACCTACTAGAATACTTGTGAATATCTAGTATTATGCGCATATGCCAAATATGACTAATCAATTCCAGTCCTTGATATCAACGGGAAGATGCAAACACTTACAAATTATTTATCTTTGTTGGGGATTTAAGAGAACCTCGGTACCATTACCAATACCAAGTTTCCAGTAATATTTTCGTGCCTTAAGGAAATATAACGCCTATACAAAATAAGGAAGTGAATGAATACTTGAACAATACTGTTTCGGCATATGCTTGGTTGTTTGGAGTCAACTCTTAACCAACCAACCTATGCTGTTATAATATTACCACCCTTAAACATTGTACTTCCATGTATCTGTTTTTTTCTTTTAATGCATATCCTTACTATTCCTATTCATTCTGTAATTTTTCTTTTATGTTTCATTATTATATTTACTTTTACTTGATTTTTATCGGTGACCATTCGGTTTT
Source organism: Schistosoma haematobium (assembly GCF_000699445.3). NCBI lineage: Eukaryota > Metazoa > Platyhelminthes > Trematoda > Strigeidida > Schistosomatidae > Schistosoma > Schistosoma haematobium. Next base: position 38,750,928 of record NC_067196.1, on the reverse strand, counting down.
TAAAATGTATCTATTCACATCGTCTAGCTTTTGTACACCAAGGAGTATTTTCCAATAGTTTTTGCGCGTATTAACAGTTTTAAAATAAGTTTGTTTCACTCCATAGGATTGTTTATTCCTATTATGAACATGATCTTGTTCACAGTTAATTGAAATGTATATCGAATCAAGTTTTTTTTATAAGATGTTGCTTTTCTGATTCATTAACCGATTGTATACTTTTTTAGAGTTGAGCATTTGAAATTTGGGCTCTTAAACTTATATCTTGAAAAAAGATTGCCCTTATCAATTGAAAGAATCTCGCCGAATGTTAGAACACCGTCGTACTTATCATAGGCCAAAAATCGTAGTGTTTCTTGACATCAGGGCTACTTTCTATTTGTTGGATAGGACTGTTCTCTGGGATTGTCTACTGAAGAAGGGTGTGCCTGAGAAGTTCATTAACATCCTAAAGGCCCTATATACAAACACCTCAGGTAGAGTGAGGGTATACAACCACCTCTCTGCATTGTTCCATTGAAGCAGTGAGGTTAGAGAGGGTTACGCAATCTCACCATTCCTCTTCAACTTTTCTATCGACGATGTTCTGAAAACAGCTCTGATGGATGTAAATAGTGGCGGTGTGGATCCGTTGTATGGAGAAAGACTTCTCGACCTTGAGTATGCGGATGATATTGTCTTATTGTGCGATAATACCCAAGCCACGCAATCCACACTTAATCAGTTGGCAAATAGTGTCCGTAGGTATGTTATGTGCTTTGCACCTTCTAAGTTCAAAGTATTTTTACAAGACTGGCAGAACCGTCGTTCTACACTCACTATGGGTAGTATATATATAATTAGTTTTTGATGCTGTCACGTAATAATTCATTTTGATGCTTTTTTTCTGAAACCTTGTCGTGTTTTTTTCTATAAGGTTGATGCACATAATGTTGTTCCTGTTTGGCATGCATCAGATCACTTAGAATATGCGGCTCGTACAATTAGACCTAAATTACATCAAAAAGCAAATAACTTAATGACCGAGTTTCCACCATTGACTAAACATCCCTATTGTCATCAATCAAGCTTATCAGTAAGTATCTAAGTATTATTTTTACTTATTCAGTTGTTTACCTCATTTTCTGATGAAAATGTAATAAAAACTTGATATCAAACTCAAATGAAACATTATATCTATTTATCAAATGCTAATCACATAATTAAGGAATCCAAGTGTTCACTTATACTTGATATGATAAAATATAGAAATCTTAATGACTAAGTGAATTGATTGTCTACTGTATAACAAAACACATTTTAAAATAAAGACTACTATTTCATTACATCAACGTGGATTGAATGAAACATGATTATCAAGTACATACAGTCATAGTTTTTCATGTGATGTACACTAGCTACAAATTACCCGTCACATTTAGCAGAACAATGTAAAGTAATAATAATAATTGTTTCCAGTCTTAACCAATATGAAAATCATGATAGAGTATATGCTATAAATTGGTCAATGTGTCTTAACCTAACGGTTTAAATTTGATACGAATCTCTTGAATATTCCAATATCTTCTCAACCTCGGTTGCTTCAAAAGTAGTTTTTGCAGAGATTTGTAGGTAAAGACACACATTGTTCAATATTTCTTTAGAAATATTGTTCTGCACTAAGCTAGACAATCTTTCGTAGTAAAGTAAATCGTTCTGAAATTACCGTGATGAATTTTATTAAAAGGAAAACCGGTTATCCAGTTTTGTAACTTACTATTATGTTCATTAGACCAGAGATTACTTGTCTATAGGAAAACAGTAATTTCAAATAACATCTTGTCTGTAAATTACAATACACGTAGTGCTTTTTTTCCTTGACATCAAAAAGATCCAACTTAAATTATCCACTATGTTTACGAAAGACAGTCAAATTGCAACCTGTAGACACTAGTTTAAGTGATAATTTTATGGGTATCCACAGAGTAAAAAGCCTATTTTCTGTATATTTCAGTTCTTCTCACGAACAGGAAAAAGGCAATGTATATTGCCTCCTTCAGTTAAACTAAATTACTTACTTACTTACACCTCTTACTCCTCATGAAGGAGCATAGGCCGCTCACTAGCATTCTCCGACCAACCCTGTCCTGGGCAATCCTTTCCATATCTGCTCCTATTTCCTGACGTAACGTGTTCTTTGGCCTTCCTCTTTTCCGCTTCCCTTCAGGATTCCAAGTTAGGGCTTGTCTCGTGATGCAGTTTGATGATTTGCGCAATGTATGTCCTATCCATTTCCATCGTCTTTTCCTAATTTCTTCTTCAGCTGGAAGTTGGTTTGTTCTCTCCCACAAAAGGCTGTTGCTGATGGTATCCGGCCAATGGATGTTGAGTATCTTGCGTAGACAGCTATTTATAGATACTTGTACCTTCTTGATTGGTGGTTGTTGTAGTTCTCCAAGTTCCAGCTCCGTACACTAGAACAGTCTTGACGTTGGTATTGAAGATTCTCACTTTGATATTGGTTGAAAGTTGTTTTGAGTTCCATATGTTCTTCAAATGGAGGAATACGGCCCTTGCTTTGCCAATCCTCGCCTTTACGTCTGCATTCGATTATCATTATTTATGATGCTTCCCAGGTACGTGAAAGATTCCACATCTTCCAGAGTTTCGCCATCAAGAGTGATTGGATTGCTGTTCTCCGTGTTGTATTTGAGGACCTTGGTTTTCCCTTTGTGTATTTTGAGACCTACTGATGCAGAAACTGCTGCGATAGGAGGGCTAGGTCATCTGCGAAGTCCAAATCGTCTAATCGATTCTGAGCTGTCCATTGTATTCCGCGTTTTCCCTCAGATGTCGAGGTCTTCATAATCCAGTCGACCACCAGAAGAAAGAGGAAGGGGAAGAGTAGACAGCCTTGTCTGACTCGGGTCCTTACTTGGAATATGTCTGTCAGATGTCCTCCATGCCCAACCTTGCACTGTAGTCCGTCGTATGAGTTCCGGATAATGTTGACAATCTTCTCATGAACTCCATAGTGTCGAAAAAGTTTCTATGAAGTCCTCCTATCTACACTGTCAAATGCTTTTTCATAATCAATGAAGTTGATGTACAGTGATGAGTTCCACTCAACTGATTGTTCGACGATGATCCGTAGTGTCGCAGTTTGGTCTGTGCACGACTGATCCTTACAGAATCCAGCTTGTTGATCTCGAAGTTGGGCGTCTATGCGTCTTTCATCCGGTTCAGCAACACTCTGTTAAAGACTTTCCCTGGTACCGACAGTAGTGTAATGACTCTGTAGTTTTCACATTTGCTCAGATCTCCTTTCTTTGGAATCTTGACGAGGTGTCCTTCTTTCCAGTCCATCGGCACTTGTTCCTCCTCCCAAATCTTTTTGAATAGAAGATAAAGCATGCTTGTGGTTGCTTCGATGTCTGACCTCAGTGCTTCAGGTGGTATGTTGTCGTGTCCTGCTGCTTTCCCGCTCTTGATTTGTCTGATGGGCATCCTGATTTCTTCCGTCGTTTGGTGGATTGACATGGGTTCCGCTGATTCCCAGTACTGCCAAGTTGTATATCCTCATTTCCGTTACTATTTGACTAGCCTTCCCGGTCTCTTACATTGTCCGTACGTTCCATGTACCTATTAAAATTGTTGCTCTGGTTGTTAGAAGGGGCATCGGCCTCGTGGCTTCCGAAGGAACTCGGCTTTCATCATGAGGCGTCATAGTTCTTGTAAATGAAGGGCAGAGTTTAAATGGTTTGAATTATTTTTTCTGGTAAGCGTTTTTTTAGCGAGTTAGTTTTCTACGGGATGGGGTCGCTAACCCCATGCCCAACCCTCCTCCTTTACCCGGGCTTGGGACCGCCAGTAACTCCAGAAGAGCTACAGGCGGAGTATTTTTTGTATCTGTTACTGCAACATGTATCACCAAAGGTGGTTGCCACTTCTTAAAACAAAGAACGTGAAAAAGAGAAGCCCAGTACATATAGATCATGAATGATGTTGGTTTTTATGGTTTTTGAAGATGACAGCAAATCATCCTAATGTGTGCAAGCTTTAATCAGAATTCAAAGTACTGTCTATAATCATTTTTGAGATATCTAAGATTTTGCTTCGAAATTATTTCATTTTCATGTGTAATCTGCCCTTTCCTATACAGCCAATAGATTGGAATTATTGGACATCAAAATTTTCGGTCGATTCATCAGTTAAACCAATTGATTGGGCAATCCCAGGAACTAGTGGAGGTCTTACAACGTTACACACGTTTATCTATGAAAAACTGTCTAAATACGCTGATTGCCGTAACGACCCCACGAAAAATTGTTTGAGCGACTTGTCACCATGGTTTCATTATGGTAATTGTTATTTGATTTGTCACAATTCCTATTATGATGAATATGCGCCATTGTATTTCAGTGCAATTTTGACTCACCAAGATGATGTTCGTCGAAGACACACACTTAGCATACTTCACCACCACAGAAGTTACGTACTGTTGGAAGTACACACTTTAGATAGTTACGCGGACTCTTCTACCAATGATTTCAGTTTTATCGATATCTTTAGGCTTTCAGATTAAATGGATATGTGTTTTGTTTTTACTTAGGCTGGGCTACGTTTCGTGAAGCAGTTTCTCAGAAGTGGATAAACTATTTTAGTTAGTGTCGAATAACTTGATGATAGACATCACTAACTTCCTAGATGGTACAATGATTCAATTATTCAGAAATATTTATGGAAATGAATTTTCAAAATCAGGCCTTTGGCTCCGCTATTCAGAATACTGTAACCATTTGGAGACTTCGTGTTTTCATACTCAACTAATTTTATTAACCTGCACATTTTAGGACTAGTATATAAGGTGAATTAAAATTTTCTGTTAAAAACTTGACAGTAAATCGCATCTCAATGGACGGATTGTCCTTACGAGCATCCGCTGCACCTTTGACGTAAACCATACAAGTAGGCAACTGGTGAGACTATAATTTATGGACAACCTTTGAGCAACGCTAAAATTATGATTTACAGTTCATGGTTTGGGTTAGGAATTATGCTTAGGATTTTCACCACAAATTTGCATCAACTATAATACCGAAATAGTATTTAGCCCAATGAGTGAATGAATTGCGCTCTAACATCCAAGATCTGTTATTGTAAATCTGATTGGTTCGTTCATGAGTCTCGCCAAGCTACCTTTTTTCTTAAAACCGCATCCCGTTTGTATATGATGTGAAATTATGGCACTTGAATCTTCGTGATTGAAGCTCAGTATTTCTTTAACTGCTCTTTACTTTAGGGAAGGGCATCACTCTGTTTGCTTGTAATACAGGTTTGCAGAAGCCGTAGATTCCCTGACCACATTTTTTCAGCTGATTGCAAGCGTATTTGGAAAGTCTGTTGCTAACTATATTTCTATACTTTGTTAAATCAGGTCAAATTGCACCACAACGAGCGATCATGGAGGTAAAACTTTGGCGCCATAAGTACAAGGATTCCGTAGATGCCTTCGTGGAGGAAGCCTTTATTCGAAGGGAACTCTCGGATAATTTCTGTTATTACAACCCGAAATATGATTCAATTGAAGGTGAGTGTAATCAGTACGGCTGTCAAAATAAATATTATTTCCAGCCATGCTGACAATCAAAAACCCTTAACCACGTGCCTGCTTGCACAGTAAAATAAGAAACGCTAGTGTATTCGTGCTAAAAAACCTAGTGTCTTGAAGTGTATACTTAATCTTTAGTTGATCTGAAAGAAACTGGGGAGCAATGCTCACAATCTGTTTGACTCTTGAGAAAAACTCAGGTAGACCACGTAGCTTTCTAGATGCAAATTTCATAACTATTACTGCTTACAGTCATTACATACATTAGCATATGATGCATCTGTTTGGTAAGCAAAATCAGTATATGACACAGCAATTTTCCCCCATCGCTATATGATTGTTACACGTGACCAATGATAGTATAAGGTGGGTTGGGAGGATTGGTATTTTGACTAAGACTGTGTCAACAAGGACAAAGCAGATTTAACGCAAAAACACTTTTAATTTCTAAAGCAGACTAAATGCCCTATATCCAGTCAAGTATATGGTGCAACTGTACTTAACAAGCACTAAATGACCAAACGGCTTTTTTATTACTAGGAGCGTGGAAGTGGGCTCAAGACACTCTCGCGCAACATGCTCATGACAAGCGCAACCCTTCATATAGCGAAGAAATCATGATTGCAGCTGAAACTAAAGACGATCTATGGAATGCAGCACAGCGTCAGCTAGTACGGTCAGGCAAACTTCATGGGTTTCTACGTATGTACTGGGCTAAGAAAATATTGGAGTGGCATGGATCCGGTCCGTCGGCCGCTCTCAAGTTGGCACTTTATCTCAACGACCGTTATGCACTGGACGGTTCCGACCCGAATGGGTTTGTTGGTAAGACTTGAATAGTTTGTTGTTATATTCTGTGTTCCAGGTGTTATGTGGTCCATATGCGGTGTGCATGATCAAGGTTGGGCGGAAAGGCCCGTTTTTGGAAAAATCAGATGCATGACCTATAAAGGATGTTTAGGAAAGTTCTCAGTACCTACGTTTGTAGCGCGATACCCCAAGTAGTTATATACAAATAAAAATCCATATTTTTAAATCTAGTTTTTTATTCAATACAAGCTTTTTCCAAATACCAAAAAGCGGTCCAACTCATCTTAATTCACTGGGAAAATCACACCTTGACAAAAATAAATGCAGGTTTTGGAAAGAACAGCGGCAATTCACAAATGATATCTATGGAGAATAACCGCTATTATGCCCACATGGATGCACATACTGAATTGGTAATCAAAACTAAATTTGGGAAGGGACAACAACTGCACCTATTTGGTGGAGTGAATTCCAAAGTAAATTATGAAAGCAAGTTTCCGCTGATGTAAAAATTGTCGAAAATGATTTAAATTATAAAAAACGACAGGATCAAAAAGTGTATTGTTCATGGTAGTTAATTATGACTGCTAATTGCCCCACCAGTCTGGAGAACTCTGCGACACCGAGCATGGTTGTGAATCGTAATAGCTACTGTCGCGAAGCAATCCATAGTCTCTAGACGTTGGGCCAGTAGGACGATTAGAATTATTAGCACCACGTGAGGGAGTTTGTCGATAATCACGAGCACCAAAACCGCCACTGAAATAAAAGTTTAATTATATTCAGCAATATAACAAAAGACCCAACAGTAATGACTTATGACAAAATGACCACTCCTAATTCAAAGGATGGAAAACGGATCAGTGTACATTCCAAAACTACAAGTTAAATGGTTCAACATGAGTCAAATATATTTTATTTAGCACACCCACTCAAACAACTTGGTAGACAAACAAATTTTATTGTGATTAGATTAGCCTGTGTTGATCTTGAAGCTAGCAGCATCGTTGTGGAATAATGCGCAGATTACCAACTGGGTTAGTTACAATTCACTCATTATTGGACAGTCGGCTGAAAATCATATTTTAGTGATATCAAGATAGCTTATCTGTGGTTTGCCAGTTGATGCATTTACCGTCTGTCAGGTTTAACAAAGTCAATCAGATACTTTGCCACTTCCTATGGCGTTATCTTTTTTAACACTCAAAAGTATAATTGTAAAGCCAAGTCTGAAAGTAACTATTTTTATGGACTTACGAAACATAGTGTCCAAGCAACGTCCTTAAACCTTAAGATAAATGAAACTGAGTCGTCTCCATATTTTAAATCACTACGTAGTATTGTTACGGAACAGAATTTTCGGAATGCTTCACCCTAACTTCCTAATGAGATGATCTAGACGGCCCAGTAGTCATGACAACTTGTGCAATGTAAGAAATCAGAGATGAGTTGTAAAATTACCGACGATTGTTTCTTGGACGTTGGAAACTTGTAGGCCTTGCGTCTCCTGTAATTGCTTTCAACCAAGGCGGGATATCCTGATTAGCTTCTTCAAGCAACTCAACTAGACCACGGGCCAAGTTGCGGTTTTTGTCATTGAAAAAAGAAGTAGCCAGTCCAAGATTTCCAACACGACCAGTTCGGCCGATGCGATGTACGTACTCTTCAATATCTGACGGAAGATCGTAATTGATAACGTGCTGTATTGTAAATGTAATAAACAATGAGGATTTAAATTTACATGCCAAAGAGACGTAGGATTTTACGCGTTATTTATGAAACTCGGAAAGCCAAAAGGATGAGGTAATACACATAGACTGAGTCCATTCTTAGTGGGCAACAAGCCATACCTATTGAGAATGAAACTATTAGATGTTCTGAAGCACACACTAACATAACTTAGATGTGGTTGGACCGGTGGAATAACAATAGTTAAATAACGACATACTCTCGAGTAACTGTTTTTCGTTCGAGTTGGTCTAGAGAAATGTAGACTTGGAAGTGGTGTAAATCAACAGTTAGAGATTACAGATGATGGGATCAAAACCGACCACGGCGTAGTATACTGAAATAACTGATAGTTGGACAGGTGCGACAACTGCACTTTACACGCATGCAATTGTCAATTTGTACCTTCACTACAGTTTACCCTCAAACGAGATATTCATCATTTCAGTTGCGGATAAGCTAGTTCGACTAAGAGTAGCATAGGCGAATAAGTTGACAACAGAATTTAGAAGTTTCATTGGTCGTTAAGGCGACTGACTTTTCGCTAACAAGTGGCAGGTTTGAACCACGATTCACTCATATCGGTCTGAGTAACTTGGTATTATCACTATCTCCCACACCAATGCGTTTCAAAGTCAAGCAAACAAATGGCCTATCAGTGCCGATAGTGTGGTTGCCAACAGGATTTTTGCATGATGTTTGCCTAACTTTCGCACGTTTGAGTCACATGGAATATATTCCAAGTGTGTGTCTAAATTAAGTCCAAATGTTTAATAGACTGAGTTGTATAACTAAACTCCGCACGAGTAGAGGACATGTGAAAGCCGAAAGTACTTAATCATTTCAGTTTTTAACGTGATTATATTGGATTTTGAGTGAGCAAAGTTTGTTTTTATGTCAAGTATGTGTGGTCGCAAATGAATGTGATATTGTCTCACACTGCTTTGTCTTAAAATGCTTCAGAGTCGTGGTACCCTATCAAGATTTATGATCTATTGGTCCTGTGTGGAAATAGGTACAAATACATACTAGTAGAATAGATGTGCCGGATTTTCGGCTTCTTTACTTCTTATACTGTTATATTGCGGGTTCGCCTAAATGAACTGGCCTTCCATAATTCAAGTTAATAAATCATAATTCGTAAGCATCTTTATACTTCGAATGTGCAGATATATTTTCCGCACAACTAAAGTAAATGAATCAGTAAACTGTATGAGTTTACAAGATTTATATCTTAAATATAAATGTAATGATTGGATTCACTGAAATGTGAGAATTTTTTTTGCAAATAAAACCCTCACTTAAATCGTACGATATCGGAAAGGTTATAGTTTTATCGAACTTCTATCAAGAATGAACTGATATGGCGAACGTTCTTTAAGTAAAGTTGGTACACAACTTATTGGAATGCATAGTGAATGAGTTAAATATGTAGTATATGATGACAAGTGCAGCATTCAACAAATAAGGGGAATACGTTTAAACAATGTAAAAACAAAAAACGAATGCATAGGATTATCAAAGCGAGTTAGGTAGGAACTTACCTTGACATTTGGAATATCCAAACCACGAGCTGCAACAGCTGTTGCAACGAGCACTGGTGTTCTTCCCGAACGAAAACAAGACAACGCTAATTCTCGATCCTCCTGAGTACGATCTCCATGTATACTGGCAACTTGAAACTTCTGTGAGTATAAATAGTTTTCAAGAGCGTTTGCACCCCGTCTTGTTTCAACAAAAACTAATGTTAGTGTACCTGCTTCTGGATAATTAAACATGTAAAGAAATTATTATTTGTAAAACCTGAGTGAGCAAGCAAATCGATTAGAGTATCTCGTTTAGCATTCTCCTCAACCCAAAGTATCGTTTGCGTGATATTTTCACTCGTACTCCCAACACGTCCAACGGTCAAAAATATATAATTGCTTAAGAAATCTTTGGCTAAAATCTAAAGAAACACAATAAGAAGTTGTAAGTACCTGAATCTCATTAGGGAAAGTTGCCGAGAACATAAGCGTCTGTCTCTCGCCGGAAGGTGGGAAAGCATCTTGCTCCACAATACGACGAATCTGTGGTTCGAACCCCATGTCTAACATACGATCAGCTTCGTCAAGAACAAGGAACCTATGGGAAATTACGCATTACTTTGAAACTCACCGACAATGGTCTAAGCCGACTCGACCCCGTTCTAAAACATCACTTAGTCGACCTGGAGTGGCAACTAACAGATTACAGCCTTCGGACAACTCCATCAACTGCGTTCTCATATCAGCACCACCGTAAAGAACACATGGTCTGATAAGAGATCTATAGGAAAACTTTCGGGCATCATCAAAAATCTGCGATGCTAATTCGCGAGTTGGAGCCAGTATAAGAGCTACAGGGAACTGTTTTCTTCGGTTGTTGTTTATCTACTTAAATAACTTGTCAAGCGTAACAAACTTACAGTGGCGCATATAGAATCACCGGGACCTTGCTTAATCATGTTGTTTAGGATTGGAATAAGGAATGCAGCAGTTTTTCCTGAACCAGTTTGTGCACATGCCATTAGGTCCCGACCTGATGCAATTATTGGTATAGCATGCTTTTGTACTGGTGTAGGACGCTCATAGTTGGCCAGTTCAACGTTGTCACGTACAATTTTATGAAGTGAAAGTTCGGTAAACGAAGATATAGTTGATGCACTGTCGTTAAAGTTTGGCCCCGTTGCATTTACAGGAATGTTGTCGTATTGGTTAAAGTTTATGCCTGCGCTCACTTTCTTGAAAAGCTCTTGTTCTGTACGCTCGTTTCGTGGCAACTGTTGAGTCCAGTCTTCAGTGGGTGCATTCCAACTGCGTCTGGGAACATTTGACCCCAAAGTAGAATGACCACCCCGTGACTGAGTACTACAAACAATCACAGTAGAAGAAAAATATTGACATACTTCACGTTGAAGCTTGACCACCGTGAGTCAGATTGCTGCCTTTCGTTCCCAACTTTTGATCCCCTGTTACTATACGAACCACGAAAAGGACGTCCACGAAAGTTATCACCACCAATACCACGGGAAGGGCGACTAAATTGACTAAAATCATTTACAGAGTCTGCGAGACCATCTGAAGTTCCACGATTTCGCAAATGAGGAGGCACATAAAGTTTGGCTCCACCACCATCTGGACCATTTGAATGGATAGCCATAGACGAAAACTGCAATAAAATTAGTATATAAAATCCACTGTTTAAACGCATAACTGTCATAGTAAGAGAACCTATTAAAAACTGCATAGGTAAACGAACTAACAGAAACTGATTTGTTTTCTCAGGTTATTGACTTAACCTCAAATGAACTGCACACTTATTAAGAGCGATTAAAATTTTATAATGATTATCAATTTTCATACTTACGCCTGTTACTCCTCGTGGAAGGTCACCCATCAGCATTCTCCGTCCAACTCTGTTCTGAGTAGTCCTTTACAGTTGCTATTCATCCATTTGATGTCTGCTTCTAATTCTCGGTGCAGTGTGCTCTTCGGCCTTCCTCTTTTCCGTTTCTCTCCAGGATCCTCCTTGTTTATCGATTATGCTGTCCAGATAATTGAAATTATCCACCTCCTCGAGTTTTCCATCAAATGTGGTTGGGTCGGTGTTCTCCGTGTTGTATTTGAGGATGTTGCTTTTTCCCATGTATATGTTGAGGCCTATTGATGCAGAGGCTACTGCTACATTGGTTGTCTTCATCTGCATTCGTCGGTGTGTATGAGATAGAAGAGCTAGGTGATCTGCAAAGTCGGAATCTTTTAGTTGCATGCAAGCTGTCGATTGTATTCCATGCTTCCCGTCACATGTGGTCTTCATAATCCAGTCAACCACCAGAAGGAAGAGAAAGGGGAGAGTAAGCAGCCTTGTCTGACTCTGGTCCTTACTTGGAATGCATTTGTCAGCTGTCCTTCATGCACGACTTTGCAGTGAGATGTTGACTATTTTCTCAGCTACCCACTCCATAGTGTTGAAGAAGTTTCCATAATATTTTCCTATCCACATTGTCAAATGCTTTTTTCTAATGAAGGAAGTTGATGTATGGTGACAAGTTCCATTCACATTATTGTTCAACGATGATCTGTAGTGTGGCGTTTGGTCTGTGCACGACCGATTGTTACGGAACCCGGTTTGTTGATCTTGAAGTTGGGCGTCTACTGAATATTTCATTTCTTTCAACATCACTTAGCTGAAAACCTTTCCTGGTATTGACAGTAGTACGATTCCTCTGTAGTTCTCGCACTTGCTCAGACCTCCTTTTGTATGCAGATGAGGTATCCTTCATTCCAGTCTGATGGCACTTGTTCTTCCTCACAAATCTTTCTGAATAGAACATGGAGCATGTTTTCAGTTGCTTCTACGTTTGACTTCAGTGCTTCAGCTGGTATCTTTTCACGTTCTACTATGTTCGCGCCCTTCATTTGTCTGGTGGCCATCCTGACTTCTTTGGTCGTTGGTAGAGTGACATATATTGGAAGGTTTTTGTGTGCTGCTTCGAAGTTCGGTGGATTCAATGGAGCCGGCCCATTCAAGAGCTACTCAATGTGTTCTACCCCTCTATTCCTCTGTTACTGAAATTCAGTGATTGACTTGCCTTCTTTGTCATTGACTGGTCGCTCCAGTTTACCATATTTCCCTGACAGTTTCGTTGTTGTGTCATATAGTTTTTTCATATTTCCTTCTATTGCAGCTTTTCCCATTATCGTCGATAGCTCTTCCACGTATTTCTGTTTGTCAGCTTTAATGCTCCACTTCACTACCTTGTTTGCTTCTGTGTATTCAGCTTGTGTCTTCACTTTCTCTGTTATTGTTAGGCTGTTGATCATCGTTGTCTTCTCATTCTTCCTCTCTTGAACCTTGTCTAGGGTTTCCATCGAGATCCATCCCTTACGATGGTACTTTTTTGATCCCCTTCCAGTTGTCCTTCATAGTGGTTTCTCCTTCATTGAGTAGATCCTGTAAGGCTCGGAACCTGTTGTTGAGAGTTATCTCAAATTCGTTGAGTTTGTCAGTATCCCGTAGGAAGGCTGTGTTGAACGCTTGAAATGCTGTTTCCCCGATTTTCTAATGCTTCTTTGGCTTCAGTTTTATCTTGGCTACCACCGGGTGGTGATCTGAAGCTATGTCAGCACCTCCCTGGGTTCTTACGTCTTCCATTGACCTTGTGAATGTTTTACTGATGCAAATATGATCTATCTGTTTTGAAGGATGTTTTATTGATCCTGTGCGTCTTTGAACAACAGCAGTGCAGCTACTTGTGTGCGCAAAGCATTTTCTTCTTCGTGACCAGAGTGCAGCAGCATCTTTCCTGAATCTATCCTTTTCTTTTTTAGAACCTTCGCTGTCCAGCGAGAGTCCAATGGGTTTCGCTGATTCCGAAAACCGTCAAGTTGTATTTCCTCATTTCCGTAGTTGTTTGATGAGTCCTCCTAGTCTCCAACATTGAACGGATATTCCATGTACCTATATTGATTTTTGCTATGAGCGTTAGAAGGGACATCGGCCTCGTGACTTCCGAAGAACCTCAGCTTTCATCATGAGGCGTATAATTCTTTTTTCAACTAAGAGGGCTGACTTCAAATGGTTTAATTCGTTTATTCTGGTTAGTGTATTTTTAGCAAAGTTGTTTTCTACGGGATGAGGTTGCTGACCCTAAGCCCAACCCTTCTACTTTACCTGGGCTTGGGACCAGCAGTAGTCCTGAAAGATCTACACGCAGAGCTACCAATCTTTACAGCCAACTACAAATCATGCCATTAAAAAATTGGTCGGCGCCACGTGGTTCAAATATTCTGTGGTATCCAGTACTGGGGAAAATGTCAAAAAAACTAGATATTAACATTTGAAATATAAACTTATAGTGTTTCCCATCGACTCTACATTTTCATATTTAGATTTATCTTAAACGATATATTCTGTAAGCTCTGAGAGGCGTTGATAATTTTATGATCGAGTCAAGTGAAATGGTCCACCAGAGTTTTAGGTACCTGAAGAGCTGCACTAGATAAAACTATGATATTCGCGTTGCGAAAAGACTGGAATCTGGTTCTTCGGAAAACCAGTATATAGCATCCTTTTACATAGTTGTTCATGCAGCGGTACCCCACCGATTTAGCTCAAATCATAAACCAATGGATTTGTTGACTAATGTCGCCTCTAGGTCTTAGTGTTATTAACTTTCACTTGACTTTTTTATATGCTAGATGGATTAGGTCGGACAATAAGTGGTCATTGATAATTCCATAAGGTTTTTGTTATCAACCGAGGATCCACTTAGGGGGATGGAAAACCCTGATTCCGGGATCCTAAGGGAATGAATAGCGTATGAACCTATTGTTGGTCACCGGCTACCATGGGATTGCAATTCCTAACGTTATTCCACTGCCTTGTGGATTAAACCTTTAGGTTGAAGAATCCGGATGCTTTAGAACTTAATGCTATACCTACACCCGAGGTTGCGGAAGTAGCAGTGGAGTCTCCGAATACTCGGAGGGTGAATCGTGCCATATCTTTATATTAACAAAGTGAGGTCAAGCGAATAACAATACTTAGAATCTGTATGTGTGTTTCGGATACGAAGCATGCATTGATAGAGTGTGATTTCAGAGTCCTAGCTAAAGAACTCTGTTCTATCTGACACAAGGTTTTAACATTATAAGCTCCAAAATGCAGTTTACAGAGTGGATTCAGGAGACCAGGACTAACATTTTGCGAATTCAAATCAGCACCGATGGTGCGTGATAAAAATAAATGAGAAGGGTTAGTCGTAGGGATGATAGAATTATTAAGAGGTCAGGGAGGGATTCCATAATCAGCAAGGTGATCTCAAGTGCTGATAAAGGTATGAGAGCGGTTGTCACTCCACGGTTGCCCACATCAAGGAAGGCTATTTCTTCTTGAGTAACCTGGAGAAAAGGCTGTATTAGTGGTGGTCTTTGCATTCTGGGAGTGAGATTACCGAGCCCAAGGGATAGTTACTTGAGGTCAATCGCCTATGGCCTTTTTATGAGAAGTTTTGATGTGTTACTTCTGCAATCCTAAAAGCCTTACCGCCGGAAATGGAAATCCTTGGGGTAAGGTGAGGTGTGACACTTGCTGTCAACCTTTTCTAACCCCTTCCTCCCATCATGGTAAGGCGGCAGTACTGCAGGTGCTGATTGCCCGAGGCAAACACCTTACTATAATCACAACACTCCAAAGTCGGCAGTATGATTTTACCTTTGAACCTTAAGTTGCTGCTTTTAATCTTACTGTTTTCCAACCGTTCAGCCTGGCACGGTAGGACCTAAAGGAGCATATATTTCAACCCAATATAGCCCTGTTAAGGCAAGTTCGATCACCATATCAAGATAACAAGGTCGAGAATATTCTTCAATACACTTACAATTTTGCGCAAAATCCGAGGAGATATCCCAACCCTGATCAGCTTACTCAAGGTCATCAGTATAGTGTACCTTTACTGGAAAATACTAAGTTATGCAAATATCCCATCAAATACAATTTTGTGTTATAGTTTCGAACCACACTTTTTATGTTTGGGCTAGAGATAGTATCGGCTACACAAACCGAAGTAGAGAGTAATTCGAACCTAATTATTTTTTTTGCTTATTTTGAAGTGTGACAAAATCAAACTAATAAGTGTTATGGTGGGTATCTCTGAAGGAAATTAGGGACAGTTTATTCATAAGCTCTGATTGGGACTGCCACGAAGAATAGATAGCCGTAATTAAATGCAAACATACTTTGACGGTGGTAATCGTATTGTTCCGAAAGCTGACGAATAATAGGGGCTTGATCAGGACAACCAGGGTAGGGTTTACAACATTTGACTTTTTTCCTGTTTATAATCTTTTGTTCTATAGAGTAACTAAGAAAGCGATGACCAAAAGAACCATCTTACTTAAACTGATATGGCTATTGCAAAACGACCTGTGTGTTTTCTAATAAGTTAGAACTGACGTTTTTGTCAAAAGCGGCATCTATGACGTGTAAAGTAACATCTGGACGCGAACACAGCTCATATAACCCAGTAACTAACTACATATTCGTTTACTTGGACCTGAACCAGATTATGATAGCTATTTATAACATTCGTCTCTCAAAATAGGTAAGTGAGACGGTTAGAGTCAACAACTTAGTGTCAGACTATTTTGAAAAGTCAATCAAGTTCCCCAACTGTGGCAACTTATTCGAGTTATGCTGGATAAAACGTCTGTTTATTGTCATGCAAACTAGATGTATTATTCGTAGTATGACATAGAAGCCGTACTCCTAAGGGCACCAAGGGGTTGGGGAAGTAAAGAGTAACCAGCATTCTCAACATTGTCTTAACAGACTGGCATAAATTATTTGAAGCATATACCATTGATTGTTTGTCGGTATTAATAAAAACACGGGTCAACTACTGTGAAGAATGTAATGATCTATAAACGAAAATTCAACCAAGCACATAACGAGATCGTACTGCGTATTTATCTATACTATTCCTTAGCGAAAATAATACCTGCTTTATTATATACTGTAGTTGCAAAATAGGAACAAATGTGCACTTATGTTCGGAGTTGGCTCAAGTTATTCTAAATAACCAAAAACACAGTGAAAAAACTAAGCGCCCAGAAGGACGTTAAATCCATTACAATTAGGATTAGTAAAGTTCCACCTGAGACTGATGTGTTGTTAACTGATAACACTAAGCTGATATAAGTAATGAATCCAGAGTAAAAGTTTATTAGAAAAGGAGAGAAGCAAAGTATGAGCTGGGAATACGTTGCGGTTCAGAATGAGTAGTTAAGCATTTTGATGAGATTGACTGGACAATATATGGACACTAATAGTAATAAATAAGCACAAGAAGTTAAACCGACGGAAACGCATGTTTAGGGCGTGGTGTTTAAGGGGGGATAGTATCAAATTTAGGAAGTGTTATTTTATTTATAGCTATTTACTTCGGTTATCCGAAAAACGAGCTGGACAAACTTCCGATCATTACAACACTCATGAACTATTGGGACCTTTGGTCTAGACAACCTGGTTACCATCTTACTTTAGTTTTTAATTCAACCAAGTATTAATATAGTTAGATGGATGAACACGGTCAATGTATTGTTGGCTAGAAATTACGAACATGAAACAAAATCAAGTGATAAAATTAGTATTATATCGAAATGGTGTGGTCTTAGAGACGATATTTTCAAAGTAAGGAGTAGAGACTACCAGGGAAATATTCATGACACTATTCGGTAAGGTTCTCTTGGGTATGCTTAGAACATCTATTCACACACCTAACACTTAATTCACAATTTTGCTCGTAATAAACTACATGTTTATCACAGAGTGGCCAAGACGTTAACCAGGTAAGACAGTTGCCTGAACTACCACAGTAAACAAGTACTAATAAAATAAAAGATGCCACTTCAGCCTAGAAACTCGCAAGGGGATCATGCAACCCTAGGTAGTGACGGGAGGATAAGTTGAGTAAATTTAACATACATGCTGGTGCCAGAATGAGTAGATAGGCAAGAGGGTCATTAATGGATTCTTCTCAATTATCGGAAGTATTGTAACTAGTGCTTACGATCGAGGATCAAAAACATTCACCTTAGAGAAACAAAACATGTTAAGTGTTCTGACTGCAGACGCGGAGCAAGGAGATTCAGACAACTCCAATATGTGCACGCCCTAGCTTATAATGTATGTCAGGAAAGGCATTTGCACTCCTACAGTATTACTAGTTGATTGTAACAGTAAAAAACGGTTGACATTGTCCTACAGTGTGCATTATATAATCAGCTTCAAACAATACCTTAGTTAGAAATGTTTACTTACCTCATCTACAACAGTATTCTCATCATAATCGTAAGACATATTACGACAAAAGTGCACACGCGATAACAAGAATAATCAGCGATCTAACTCGTGAACACTAAAACAAGTCCCGCCCAAATGTTTCAATACTCTATAGACCAACGAAACTGTTCAGTCTTCAGTAGTAATGATGAGTCAATCGACTTATGTTAATCCATGAAACTTTTATTACTATGAAGAACCAATCACGCTACGCGCTCGTTTCAAAAAGGGCAATGATTTTTGTACTTGTGATTATACTTGCCTTGGGTACATATTGCACCAAAAAGCATTCTTGGTCTACTTTAACTAAAAGTACTTTGCTTAAAGTTTGAAATTTTTGCTAAATTTTCTCCTAGGTACCTTTTTTTTCTCCTAGACTAACACTTGTGTTCACATTGTGATCATTGTGTGTTTTCAAACCTTTTAAATCTAATTACAGTGGTTGGTAAGACTCACAAATGTGAGCAACCAAATTGTTCGTTCCCCGTTGAGGATGCTCGAAGCCTAACTCGCATTGGCTTCGTATGTTCTGCTGTACAGATAAAAAGGTACTAATTCAGGAGGCTATGGGCCTATTGGCTTTGGCCTGCAAGAAAAACGATGACACATGCGCTGACAACACCGGCAATGACAGTGACGATTGTGTCAGTGTAGTACCTGCCGTCACGCGACGCCTCAAACAACCGACTCTGACCGACGCAAAAGTGAGATCGCCGTTAGCATTAACAAGGGGAGTAATACCACCTGGTACTGACATTGATAACAATGCACCTTTAGTGGGAACCGACGAACTGGATAAAACCATCACTGTTTCAAATAGTCCCAATGTCTTGAGGGATGAAAAATGGAATACGGTACGTAGGAAACGAAACGAAAGGAAAACAGCTGTAGGCAGTACACAGGTAGTTAGTAACTCACTGATGGACTCTCATTGTGAGTCACATACTGCACTACCAAAATCTGATGGTAAGAGTGAAACCCATCCTGGCGTGACTGAGAAGAAAAATCAAATGACAGCTAAAACTAATGACTGTTTACTTAATAAGTCCTTGGTGGACTCTCAGACCAATCCGCCAAAGCTCCAAAGTAAAGCTTCGTCTAACACTGTTGTGAGTCACTCACAGGACTCTGTTACAATAAAAGCTAATCGTAAGATACCTGTAGTTAATATACAGGATCTATCGTCACGGTCCAAAGCTGTTAACGCAATTTCAAAGGAAGCTAAACCCCTTCCTAGTTTAATTATTTGGAATCTAGAGGAGTCGATAGATAATGATCCTGCTAGAAGACATGCACATGACCTGCAGTTAGTGGAGTCTGTGGTAAGAAATATGCTACCTGAAGAGGTTTCAGGGGTACATATTACAAAAGTAATACGACTCGGTAAATGGGTTGGAGGCGAGACCCAACCAAGGAGAATCCTGAAGCTGGTTCTCGGGAGTTTCGAAGAAAGAGACATATTATTGAAAAGCGCACCAAAAACTCGTGCCTCAAATATCCGTATTCGACCAGATTGGCCGCTTGAGGATCGAATCAAGTGGAAGAATGCTCTTACGGAGTTGAGGACTCGCAAGTTAAATGGCGAAAATAACCTTACCATTAAGGGTTTTCGGGTAGTCAGGTCTTGGAAGCCAATGCTTCCGAGGCCTGTATGGGTAGAACGATTGATTGCCAAAACACTTTAAGTGTGTGCTACACGAACGCTCGTAGTCTTAGAAATAAAACGTCCGAGCTAAGTCTGATGGTGGAAGAATTATGTCCCGATATAATCGTTGTTACAGAAACTTGGTTCACAGTAGATATAGACTGTTCTCCTTTCATTGCAGGTTATATCTGTATTAGAAGTGATAGAGTTTCAAGTCGCAAAGGGGGAGGTATAATATTATACGTTAGGGATCACTTTCGTATACAATCAACCATATCGGAGGCTTATATAAGTGGCACATGTGAGGTTGCATGTTGTAAGATTAAATCCAGAAATGCGTTAATGACTATAGGGGGAATATACAGTAGTCTGTTTTGTCTTGCTGACGACTTTATCCTAAGACACATCTGTTCTTGGAGTATGGCAGAATGTTGTCTCATCATTGGGGACTTCAACGCACCGCATCTCAACTGGATAGAGCTTACAGTTCCAGGTAGTGGTTTCGATAGCGACCGTTTATCTACCGTTATTCAGTGTGTACTTGTACAATGTATCACAAAACCGACACATATTGATTTGCAACATGATCCGTCACTGCTGGACCTCGCCCTCACCCACCACTGTGAGAATGTCTTCGATATTCAGCACCTTCCCCCACTAGCGAACAGTGATCACGTTGTACTTCACTTTAAGTTTAGGACACATGGTATACAATTCGTATCTGCTCCACACCGTCCCAATATCTGGCGAGCCAATATTCCGGAAATCAGGAACTGTGCTATCTCGACTGATTGGTCGGTCGACGCGGATGGATTGATCGAAGATGAATGGAATAAGTTCAAGGCTACATTCGAGTCCGTAACGTCGCCGTTTATCCCATGGTCAGCACGTAAGCTATCACATTACCCTCCACGGATTAATAAGGAACCCCGGAAGCTGTTAAAGCGTAGGAAACACTTCTGGGACTTGTTCTTGTTGACAGGTCATGCATCATTTAAGCGTGAGTACCAAAAATTCCGTAATAACTGTAAGAAAACCATAGCCAAATCCCATACCACTTACGAACAACAGTTAGTATATGATAGCCGTACTTGTCCGAAACGATTGTTTTCGCATGTTAATTGGCGAATGAAACGTAGTGATGGTATTCCCCCGTTACTGTTACACGAAAATTCAGAATTACTAGCTGAATCAGATCGGGCAAAAGCTGAGACTTTTTCAGAATATTTTAGCGAAGTCTTCTCTACGTTTATTGTAACAAATACTTGTCCCACTCACACCGAGATACCAACCATTGAATCTGTACAGGTGACTGAGGAAACTGTCCTTCCGTTGATAACTAACCTCAAACCTGGTAAGATACCGGGCTCTGACGGGTTACATCCACGGTCGCTGTCATCTCTTGCGGACATTATTTCAAAACCGCTTGCGACACTCTTCAACATGTCCCTCTCACTCGCTCAACTCCCTAGAGATTGGAAGGACGCTATAGTTAGTCCTATATTTAAGGACGGTCAGCGACAGATAGTATCTAACTACCGGCCTGTCAGTCTAACTAGCATAGTCGTTAAGTTACTCGAAAAGATAATTCGGGTTAGGTTGCTAAGCCACATAGATTTACACAATCTGTTAGCTCCTGAGCAACACGGATTTCGTAACAAGCGTTCATGCTTGACTAAATTGCTTATTGCGAGGAAGGATTGGACAGCAGCCCTAGATAACGGTCTGTCTGTCGATGTGATATTCATATATTTTATCAAAGCATTTGATAAGGTTTCACACGTAGGTCTTATGCAGAAGCTCACGAGCTTCGGAATAATAGGTACTGTACACGAGTGGATAGGAAATTTCTTATGTGACCGCAGACAGAGAGTGAGGGTTATTATTATTATTATTCTTCACAAACATCTTATGGGTACATAAGTGTTGTGAAGAAACCATTTCGGGTTTCTTCAAAAAAATGCAATAATACACAATTTTCAATAATGTCAGCATTCTACTGGCCATTAAAAAAATATTTTGAGCAATAATAGTAGAATATTAATAATAATAAATCGGGTCTGTGCAATTGAGAAGAATATTGAATTGAGTCTAAAGAAGGAAATGCGGAAAATAAGGGAATAGAAATAAAGGAGACGTGAAGTACACAAACAGTTTAATAGGCGTGTTTATGAACATAAAACAAGAACAAACGACTATGTGTGTATCGTCAAATTAGTAAGAAAAAATAATTAAGAAAAAATAACTTATAATTGCAGTAAGATATGACGCTAGAATATAAATGTTTGTGCAGTCACATAGTTTGGAGTGATGCTATGAAAGTCTCAATTAAATGAAAAGGATAATAAAATATCAATATGTATGAGTAGTCATATATGCATAGTGAAGATAAAACGGGTCTCAGAATTAAATTTAAGTGTAACACAAGTTATTGTTTTAATTACAAACTTCGTAATCTTAAGAATAATATTTATTTAGAGGGAAAGAATGGAGTGAAAAGAAGTGAACACCTAGTGAAAAGTTTTGATTCATGATAAGAATAATAAATGTGTAATAAATATCAACCTCAGAAGGAAACCAACAATTTAGGAAAATAAAATAAAAATCTTTTAATGCACTCGGATGAATACATTTAGATTTATGTAATAGTATACAGAGTGAAACCGGATATTAGTATAAATATTTGTGCAATAATAATTAAGATTGATGCTATGAAAGTCAAAATTGATTTTAAAGGACAATCTGGAGTTAAATATGTTTAGAAGGATAAGAAGATACAAAAAGAATATCTAATGTGTCAGGGAACTAATAATGATATTAATAACGGAAATAATGATAAACACGAACATAATCAGATTTCATATATTAAGATAAATAGAAATAAAATAAAATAGATGTGGAAAGATTTAAAGGTTTTATTTTGCTTTTCAAGCAATTAAATGGATGACGGACCTTGTTTGTATAAATCATTATTGAATACATTGATATTCAATAAGTGACATAATCCACTTTCGGAAAGAAAATCGTCAAGGAGACTTTTGAACCGGGTTGTAGTTTCACTGCAACGGAGGTTCACTGGCAGTCTATTCCACATGGTTGAGTAGCGAATAAGGAAAAAATTCTGGCGTAAGTTTGTGTGGGTCCTTGGAATCGCTAGAATATTCTCCCTATTGCGTAGATTGTGGGATGATATCATAAGGTATGAAGGGGTGGATACCGAAGAGTAGGAAATACCGTTAATAAGCCGGTAGATAAAGACAAGATTTAATTTGATACGTCTGATCCAAAGAGGCTCTAAGTTGAGTTGTTGACATCTTTGGTAATAGTCTTTGTTATCGGAATACCGCAGAACAGCTTTAGTGAACCTTCTTTGAACACCTTCAATTCTAATCAGATCAGTATGTCTACAATTACTGTAAACTAAAATACCATATTCAAGAATGGGTAAGATACATTTTCTGTATAGTAACAATCTCGATTCGATATTATTGAAGTTTAGCATTATCAATCCGATGAGCTTTCTAGCTTTGGATACTTGAGATATAATGTGTTCAGAAAAGTTCAGACTGTTGCTATATCTTAAACCCAGGTCACGAACAGTGTTAAGAGGTTTGAGTGTATGTGTCTGTACAGTCAGATTTAAGTTAAGACAGCGACCAATGTGAATAAATCCACTTTTGTCAACATTAAGTGGCATATTCCACGAAATAGTCCATTCGTACAACTTGTTTATTTCCTCTTGGATTACCGCTGAAATATAGCTTTCTTTCATGGGAGAAGAGAACGAATAAACTACTTTCAGGTCATCAGCAAAAAGAAAAGGCTTGCCATACTGAAAGAGGGAACACACATCATTGATAAAAAGGAGAAAGAGTAATGGACCAACCACACTTCCTTGTATAACCCCGCTGGTTACATTCACAGGTTTAGAGTAGCATGATCCAAAGCGAACGATTTGGTTACGTTCTTCTAAAAAAGATTTGAGCCAAGATAAAAGGGGATTCTGTATGCCAAATGAAGAGAGTTTTAAAAGAAGAAGTTTGTGTGAGACACTGTCGAAAGCCTTACTAAAATCGAAGTAAAGAATTATCACTGACTGACCAACATCTCTTTTCTGGGTAATTTGATCAAAAAACTCCAGGTGCGATGTGAAACATGAGCGTTTAGTCATAAACCCGTGTTGGGATGGGCTGATCATACTAGCCGAAAGTAAAAATGATAGTAGCTGTTTGTGGATGATTTTTTCCATGGTTCTTGATAGCACGGATGTCAAATTAATTGGCCTATAGTTAATAATATCACTACGTGGTCCTGTTTTGAATCTAGGGGTGATAAGGGATGTTTTCTATACAGATGGATAGGTCCCATATTCCATAGATAGATTGAAAAGTTTCAAACAAAATAGTGGAAATTCTCTACTTCCATATTTCACAAATGATGAAGGTATCCCGTCAGGTCCACCATCATAAGACTTTTTCAGGGCACCTATGGCCTGCTTGATGTTGGAGGGTGTAAAATCAATTTTCGACAGATGTCTGGAGGTCAGCATTGGAAATGTAATGATGGAGTTTCCAGTTCCAGTTTTGTAGCACTGCGAGAAGTGCTTGCTGAATTGTTCACATATAGTATTCGGGTCGTTAACAATGCTTCCGTTAACTATGAAGAATTTAGTCGTGCCAAGGGAATTCGACTTTACACGGGATTTAAAAAGCCGAAGTATTGATAATTCTGGGCTTTTACTACGTAGAGCTTTATTTTCTATATTCATAAAATACTTACGTTTAGATGAAGCATTTCTGTTGATTAATTTAAGTATACTCTGAAGTGCATACACATCATTCTGCTCGTAGTAGCGGCATTTTAATTTCCTCAGCTTTCTTTTAAAAGTGTTTTGGCCCCTATTAGCATTATAAGCCACACGGCCAATAACTGGAGCAGTGCAGTCAAGACAATATATCAGGTTGTGGTATAGATTGGAAAGCGCAATGTCAACATTGTTTGTGGTAAAATAAGTTTCCCATGGTAAACATTGAATGAGAGTTCCAGTCCGTTTCCATGTTTGTTGATCAAAATGTCTGCTTTGGTACATCAATGAAGCTTTAGAGTTCAATTGTATGGCGTTTAAAGAGTGAATAATACCCAATACAACTCTATGGTCACTCATAAAAAACTCATGACTGGTATGTACTGAGATAGAGTCTATGTTGATTGTGAACATTAAATCAAGTGTATTATTCCCCCTGGTTGGTTTTCGGACCTGTTGAACCCATCCACAAATTTCTAATGTTTCAACTAGCTTGTTATATCGACCTGGTACCGGAGTCAAGCCCCATTTAATTTTTGGCAGGTTAAAATCGCCTCCAATGATTTTAAAAGTATGCGGTTGGTGCGAAGCAATGGAAAATATGTTTGTTAGTAATTTGTCAAACTTAGTATCCGCATGAGGAGGTCTATATATGCATCCCACAAGTAAATAATTTTGGGATCCACAGTTTACAGTAACCCAAGTGGAGTCGTCTATAGCATCAAGGGATTTATCCTCAAATTTGCACGCTTGAATGTCTGAACGGACATAGATAATTGTACCGCCTCCTATTCCATAACATCTATCGGTTCTAAAGAAAACGTAGTTATCTACATTCAAGGAATGATCGGATATAAATGAATTACACCACGTTTCCGTAATAAGTACAATGGTTGGATTAACAAGGAATAAAAGAGTTTTAAGATGAATAATTTTATTAGACAGAGAGCGGGCATTGAACGAAAGAATAAGAAACTCAGAATCATCATAGTGAAGCAGGTTAGAGTATAAATCGCAATTGGTAGTTCCATGAATACTCATAGGATTAGCTAAGGTAAGAGTCGTGTTGCGAGGGGAAATAGATTCAACCACTTTGTCATCATGTGAAATATGTTTACCGTTGCCGGCAGGAAAGCCGGCGGAATTACAAAAAAAGTCTTCTCATTGCTATTGGATATAACATCTGATAAGGGCATACTGTACATATTGGGAGCCGGACCAAGAAGGCTATCAGGTCTATGGTTGTGACCAAGTGGCCAATTACAATTCAGATAACTATTTATACCTGACGTATGGGTAACGTGTTTAAGACGTTTATTTCCAAGGTTTGTGGTTGATTTCGGCTTCTTCATAAGTTGGAGAGGATTGTGTACTGTTAAACATACTTGCGATGGTTTGCGAGGTTCGAATATATCAACGTTAAGTGCGTGGTCAGTTATATGAATGTAATGATTAGTTTTCCTGTTATCCGTTGCACAGTTACTGTAACTGGGTGTTGCACTAACAGCGGTTTGGATTGTGTTATCCCATTCTTCATCAGCACAACTACTTCGGGTTGAATCTAAGTCAACATTCTTAAGAGGATGGACACCACCTACATCGGGATTACTTTCTTCTGGGTTTTGAACTTTATGAGATTCAGAAGAGTTTTTTGGTGGCGGCAAAGTTGTTAAGCTAGACGTCCTCTTAGAATCGGACTTAACGTTACAACCATTAGGATTATGATGCATTTGAGAGTTTGAAGCTGATGGTCTGTAGTTATCTCTTCCTGCTTTTCGCTGGCATGGTGTTTTATCCGGAAGAGTCTTAATATCCTTGAAAATCTGTTTTTGTCTCAATGAATTGGAGGAATTTAAAAATTCACTGGCGTCTACAGATGAGTTGAATTTGAACAAGATCGGTGAGTGCATACCAGGATGACTTCTTTTTAATCTTGTGCATACACATGGTATGGGTGTCATATTGCTGGCTCTAAGCAGACAAGATTTGATATTTTTAAGGGCATGTGTATCCGGTATATTAAACACAATTGCATTGCTAGATCGTCTTATTCTTGTGTGATCAGGCCAGCTTTCGCCAAAGTTGACTGAAGTCGACGGTACCAAACAGAGATGGTCGAAGGCGTGGGCTCAGGAAACAAAAAGAAAAGCAAAAAAGAGAAGAGTGTAGCGTGCGTGTAGTATAGGAGGAATCCTACACCGTATCGGTTGTTGACTGTGCGACTAATCGCGGAAGCGTACGGGCAACCGTACTCGGCGACCGGAACGTGAGACAGCAGTCTCGTTCGCGTCGCGTGAGCCTGCAATCTCATCCGAAGTCAAGGGAGGCGTGGTCTGCTGATCTGGACGTGAGACTGTCGTCTCATCCGTAGACGGTGCAGATGACGAGTGCTGTTGACCGGGACGTGAGAATGAGGTCTCAGGTGTATCTAGCGTGGGACCTGAAGATGGTTTGAGGATCCCGCTAGGTTAAATAGGTCTAGCATTGAATCGCAGGTTGTCAGATAGGGCACTGTCATCGACGTGTGCTGGTTTGAGACGATCAATGCTGACGATCTCGACGCGGCCATGTCGATCAACCTTGAAGGTCTTTTCGTGACGAGCGATCACGTGAAAACGGCCTTCGTATGGTTGTTGCCAAGGTTTGCGTACCGAATCTACTCGTATGAAAACATGTGGACAGGTAGATAACTCTCGAGGGAGAGCGACCTGTCGATGTTGTATTCGAGTTGACACCGGAGACAGCGTTCGCATAAATGCAGACAGTTGATGGACGTAGTCTGATTTACCGAAATCAGGTCTGCTCCGTGGTGTGAAGAATTCTCCGGGCAGACGCAATGTCGTGCCGTATATCAGTTCAGCGGCGGAACATTGTATATCTGCCTTCAAGCTCGTTCAAATACCTAAGAGGACGAGCGATAAGGTTTCGTACCAGTTGTCGTTCTCGTGTGCTCGTAGAGCACTTTTAAGTTGGCAGTGAAACCGTTCAACTTAACCATTTGATGCTGGGAGGTAGACGTTAATGCTTATGCGAATGCATTCCGTACCAAGCAGCCGGGTCAGCGAGGAGAATAGTTCATAGGGGAAAATTTCTCGAATAAAGCGTGGAATTCATCGTCACGCGAATAATAAGTGACAAGGATTCGGTACACATACATGTGAGTCTATTATATTAATACTATTCTTATCGTTATCCGTCATGTCGAGTATATTATATATTTAAAAATATGAAAATATACGACAGACGTGGATAGATAAATCAGACTCACCGAATTGGCTTCTTTGGAAGATTTGACCAGAGTTTGAGGCGTGTTCCAAACTTTCGGATCACCAATTGTAGCGTGGTGTCGAATTGAGATTAACTATGAACACCGCTACCAAGAAACACGTGCCAAGCGAATCAGAAGGCGAAGGTTGGACGTAACCAAAGAAACCCGTAAAATCTCCGAGAAGCCAAATACCAGAAGGCAATTAATGGACCAAGTCGATGCTTATTTGCTGGCGATCTCGTGGCATCGAAAGGATACCGAGATCGTGCCAGGATACAAGCTTGGTTACAGAACGTAACCGAATTCGCGCGAAGTTACAATCAAAAGTGTAGGTATAAGAATGGAAGCACAAAATAGCTGTCATTAGCACAGTCAAACAAAAGCACGTTAAAACAAACACTGGTACAGTTGGTTATAATAATTATTGTTTTTATTAAACCAGTCGTGTTCTCGTGATAAATGTGAGTCACTACAGGAGCCCCCGCTAGAAAGGGTTTACACTTTCGATAAATAGCGGTTTAAATCGTGGGACTGATCGGCTGACGAGCGATTGTAGAACGGAAAAATTGGCGAACAGGAAAGCGATCGTTGATCGTCGAGTTGCCAACGAAGGTCGTTTTCGGAGAACGGTACCAGGAGCGATGTGCTGTATTTGTTGCTTGAGTTGGCATGCTACACCAGAGTGGTTTGTATCCAGAATCTGAAGATGGCGTTCGTAGGGGTCCGCACCAGGAACGCTGCAGACGTAGGACGAAACCACGTTGAGCCGATGAACCAAAAGCGACCAAAACGACAAAGTTCGAGACCAAGCGTATGCCAAGCATTCGAAACCAATATATCGACTGCGTACGTTGACAAGAGCGTGTGTGATCAGGCCAGCTTTCGCCAAAGTTGACTGAAGTCGACGGTACCAAACAGAGATGGTCGAAGGCGTGGGCTCAGGAAACAAAAAGAAAAGCAAAAAGAGAAGAGTGTAGCGTGCGTGTAGTATAGGAGGAATCCTACACCGTATCGGTTGTTGACTGTGCGACTAATCGCGGAAGCGTACGGGCAACCGTACTCGGCGACCGGAACGTGAGACAGCAGTCTCGTTCGCGTCGCGTGAGCCTGCAATCTCATCCGAAGTCAAGGGAGGCGTGGTCTGCTGATCTGGACGTGAGACTGTCGTCTCATCCGTAGACGGTGCAGATGACGAGTGCTGTTGACCGGGACGTGAGAATGAGGTCTCAGGTGTATCTAGCGTGGGACCTGAAGATGGTTTGAGGATCCCGCTAGGTTAAATAGGTCTAGCATTGAATCGCAGGTTGTCAGATAGGGCACTGTCATCGACGTGTGCTGGTTTGAGACGATCAATGCTGACGATCTCGACGCGGCCATGTCGATCAACCTTGAAGGTCTTTTCGTGACGAGCGATCACGTGAAAACGGCCTTCGTATGGTTGTTGCCAAGGTTTGCGTACCGAATCTACTCGTATGAAAACATGTGGACAGGTAGATAACTCTCGAGGGAGAGCGACCTGTCGATGTTGTATTCGAGTTGACACCGGAGACAGCGTTCGCATAAATGCAGACAGTTGATGGACGTAGTCTGATTTACCGAAATCAGGTCTGCTCCGTGGTGTGAAGAATTCTCCGGGCAGACGCAATGTCGTGCCGTATATCAGTTCAGCGGCGGAACATTGTATATCTGCCTTCAAGCTCGTTCAAATACCTAAGAGGACGAGCGATAAGGTTTCGTACCAGTTGTCGTTCTCGTGTGCTCGTAGAGCACTTTTAAGTTGGCAGTGAAACCGTTCAACTTAACCATTTGATGCTGGGAGGTAGACGTTAATGCTTATGCGAATGCATTCCGTACCAAGCAGCCGGGTCAGCGAGGAGAATAGTTCATAGGGGAAAATTTCTCGAATAAAGCGTGGAATTCATCGTCACGCGAATAATAAGTGACAAGGATTCGGTACACATACATGTGAGTCTATTATATTAATACTATTCTTATCGTTATCCGTCATGTCGAGTATATTATATATTTAAAAATATGAAAATATACGACAGACGTGGATAGATAAATCAGACTCACCGAATTGGCTTCTTTGGAAGATTTGACCAGAGTTTGAGGCGTGTTCCAAACTTTCGGATCACCAATTGTAGCGTGGTGTCGAATTGAGATTAACTATGAACACCGCTACCAAGAAACACGTGCCAAGCGAATCAGAAGGCGAAGGTTGGACGTAACCAAAGAAACCCGTAAAATCTCCGAGAAGCCAAATACCAGAAGGCAATTAATGGACCAAGTCGATGCTTATTTGCTGGCGATCTCGTGGCATCGAAAGGATACCGAGATCGTGCCAGGATACAAGCTTGGTTACAGAACGTAACCGAATTCGCGCGAAGTTACAATCAAAAGTGTAGGTATAAGAATGGAAGCACAAAATAGCTGTCATTAGCACAGTCAAACAAAAGCACGTTAAAACAAACACTGGTACAGTTGGTTATAATAATAATTGTTTTTATTAAACCAGTCGTGTTCTCGTGATAAATGTGAGTCACTACAGGAGCCCCCGCTAGAAAGGGTTTACACTTTCGATAAATAGCGGTTTAAATCGTGGGACTGATCGGCTGACGAGCGATTGTAGAACGGAAAAATTGGCGAACAGGAAAGCGATCGTTGATCGTCGAGTTGCCAACGAAGGTCGTTTTCGGAGAACGGTACCAGGAGCGATGTGCTGTATTTGTTGCTTGAGTTGGCATGCTACACCAGAGTGGTTTGTATCCAGAATCTGAAGATGGCGTTCGTAGGGGTCCGCACCAGGAACGCTGCAGACGTAGGACGAAACCACGTTGAGCCGATGAACCAAAAGCGACCAAAACGACAAAGTTCGAGACCAAGCGTATGCCAAGCATTCGAAACCAATATATCGACTGCGTACGTTGACAAGAGCGTGTGTGATCAGGCCAGCTTTCGCCAAAGTTGACTGAAGTCGACGGTACCAAACAGAGATGGTCGAAGGCGTGGGCTCAGGAAACAAAAAGAAAAGCAAAAAAGAGAAGAGTGTAGCGTGCGTGTAGTATAGGAGGAATCCTACACCGTATCGGTTGTTGACTGTGCGACTAATCGCGGAAGCGTACGGGCAACCGTACTCGGCGACCGGAACGTGAGACAGCAGTCTCGTTCGCGTCGCGTGAGCCTGCAATCTCATCCGAAGTCAAGGGAGGCGTGGTCTGCTGATCTGGACGTGAGACTGTCGTCTCATCCGTAGACGGTGCAGATGACGAGTGCTGTTGACCGGGACGTGAGAATGAGGTCTCAGGTGTATCTAGCGTGGGACCTGAAGATGGTTTGAGGATCCCGCTAGGTTAAATAGGTCTAGCATTGAATCGCAGGTTGTCAGATAGGGCACTGTCATCGACGTGTGCTGGTTTGAGACGATCAATGCTGACGATCTCGACGCGGCCATGTCGATCAACCTTGAAGGTCTTTTCGTGACGAGCGATCACGTGAAAACGGCCTTCGTATGGTTGTTGCCAAGGTTTGCGTACCGAATCTACTCGTATGAAAACATGTGGACAGGTAGATAACTCTCGAGGGAGAGCGACCTGTCGATGTTGTATTCGAGTTGACACCGGAGACAGCGTTCGCATAAATGCAGACAGTTGATGGACGTAGTCTGATTTACCGAAATCAGGTCTGCTCCGTGGTGTGAAGAATTCTCCGGGCAGACGCAATGTCGTGCCGTATATCAGTTCAGCGGCGGAACATTGTATATCTGCCTTCAAGCTCGTTCAAATACCTAAGAGGACGAGCGATAAGGTTTCGTACCAGTTGTCGTTCTCGTGTGCTCGTAGAGCACTTTTAAGTTGGCAGTGAAACCGTTCAACTTAACCATTTGATGCTGGGAGGTAGACGTTAATGCTTATGCGAATGCATTCCGTACCAAGCAGCCGGGTCAGCGAGGAGAATAGTTCATAGGGGAAAATTTCTCGAATAAAGCGTGGAATTCATCGTCACGCGAATAATAAGTGACAAGGATTCGGTACACATACATGTGAGTCTATTATATTAATACTATTCTTATCGTTATCCGTCATGTCGAGTATATTATATATTTAAAAATATGAAAATATACGACAGACGTGGATAGATAAATCAGACTCACCGAATTGGCTTCTTTGGAAGATTTGACCAGAGTTTGAGGCGTGTTCCAAACTTTCGGATCACCAATTGTAGCGTGGTGTCGAATTGAGATTAACTATGAACACCGCTACCAAGAAACACGTGCCAAGCGAATCAGAAGGCGAAGGTTGGACGTAACCAAAGAAACCCGTAAAATCTCCGAGAAGCCAAATACCAGAAGGCAATTAATGGACCAAGTCGATGCTTATTTGCTGGCGATCTCGTGGCATCGAAAGGATACCGAGATCGTGCCAGGATACAAGCTTGGTTACAGAACGTAACCGAATTCGCGCGAAGTTACAATCAAAAGTGTAGGTATAAGAATGGAAGCACAAAATAGCTGTCATTAGCACAGTCAAACAAAAGCACGTTAAAACAAACACTGGTACAGTTGGTTATAATAATATTTGTTTTTATTAAACCAGTCGTGTTCTCGTGATAAATATGAGTCACTACAATCTAATAAACTTAAAGTGATGTCCCGTTTTTCTCATCGAGTAGTTAATCATTGGAACGCCTTACCCGGACCAGTGGTATCAGCCCCATCATTGAATACTTTCAAGGAGAAGCTGGACCTTCACTGGAAAGCAGTGTGTCAGGATTAATACAGGTTCATCAACCTACTCTCCTTATTACTGAAGACTGCTCTTCATTTATCAAGAGAATGTGCTGATATTATGTGTTCCGTCAGAGAATTGCAGTAATTCACTACTCAGTGATAGAGACTGAACACGAGGTGTAAGCGATTTGATATCGAATTTTGAAATTCCTTAGAATGTCCTCTCAGATTATCAGTCCCTGGTGGAAGAAAAAGATAAGACGGGATAATACCAAAATCATCATTCAGTATACGGTAAGTCCGTATTATATCACCCGTAGCCTGCTGTAAGATAACAGAAATAGATTGAATTGTCTCAGTCTGTCTTCATATGGCAGGCCAGAGAAACCGTTCTCAATTCTAATCCCTCACCGCCGAACTCGTTCTAGAATATCTGCCTCTTACATGAAACAAGGACTCGCTTTTTGAGTCCAAAAGTTTAACAAACGTTCATTTCTAGTAAAGTACAGGAGTTGTCCGACCTCCTGAGCTCCTATGGATTTGTCTTAATTACTATCATAGTTCACCCAATTCGACAAATTAATTGGTGTTGGGCCTTTTTTAACACTGGAACAGTACTTGCTTTTAACCACACAATATTTGAAGGTGGATGAACACTACATCAGGAGACTTGTACGACGTTGAATATATGATGTGAAACGGTGGAGGTCAATAAATACTGACTCGAGAACACTATCAGAACTGCGTGACTCGGTAATGCCAGTGTATCCACTCCGTGAAATTCTCTCGTCTTTATATTACTTACACTATCTCGTCGGTTAGCTTGAGTTTGTTTCCGAAAGATTTTTGATAAACACTACTCACAAGTGTAATGATAAAGCAAATAAACATAGACGATGGTGTTACTTTGAAGTAAGATAATATATATATATATATATATATATATATATATATATTAGGCCGTCACATCATTGAGATTCAACTATAATATACAATGTCTGTTAGTCTAATATCATCAGATAAACGCACTAGTACCGACCAAAAACAAATACAACAGGATTTAACTAAAAAAGCTTATGAAATTATTCCTTGGCGATATCGACGATAAATACTTTGCCTTAAATATTACAAAAATGCATGGATCGTCTCTCACATCTGAGAGCATACTACTATATAATTCTCAGAACAGGAACAAAATGACAGGGCTGGTTCTCTTAGAAGACGCCACAGGTATTCGGAGTTTGACAACGCCTTAACCAGTAACACCTCATATGAAGCGTACCCACCAAGTGAAATCAGAAGACAGAATCGAGGAGGTTCGAAGATATATTTGATAGGCTACCAATATATCGAGAATCATCTAATCTAATCTGTCTAGCGATTGCAAGGTTTTTTGAGATCGGCGTCCCCATTCGTGATCTGGTGCAGACACACGAACGAGCGCCTTCAGCTAGGTGAGTCCATTAAAACTAATGTGGTCAGCATCCAATGTCAAAAATTTACAGAGCTATTTATTTTGGGGATTTATTTACCGCTACATCTTATTTACGTAAGTTCGACTTGATATCGACGAATGCATTCGATGCATATGGTAAACATACATGTGAACTCTAGTCATGTTGTTAGGTAAAATAATGATCTAAATGAACATGTAGATAGAATAACGTAACTTGATTTATCTAATACATGACAACGTTTTCAGTCACATTTGTACGGAACGTGAAACTGGGTAGCGTATTAACGTGACGCATCTGAATAGCACCATAAACTACAAGTGTTTTAAGAAAACGAGTCACATGCGTCAGATTTGTCCTTGATATTCTTCTTACACTTTGTCCATGTGAATTCGTCCTCTCATCATAAGACTGCTAGCACTTCGAGTTACGTCAGTGAACAAGTATGTAGTGGCGTTGGACCATAACCACACAATCCTCAAAGCTGAATACGAAAATACTCGGAAAATAGATATTCAATATTTAACACGGAGAAATACCTAACGATGGAGTAGGCGGGAACAAGGAATTGAATGAATCGGAGTTGATCGGATGGCATGGCTCGGCCATGCAGGCGTGGTCTCTGTTGAATGTTACATTATATCTTCTATTCACATTAAATATATTCTTCTTTCTCTAGCCTAACCTTGTTCTACATCATGTATTGGTAATTGATACGATACAGTGAGTTGGCGTAGTCGATAGTGTGACTTCCACGTAAGATCTTATAAATTAGGCAGTTATATCATGACAAATCTACAAACTTAGGATTAGGTCTATTATCAGAGCAGCACCAATATTATAGTAGACCATTATTCGACAAGTATACTCTAGTCATCAGATTCTGTTTAATGAAAGGTTATTGAGTAATATTATTTTAACATCATATTTGTTAAACTAGGCAGATTCATAGATTTATTTGGCTACATTGCATATTAAAACTATTATTAAAGCCGTATCATGTTATGTTTGGCATTATTTGAACTCTCGTGTATCGGGTACCATTACACCTTGGTTGAAACACATTTACGGCAATTACGGTAAGATATCCTCTGCACGAGATCGTTTATTATCTTTCTCAAACAAAGTGTAGAGTCGCCGAGTGGCCAGTCATTCTACAACACATCGCAAATGTCAAAAGTTTCGTTAAGACTGATAATCAAATACAGATACGTAAACAAAAACCAAAGAAGTATCCATAACACCGAAGGTCCGAAAAACAGGTTTTGAATAATTTTGGAAATTGTTTCTATGGTTAGTCGCTTGAAATTCAACCAACCTCCTACTGACATGTTGGAACTCGGTGTTTCCCGATCAGTTGCTCCTGCCTCCTCTTCATTTGTCTTACAGCTCGGCTACACTCGGAGGATTCATATTATTTGTTTGGCGCGCGACTACTCTCAACATTTTTAGAACCGACTTAAACGGCCGTCGAATCTGGTGAGGCATTGTTATAAAGCCACTGAACTACAGCTTAAGGATCCAACAGTTGGGTCACTGAAGATCGAATGATCGTCGATCCTCGTCAGGACCAAGTACAACCAACGCGGATTTGCCAAACGTATGCCTTGTGGTAGTGGTCTTACTATATTCTCTGTATCCATTCTTACTAATATATTCCCGTGATTACGTCCTTTGTTTCGTGCGGCCTTCAAAGCATTCATAGTAACTTGGTATTACGAAGGGGTAGTTCACATTAGGTGCTGACTGCGAGGTATGATTCCGGCGTTAACTGTTGGTCACGCCATTACCGTCTACCTCGGGTAGGCCCCCAGTCCTTCGAAGTAAACCATCAACGTTGATAATGAAGTACCTATTCAAACGATATATAAAATGATTGTCTTACAAGTGAAGTTCTTTTTAACCTGGGAAAATAAGGTCTCAGTAATGTAAGTTATACTTGGTAGTGCAGATGAAAGCAATGAAAACGCTTACAAATTATGATCAAACGACTAAGGTTAACCCACTTAACAAATTAACTACAAGCGTAGGCCTCTTGTGACCTCAAGACATTGTGGTAAACTGTCCAACGTCCAATTATCAGTGTTGTTGAGCAGATATGAATTTAGCGGATAACATCGATGGGGTTCTGTTATTTTTCTAACCCTATAAAGTCAGTGACAAATTTATGAAGCTTACATTATACCTCCCAGTAAAGACAATATACTTGAAACTACCACATTTTTTGGTGCCTAGTTGTACCACTGCTGGTAAGTTTTATTAAGCAAGTACATTTTATATTTTTCTTCAATAAGACTTTCAACAAATTTTTTAGTTTCAATTAGCGTCCAGACTATAGCAAAACCGAGGTCACGTGTGACACGATGCCGATGGAAAATTACACGTGGTTAAGTATGAATACACAACGGAATTTAGCGTCAAAAATTTCTAGCTCTAATACAGTGCTTGGCGAAGTTACATAGGGCACAGTCTTAGGTGCAGAGTTATTTACTTCTAGCGTTGATGACTTCTTTGATCTTCTAATACCGCCAGATATTAATCCATAGCTAATAGGTCATGATACATAAAGTGATAACAGGCGGGAAGGACGTTACAGAGGTTCATCAAGATCCAAATGAACTATTAGAGGTTTTCGACACTTGGCAATTGTAAATTATTGTTTTCAAGTACATTATGGTTTAGATTGTTCAAAAATAGGCGAGTAAATTCATACTGAATGATCTGAGTATATCCACCAAACAGACGTGATAACAAACAACTGTCATAATTTGTAGATTTTCGTAGGCCAAGAAAAAGACATCAAGATACACATTCAAATAATGGCTCTGAAGGGTGTAAGAACATCCTCCCGAATAGACTGCGAGATCTATGTAACGTCACGTACATTAGATGTTATGTACTGTATTCAGATGGCTGGTATCTGTTGAAAACAATTTGGACTTCAGAAACTGTCCAGTAAATTGGAACATTAGAATCTCGAACTTTCTCCATTGTTATCTATTATTTAAATTAAGAATTCCCCACTCTCATCACAGCCTTGAATCATTTATGATGGTTGTACGTCTGGAAAGCGTTTAGGCACATTGTTGGCCATTTCGACGGCACACTGGAATGTACTCAAACGGAGAGCCACGAAATCAGTTCGGGGACTCGGAGTAAAACCCTGAGAAAAAGGGTGACATTTTAATGACTTTCAGCACTCCAAACATTTCTAGGTTTTCCTTTAAATATCTACTTAAACTCAGTCCCAACGCAAACCTTGGGGTTACCATTTAAAAAATACGGACGCGACATGACAGTAGGGACCATAGGCATATCTTTTACTCCTTACAGCTTGTCGAATTCTGAATTACGCTACCGGCTTATCTAGTACTAGCGACTTCCCAGAAACCCTTTAAAATAAAACTTGACATTTACTTAGGAACTGAGGACAGTCTCGCACCAGAACGTTCTGATAATTGTTTTTCTACCACTAGATATAACTTAATTCCTTTCTGACGGCATCGGTGATCCACCGTTTCTAGACACGAAAGCCCGTTATGTAACGATTTATTTCGTTCAGAAACATTCGCACTATTTGAAGAACAGTAATCTGTCTTAAAATAAGGAATCGTTGTGGTCTGAACAAACTTCGAAGCCTTTTGCATGAAAATGACTGAGACCAGATCGTTAACATGAGAAGGCTATGTAAATGGTGTGCAAAAATTGAGCGGTGAGGAACAAGTGATGGCAAGTACTGGAAGACCTCCTTTCAGTTTGATCTTTTAAATAGAGGTCATAATTTGTTATCTCTAAACAAGGTAAAATTTTCAGTGTGTTTACTAAATTTTGGACATTTGCCGCTGAATTTGGTTGACCCCTCAGTGCGCGTTATTCGTTTTGACTACGGAATCTGTATATTTTGTTTTTGTTGGTTAGATGGTAATCTATGGACCTTTGAACCACATTTTGAAAGAGGTCGTCTGCTTGTAAGTATACCCATATGAATGTATGAAAACTCCGAACTTTAATTTCAAAGTGTTCCTGAATTTTAATGAGGTTTAGTTTTATTATGGCATTTGTATAAACATTGACCCGTGTGTGTGGCTCGTAACAAGTTTGTGTCTTCTGCATAAAACTGAGTTTACCCTTTGGAATCCGAAGGTTATCAAACCATACCCGTCGACTTTTGTACGACTTTTTCATGTTCAGCATTAGTGAACAACTAAATTGATGAATATAGAACTCTACTCAGGTTTTACCATTGTAATCCCTAAATGATATTCGAAGTTGTCTAATTTTAGAGTGACTTATTTCTATCTTCAAGTAACCAGAGTTATAGCATTAGTGTCTCGTCGTTTCATCATGCCTTAAATTAAGTGGGTTTAGGTTTGCATATGTAAGTTAGGCATTTTAGCGGTATCCTTAAAACAGTTCAATATATCGGAAGCTCGGTGCCACAACGAAAAATTAGTCAATATGCTGTAGATGTATTCATGAATCATAATTTTAGTCTCAGGTGTTTTATTACTGTTCTCTTCACGGTTCGTTTGGCTTTTGCTTGGAATGGGGTTTTTAGGAACTTGAAATCTTTGGCACATGCTTGTTTTTGTTACAGCTAGGGTGTATGTCTTTTACATTTTCTTGATTAATATTGAGTATGAACGTTTTCGATTATTATCTTTCCATCATAATTACCAGCTGTACAGAAGTAATACAGTTCTATTTCTTAAATTACTACTTTTTATTTTGTTTTTCAGCCCATTATGAGCAGTGTTCGACCGATCTCTTTCACAGCTGCAAAATTGCTATGGGACCCAGAACTAAATCCATCTTGTCGAACTCCTTTGTATCGAGTTGATGGCATTGTAGAGGGGGTAAGCTCGATCTTAACAATAATTATGCTTTGAAGCGAAACGAACCAGATCCAGATCCAGTAGTTGATCCCAGACGCCCTTTGGACTTTAGAAATTTTTGCAAGAAAGCGGTTGTCGATCTTCCGATCCCGAGTTTCAAGGTATTTCGCGATTTACTTTAGGAGCAATATGTGACAGATTGACTTATATTACGTGGGTGAAAAACCAGAAAAAGAGGTCACTTTCTCGAATCTTAATGATAACATCACATTTAAGAACCTAGAAGACATGTGTCGTAAATTCGGTACGATTATAGAAGCTAAAATCTACTATCATCCAAAATCACAATGCCACCTTGGTATCGGAACCGTATGTTAGAATTGGATTTGCTATTCAACTTTTCAGGTTGTATTTACATCCTCTAAAAGTGCAAGAGCTTGTGTGGAACATCTTAACCAGACATCAAAGATGGGGAATATAATGACCGTACAGGTGGATCCTTTTGGTAAAAAATGATTTGCTCTAATTAATCTTACTTTAGGTAAAATTAGAGTCCGGTTGATTGCTGAACAAATGGCTGATCTCCTGCCTTCAAACTCTTGTGATCAATTCCAACTTCCAGAAAAACCTTTTGCTAATCAGATACACAGCCACATACCTTCTGATTTCTCATCACAAGGTTCCTCAAATTGTGAAGTTTGTCCACACAATCCCACTCCACGTCAGTCTCATACATCCGCAAATCTTAGCGATCACAAAGCGGTTGAAACTTTGCCACAACCGCATTGCATGACAACGTTCAAGTCTCACCTGTTTTTCAAAGCATCTGATAAACAGGAATCGGACTTAAAAACACATTTACGTCCTGAAAAGTCGGCATGTGTTCTGAACAACGATGATATTTCAGAAATATCTTGTGCCGCGACCCACTGGCATCGAAAAGCTCCGTCTAATTCAAATATTGGCAAAAGTACTTCAGGTTTTTTAGTAGACCAACATACAATGGGACTTGAAGCCAATACATGTGTTTCTAAAAAGCTTTCTAGCCAACAAGATGATGCAAAACTTCATGTGTCCCGTTATTGCGAAGAGTCTCTTGAAGCTCGCATACAAAAATTGCTTAAACTGAATTGTGTAAAACCAGTTCCTGAGTTAAAACATACTCAGAATACCCCAGTCGTTTCAGATCATAACTCGAAAGTCACTTGCAATCTTCCAGTATCTTCAGAAGCATGTATTTCGACCAATGTACGTATCAAGTCGGATGATTTAAAACGGTTTGAAAGCCCTTCAAATCAAGTGGTTCAGAAGGGAAGCACGCCTTCTGATTCATCGAAAAATATACGAGTAGTAACAAGCCCGTCATCTAACCGTCGCACACTTTTACCTACTCCTGATGGGTCACTTGAGAATACCAAGACTTCTTTGTTCAACCTTCATCGTCCGCCCCTCCTAAAAACTCCTTACAAACCAGTGGATGTTCAAGAAGTGATAAAAATAATCGATGACGTTCATATGATTTTTGTGGATGAGTTACGAGGAATCATACATCGGGATATAACCCGAAAGCTTGTTGAAGGTCAGGCATTTAAATTATTTTCCGATTGGTGGGATTCGAGAGAACAAGACTACAGAGTAAGTATATTATATTGTCATCATCTGACATAGAAATATCTTTATCAGCCAGGAATAGCTAGTTATTGAAGCAACCGTCAAAAGTGATCTAGACCTTTGTAGATTAAGGGAAAGTTTATATAAACTGGGTTTTTGTCAGTTAACCATTAAAATTGTTATACTCAGTAAAATTCTGTGCAACTGAAATAGGTTGTGCCTTGGGTCAGTGGGTTAGCGGCTAAACTACCTGATTTTCAGTCGTTTGGTTACGGATTAGGACCCTATCCTATCTACTTTGGTTTAGGCAGTTTAGTGATAACTTTCACTTAGTATGACATGAAACCTAGTATGTAAACTGCACTTGGTGAATGAGCTCTGGCTCTTTTATTTCATTACTTACTCCACTGGACACTTGCACGATGCTGATGAAAATATGACTTAGTCGGAATTGGAATTTCATTCTAATTAATCTATATCAGAATTGTAATAATCAGGCAGCTTTCGTGGATCATAATTTTTCGTTTTCCGTTTACAACTTTTCATGAAAACTGTATGCGTACAAAATTTATTTGACAATTCATTAATTTCGTTTATTTACTTTTATTTTGATAGCAAAATCATGTCAGTAGTCATCACAATACTAAAGAGGAGAGTGTGGGTAGTAATTATGTAGACCATCCAACCACATCTCATGATTCTACCGTTCCATCACATCAGAACCAAAGTGCTAGTGGGAATATGTCTAACTTTTCATTTGCTCCTACTTCAGTTTCTTCTAGTATTCCTGTATCAACTATGTCTGACAATAATTGTGTATCTTCAAACTTTAAACTTTTTGGTTTGGGTATGTTTACAACCTTAAGATCTGCTTTGCCAAAAATTAAACGCAAACCTCGTCCACCTAGTCCTGAACCCATAAGTTCAAACACAGTAGCTTCCACATCAAAGACTGAGTCTCTTGCTATCTGTCAAGATGAACAAAATGTAAATTTTCGGAGTAAAACTGAATTAAAGCTAAGAGGATCTCCTTTTTGGGAAAGCCGTGGTTCTCTAATACAAAAAGCAAGTGACATATCAAGTTCGGACGAGAACAATGGTGAAGTAAATATTCGTGGTAAAATCTCTGAATCTTCAGGTAATTTTTTGTTCGTATATACTCTCATCTTATAATTGATTACTAGTTGATAAACCGCTTTTTGGGGAAATGTCGAATTATATCAGGTATAAACTTATGTAATGAGTAATATATTTTAAGTTCAAAGAGTTTGTCAGAAAATTTAGTCAGTTGTCTATTTTTGTAATGGTACAGTTGCTGAAATCTTTTTAAGATTATGTATTACAATGAATGAATTTGAGGAATGCTGCTTAGTTTCTTTTTAACTCCTAGTCGTTTATTCCAGTAGTCATTAATTTGTTTACTGCGCCGCAGTACGGTCTGTATTTATTGATGGCTGTGAATTAGGAAACACGTCAGCTGTAGTTTTTTATTATGAGTATATACAAAGCATTGTTTGCGTTTCGCGTGACAACCAGTGAATGAGTGAAGTCAAGCTTGGGGGATTGGGCAGAGGTGGCGAATCTGTTGACGACTTTGCAAATCCTCACCGACTGAAGTAGTTAAGACATGTGTTACGTATGTTTAACCAC
This sequence comes from Schistosoma haematobium, assembly GCF_000699445.3. Classification (NCBI taxonomy): domain Eukaryota; kingdom Metazoa; phylum Platyhelminthes; class Trematoda; order Strigeidida; family Schistosomatidae; genus Schistosoma; species Schistosoma haematobium. The sequence goes on along the minus strand of NC_067196.1, from coordinate 38,708,940 downwards.
CGTCAACCTCGACAGGGGATGCTTGCTGGCATAATAGTAGGTTAGAAGAAAGCTAGGAACGTCTTAATCACCACACAATATTAGTTTATGAAGTCACTGATTACCTAGTTGAGGAACACGAGATAACCGCAATCAGTGTTTTGGGATTTTACGCGATATTGCTTCGATTCGTTCACAGCGTTGCAGACGCACTCTTTATCTTCTCGGTCCCGGATTTCAGAATTCCTTGTTACATACCTTTGCACTCTGCCTCATGTAAACATATTTCAATTTCACATTTTTGGTAAACATGTACTTCAGGTAGTGAAAGTTCCACGGAACAAGCAGATCAAGTGACTACTGATCGTGTACGAGACCTTTGCAGCTCAAAAGAACATCAGGATAGGCATAGATATCATCACGTTAGAAGACGCTCTGGAACTTCCAAGTCAAATGACAAGTGTGAATACGTTCGATCACAGTCTAAATTCCCTTCAAAATCAAGCCATTCTCCTGAAAATATTCGTACAAGCGATTATACTTCATCAGATAATGATAGCGAACTCATTTCTCCTTCAAAATCTTTTCAGCATATTAAGTCGCGTAGAGAACATGCGCGTGTTTCAGATGTATTTTCCAAAAGGTATATTTCCATTATTAAAAACTTATATTTCACTATAAATGTCTTGAATATTTTTTTATCTAACAGATTATAACGTTTGATGAGACCTAATTTCTACATCAGTGTGAACGGGGTTTGTTTATATGATTGTTAATAAATTCGAAATCTACATTGTTTGATTGGTGAACACCAGCCTCAGTCTTGTCGTAGTAACCAAATTGTATATCTTGATAGACACTAGTCTGTTCATCTGAAAAATACTACCGTGAATTTTAACTTGAAGTACAAAAGCATGTAAATGTTCTTGTGTTAACTCCCGAATTTCATCAATTATTATAGTAAAGAGAAGAATTTATTGAACTAATAATGTCAGTATATGACCTGTTGTAAATTCTTTTGAACCATTTGGCGAGATTATTGTAAGTTGGTACAAACTATATAGATCATGTTTAAGGATTCTAATGGGAAATATGTATTTGTGCTAAAATGATTTAAAGTCACTCCTAGACAAATAAACGTACAGCTATTAGGCAGCTTAAGTTATAGACAGACTAAAAAATCTATCTCAACATCGTACCTGTCCACAACTTAGTGCGTACAAGCCAAATACACCATTACCGATATGTTGATTATTTTCTATTGACATGCATAAAATCAAGTTTACACTTGAATTATTTCTCTAGTCTTTTTGTACAATTGAGAGTTCAGCGTTTTAGATGCAACTGGTGGCAAATTTATAACCTAAGGATTTTTCACGCGCTATGCATCATGTTTTTAAAGAGTATTAGGACCATTTCTTAATTTCACAGTGATAGGATATTTTTACTTTGTAGCCATTTAGAACAGGTGACTTATTACATTTTAGAAGTTGGGGTTTTATCAGAATTGTCACTTTCGGTGGATTGCTAGTTTTTTGTCAACTTAGTTAACTTATAAGTTGCTACAATGACTGCAGTAGTAGTCTTACTGATCACTTCAACCGTAGTATCGAACCCAAAATTCTGACTTAACAGTTTTGAGAAAGTAACCACGGTTCGGCTGACTGGATATCCAAGTAAATATGAAGCAATAAGGGGTCCTCAGTCATTTCCACAGCATCTATCGAGTGTACTTGATTGAAGTTATTCATTTGTTGACAGGACGCATCCTTGATTGTTACTGGATTGTGGTTCATTGAATTATAAGCAGTGATAAGGCTACGACATCATATTAGATGCTAATTTATACTCTGGTTTAACCTAATTCCTGTTAATCACCTATTAATGAGAACCTAACCGATTACAGGTATCTCAACTCTGGTAATTCGTACGAAATCGATACAAATAATTTTAGTCCAAATGATAAACATAATTCACACCAGCTCCATATATATGTATTGTCGTTACATAAAAGAAGCCACTTTATTCAAAAAAGAGCTTACACTCTAGTATCCAGCAAAAATCACAATACTTTGTTGCTGGCGGTAATATTGAAAACAAGTAGAGGCTTCACAAACTAGAATTATGTAGGATGGTCGATGTTTTCTTGTGCAGGAGTAGGCTGGAAGAAAGCTAGGGGAGTCCAAGACAAAAAATGTCATTCGTTCTTGAAGTCACTGGCAATTGAACTTAGCCATGTTAATAGGTACAGACTACCTGGCTGGGGGTCTGCGTGGTTATCGTAACCAATAGTTAGAGACTTTGAATGACATGGCTAAAAATCATTTGCAATGGCGCAGGTAAACCCATTCTCTGTCTTTCCCCAAATTCTGAGGTCTTAAATTCCTCAGAACTTTGTTTTGTTTTTATTTCACTAATTTATATTTTCTTTTCTAGTTGTATCCTCTATACCTAATCTTTTCTATTACCACTGATACTGTTAATACGTCTACTGTTTTAGGTTTTAGCCTGATAACATCTCTGTACTAATAGGGCATGGCAAATTGAACCGACGTACATACGTACAGATTCTATGTTGTTACTGACTGACTGATTATGTAGGAAATTCTGAGATATCACAGGATATAAAACAATACAAAATTCGGATAAAGTAATGGTTGGCTGAAGCTTGCTGTGACTTGAACTGAATTCCTCTCATTTCATGTACATATTTGCAGCTGACGATATTCCATCACACTGAAAAATCAGAGAAACATTTTTCTACATAGAGCTGCTGTACGTTTGTGTTGTTTTCAACCAGTATTGGATGTAGTACCTAAATCATGTTAAAATGTAAATTTCCGGATGCCGATCAAATACATGAAGATCTATTATGAATCTAAAAATGCGAAAATACAAAATGATATTTGTAAGAAACATTGTCTTCCTCTATCCTTAATCCACTTAACAGTGAGTAACCGGGTTCATAAATCTAGAATGTCATTTACTTTAGTTTCACTACAAAAGCTCTTGAGAAAAGCAGAATGACAATAAGGTCAGTTTTGTTACAAGACTACTTGTTAGGATGCAACAAATAGGCACCAAGAGAAAAAATTCTCAATCAATTATAGGACAAATATGGAACCATACCTTACATTGTTAACAAAGGGACGTTATTTCAATACCCACTTTTTATCCTTCTAATTCTGTTCGGAGTACTTTACTCTTTAGCTATCACATACCGCTACTTCTCTCACTTTAGTACATATCGTGATAATTTCATCTCTCTGTGCTGATGTAGTGTAGCAACTTGAAGCGATGCACATTTGTATTAGGCTCTATACTGATTATAAGTGGTGACTGACTGTCTGGGACTCTATCTGACTCAGATTAGTAATTATGGCTCAAAAAGTTTGTCACAAGTTCGCCAACTTGTCTACGTTTTTACACGACACAAGGCTTGATCTTAAGATTGCTTACCAGGTAATTCTTGCGAAATCTATCAGCTCACCGAAGAAAATTGTGTTAGCATATCTCTCATATCTTACACCGTAACAACCATGCTTTAGTTCTAGATTCACAAGTTTGCAGCTTAATTTACATTTGAAAAAGCATTTGGATATCCTCACTGTACTGTTAATATTGTAGGTTTACAAAAGCTAGTCGTTTTATCTCCATGTCCAAGTTCATTTTGATTCATTAAAAGTTTCTGTCATGAACTAACAGAAGCCGAAAACTCTTGTAAAGCTATTTTGGGACTGCTTACCCCCAACCTTAACTTCAGTCACCAATCTTATAAATCTACAATCTTCACTATCTCTGGGGCGTAATGCATAACAAATTTCAGACATTTTTATATATTTAACAAAATTTGTGTCGTGTCATTTTTTTTTCAGTGTACTTGTAGTTCTTTAGAGGATATCTTGGCGAAAGCCCTGTATAAAAAGTTGAAAAAAAGAAACCCCAAAGATAAATCCACGAGAAGAAGCTACCAGTAAACCATCATCTATAGAAACCTCCCCAGACAGTACTTAGCAGTAAACGTTCATACCTTAGGGGGTGTTCGAGTAAATACCATTGTGTGATGTAATTTGTTTGTTTCGTACTTTCAAGCGAAGAATCATCGGTTAGTAGAAGTAATCGCTGTTTTATAGCCTTACAGACCGTGGTTTTAGTTGTTAACCCAAGGTTTGCCTGTTTCTCCTAGTTTTGCTTTCTCCGAATCATCATCATTTTTCGAATTTGAGTATAACGTTTTTTAGTCTCTATTGCTCGAAACTATTGGGAGGTATTTATACCTAATTCACACCGCTCAGCTAAAGTAAATTAATTATAGCTGTTAAGTTTCAGTCTCTTACAACTTGTATTATTGCTCTTCTTTGTCCCTTTTCAGAACTGGGATAGTCTTCTCGACTTTGGTCTTAGCTTTTATCTGCAATGGTCCTTAGAGTTAGTCTTTCTGGAGACGGTTTTAAATGAATCTTGATAACTGGCTATTATTAATTATCACTAGTACATTTCGCTCATATTAATTTAGTAATAGTTTGCACTATTTGCAGTTGTCACCTCGCCTCTTCATCGTGTTTGAACTATTGTTACCTAAAATCAGTTTTTCGGAAGAAGTAACTAACACAGACCATGTCATACATTCACTTGTGTACAGATGTCTACCTCTGTCTGTTCACTAAATTACATTTGATATCAAGTTACATTAGGACACGTTTAGCTGCTATACTTGGGCAACCGTCAAAGTAGCCATTTCTTAGATATGTATGCGCGTTACTTTCGTATAAATCTGGTGAAAAACGTTGTAACGTGGATAATTTTGTAAGATTCAGTATTCTGAAACAACTTTTTGTTTAATCAGTCAATTAAAATTACGGTTAATATTGTTGTTTGCTCATCAGCTATGTAAGTTACAATATGCAGTCTACCATTTTCTGCTAGGTGAACTGTTTTCTTCAATATAAAAGTGAATTACTATTTCAATAAATTTGGATCGAGTTTAATAGGATTTACTTCCACATCTATGAAAAAGTTTTATTTATATTTTTTCGTTTCAGTGATTCGAAAAGTCCAGTTGGATCGAGTTTACCATCTGATAGTGAAAGTTCGGACCTATCAACTGAACCACAAAATAACCCCGATGAAGCTCGAAGATTTACAAAACCTTCACCGGATGAACTTTCTGAGATTTCAGATTTTAAGTCAGACTCCCCTAATCGTGGTCGTTTATCACTTGTAGAAACTTCACACTTTGAATCTACGCGAAACAGAAATTCCAATGATTCACTTTCTTCACCTATTTCTTCACAACCAGAGGTAATGATTTTTTAAATGCCTAAATTGTAACTTGTCGGCCAAGTTGTATACTGTGTATACATTTGCCCTGCATGTTTACCTTCTAGTGTTGTGTACAGTGTTTATTTATAAATCTAAAATACCTTTTATTCTATTTCATTATGATTATGTTACAGTTGACTGGTGATATTTTAGTGAAAATAGAGAAAATCACCTGCAATTATTAGAAAGAACTGAAACGATCTATCCACTTAACATTTGCCACCGTTTAATGATTTAGGTTAGTCATCTTACATCATCCCATACCCTTCGATGTAAGTGTTCGCAACCTTCATGAATTAGATTTATTTTTTTGTTCTAGCACCAGAGTCTGTACACGTTGCTAAGTTTGATTCCTAAAGTAGCTTATATTAATAGTTGATTTTGTACTTAGTTAACCATCATAAAAATGGGGGGGGACTTGGTTACTGTTTCTTCCTTCAAATATATATATATATATATATATATATATATATATATATATATATCATTATTGCACTTTGATAAACTTATAATTTTTTGAGTTATAATGGGTGAACGCAGACCAGTATATGTCACATCTGTAAGCTAATTATATTTTGTTGGGCTTCAGGTTAATTTAAAGAACGCTAAATATTTCCATTATGCTTTAATTTTGATAAGCTAGTCACTATGATCATTTTTCTCTGATGGTGATATTTACCTAAAATAATGACTTTTTAAAATCTTCCATCCCATTACTGAATATATTAATTCAGAAATTTAGAAAGCTATGGAAAGTAGTTATATACATTTTGTATCTGATCTGCCAGAATGCAATTATCAGCATTCTTTGTTCAATTTTTTTCATTGTCAAACATGCCTAATAAACCTTTTCATTAGGATAAGACAATTTTCATCGTAATTTTTCAAGTGAAATGGGATGGTTTCTTAGTGGACAATTGTTTAATTAGTTCAGATGTCATTCTGCATTGATTGCTACTCTGCAAGATTATGTAAATGTCAAGATATTTTTTCGACTACTCTAAAGAAGTATGAATAAATAATGACAAACTGATGAGAACTTAGTCATTATTTAAAACTACCAACCACTCATTAAATTCCGGTCATAAATATCTTGGTTACTACTGATTTGTTAATTTTTACTTTATGTATGATGACTTGATTGTTTTATGTGTAGTGTATTGTGACGGTATTTGTAATAATTCCTTATTGAATCAAGTTATGAAACATATTGAAAGTGCAATATTTACCCTTTAAGATCTTTTGTTTCAGAGTGCATTGGATTCCGAAGAAAATGAAGATACAGAGCTAACGGTCGTTGGTAAAATCCACAAACCTGAGAAATGTACTGCCTTCCAACGATCACCTGTCTCCAAACCTGTTTGTCCTATTCAAGAAGTTCAACGCAGAAGAGGTCGACCACGAAAGAACAACCAATTGTCACATAAATATTCATCTAATTTCAGTCCACAAAAAGAGACATCTGGTTTTGAAGACTCTTTGGTTTCTACAGAATCTAGTTTTGAAGACGATATGTTTAAGACAAATGATGATAGTTCTCGCGTAAGCATATATTTGATTATACAGATATTAACTAGAAAAAATCTAGCAATCAGTTGTACACTCAGTTTATACATTGACATTACTTATGAATATTGAAGTTTAATGGGAAACTATGATATTGTTCATGTGTTTATTGTGTATATAAAAATGTATTGTCAGATGTGTTGATTGTATTAACTCCTAAAGCTGGATTTAATTTTTCATCCTACAAATAAATTGTTGCGTTAAGTGTCATCATGTCTAACTGATCTTATGTCTGTCAGATCGTATTTTAGATTATATGTACCATGGGTAAAAGTATTTAAGTTATTAGTCACTATGTGAATTTTCAAAAGTTAGTTCACAACTATATTTTCCAATAGTCTTATGTGTTCATCTATTTTTTGAATAAATATTCTAATATTGGATGACCTTATACGATATTTTTCTTACTTAAAGGATTTCTCTACTTGTGATAATATTCCTTCAAAAGTTAACCAAGTGAATCATCAATCAAACACCGATTGGTCTATATTACGTGCATCTTTGGAGTTCCAATCTTCAGATTTTCCTACTATTCCTTTGACATACAACTCTCAACCATCTGGAGGTTCACGTAGAAAACAGAATCTTGGTGGCTTATGCAGAAACAATATGGCCTTGTCAACTATTGATCAAAAAAATAAATGTACATCATTTCCAGACACTGACATTCCTCAGAAAATGAGTTTGATCTCTGATCAAAAACTCCATAGATATCCTTTATACCATTCTCCAGGATTTCCTGTATCAGTGAGCGTAAACATTAGTTATTCCAAACTCTTGTTTTAAATTTAAATCCCATGTACTTGTACTTTAAGAAGCCTAACGAACCAACGTATTTTGTGTTGAAGTTTGGCAATTGGAATTTCCACTCACTTATCTGCCGAACGTTATTCGTGATTTCATATTTCCTTTAGCTAATGAGCCTCAATCAGGTTTTTTAATCTTTCCTCAAGTTTGAACTGTACACCGCGTACCATTTTTTTCGCGAAATGTCTACAGTTTGTCAGTGTAACTATTGGCCTAGTGCAACCGATATACCTACGTGAATTCACACATGTTTGATGCGCAATATATATAATCCCATATATAGGATAGTTATCTAATTCTTGCCTCGTCATTCTGGTAAAAATTACAAATTCATCTTATATATATTTTTAGCTATTATGTTTCGGTTTTATCGTATATGGTGTATTTTCTGAACTCGATCATGCTCTGTAAATTATAAGAGCGTTTGTACGATTATTTACCGTAATTCTTCCTTTGGAAATCTGTTGTAGTGGATGTTTTGTTTATCTCATTTGTTAACATGTGATTTAAAAAGACGTTCGGTTGAATAATTTTAGTCAAAGTGGACTCTTAAGATGTAGAGTGGTAGAAATTTATGGTCTGTTGATTCGTGTTCCTGTACATAAACCAATGAACAGGAGATTTATGGAAACCTTTTATATAATTTATGTGTATTGTATGTTCCAGTTATGTTCTGTAATTTTACGTGCAAATATTTGTGTAACTTACAAATAAGTCTTTGGTATATATTTTGCCGTTTTGTTCACTTCAGTCAAGGGATCGTGATAATTTGAAGCTATCTGAAAAAAATATAAAGTCGGATGATTTAGATGGAGATAGTACGGATAGTGCTTCAATGGAATCTGTAGATATTGTGGAAGTAAGTAAACTGGCATTTTGTTGCTTATGTTAAAATTTCTAGACTGTGGAGTGTAAATATATGTGGCCTGAACCCCTCCTTACCGAGCATAATTATTTTCGTGTTCCTGAAATTGGATCTGTCATTCATTATCGATCTACTAGGAAAGTAACTAAACACAATTTAAAGTCAAAGGATAGTTTCGTCGACAGTCATTTGACCACAGCGGACAATTTACGAAAACGCTCTTGGCCAACAGACCCTACGTACATTAGTGGCGGCGTCAGTGATGATGATTCCCATGATTCTTCTAAGTGGTTCAAACTGTCGAAGCGTTCGAATGTTTCAGAGTTAAGAAATGAAGAGGTTACTGGAAGTTGTAAAGCTGACTTAAAAGCAAATCAGCTTTTGACAGAGGAGAATAAGAAGCCAAAATATATTGGAGCGAAACCTGAAACTTCGAAAGTTCGTGGGTCACGTGAACTGGCCAGTCTTTTAGCACCAGTACCTAAATCCGAAATTCGTCGTGTTATGGAAGAATCTTGCGGTCTACTGAAAGAAGACATTTACAAACGTATGTCTGGAGAGCGAGGTTTTTCTCGATCACAACCACATTTTCAACCAAGGTCGGCATCTGAAGAAGATTACGTAAGTATACTTTATCCATTTGTAGTTTCTTTACCTAATAAGTACGTTGAAGTTAGATTTCTTTGGATGCTAAAAGTGATGACCAATTATGAAGATATATATGCACTGGAATTGTCAAGGATGGGAAGAATCCACTTTTCCTCTTGAAATGCTATCATATAACTGTGAGTCCAGATTATCAGGATACCCCTGCTCGTTGCTTCTACGAAGCGGGGTTCCAAATAACGTGAGAGCAAAAACCGGATCGATACGCACTGCATGCTTGTCGAAGGCAGTTGCAAAACCCTAATTCGAAACTAACTGTGCAAGTGACCTCGAAAGTCCAAAGGCGTGAGTAGCTTATATGGTTATTTGGTCAACATTTAATATGGGATTCCATATCACGTGTATCAGGGACATCACACATTTCTATGATGAAGTTAAACAAAAATGGAGAAAGTGGACAGCCTTGACAGACACCACTTGAGGTTACAAAAGCAGATGACAGTTCGCCATAAGCTATGACTCAACTTGTAATGTTCAAGTAAAGAACCTTCACAAGGTTTATGTGATTTTGAGGTATACCTTTCAATGACAGACAATGCCACAGAATCTCGCGGTCTACCGAGTCAAACGTTGCTTTTAAGTCAAGAATGACCACCATTGTCGGACGCCGATAAGTATGCCTATGTTCTAGAACCTAACGAATGGTGAATATATGGTCGATGCAGCCACGACCAGGTCTGAAGCCAGCCTGATTTTCTCGTGTTTGCAGTTCACGAGTCTTAGTTAGGTGTCCTATAATTATCGAGGCTGGTATTTTAGATACTATATTAGTTAAACTAATCCCTCTATGGTTGTCACAGGATGATTTTGACCCTCTCTTATATATTACGATGATAAATGATTGTGACCAGTTAGATGGGATAACGTCCAACTCCCAGATTTTAGCTAAAATACTAGTCAACCTAATAGCTAAAATTGGACCACCATCCTTAAAGACCTCTGGAGCCAATCCATCCGGACCAGCTGCCCTTCCTCGTTTCAGATTAACTATAGCCTTTTGAACTTCAGCAAGAGTTGGGGGACCTACTTCAATGTTCCATTCACACTGTCTGGGAATGGAGGGTAGTTGTAGAGTAGCTGAAGGCCAGCTGAACTGTTCTCTAAAATGTTCCGCCCATCGTTCTAAACGTCTGGACTGGGAGCAAATGAGAGTATCGTCTTTTTCCGAAATAATCTGACTTACATTTGACTTATTAATTCCAGTTTCTTTTATTAGTCCGTAGAGCTGTCTTGTGTTCCCTATAGCCGCTGCCTTTTCCATCTCTTTTGCTTTCGTTGCCCACCACTACTCACAGTCGTTCCTTAGACCTTTGCTTAACCTAGATCTGATTTGTTTGCGCTCTTCATCGTGTTGAAAACCTGATGGTATGAGTTTACGAGAATCCATCAGTGTGATAGACTTTGAAGAAATCGATTGGTTCTTTGTAACCCTGTGATTTAAATCACTATTAGATGTCTCTGCTGTCTCCACAGCTGTTTGTATATGTTTCCAAGCAACATCTGGGTCGGCCTCGTTTTCAGAACTACCTAAGTGTGACCTCAGTTGTTCCTGGAACCTAATTTCGGTTTTCTCATTACTCAATTCAATTCTAATGGGTCTTTTTAGTGTGGCATTTCTACGTCCGGTGAGGCGCAAGCAGGTGCGTGCCCGTATTAGGGCATTGCCAGAGTCCAAGCAGGTACTCCAGAATGAGCGACAATCTTCTACCGACCCTCTCCAACGATGACTGGTGACAATATGGCCTATTTGAGTCCATCGTTGGTTTGGTGTAGGGGGTCTCCATGTTAGACGATCTCTCTCCTTATGCTTAAAATTTGTGTTTGCTAAAAATAAACGATTGTCTGAGCACAGTTGCAGCAGACGATCACCATTATCTGTTCGTTGTGCCGAAATACTAAAATACCCACCTAAATGCCTTTCTGTATGGTTTAAACTACCTATCTGGGCATTAAAGTCACCTGCTACGAGTACTCTGTCTGAGCGTTTAGCTTTCTGAAGAAGTTCAGAGAGCTTTCTGTAAAATTCATCTTTCACTTCATCCGAGCTGCAGTTAGTGGGAGCGTAGGCAAAAACGACGAAAAGGCATCGACCTGTGCCCCTATGCTTCCGAGTTCTTACGGAGCCGTTCAGCCGAACAGCACATAGGGGACTGTTAACGGTGATCCATTATAATAGTGCTTGTTCCACCCTCGTACTTAGTGCTATGTCTACCAGTCCACTAAAACTAGCCATCGGGTCACCAGGTACACGGAGGGTGTATCTCGTCGGCCCTCCGTTTTGCCGAGGTGAGGTCAAGTGAATGACCACACTAGGATCCTGTATGCACGTTTCGGATACATCGCATACTTTAATGGCACAAGATTCTAGAGATCTAGTCAAGGAGGCCTGCTGACCGATTTGACATAGGGTGCGTACGTTGAAGGCCCCAATATGTAGTGTGGAGAGAGGTTTCAGTAGATCTGAGACAGTGTTTTGCGCGCTAGAATCATTGGCTATGGTGACACTTGAGGAGGAAGTCAACAGAGGAAGCTTAGAGTTCGAAGTCGATGTAGGAAGAATAATAGGAATTGAAGAGGGAGGTTGATTATGAATACAGTGGTTTTGAGTGCTGTTAGAGGTATGAGGGCGATTATCACTTCCCTGTTGAACACACCGTGGAAAGGTTCTTCTGGAGGTACCTGATCAGAAAATTGGATTAGAGGTGGTCTTAATGACCTGAGAGCTTGACCGCAGTACCCAGAGCACAACTGCTTGATGTCTGTCACACACGATCTTTCCATGAGTAATTTTTGTGTTAGCTCCGTAGTTGTTGAGACCCTACCGATGGAGACGGATATCCGTGGGATAAGGCGAGATATGCATTTTTAGGGTCGACATTTTCTAACCCCACCCCTCGTTATGGGAAGGCAGCATCGCTGTCATGCTGGTTGTCTGAAGGAAACCCCTTACTGTTGTCACACCTCTGTAAAGTCAGCAGTACGACTTCGTCTTCGGACCTTGGGTTTGTTGCTTTTAGTCTTACCGCTCTTCAACCGACCTGTCTGACGTGGTAGGACCTTGAGGAACGGTTGTTCCAGTCAGTATAGCTCAGTTGCTTCATCAAGATAGGCAAGCTCGACCACCAAGTCAAGGTAGCAACAACGGACGACTACTTGGTTGGGGTCCACGTGACTATCGTAACACTCTCTGTCTTCCCTTTAACTAAGAGGTTACAATCACTTCATGTCTTTCTGCGAACTAATTCTTTCTTCCTGTACTATATCCTTATATGCAATCTTTCTTTTATATCTTACCACGACTGAATTAACTACTTCTATGAATCCGGTGTTCATCTTGTGCTAATGCGGTATGACAACTTGAACCGATGCATATATGTGCCTGGTCCTACGTTGTAGCTGACTGACTGACTGATCACACATTTCATGATAATTATGGAGAAAACGAGGAATATGCACTGTTTGCTTTACACGCTACAACTTAGAGGTGCTAACAATTTATATTTCTTTTATTCTAAAAACATTCATTTTTATACTACTTTGAATATCTGCGCCTCTTTTTCTACTGTAGTCGATTTTTCTTCTCAAGTTATTTTTCAATAATTTTCAGAAGCTATGTGAAAATTTTTATGCGTAGTGTTTAAAGTCGCCAGATAGTTGTTCTTTAGATACTTGCTGAGTTTGATATCACTTTTTGCTGTTTGAGCTTGTTACCATTCATGTTTGCTGTATCCTTATTCGTAATTCATTCTCGACCTGTTACTTCGTTAAGTACTTTTTATGAGCGATTGTCTGAGCACCCCATTTTATTATGATTGGACCGTTTTGGCGTTGATCTTAAACTAAATGCATGGGATGAAGAAGTAATAAACCAATAGAGCTTCATTACTGGTCGTTTATGTACTTCGAAGATAAAAGTCTAAATCAAATATTAACTAACTGAGATAGGAAACAATGTCTGTTTTATTTCCACCTATGTTTCAACTATCATCACAAAGACTGAATCAGGAGTGAGTTCTGCCACATTTTGAATAGCTTCAACTAACCATCTTTCAGTCAAGTACCGTTGGCATTTCCACATTTTTCGATATCTGTTTGGATCAAACTTGCCAAAAGTGGTCAACAAATTTATCCTAAACAACTCGGCCAATTTTTAGAATCTACGTTTTCCGTCAAATATCTAACCGATCTGAGTTATAGGTTAGGTTCCCAGCTACCGGGAGACGAGACGTAAGTGAGCGTTTTGTGCTTTGGAAGGATGAGCGAAGTCTTCTTCCTCTTGTGAATACTACGTTTCTTTTGGTTTCTTACAATTTGTGGCCAATGAAGTTCAAAACCTGATTCATATAATGAATATGCTTTCACTAGCATACGGTAAAATGCTTTGTATCAGCATATTGTCTAACTGTCATTCTGAATTTATTAACTATCGACTGCTTGTGATTGGTCGTTGTACTCGTTTCGGTTTACACATGAGTCAATCTCATTGGTTCTGAATTTCGCATCGGTAAATTTTGGTCTATCGTGTTAACCCTCGTAATAAGTTACACTAGACTTATTAGCTCAAATAATTCTTGTGTTCTCTGACCCTATGTTGACTGACTGTAAATGTATATCTAGTTAACGGTCGTCAGTGACCTAGTTCATAGCTCAATAACAGTGCAGGTTCGATTTCGAAACCACATCGATTTATCTAAATTCCGTCATAAATGATAGTTTATAGTATCCGTATTTCAGACTATTTCGTAGTATCAATAAAAAATCCTTTTCCCTAAATATCCTATTTCCTGTACATATGACTTCGTTATTTTTATGTATTCTTTTTGGATTGTTTTCTTCACAGATCCTGAGGAGTATTCTCGTTTTTGGTATAGATGCAGAAGATCTTAGTTTTATGTGTGAAGCCTATCAATTTCTGCTAAGCAAATGCCATTCACCATTAGATGTCACTACATATGATAATTTCAAACAAGACAATTTTTATATGAACGCTAAAGTCGTTGATCCTCGTGTTGTAAATATTATAAGCCTTTCACATTGGGTTGAGCATCCGCCTACCCTTGCCGCTGATCCCATTACTGTCAAAACACACGTTAATGATAGTGGACATCTTGTTAATTCACGCAATTTGTGGTCAGGTCGACAGAAGCATGAGCGTCAACGATATCAATACAAATTTTTGTGTTCTAAGAATTCCACATCCAAATTATCTTCTGTTCACCATAAATCCTTTGCAAGATCATCTGATTCAGATGACCTTTATTCCTCTTTATCTGATCAATCACTAAATCACTCTTCTGATGAAAAATACAAAAAGGATTTGAGCAACAGCTCAGTATGTAAAAAGGAATGTTCTCCCACTTACTCACCTGTAAATACTTCATATAATCATAAACTAAGACTCTCCTGGCCTAAGTTTGACGACCAAATACTGGCGGTAGCGAATTATGCTGCTTCTTTAAATGAGAATGTTGATACAGTTGGAGATAGTGTTGATATTCACCTTGGTCCTGCAGCCTGTTTACCGCCAATCCATTCATCAGGTAATCGTTACTCTTAATCCGTTAATTACCTGTAGAATTTATAACATTAAAGATAAATGATTATTTTAAACATCTAATTAGGATATTCGAATAATCATTTTTTAGAGTAACATTCACTGAGAGAAATGCATAAATATTACCAAGTTTTCGTTTCATGATTTTTAAGTTTTACAGACTGGAATACAAACTAGGATTGCGATATCCAATGTTATAAAGCTTGCACTAATTATCAAGAATCTGAGGTGATAGTTCACTTCCTCATTTTAACTAATAAATACGAATACTGTATGATTATTTTAAATAATCATGTTGTATAAAGTCTGTTTCATAAGGTTTTTTATCGTACGTTATCTACTTTGAATGAAATATGTAGTTGATAACTTATGCCAGTCAAACGTAGCACTCAACTAATACACTTATTTTAATGAGATGAATTTTAATTTTAGTTTTTATCTTATAATCTGTTTGTAATAATAAAATACTATATTTAGCATTAGCGGGTAAATTGGCAAGCGACCTATTTTTGTAATCGTCCCTGTTTAAACCAGTATAAATTAGTAGGTTTTAAGTCGTCATAGAGTTATTCACGAATAAATCTCACAAAATATGGATCGCAGTCCATAATGAAATCTAAGTAATCAGTACATCTTTATGACTGTTTTTTAGTCTGTCTTTGGTTCGGTGCTGTCATACACGCCCATAAAAATTCCAACATTATGATTGCAAATTATTTTGCTTTGTTTGTCCCATATAACTGTATACGGTCTTGACTTTTTCTTGCTTACTACAGGGTCAGCTCGAACACAGGGCTATTACCGAATGCCTACTGAAGAAAGATTTCGACGTCCTTGGTGTGTCGGTCGAAGTTTAATTGGAGAAGACGGTCGTCGTCGCCCTATTCCCTTAATGCCTGCAACTGTGCAAGCACAGCTTGGAGGTGATGCAGCATTACAAGGTACCCATCGTTCTTTATCAATTTTTATATACATTTTTCATTTACAGAGATATCATTCCATGGTGAAAAACTATGTAATCGGAGGTTCCCTTAGTTAAACCTTCAGACTCTTGTATTTGCGAAATAACACAATCTATACATTAAGCACTTGATAAATACAGTTCAGTAAGTAGATCTGAAGAGGTTTCAAATCCTATATAAAGGAGAACGATCCATCAGTTTTGAGTACTCCTCATCATTAATTAACATAGTCTGGACAAATATTAGGAGCCCAAAGTCACCAAACCATCCTTTCATCCCAATTATTAATTCTTCTGGGTTATTATATCTCCATTCTCTTCTCTTTTTTAATGAGAACTCAAACCGAACATACTGATAGTCATCTCTTTTATAAGATGATTACCCAATAAGCCTTAGACGTACATTTCTTTTACGTCAACATTTTTACGACGTAATTGTCGTTTACCTGCAAGTTTTAACAATTTATTTAGGGTTCATCTCACTTATATTATATATTACTCAAGTCATGTCATTTCATGCATTATATGGTTCTTTGATGAAACATTTATTTTGGTTATGTTTTTATTTATCGCACTATCTGATATTTGTATGTATTTCTATTGTTAGTTTAGCAATTTCCCTTAATCTTCAACTCGATTCAAGTATACACTATATGCAATTCATTTCAGCGTTAACAAATGCTTATTAACTTATTTTGCTAGACATCGTTCACATATTGTAAACCAGACAGTCTTATTTTTTTCTTGTAGCTCACAGAATCTTGTTCTTCAGTTGTCAGTTTACAGTTATACCTTGAATTTCGCTTTCGTAAGAACCATCTACTTACATTTCACTATAGGTCTTTAGTGCTACTTTATTTAGAAAAATGTACAAGGGATTTTTCAAACTTTTCTAGTATTTCCTTAAGGACTCTGTCGATTTTATTTTTCAAGTGTAATAACTGTTTTCTTACTCACTCAATTCTCGGAAGTAGGTCACTAATGGGTGTAAGGATCTACTTCAGTACGTTTGTGCTCTATGGCAAGGTCTGATTCTGAGTTAAACCTAGTGGGAAAGACATATGTAAATTAAGGTCCTGCTTTTTTGTCTCAAATTATTTGATAAAATCTATTTAAACATTTAGGGAACTTACATTTCCTGTTTTCCTTTACTTTGGCATTTCTGTACATAGAATTTATTAAAAATTTCTTAGTAGTATATCCAAAATCCGTTAATGTTTTGAATGTTTTCATTTTAATACTTAGTTCATATGTCCAGTTGACTTTATAATGATGGTTGGGGAGTATTCACTAATATTTCTCATTAATTTTTGCAACCGTTACAACAAAAAAATTATGCTCGACTTTAAGTGAATATATATCTGAATCACAAACGCAGTTTTGTGTTTACTTTTCTAATTCGGGGTACTAAGTGTGTATATTTCAGTAAGAATTATTGTTTCATTCATGAAATCATAAATAATATGGCCATATTCAAATATGAACAAAGTTTATTTAAAGAAACAATCATCAATCATAACTTATCACATTTAGATCAGTAAATATTACTTATTAACTAAAGTAGTCCTTAGTTCATCATGTCATTACTTTAGACAATTTGCTTATTACCTGCCTTGTTTTCACGATCACAACACATACAACATATGTACTTGCTCTTCATGTATGTCTAGATCGAATAACCTATGCAACTTTAACAAGAAATATTCTTTGTGTGTACGTTTTCTAAGACATTTTTTTACCACAGTTTACTTTTCAACAGACCAATCAGATAATTTGACCTTCGACAAACTAGAGCTTTCCTATTGGTTATAGGTAGTTCTTTAATTTATAACCAGTAATAATCACATCATTATGAATAGTGCGTAGGTGGGTGACAATCTATAAAGGTCGTAAGCGGAGAATCTATATGAAGAATTATCGACCCTATTAAAATCAATTTTCAACCAGTGGTTTAGGTCACATAGTCTTTAAGGTCTTTTTTCTCACCTATTGAGTATTAAACTGCATCCATTTATTCAAGAGCTAGTCTGTTTCTTCTGTATCGACACAACTTTGTATATAGAGCATTTTTTCTTGGGAGAGAACCGTGATTTTAGCCAGTGCAGCAACAATAAAGTGTTTGTTAACTGATAAGTTTAAAATTTCCTGCTTACGGTTAAAAACTATTACGGTCAAATTGGTATCTATGCTCTCATTCATGCATTTTAGGTAATATTGCAATTATGTTGTGTATTATTAGTATTCTTTTCCGCTTTTGATTATTTGTGTGTTTATAATGTCAGTAGTTATTGATACATTCTCTAATTTTCCACTGGATAACTTTCATAATTTTCTAAGTAGTTTACGTAATTACTGTTAGTCTTCAGCATCGATTGACATTAACTTACCTTAGTAGTAAAATGCACTGTTCTGTAACTTGCACTTCCGATATAAATAAAACAGATAGTTCAAGAGGAAGAATGTATCTGTAAAAAAAACAGACAGTTGTTAGTTCAATCTGTGATCCGAATTGTTTTATCTGTTTACTTACTTTCTACGTATTGAAATAATGATTTTTGTTTCATCACTTATCCTTCCCTTTCTGCCTGCATCCTTGTTTACTCTCTTTTCTTCATTTCGAAGTGTATCAGATCGAACTTATTCACTTTTAAAATGAGGAACTTTGATTGATATGTCTCCTTACAAAATTTATAATCATTCAGAATTTTCGTCTATGTCAACAGCATTTCCGATGTGATAGTGAACGTTCATAAAGAAAATTTGATTCATTCGATTCATTCTACCAGTATTCAGTTAAATGATATATCAGTAAAATATTTTGTTTTTCGGACATGGTATATATCTAAATCGTGTTCTAGCATGTCTTATTATATGCTCATTATTTCAATAGAGTGGTAAATAGGTCATGAGCATTGTATTGGTTCCTTTTAACTTTCCACGCGTTTTTAGACTGAAAACTAGGGGAAAGTAGTGACAATTATTGTAGGGCGGCTCTTCTGATTGCTAAAACTAGGAAAATTAAAGCAAAGTAAGATCAACTTGTGTAAGAACGAAAAAAATACATGTGAGATAATGCTATGTGATAGAGCTACCCAAAATTTTGTACACCGTTAATAGTGCCTATATTTACATCGCTTCAACTGTTTTAAACCATACAAAACTCAATCATTGATTTTAGGTCCCTTCAAACTTATCTACTGTTTCCTTTATCTAATACAGTGTTGGTTGTATTAGTACGATTTTTTTTTATCAAATCACTTTTCTGGAGATCATAGTATCCTTTTATCTGTATGATAGGTCATAGTTAGAACTGAATCTCAATTCACTTTATGAACCATATTTATATCAAATCGTATTTTCTATTTTTGTAAATTCTTATTCATTAAGCTATTGGCGAGAATATTGAGGAACGTTTAACCGAACAAGCATCTGAAGCCAAGAAAAAACAACTCACTCAATTTCGAGAGGCTCGGTCTGTTCAACGTCGATTGTTAGCTGAATTTCAAGATATTGAAACTGGCGACTTGCTTAAATTTAATCAGTTAAAGGTAATGTTATTCTGTGACCATTGAGTTCTTTATACTAAACACTTCAATTTACTGGTGTTCATTAAAATGTTTTTGTTCGATGATCTCTTAGTTTTTCTTTTGTTTATTGACCACTTATTTTCTGCCTGATAAAAAGACTTAAATTTAAATCTGGTAAAATAGGCAAATATTTCAAGTTTCTTATATGTGTATCCTTCGCTCTCGTGCATCAATTACTTCTACAGTACTCAGTTATCGTCGGAATCTGTTATTGCAAATTTATTTTTCATGCTGTTCCGCTTCATATTTTAGTTTCGTAAAAAGCAGCTCATATTCGCCAAATCGCCTATCCATGCATGGGGCCTGATAGCTTTGGAACCGATAGCTGCCGAAGAAATGGTGATTGAATATGTTGGTCATGTGGTTCGTAAGGGTGTCGCTGAACTACGTGAACGTCAATATGAAGCCAAAGGAATCGGTGGCTCTTATCTTTTCCGAATTGATGATGAGTTTGTAATTGATGCCACAATGTGCGGCAACAATGCTCGGTTTATCAACCACAGTTGTCAGGTATGCTTGATATGAAGATTAGGTTATTTTACCCACTACTTATTTATAAAATGTCATAACTGGTTTATGTAGAGATATTCAATACTGTTTGTTTACGTTTAATGTAACTGTATATTCTATCATGTTAATTGTTAACATAGTAATCGACACTGGCTAAATTTTTCACATTCGTCTTCTGATGAATCCTATAGTGCATATACATAAACGTACTATCCCAGTGTAGTGATCATCAATAAAAATTTGGAATCAAATACTCAGTACATTCTTTTACTGATGTATCTGTCAGGATAGCGATTAAGTTTTGTCGTTCTGCCTACTCATATACTACTCGAGGAATTGTGCGGTATATGAGTGATATTTTCTTTTGACTGTTCCAATGTTTTGTTTTTGAAATCCCGAACAAGTTATACTGAATTATTTTATTGTGATCACTATACATGCCCACTCGAACGTTGGGAAGCCTTATTTGGTTAATAAGACATTTTCTGTTGTGTATTTCCACAATAACATGTTTTACTTTTTTATTGTATAGCTTATTTAGTATGTAGGAGCGCTCATTTTCAAATTCCAGTTCATCTTACAATTCAATCTTATAAATATATGTTTTGAAACTTAATAGAAAATTATTTGCCATTTTCTAGATTGGCTATTTAATGACTAGACTTTATATGATGATTCATCCTCTAACACTGATGCTATTTCATTGAATATTGACATAGTCTAATACTCATTTTATGTAATATGGGATTCACTATTTCTCATAAACTTGTCTTGCTTTCTCTTTATTTTCTATGGTTATTCGTCTGTTTAGTGTTTTCAGTTACTTCAACATTGACTAAATAAATAAAATAACATAGGGTTTACCATACGTATTTTGCTTCCAAACGGTACTGTAACATTATTAATAGAAATTAGAAGTTCCCAAAATATATCTTGAAAAGCAGTGTAGTGGTACAGTAAATAAATTATTTGAAATAACGAAGACATTAAGAATAGATGAATTCGCACGGTTTATGTTGTTTTCCAATCTATCCATACTCTGAATTCATCGGTTTATATTCTTTTACTAGACAGTAGTTAAAAAACTGTATCATGTCCTAGAGTGAAAAATCGATTAATTCATTATAATGTAACCATATGCCCTATAGTTAAACTTTAGTTTTAGTCTGGCAAATACTGTACATAGACGTTTTGTGCTAGTAAAAGTGCATCATATCTGTTTCGAATATCTTGTGTAATACCTGTTTTGTTACCCTTTTGTTAGGGATGTTAGATCCCTAGAACTCACTTAGCAAATGCCTTATTTTTTCAATTCTATTTTAAGAATTTCAATTTCTTGTTCTCGCACCAGAAGCACCCATTCTCACCTCCATGTCCTATTTCCCACTTGGGAGAACCTTAAATGATATTGCTTCGTTGTCTCTTTTAGTATACTATTTTGTACCGCTTCCCAAGGACATTTTTGTGCTGTATATATACGCTTGCGTTGTGCTTATTGTTGTTGTTCGTGCTTCTGGGTGCTTGTGGAATACATTCCCGTCTTTCAAACTTGGACTTCTCTCTCTAGTTAACGGGGCAGTAGCGCGTCGGAATAGCTCGTTCCGTTCGCAGATTAGGTGAACTCGTAATTTCTCAGCATCTTCAGGATTGGGTTACATCGACACCCGAACTAGTGATAGGGAGTGAAGTAGTTGAGTGTGTCGACCGCTTCACTTATCTTGGAAGTCTGATCAGCCCTTGTGGTTTAGTGTGTGACGAAATCTCAGCGCGGATACAGAAGGCTCGACTAGCTTTTGCCAACTTGCGTCATTTATGGCGTAGGCGAGATATCCGTCTATCAACCAAAGGACGTGTTTACTGCGCAGCAGTTCGTTCCGTCCTACTTTATGGCAGTGAAACATGGCCGGCAAGAGTAGAGGATATCCGTAGGTTACTAGTGTTCGATCATAGGTGTCATCGAAACATTGCTCGTATATCCTGGGACCATCGAGTAAGTAACACAGTTGTTAGGAAACGGGTACTAGGTAAGGATGGCAAATCAATTGATGAAGTAGTGAAACTTCATCAGTTGAGATGGCTGGGACACGTGTTACGTATGCCCAACGACCGACTGCCTCGACGTGCTATGTTCAGTGGTATAGGAGTAGGTTGGAAGAAAGCTAGGGGCGGCCAAACCAAAACATGGCACAAGTCCATGAAGTCACTGACAAGTGAACTGAGTCATGTTGGTAGGTGTAGACTACCTGGTTGGGGACCACGAGATGATAGCAACCGATGGTTAGAGACCCTGAATGACATGGCTCAAAATCGTTTGCAATGGCGCAGGTGCATCCACTCTTTGTGTTCTCTCAAATTCTAATCTTCTGAATTCTTCATATCCCTTTTTTCCTCTTTCCAAATTTATTTCACTGGATTATACTCTTTAAATAACATCTCCAAACCCTAATCTTCCCGATTACTGCTTATACTCTTATTACCTCTACCACTACGGGATTTGAATCGACAACTGTATCTCTGTGCTAATGTGGTGTGGCAACTCGAACTGATGTACGTACGTACGAAGTTCTACGTTGTTACTGACTGACTGACTCAGCATCTTATGTAAAGTATCTTTCGTTCAGTGATTTCGTCATATCTGATATAAATGACTTTTTTTCAACTTTTAGTGATGAGATAATAATGGTCTAGGTTCACTTTCTCTGGTTGATTCGAAAGGTCATGTTTTCAAATGCTCTGGAAGTCATATTTCTAGCTGCTACTATTGAAAATTCATGTCAACATAAATTAATTGATAGTTTAACGCACGACTCACAAGAACTGGTTAAAAGCTTCCTTGAAGTTGACTGCAATCACCCAACTAACAATATTTTTCACTACCAACACTTTACTACGTATTGTCTAGTATATTGGAATTATAAAAGCTAATTTTTCAATTCTTAAGACTGTTTTAAATATTTTGTTCATTTATGTGACTAATGTTTGTTCTAAATATTAAGATGACACATTTGTATTGAGTAATTTCTTGCCTTATCCTTGTACAACTGAAGCTAAAATTGGTGCTTACATTTAACTTTTTAATAGTACTTTTAAGGTGAATATTATCATTTACGGATATCACTCATTCAGCAACCAAATGGTCATTTAACTATTTTCTCTGTTATCAAGAATGCTAAATATTGGGTCATTTACAGTGCAGATGTAGTCATCTTTATAAATAACTGAAATCGATAAGTCTGAGTTTATAAATATCCAAATCAATTTCATATTCAACCGTTCGGGGGGGGCGGAACTCGCACCGTGATGGTTACTGATATCGATTGTGTTTCTTTTTTAATATGAAACAAAACAAGCTTTTTGTGTTTTGCTAGGCAATTTCTACTAAATAAAGATAATTTCGTTTTTGTTCCTCATCCACATTAAAACACAAACCCTAATAAACTAATATGAATTCACTATATTTCATGGTTTCTCATCAGCTGCACATAACCATATATGATATTAAAGTATGGTATATAATGTGAATCAACTGACATTGATGACGGAAAGAATTGAAATAACATAGAATACTGATAATAACTATATATATATATATATATATATATATATATATATATATATATATATATATATATATCAAGGCGGGGTGTGAGCCAGTAATCAAATGAAGTCTGGAAACAGATAAGATAGGTCGCATGCTAGTTATAAGAGTTGTGAAAAATTTACACCTGTATTTACCTATTTGTAAGTACGTGCCAAAGCACATACACTAGAAGAACAGAAAGAAGGGTACATGTTCGTATTTCTGAACACATTTCAAAGAATTTGAGATTGAGAGGCGCAACGGCTTTAAATAAGTGCATTAATTCGGCATTTAACTAATACCGAGCATACCATTGCAATTCCTAAATCATTCGAAATTATCAGCAGACACTAAAACGCTTACCGAAGCAATAAAAACAAAGTAACTTAAACGTGATTTAGGTGTCCAGAAAGTGACAGTTATCAACCTATCACCGTATTGATGGATTCATAGCTTCGACTAATTTCACCTGTGAGTATTGTTTTTTTGTTCATTTTTTTAAAATATCATCTTCGTTAGACTAATTCTTATTTTTAGTCCAAAGTAATCATCTCATTCATCGGCTTCTTTTTTCATTCAGTCAATTTTCTAAACTTATGTGAACTCTTCAAATCTTGTTAAGTTATTGCGCAATCCATCTTACCAACTAACTGTCTTTTATATTTATTTTCAAGTAATTTGAATTTTATATAAACTCTTCACAACGTTTATGGTTATTACAAGATCTATCTTGTCTGTTTCTGGACTTTATTTAATTACTGACTCACGCCCCGCACCGCCCTCATGTTTTGTGAATTCCATCTTTAAATGACTGCACACCTGTTTTCGCATAGATATCTACACGTAGTCATTATTGATAATCCTTGTTATTTTAATTCTTTTTTTTTGTCGATTTCATTTACTTCACATTATATATCATACCGTAATGTTATACTTTAATATCATATTTGATTGTGAGCAGCTGATAAGAAACCATGAAATATAATGAATTCATATTATTTTGCCTGAATGGTTGTTTTGGCTTTATTAAAATTTATAAAAGAAAGTAATTGCACGAAATCTAACAAAAAAAAGATTGTAATTTTTGACATCCATGAATTTACCTTCCAGTAACTAATTTGTATTAGTATTCTATTTGCGCTCATGTTTTTTATATCAGACTTTTTGAAAAACATATGTCCAGTAAACTACCTATTGATGTACATCCAAATTTGTTGAGTCATTCGAAAAGTTTTAGATATTCTATTTCTAAGTACGGACTATATACCTGGTTTCTTAGGTCGATGGATTGAAAATAATTAAAAATGCTTGCTTGCTATTTAGTTTATCTTTCATACATATACTCACTAGTTTACGACTTGTGACGTTGATTTCTTGCATCTGTTGACTATTTCCCTGTAAGTTTCAGGTTCGAACTCTATTCCACCTTTAGTTTGAGTATCTAAGTAGTATCATAGTCTCACACAGAACTTGCGGCTCAAAGCTGAGTACATAAACCTGCACTTGACAAATAAATTACATTATTGCTTTGATTACCTTTCTTAATAATCTCCATTATCCCGGGCCGAACCCTTAGAACATCTTTTCAAATTCACTTGTAGCTCATCTTACCGAAAATACCTGGTTGAACTCAAATTAAAATCGATCATGTAGAAAACCAGTCTCTCTTCTTGGTCGTCAATACGTCTTTTGTAGAATTTCGACTTTTAAAGGCTAAGTATAGTACGTATGTTTATGGATTCAATATTAAAATATCGATCAACATGAACCTGATGTAGGTGACATCGATATTTCCGTCGTTTTGTTGATAGATTATTGTCGAATAAATCATTTTCGCTAACTAGAGATCTACATACAGATGGATATCACACGCTATTGGGAACATTCTGACTACTTTAAGAATGAATGAATTAAAGTATTTTTTAATTTGTGCAAATTTCTTGTATAGATATTAAATATTTTTCTCATATCATACTTCTTATTTCTTAGCCTAACTGCTATGCCAAGATAATAATGGTTGAAAGTAAGAAAAAAATTGTTATATATTCCAAAAGAGACATTAATGTTATGGAAGAAATTACGTATGACTACAAATTTCCTTATGAAGAAGATAAGATACCATGTCAATGTGGATCATCATCTTGCCGTGGAACGCTTAATTAGGAGACCTACATGTTCAGACATTTTTTGGTGTCGAAATCCGAACAGATGTATATAGATTTGTAAGTAATTATTGCTTTCTTCTCGAAATCTTTGTGTTACATGAGGATTAGTTATCATTTCCTTACATGTTTATTTCTGTACATACATTCTTTTGTTATTTTCTTATGGTGTATGAATCTTGATTGAACTAATTTTTGAAAATACCTTTCATTCTTAATTCCAACTAAATATTTGTACCAGATTTGTTTACGAAAGATCATTTTTATCCTCGATACTTCAGACTACCCCGTGTAACTTTGTTCTCTTTAATTATTTCCTGTAAGCTTGTGCTTGTCTCTGGTACTGTGTAGAATACGTCCTTTTCGAATACGATGGGTGGGGGATAGTTTTAAAGAAGTCTTTTGCGATTTCAAAAAGTAAATAATTACTTACATCTATCAACCCTCGTGGAGAAGCATAGGCATTGAGTATCTTGTGTAGATAATTGTTTGCAAATACCTGTAATTTTTGATGATGATTGAAGTAATTCTCGAACTTTCAGCTCAGTACAGTAGGACTGTCTTAATGTTCGTATTGAAGATTGTGACTTGATATTGGTTGATAGTTATTTTGAGGTCCATATGTTCTTGAACAGTAGGAATCTTGTCTTTGTTTTACCAATCCTCGCCTTTACGTCTGCATCAGATTCTTTATGTTTATCGATGATGCTGAAACAGATGCGTGAAATTGTCCATCTCTTCCAGAGTTTCTCCATCAAATGTGGTTGGGTCGGTGTTCTCCGTGTTGTATTTGAGGATGTTGCTTTTTCCCATGTATATGTTGAGGCCTATTGATGCAGAGGCTACTGCTACATTGGTTGTCTTCATCTGCATTCGTCGGTGTGTATGAGATAGAAGAGCTAGGTGATCTGCAAAGTCGGAATCTTTTAGTTGCATGCAAGCTGTCGATTGTATTCCATGCTTCCCGTCACATGTGGTCTTCATAATCCAGTCAACCACCAGAAGGAAGAGAAAGGGGAGAGTAAGCAGCCTTGTCTGACTCTGGTCCTTACTTGGAATGCATTTGTCAGCTGTCCTTCATGCACGACTTTGCAGTGAGATGTTGACTATTTTCTCAGCTACCCACTCCATAGTGTTGAAGAAGTTTCCATAATATTTTCCTATCCACATTGTCAAATGCTTTTTTCTAATGAAGGAAGTTGATGTATAGTGACGAGTTCCATTCAATTGTCAGCCAGTAAGCTACAACGTAGGACCAGATACGTTTATGCGCCCGTCCAAGATGCCACACCTCATTAGCATAACAAGATGAACACCACATTTTTGGAATCAGTTATGTCAATAGTATTAATATATAAAAGAGGAATCGCATATAATGATAGGGTTATAATTTCTCTTATTACGACCCAGCTATTCCTATTATTTAGTATTCTTTGACACCAACTCACTCGACAATTCTCCAAATCAGAACACAGTTGAACAGGGACGAAATTATATTTCAAATAATGAGGGTAAATGGAAGTAGGAAACGCAATAAAGAAACGTTAGTATATTTATGGTTTTCATGTGAGAAGTTTCTAGAGTCTTCTCCAAGTACCGACTAGCACTGATTGGATAAGTAATTGCCAATAGGCGTGCACCAACACGATCTTTCACGGGACGTACTTTAATTCAATCTATTTCTCCTAACAGACATAACACAGGAATAAAGAATTAGTTCGTAAAAATATATATCTAGAGTGGTTCCAAGCTCATGGTTTAAGACAAAGTTTATACACTTACGCAACTGTGATCGATCCAGTCTCCTACCACTGGCCACGATAGTCGCGCACATCCTAAACAAGTAGTTTGCATCTACCAACATGGCTAAGACTAGAAATTAGTGACTTCAAGCACATGCCACGTTTTGTTTTGTAATCAAATGCTAGTAACTTACGAGTATCTTCGGCCCTTAATGGTCACGTTCCGCAGCCGTAAATGAAAACAGGACGAACTGTCACGTTGTATACTCGTCCCTTAATTCATAGACAGATATCTCACTTTCTCCATAGGTGACGTAGGTTAGCAAAAGCCAAACGAGGTCTTAATCCATGCAGAAATTTCGTCGGACATAAACCCAATTGGGCTGACCAGACTTGCAAGTTATGTGAAGTTGTCGGCGCGTTCGAGTACTTTGCTCTGTATCCTTAGTTCAGGTGTTGACGCAGACCAGTCCTGAAGCACCAACTTGTATTTAGAGGGGAGAGAAACGCCTCCCAGAAGTTCTGGTATTGTTGTACAGTGCTACCAAAAGACTGCATTTTATCAACGTCTTCACCAAACATCTGAGTATTCTCAGTCGATAAATGGACTTCCTGGTAGGAGATCAATTCCTAAAACATGGGGCAACGGGAACGTTATTTCCAGCAGTAGGCATGTAGTGGCATCGGACCCTAAACGCACAATCTTCAAAGCTGAATACGAGACAGCTGGGAAAATGGATATTTACTATTTGATGCGAGGAAAAACCGAACGATGGATAAGGCGGGAACAAGGGATTGGATTAATTCAAATTGGTCGAATGGCATGGCTAGACCTTGCAGGCGTGGTCCCTGTTGGATGTTATCTTATATCCTTTATTCATATTAAATCTACTGTTCTATCTCTAGCCTAAGATTGCTCTCCACCATGTATTGGTGATTGTTACGATCCGAATGAGTCAGGGTAGATAACGATGTGACATCCACGTAATATCTTACATATTAAGCAGTTACATCACGACAAATATACAATTTTAGGATTAGGTCTGTTATTAGAGCAGTACTAATATCATAGTGGACCATAATTCTACAGGCCTATGATGAAGTTAAACAAACATGGAGAAAGTGGACAGCCTTGACGGACACTACTCGAGGTTCGCCATAAGCTCCGACTCGACTAATAGTGTCCGAGTAAATAGCCTTCACAAGGTTTATGTACTTCTGAAATACGCCTTTCAATGATAGACACTGCCACAGAATCTCGCGGTCTACCGAGTCAAACGTTGCTTTTAAGTCAAGAATGACCACCATTGTCGGACGCCGATAAGTATGCCTATGTTCTAGAACCTAACGAATGGTGAATATATGGTCGATGCAGCCACGACCAGGTCTGAAGCCAGCCTGATTTTCTCGTGTTTGCAGTTTACGAGTCTTAGGTGTCCAAGCAGGTACTCCAGAATGAGCGACAATCTTCTACCGACCCTCTCCAACGATGACTGGTGACAATATGGCCTATTTGAGTCCATCGTTGGTTTGGTGTAGGGGGTCTCCATGTTAGACGATCTCTCTCCTTATGCTTAAAATTTGTGTTTGCTAAAAATAAACGATTGTCTGAGCACAGTTGCAGCAGACGATCACCATTATCTGTTCGTTGTGCCGAAATACTAAAATACCCACCTAAATGCCTTTCTGTATGGTTTAAACTACCTATCTGGGCATTAAAGTCACCTGCTACGAGTACTCTGTCTGAGCGTTTAGCTTTCTGAAGAAGTTCAGAGAGCTTTCTGTAAAATTCATCTTTCACTTCATCCGAGCTGCAGTTAGTGGGAGCGTAGGCAAAAACGACGAAAAGGCATCGACCTGTGCCCCTATGCTTCCGAGTTCTTACGGAGCCGTTCAGCCGAACAGCACATAGGGGACTGTTAACGGTGATCCATTATAATAGTGCTTGTTCCACCCTCGTACTTAGTGCTATGTCTACCAGTCCACTAAAACTAGCCATCGGGTCACCAGGTACACGGAGGGTGTATCTCGTCGGCCCTCCGTTTTGCCGAGGTGAGGTCAAGTGAATGACCACACTAGGATCCTGTATGCACGTTTCGGATACATCGCATACTTTAATGGCACAAGATTCTAGAGATCTAGTCAAGGAGGCCTGCTGACCGATTTGACATAGGGTGCGTACGTTGAAGGCCCCAATATGTAGTGTGGAGAGAGGTTTCAGTAGATCTGAGACAGTGTTTTGCGCGCTAGAATCATTGGCTATGGTGACACTTGAGGAGGAAGTCAACAGAGGAAGCTTAGAGTTCGAAGTCGATGTAGGAAGAATAATAGGAATTGAAGAGGGAGGTTGATTATGAATACAGTGGTTTTGAGTGCTGTTAGAGGTATGAGGGCGATTATCACTTCCCTGTTGAACACACCGCGGAAGGTTTGTATCGGCATTAGGACCTAACCACACGATCCCCAAAGCTGAACGCGAGAGAACTAGGAAAACAGATATTCGACAGGTAACGCGGAGAAAAACCCAACGATGGAGAATGTGGGAAGAACGAGCTGAGTTAATTCGAATTGATCGGATGGCATGGCTCAACCTCGCTAGAATGGTCGCTTTGTACAACTTGTTGTTACTCATATTAAATATATTTTTTATCTTCCGCCTGGATGTGTTCTCCAACATATATTGGTAATTGCTACGGTAGGATGCGTTAGTGTAGACAATGATGTGAATTCCACGTAAGATCTTATATATTAGGCAGTTATATCATGACAAATCTGCAATTTGATGATAAGGTATACTATTAGAACAGTACTAATATCATAGTAGAACATAATTGTACAGGTTCATCCTGGTGGTACCTGAAAAGAAAATTGGGTGCGAAGGGACAACTTCTTGATGTCGGCCATACACGACCTTTTTCTGAGCAATTTTTGTGTTACCTTCGTACTTATCGGAACCTTAACACCGGGGACCAAAATTTGTTGGATAAGGCAAGATGTGCATCTTAGGGTCGACCTTTTCTAACCCTACCCTTCGTTGTGGGGATATAGCATCACTATCTTGCTTGTTGTCTGAAGGAAACACACTACTGCTGTCACACCTCTGTACAGTCAGCAGTACGACTTCGCCCACGGACCTTGGGTTTGTCCGACCACCACCTCAAGGTGGCAACAATTGATTGTTCATCAATGATAAGTAGCATGTCTATTTGGTCTGTGCATGATCGATGCTAACGAAATCTCGTCTGTTGATCCCGAAGTTGGAAGTCGATTGAATCTGTGGCCAGTTGAGCAAAACTCTGTTGAAAACTTTTCATGGTGCCGATAGCATTGTGATTATTTTTGCCAGTTGTTAAGTCTCAAATCTTTTTGATAAACATTTATAGATTAAATCCAACCTATGTTTTTGTCTATTCAACTGCTGTTTCCAACTAGTATTTAGAGATATGTTACACTCCACTGATTGCCAGAACAGTTTCACTAACCAAAGCAGTCTTGATATCTTTAATGAATTGTACTGGATGACGTTTTGATTCAAACAGTGAAAGGAAACGAGTCAATAATAAGATAGATAAGACAGTCCATGTCGTTTCTAATCACTGAGTATAGCCATTTCAAGAATTCTCCATCAATCTGTATCTGCCTCTATCTCACCCATCGTTAACCGCATGTTTTATGGACCGATGATGTCGTTTTATGTGGTGACTCGAAGCACTTCGATGGCGTTGTTGGATCTATGTATGGATGATGATTTAACATTTGGAGTCCAGCTGATACAGGTTGTCGATTTCACCAACTAACTTGTCTGTCACATCTAGTATGTACAAACTGTCACTTATTGAGTACTTCTTGCACACATAAAGTGCTTGAAAAACAACAATAGTCTCGGCCTAACTACTACCCTCCTCCAGTGTCTTAATACGCAGAGGACAGCAAACCTTAGAGAGCATGAGGCCTATGTTAGGAAGTAGGTCACTACTTTCGTGTAAATCAAGTGTGATAAATAGCCCTGAAGTGTCAGATTTCATAACCAAGGGGACAACATATTTCAAATATTTAGCTTTTCACTCAAGCCATGTACGTTACAGTATATTTCGTCAATGATTTCAGGTCCTAAGATCTGAAAGCACTATACTCTCAATAATTTTCGTGTATATGATCAGCCGTAAGGAGGTCTGGAATCATGTCTATTTACTCAGTTCGAGGACAAATATGTGGTGAAAACTTCAAATTTCCCGGTGTTTCATTGCCTTGATAGGTTCAGAGATTTAAAGTTTTAGTCTCTTTCTAAGTTACAGTTGAGACAAGACTTGTAGGAAAGCACTCCTCAATACATAACTACACTTTAGAAGAAGAATCATTAGTGTTGAACCATGTAGTCCTCTAAGTGATGCGTCCTCACCAGTCTAAGCACATTCTGAGAGCCTTAGCATCCTTGAATGCCACACACGAAGATAAGAACCTACTATTGTTAAAAGAAAGTCCCGCGCAACATAAGAAGACGTTCCTAGGGCTAAAAGTTTATTTATTTTTGGAAGATTTTTTTCGTAAGAGCATTTAGAGGATTACCGTGGGGTTTACTTTCTGCTGCTAGGGGTTTGCGTACGAGTAATATTGAGTTTGTACAGACATCAGTAATTCACTTTTGAAACCAATGACGAAAACATAAACAATTACTTAAAATACTTTAGACAACGAGTTTGCGTCGATTGCTTAAGTAAGAAAAGTAAAGGGACTAGATTTGACTGCTGTTCATGGCCAATTTTCTGATCCTGAATCAATCGGCCTTTATTATGAATACTTGATAAGCTAATCGGTAACTTTCTAATTTCATAGTCCCGATATGGGCTGGGCCTAAAAAACTAACTGAATATCATTTTTGAGGTGATAGTGTAGGACGTCTCGTCAATGCGCAAAGACGAAAACATGGAGTTTCCAGCCTAGGACCAACAGGTGACAGAGAGACATTACCCTTTAGATCGCTGAGCCGCAATGGGATAGTTCCATCTTCAGTCGCCGAGCGATATTGCGTTACCATTTTTAGTTTCAGTTGGAGGGGACTGAATCGCGCTCGATAATGTTGAACACCATGATTTACGGCTCGCATTGACATTTGCAACTACCATTATTTATTTGGACACAAATATTGGTAGAATAGGGCACCAAATATGTATGCCCCACACAGAACAATGAGAATTTGAAGAGAAGAAGGAAAAAATGAAAGGTAAGGAGTGTTAAAATAAGACCAATAACGAAATGATTAGTGTATGGTAGTGTAATAATAATAATAATAGTAATAGGTGAACAGAAGGGTACAGTCAGAAGAAATCTTTCAGTTAAGGAAGATACAACCACTTTTTATGAAGAAAGTAAAAGAAAGCTACAGCAGGATCGCCACTGGCTTCTATTCTGAGCCATATCTGATAACGTTTCTACCCACTGTGTTGCACCGTCTCTCGGAGCCCAACCAGGGAGTCGTGAAGGACCAACAGAAGCCAGTCCTTTGCAGCTTTCTTTCATGCCACGACACCATGTCATGCACTGACCACCTCTCCGCTTTTTCCAACCAGTCCCAACGTCGGCAAATAATGCACGACGTGGAATTCTCTGGGACGACACTCGGAGAACATGTCCAAGCCACCAAAGTCGGTGTTTCAAGATGGTGACACGAATTGAATTATCGTCCCTGCGCCCTAACACACGATGCCGAACCTCTGCATTACTGACATGGTGTTGCCATTGGATGTCGACAATCCTTCGGAGACAACGATGATGGAACACAGAGAGTCGTCTAACGTCCTCAACTCGGAGAGGCCAGGTTTCACAAGCATAGAGCAAAACTGCTCTCACCGACGCGTTGTAGATCCGACCTTTTACAGCCAGACTAACATCACGAAGGCGCCAAAGATGGCCCAGATTGGCATAAGCCGCTCTGGCTTTCACTATACGTGCATTGATCTCATCACTCACACCCCCACCAGCACTTATGCAGCTACCTAGATACACGAACTTCTCGACTACGTCTATCTGCTCACCATCCAGGGTGAGTACAGGATTGGAATCCTGCCAGTCTTGTAGAAGTACTTTGCACTTGGAAGGTGCAAAGCACATACCATACCTACGGACACTGATTGTCAACTGATTAAGTGCGGATTACATGCCTTGGGCATTATCGCACATTAAGACAATATCGTCCGCATACTCAAGGTCGATAAGTCTTTCTCCAGGCAACAGATCCACACCACCATTACTTACATCCATCAGAGCTGTTTCCAGAATGTCATCGATGGCAAAGTTGAAGAGGAATGGTGAGATTGGGCAACCCTGTCTAACCGCACTGCTTGAATAGAACAATGGAGAGAGGTGGTTGTATGCCCTTGTAGAACTATGGTCTACTATGATATTACTACCGCTCTAATAATAGACCTAATCCTAAAATTGTAGATTTGTCATGATATAAATGCCTAATCTATGAGATCTTACGTGGAAGTCACACCATCGACTACACCAACTCACTGTATCGTATCAATTACCAATACATGATGTAGAACAAGGTTAGGCTAGAGAAGTAACAATATATTTAATATGAGTAGAAGATATAAGATAACATTCAGATGGACCACGCCCGCATGGCCGAGCCATGCCATCCGATCAACTCCGATTCATTCAATTCCTTGTTCCCGCCTACTCCATCGTTAGGTATTTCTCCGTGTTAAATATTGAATATCTATTTTCCGAGTAATCTCGTATTCAGCTTTGAGGATTGTGTGGTTATGGTCCAATGCCAATGAACTTCTCAGGCACACCCTTCTTCAATAGACAATCCCAGAGAACAGTCCTATCCAACGAATCGAAGGCAGCCCTGATGTCAAGAAACACTACGATTGTTGACCTTTGAAAAGTATGGCGGTGTTCTAACATTTGGCGGAGGGTGAAGATATGATCAATACATCCTCGACCAGAACGAAACCCAGCCTGCTCCTCGCGAGTCAATCTTTCTCGGGTTTTGAACAACCTACGAAGTACGACGGAAGCCAATAGCTTGGACGCAAACGGAAGTAGACTTATTCCTTGGTAGTTGTTACAGGAACGACTTGAACCTTTTTTAAAGGGTTGGTCATTAGTGAGTACATGATTGTTATTACTACGACCGACTAACAAAGATTATTGAACTCAGTATCCTACATTATGGACTAGTTTTATACATGTAAACCGTTAAATACTGACTCCAGGATGTCATAGACTTCGATAATAGTGCATTTAATCTTGCTATTATACTCATAGGCCTAATCCCGAAATTGTAGATTTGTGATGATGTGACTACTTAATTGATAAGATCTTACGTGGAATTTACATCATCCTCTACACAGACTCGTACTATCATGACAATCATCAATACGACGTCTGGCATTTCTGATGAGCACGTTTGAGCTGAGAAGATATGAATATATTTGATACATAAGGCAAGGTCTGTTGTGGCCGTATCTGCATGACCGAACCATATCATTTTCGCTCAACTATCCCCGCGTCTACCATTTCCGACCTCTCTGTGACAAATGTTGAACGTGAATTCTCCCAGTTATCTTATGTGCATTTCCGAGGACCTTAGAACAAATACCGCCACAGTAAAAGTGACTCTTCATTATGCTAGAAAATCACCCCTTAGACCTTCGGTTTCTGTACGAATATAAGTGCCCAGGGAATTATTTTGACTTCTTAACAAGATTTTCTTCATACAATATTCTAGTTTTGCGTATGATTGAGGTAAACGCATTTCTGGCTTTCCAACATTCCCAATTCGTCTCACCAGAGAGTAATAACCCAAATCTCTCTCGCCTTGTTTGTTTCTCAAAGAGGCGAGTGCGAACCTCGAAACTGGAACATGGTGTAAGAGATTCTCGTCCTCCTTGACATAGTCCAAGGAATATGTATTGCAATAACTTTAATATACAATTTTTTGAACACCTTCCTGTGTGTTTTATTAAGAGATTATCGTTCTGTTACGAATTTCATTGAGTGCTGAAGATATAAATTTGTTAAATTTTCTTCTCAAGCGTTTGGTCTGGTTTCAGCTAACGCATATACGTTGAAAATTACATGAAAACTATAATAGCGTGATAATTCATATCTAGAGTTGGCATATTACCGAGGGTTATGATGGGTCAACACGGGTGAAGGTGATTCGGAGTCCTGATCGTACCCTGTTGTGTCTATCATATACTTCACCGAGGCACATTTAATTAGGGAATCAGCTAAATTCTTTAATAGAACTGTTTAACAGTTCAGTTTCCATATTAGAATGGGTTTTGTGGATATTGTTGTAATTTGGATGATTGAGATCATGAGTCAATTGAAGCTAGACCACTGTGAAAAACCCGGAAGCGCTGGATGGCCGTTTCGTCCTGTTGTGTGACTCCTAAGCAGTGCGCATCCATGATCCCGTTTCGCGAGATTCGAACCCGGTATTGTGTGTGCTACCTATATCGACACAAGTTTTTTATGACGTTGGTCAGGGACAGAATGTCTGGCAGCAGAGAGAGAAGAGGATCGAACAGTAAAGAATGAAAGCAGAATGCAGTTTGTATGAAAATGCAAGAACAATGAATTCTGAGTCATTTTCAGACAATTGATGGTCATTTTGCAAATTGAGCATTTACTATATGGTTGTTAGATTTCATTAACAAGTTCTGTAATTTCATGTGTCGAATACATTCGATTGTTTGCATTGGTGTTCTGTTCACTACACCTGGACCTATCCGTCTCGCGCGCGAGCGCTTACCCACTAGACCAGTGGGC
Source organism: Schistosoma haematobium (assembly GCF_000699445.3). Classification (NCBI taxonomy): domain Eukaryota; kingdom Metazoa; phylum Platyhelminthes; class Trematoda; order Strigeidida; family Schistosomatidae; genus Schistosoma; species Schistosoma haematobium. The sequence continues at coordinate 38,672,846 of NC_067196.1, read as the reverse complement.
CGGCATCCAACGTTGTTAATGTCTAACTTCAACAAATCCACGAAATCGAGAGGCACGTCCACTATTGTTTTCACTGAGTTACTACTTCACAACAGACCTACTCTGTCATAACTTCACTAAATTCTCCTCATATTAAACATTGACAACTTGAAGACCAATATATGAATCCATCGAGCGAGACCCCGTTCACACCACAATTTGAACTCCTGCACACCGAATCAATCAGCATTTCTTGTTCTTTGCATTTCAAGCTGCGGCTTGTAGAATTATGGTTTACTTCGTTATTAGTACTGCTGTAATAGCAGATCTAATCTTCAAATTACAGATTTGTCACGATATAACTGCCTAATATATAAGATCTTACGTGTTCACATCATTGTCTACACTAACCCATCGTATTGTAACAATCACCAACATATGGTGCAGAACACATTTAGGTTAGAGACAGAACAATAGTTTTAATATGATAAAAGTGATGTTACATAAGTATGACCACTCGTGAACGGCCTAGTCATACTATACGATGAATTGAATTTGGAAAGAATGTTATTGCGTTCACCATTATTGACCTTATTTTAGTGTTACACTTTGAAAGTCCATTCTCCCAGTTATCTCATGTTCAGCTTTGAGGATTGTGGTTAGGATCACATGCTACTACAAGCTAACTTATTCGCACGTTCTACTTTCATTGGATATTATGGATGATGTTTAAAGGAATAGTATTACAAATTAATGCAGCTAATTCTCTATTTAAACTCATGGGTTATATCGACTTTCAACAATACGGAATTTTCGAAATCAAATTTTCTAATTGTTTACAGACTGCATCAGCCTAGTTACTGTGAAGGCGATTACATCTGACTTGATAGAGTCTATATTTACACCTGGCTTCCATTGCCTGTTGAGCAAGCTTTGGTAATTTGTGCAACAGGTCCAAGGAACATTCGTGCCCTACCTAAAGTGTCCTTAGTGTCACCCTCTACCGAGAGCTCACCGCCCGAATCTTCACAATCCTAATGTCCTTCTCTTCAGCATTTAAACTTAGTTTCGGTTCTATTCCAGCTTATTGCCTTTCTATAGGATCCGTGTACAACAAGGTCTTGCGGGACCATCTCTTGATCCCTTCAGGTAGTCTCAACACTGTAGAACTGCGTCTCAATTTTTGCTGCCTGGTTTGACCTGCGTTGAGGTCCGCTGACTACCTAATTCACAAATCTGCAGTAGTGTGATGCCAATTATATATAGAGGCATAAGCCGGCGAAGTAGGCTTTTTTCCAATTCAATGTCATACTTAACGGGAGTTCTGGACCCAGATCATTCGCTCTCCTGGACGCCATGAAAGATGATTCACATATTAGTGTGTTCAGGTTCTAATTTCCCAACTACTTTTAGGGAGATTGGATTTCGGTAAACAACATTAGGTCGTTGCTTATTCTTGATTTGTATCCATCCTGATTAGCAGTCACAGTTGAGCTACACACACTAAAACTGTGGCTGATCATTGATAATCAAGTTGGCCAGGTTGTTTTTTCCCTGCATGAACCGCACTTAGCCTTACGACTAGGTTTTTCAGATAGTTCCATACTGCTACCATTAAGAGGGTAGCGTCGAGGAAGTCTCCCTCTTTGAGTTTTTATTTCTGAAAGGCCTTTTTGAAGTCAGTGCTTCATCTTTTTCTATAAGCCAGACAGTCGACTTTGAGCTGATTTGTGATGACTGAACATCGGTTTGTGTGTCGACAGCGAGTACCATTGTATCCGTCTCGGTCGTGTTTGATGATATGCTCTTTAACAGCGTTAATGTTTACAATGGCCGCGGATAACAAGCTGTTTGCATCTAAAGACGTCACAAACATTTGTAGTTCGAAAACACCTTAACCAGTAACAACTTTGTAAAGGGGTATACCGACCCAGCCAAATCAGAAATCAGGAGTAAAGGGGTCCGAAGATGTATTCGGAAAGCTATTGTTATGTCGAGTAACGTTTGGTAAAAGATGGCTAGTAGTTGACAGAGGTGCGTAGCACGGTGCACACAATCGTGATCTGGTGCTAATGCTTGACGGAGTGCCTTCAGCTATGTGAGTCCAGTAAAACTAATGAGGCCAGTATCAAACATCGAAAACTTACAGACCTACTACACATTTGAGCATCATTGCAAGTAAAATTACGCTTATAGATTTTCAATAAGTCGTTTGAAAATCGCAGGTATTAGATTCGTGCGAACTCAGTGGTTCTGTCCTTTGCACTTAACGTATTGCATGGAACTTCACAGAGGTTATCGCCAGCCAGACGGTTGGCAACTGCATCCTTTTTACTATCCAGTCATCAACCAGAGGTTTTCAAATGACTCGCACACAGAAAAAATTGGAAAAAAACAATAACCAGAGAAGTGGTACCGTGAACTGTTTGACCCAAGAGTGTAATAAACACAAAGTAGCCCGATGTACTCAATAAGATGACAGATACAAAATTACATTTGAAAATGGCTTTAATTTAACTGAAATTAAATCTGTCAAAGTGCAAAGAATGTTACAAATGCATAATAAACTATCGAAACCATAAATTTAACTCAGCGAGTAAAAATGTCGCCATCCATCACGTGGAGATCAATATTTCTATTTATAAAGCACTTGTGTTTATAGACTTTCAACGGTCTGTCAGTTGATCGAGAGACATTGTTTGCCAATGAAAAGGTCAAAAACGGACAAACAACATCAACATGAATAACAAACGTTTTATAATACCTGTAGTGTTATGTGGGCGATTCAGTTTCTGCGCGACATTGAATGTGCATGCTTGTTTCGACTACCAGATTGTCTTAGTCTGAAACTTGTGTCATTTCTGGTCGTTGTTGATTGCTTTACCTAATAAATGTAGACTCCTTGTGTGCTCACTGGATCGTTGGCCTACATTTTTTCCTGCCCTCTTAACGCTACTCTGCATGCTCTCCTAATACAGAAAGTAGCTTCTGACTTGGCACAAAAAGCTAAAATGCTTTGAAATCTATTAGTCTGTTGGCTTACAATTTTCTAACCTTTATGTGCACAACGAACTCTAGCGGTAATTTACAATATAGGGTTTCTGCCATCTGGGTTTGGATTAATCCAGTGAATTCATTGCGTCCGAACTCTGATAACATCCGTTTTGAATCTGGTTCGTTAGTATTTGTATATGAAGAACGGTTCAAGCGGTAACCTGAGGAGTTATGTCACCAGTTGGTTTCAGCTGGTTATTAGTTAGGTTATTAATATGTCTAAAGCGGTTTGACGGCGGAATGTGTGCATTCGTCTGTCTATTTTTCATTTCTTAGTATAATAGCGTCAGTCCCTTTGTAACCGATCATATATTCGTTTTCTTTGGGATTTTTTCTTGCGATGTAGGTTGGTCACATGACTGCCTATACTCTAATTTGTTTATTCCCAGTTCATTTATTTTTAAGACCATTATAGGCTTTTGATCTATACTTTTGTGTTCAGCAAAACATCATTAACCTAAAGTCTAAGGAGACGGACGCTTGCTGATCATCAAACTTCGAAACTTAGTAATCTTATGTATTAATGCATGACTTAATTTTACTATGTAAGATTTACGTTCCCCATGTTTATTCATGTGTTCCGTAGGTCACCATCATTGTCGTGCTTAATCTTTAAATACGAAATATCTCAACTGTATTTGCAATGTTTGCACTACCGAAGTACATGTTTAGGGTCCCAAGATTGTAATGTTTTATCACCTGTTTTTAGTAGCTTCGGTACATTTCAAAACAGACTGAGGGAACCTATCACGAAACAGGTATGTTTGGATCCTATCTTTTTTCGTCACGATTATGAGCTTCCCAAACTATTCTTAATCTTTCTAGTTAATATCCTTACAAATGCCTCACTCTAAGGTACTCATTACAGAAAAGCATCAAAATACGGTTAATGGACACTGAACATATACAATGTTTTTTCAACACTACTTAGTTTCATTACTATGGTATATCGCTTGTCTAACATTTTTTAAAAATCGTCTTTAAATCCACCACTAGAGGTAACGAAATCCATTGTGATATTCGTAATAGCTTACAATTTATAAAATGTCTTATTCCAGTTTGGTCGCAATTCAGCCAATGGAAGCTACTAATCTCTTATCAACTTTGGAACTTCTGTGTGCACCCAAGAAGCTTGATCGTGAAAAAGGCGAAGATCAGCTGAATAACATATCACTAACATCTGACGAAGTTAAGTTGGTATCAAGTTGGATAGAAGAAAAGTTGGAAGGGCTGTCTAATTGGGAAGACGTAAGTAGTTGTTGTTACTAATTTTTGCCAGGTCTTTGGTGGGATCACTGCAGCTATCATCCTACTTCGCAATGCCGATTATCGATCTCTGGTAGATGTTGGTATTGTCGGTAAATTAGAAGATCAAGCAGTTGAATGTCATGATAACCCTGAATTCCGAGTTCGTATAGCTGCAGGTCAACTTATGGGTTCCCTCTGTCGACATGCTGGATTATCTTTGTTCATCCGGTACTTACCCACTGTAATTCAGGGTGTCGTCACTAATTTAGAAAGAAATACTGAAGCCCCTGTATCTGAAGCTGAGTTATCTCTACGAGAGCTCAACTTAGCTAAGGTTAGTAAATTCTAACTGCTTTCTTTAATCGCTGATGTTTTTATAGGAATGCAGTACTAATTTGAGCAGCAGTTCTCTATCTATTTTCCATGATACAGCAGGTTGGAAAAATTTGGAAACATGGATGAAGTGTGTACAGGAAATGGTTTCAAATCTTCCATCCAAGGATTTCATTAAAGTGGATAGAACTATTATTTTGGAACTTATTTTTAAAGCTGTTCAGCACGTCAATCGTTTTGTTCGTGAAACGGGTTATGATGTTTTATCAACAATGATTTCTCATCATTTATGTTACACGGAGTCAGAAGCAAAGGAAGCAACTTATATCAACGTTGCAACTCAACTCGCTAAGGGTTTATCAGATAATTGGAGTCAAGTATGCATATATTTGCCAGTTTTCATTGCGTTGATTTCCAAGGTTGTAATCTTTAGTGATGAGAGCTTATTTCTTGGAAAATTTGGATGTTTCAAGTGTAGTTTTGGGCTCCATATTTGTTCAAAGCATGTCATAGATATTTTGACTTTTGAGAATTTTAAGTTTTGTACCAACTTCACTAGCTAGAAAATCATTCTCCAACTGATCTGTTGGTAGTAAAGTACTTTCCATGGCTCCATAAAGTTAACGCGGTCTCTGTGGAGGCATCTTGTTTCCTAGAAGTTTGAATATCAGCTACTTAGCCTCTGTTCCACACTGTCCACTCTTTGGTTTAACTGGTTTAATATTGTTGCTGATCTTTAAAGAAAAGTGTTACCTAAAAACCTATTTTTAAACGCACTTGTCAACTGAATTGAATTACTACTTTATGCAAATGCACTTAACTTAAAACTACAAAACCATAAAGTCGTACCTCCGTTTAGTTTGTACAAGACATTTGTTTATAAACTGTGCACTCCCTCAGTGATCTGCAAAATAAAATGTTTAGTTAAAAAATTTAGCTTCTTCTTATCAGTTATCGCTGTTTTAATTACGCTGTTTCATTTCTTACAGTAAAAAATGGAAGAGTTTGCTCTACAGCTCTACACTTTCAGATTCAGCTCGAAAACATAAGGTTATGGTTCTGTTTAAAATGAACATTGCAGATTTAGGTATTCCTATATACCCACTGTTTGTTTTGTATGATTTCTGTTATTTCATGTACGAAATTTCGCTATTATTACTCAACCGAAATAGGTTTCCTTAAGTTTTTTTGTTTGTGAAATGTACTGCAATTTTAGGTCCGTATGGCCGCTTCCAGAGCAGTACGAACTCTTTTTGAGGTTGATCCTCCCTCTGGATATACGAGAGATGATATTTACCCTATTCTTTTGCCAGCTATGTGTTTAAACAGATATTACGTTGCTGAAGGCGTCAGGATTTATAGTCAAGATACTTGGTGTCGTGTTACTCAAGGAGAAGGTCGAAAGTTACTTGGTCAATATTTAGTTCCAGCTGTCGATTATTACATTCAACAAAGTGATGCCGATAATCATGCGGTAAGTTGCCAATCTTTTATGGTAACCTACTTTTGTAATATGTTATAGTGGACTTTTTGTTTGTATTTTTATGGTGTCGTTCAATATTACTAAAGCTTCTCCGTTAAAACATCTACATAAGATAATGCACGATCACATATACGTAAGCTAAAAGTGCTCTATTACTTCACAATATAGCTTTATGGAAGAATATTTAGTGGGGAAAAGTTGCGCTTACTCTCATGTCTTAATTCACTGAGGGGTGAACAACCCACAAAATTTATATCCTCTGGTCGCTTATGACATCTGATTACACGTATTTTCATAACGAATATCTTGTATATTTTACTTTAGGAATAGCTGTTTCGGCTTTTTTCTTTGGATATTAATTCATTTGAAGGCTCTCGTCAGTAATTCAGTCGCGTCCATATTGTATCATTGCACGTCGCCTATCACTCAGCTTTCTATTCATTCATTTTGACAACCCAAAGGCATCGTTTTCAACTCCTTGAAATCTTTCTTATCGAAAGCGTAAAGACTTGGTAAAGGCCTGATTAATGCTGCAATTGGCATGTCCGGAAAGTAAATTGTTACCTGTTCAATAGAATAAGACTGATTTTAGTGCTATAGTTCTACCGACAAGACCATGAGTTGTCATGTCTCAAAATACACGAAAAATAAGGTAAAGTGAATGACCATACTGTGATCTTAGATGGATGTTTTGGAAATACAACATGCATCAATAGCACGAGGTTCTGCTGTCTCAGCTAGTGACACCTATCCTCCTATTAGACATGGGATTCGGGTGTTAAAATCTCTGGCATGTAGTCTGAAGCGCAGTTTCAGGAGAAAGGATAGAATTTATTTAGCTCCAGTCGTTAACACTAGTTGTTCATTATGAAGAATTCGAAAACAGGTGACAGTTGATAATGGTAATGAAAATGGGGTTTAGTTATAAACGAGGTGATGTCGTGCACTATAAAAGGTATGAGGCGAGTTTTCAATTCTCCTTTGCCCACATCGCGGGAGGATATTTCTTCTTGGTAGACCTGAATAGGAAACTGGATTAATGACCTGGGAGCGTGACCACAATGCATATAAGACAACTACTTGTGGCCGGTCACAGTATTTTTGTAGGAAGTATTCGTTATGTTAGCTTGCTACTTCAGAAGTATTTACCGCTGGAAATGGGGGTCTGTAGGGTAAAGTAAGGTGAGGCATTTGACTTGACGCAAAAAAGGGTGCACAGCTGTTGATTAATATTGATTTATGTACCAACCATTAAATCCAACACTGATTTACAACTGATTCCTAAATAGTAAAAACAACATCCAAATGTACAATATCATATATATCCTTGTAATTGGTGAATTTGACCATTAATTAGCGTTAGTTTAGTAAGTGTATATTTACAAAATCAATAGATTAACTCCTTCAAATAAGAAATATAGCTAAATTGGTGATTTATATGTTTTCCTTTTTCCTTTTAAAAGAGATCGATCTTGCTCACTCGTAGTAGTATTTATGCTAAAACTCATGAGTAAACTTCTAACGGCTAAATTTACATATGTATTCCTGTTAACATCTCTTCAATGTTGTAAAATGAAATACACCATATTTTTAAACACTGGTTAATTGATTAATTAAATTTTCACGAATAAAACATTAATTGTGTTTAAGTACCTAATCATAGCGATTTCTAAATGCCATTAATTAATAGACACCTCTTAATAGTGTCCATTTGTTAACAAAGTTATATACAAGGAACCTTGGGAACTCTCTTAGTTCTAAATGAAATAGTAAGATTGAGGTTTTGATATGGCAGTGATTCAATAAGCAATGTTTATTTTTTTTTAAAAATGTGACAGGAGTCAAAGTTATGATATTTCTGCATACTTACGAGTAATCTTATTTTCAACATCCCTAAATTATAAGCTTTTGTGGAGTTTAAACTATGAAAAATCTTAGGCCACCATTAAAAACCTACAAACCCTGGACGTCTGTTTCGTCCTAGTACGGGGCACCTCATCAGCGCACCCCCACCCCACATCAGGCAATCAAACCCAAAACTCTCAGTCTAATATGTGAACGCCTAACCATCAAACCACCACACTGCTATCCAACTAAAATGGAACGGTCGTCCAGTGTGTCCACGTTTTCATTCGTGGTCTAGCTGATATTTGCTTCGATTCTTGGTCGACGGTTCTTACCATGCAACAAATTACAAGAGTAAAACCGTGATGGTTGCCTGGAGAAAGACTTCTCGATCTTGAGTATGCGGACGATATTGTCTTACTGTGCGATAATGCCCAAGCCATGCAATCCGCACTTAATCAGTTGACAATCAGTGTCCGTAGGTATGGTATGTGCTTTGCACCTTCCAAGTGCAAAGTACTTCTACAAGACTGGCAGGATTCCAATCCTGTACTCACCCTGGATGGTGAGCAGATAGACGTAGTCGAGAAGTTCGTGTATCTGGGTAGCTGCATAAGTGCTGGTGGGGGTGTGAGTGATGAGATCAATGCACGTATAGTGAAAGCCAGAGCGGCTTATGCCAATCTGGGCCACCTTTGGCGCCTTCGTGATGTTAGTCTGGCTGTAAAAGGTCGGATCTACAACGCGTCAGTGAGAGCAGTTACCCAAAAGATTTCTTCCGATTGTACCTTTGCGTTCCCTCATTACTACCACACTACCTTACTCCAATCTCTTCGTTATTGTTCTCTTTTTTTTTCTATTTCTCTTCGAATTCTCATTGTTTTGTGTGGCGCATATATATTGGCGCTCTCTTGTACCAATATTTATGTGTTCAAATAAATAAATAAAAATAGCTGATATTTGTCCGTCCCCCCCCCTGGTACGGCCGAGGGTGGAGAGAGTCCTTCCTCCTCCAAATGCTCTCACATGGCCACGCGTATACGAAATCTGCCAGGGAAGTCCTACTCACTCTCTTCTCCAGGAGGGGGTGTTGTTTGTGAAATTGAGAGGACGAAGAGCGGGTTGGTGGGTCCACCTAAGGGAGTTGAAAAACCCGGATTCCAGAACAATTTTGCACATGGGCTCTAGGATCCTGAAGTAACAAATGGCGTATAAGCCAACTGTTGGTCATTAACTACCATAGGACTACATCTGACGTTGATCCACTGCCTTGTGAATCAGTCCTTTAGGTTGAAGGCTCGGGGGGTGACCCTCTAGGGAAACCACCTGCTTGGGTCTGAGCACCCGGGCAGTATCACAGTCCACACACAAATCAAGTGACTTGTGTGGCGCATGTGTATTTGGTGCCTCTATGTGCCAACATTTACGGGTTCAAATAAATAAAATATTTGTTCGTGATTTAAAATCTGAAAATTCTAGTCTGTACAAATAGTAATCATGTGCTCACCGGTGACTGGGTTCTGGATGCAATTGGCGGAGTTATAGTGAAAAGCTGTGACTAGTGAATTTCAACCGTATCGGGTGTGAGACTGTTATGTCAGGTGATTGCTCAATACCGTGAATTGATTGAAGTTAGACGTTAACTCTGTTAAATCCTAGCTCAATGGTCTAGAGGTTTAACATTTAAACGCGATAACGAAGGTCTTTGGTTCGATCTTCAATAGCGGAATAGTAAATTTACACTTCTGAGTCCCATGCTAGGATAAAACGGTCGTCTAATGCTACCAGGTTTTCAATGGTTGTCTTCACAAGACTGTATACTGATATGAATAGCTTTTTGTTCCAATCATTGTTTAAATTTATTAATAGAGTTTAATACGGATTTTATACTTCACTGAAATATTAGTCAATAAACATCTGTTATTCTGTTTCTTGAGCAGATCCACAATCAAGCATTTTCACAGTTTGTACTAAAGATTTCTGATACAGATTTTTGTTTTATATTCAGGTTCGTGAGGCTTCTTGTGCGTCTATGGCTGAGATTGTAACTAAATTAGATCCAAATTTGCTACTACCGTGTGTCAGTAAATTGCTCGATGCCTTAATTGTATGCTTTGGAGATGAAAGTTGGCCAGTAAGAGATGCGGCCTGTGTTGCACTTGGTTCATTGATTTCCACCTTTCCTAATGAGACACGCGCGGCTGGCTACGATAATTTAATGGCTACACAATTCTTACGAAACCTTAGTGATAGTATTCCATCAGTCCGTGATGGTGCAGCTAAATCGATTGCCGCGATTTTAAAATCAGTTGGTGATCAAAATTTATTCCAAGTAATTTTTTCTGTTTCTATATTTTGTGTCCATATATTGATGTTTGAATTTTCCGTGATACCTGTTTCTGTTATGTCTGCCAAATGCTGAACTTACTTGTGCTTGGTATTAAAATTTCAAATCCAGCGACGAGTAGTAGTAAGAACACATACTGGTGATAGAAATTTTTTATCAACCCAAATAAGTCAAACTGTTATCTCATCACATTAATTTTCCTTTGATTTATTTACAGTCATATTAATGACCAGATTTCTATAATTTGAATTGAATAGTATTAAACACCAACTAATCATTAACTTACTATGTGGACACGTATTTACAATATCCTACCGATTGACTTAATTTTACCTTTTTTGATCTGCTGTCATATCATTCTTCCCAGCTGAAACTAGGTCCAACTTCTCGAATACAACTGAAGGCTTTGCACGTAATTTCCGTTTAGTATTTTCAACTTGTAGGGGTGTATTAATATCTTCCGTCCAACTTGTTTGCACTAATCTTATCAAATTTTTTATTTGGTGTAGCAAGTATTTATATCTTTAGATAAGGGATTAGTGGAGATCGATCAGCTTTTATTTAGTTTTCATCGTAAGCTTATATTAACTGGGGTACTATTAAATAACAAGACACATCCAATCACTTTCTTCCTAGTTTGTGACCCATAAATCTACATACGACCAAACTTTGAATCTTCAAATCTCTCAGCGAGCACGATACTTCTTTGTGCACTAAATGGAAACACAGTATTTCACATTTTCAACTTTATTCAGCGCAACTATCACCCAGTCCCATCAGTGGTATTTGTAAAGTTCTCCATATTTTTGAATTCCGCCACTCATAGTTTCATTTGAAGTACTTTTCATATTTTCCTATCTTTCATCTTGATTGTCTCTTGTGGATATCTCAATTTGTGGAGTTAACTTGAAGGTACGTTTAATTCCCACACAGATATCACCTATGTACACTTCTTCTTTAAACGTTTCAGCAATTAGTTACTTATCTAAATCTGTTTAATCGATTTGGGCTACATCTGACGGACATTTTCATCAGGTAAAAATAAGCTGAGATATTAATATTTCTTTAAGAAACTAAGCGCAAATGTTGTAAACAAGTGTAAATCAGTTGATATCCGGATGAGTATCTAGTAATTGAATGAACGGGAATATTTGCTGTTTGCTCAGTCCATCTTAACATGAGGATTAAAATTACCACAAGGAACTTAACAAAATGTTCGGGTTTTAAATTAGAATATGGTATTAGTGTAAGCAGTCTAAATACCTTTATGTAATGGTGAAAACTGAATTTGATTTTTTGTTTGTGAAAAAGTTAAGTAACATGCTAATCTGCATCATATATTGTTGTTAGGTTTATTTGTTTTCACACTTTGAATTGTCCACCATATTTTCACTAACAGTGGTCTGAATTAGGCAATTAGAATAATTAATAATCTGTATATTCCATTATCATACTATTGGATATGAATACGGTTATTTTCGTTTTAATCAATTTTCCCAAGCATTATATCAATCATATCGTAGAGAAAATTGATGGATTAAGCAAACAGCCTAAAGAATCTCATGGTGCAGAATCTTGTCGTGTATCTGGGAAGGGACCAGGAGCATCTCATGTTACTGTTCACAGTGGAGATGCTGCTCATGATAGTCGTCATACTGATCAAGTTATGTACTCCTGTGGATCCTTGGCCCCGAAGCTTCAGAAAGGTATGTTAACTACTCATCACTCTTTGAGATAACTCTTTCTAAGTAAGTCTAGTTTTACAGATATCAGTTTTGGATACGATGCCCGAAAATTTGGTTTAACAGACAGGTCTTTATTCGTTTGAGAATAAGTGATCTGTAGGCTAATTTTCCACAGTCATGACATTTTACTGTTCTTTATGTGTTCATATTTTGAATATAGGCATGTTATTTTGTTGGATAAATACCCATTCACTTGGCTAGTAATCTTTTTTTATTTCAAATCATTCGGGGTCTCCAGTCAAGAATTCGTTCTTATGATCAGCTATCCACTCGACCACGTCATTGATCGCGTTAACCTCTCGATAAACATTCTAGCGACCGGAAATTTCATCTGTTCAATCAGTAGTTTTAATATTTTCATACTTATTTATTCAGTATCAGATGTATAAGGGCTGATGTCACTTCCCGGTTGCCCACACCGTGGAAGTGTATTTCTCGAAGAACCTAAAAAGGAAGTTAAATTACTGTTGGTCTTAACGACCTGGGAGCGTAACCACAGAACCCAAGGGACAACTACTTGAGGCCGGTCGCGCAAGGCCTTTTTGTGGGAAGTTTTTAACGTGTTAGCTCTGTTCTTCAAAAGGCCTTATCGCCGAAGATGGGAATCCGTGAGGTAAGGTGAGGTTCGATAATTTTAGGGTCGACCCTTTCTAACCCCGTCCTTCGTTGTGAGAAGGCAGCGTCGCTGTAGATGCTGGTTGCCCGAGGAAAACGTCTTACTACTGTCACACTCCTCTTCAGTCAGCAGTACGACTTTTCTCAAAAAGCAGTAAATCCAGAGAAGGATTTTGTCTTTTACCTGCATGTCTTGGTGAGTGTAGTGCAGTAGTTCAGGGGTATTATTCAATCACTGGTAATGAATAACATATTAAATTCATATAGTTTTTTATTCGCTCTAGCACTTAGTTTCTGCATCATGTAATGTCGTTTTAGAAAATAAAAGTACATGAGTACAAAAAATATTTTCCCCATAATAGTAACTAATAGTGTGGTGTGTGCTACTTATATTGACATAAGTAGTATATGTTAGTCGTGAACAGAAGGTCTGGCAGCAGAGAGACAAGAGGATCAAACAGTAAAGAATAAAAACAGAATAAAATTTGTATGAATGTGCAAGAACAATGAAGTCTGAGCCATTTTGAGACAGTCGATGGACATTTTGCAAATTAAGCATTTACTTTATTTTAGATTTTATCAACAAGTCCTGTAATTTTGTGTTAAATACATTCGATTGTCCCCACTGGTGTTCTTGTTCACTACAATTGTAATATTATTAAAATTTTTATGATACCATTTACTGTTGAACAAGAGCTGTGTTGATAGGTGCATATTTTCTAGCTGCAGCCCGTATGATTATCGAAATGTATGTTTGGAGAATGATTTTCATGCTTGAAATCAACTGCACAAATGTATTTATTATTCATCTTTCTCTACATCGTATGTTCCATCGTCTTTAAACTATTTTTATATCATAATTTGTTTATTGACATTAAGATACGAATGTATTAAATACTAAAGTGATACACATTTGTGATAAATTCTAGGCTTGCATGACTAACTATTATATTTGATTTGTGGCAATTTAACAATCCAGTAATAATTTTACCATAGCTGTTGACAGTTTTGACTTTAAAATTCGTTTTGTGTCCTTTTATGTTGTAGGTGGGTACTATTATGGTATTGTGGATCACACGAAAATAGACATTTCAGTTCTAACTGTTCAGATATATTATTCTATATTGTATTTTTATGCTCATCACAATTTAGTCGTTTGACTAAAATTTCTAAACAAATAAATTTTAAGAGTCGATCTTACCATGTTGATATTTTCTCACTATATTTACATACGGCTGCAAATATTTCAGGTCGAAAAGGTGGTGGTTGTCATAATGGTCTTCATCAACGTGCCAGTGAACCTTGGGAAGAGGCTGATGGCGCAATTCGCTTGATCGGTCAAATATCAGACAAGTTCCCAAACCGAGTCACTGACGATTTGATTGAGCAACTATTGAAGGGTTGTGAACATCGAAATTATACACATTATCCTTATTTTTTAGAAACTGGTAAGCATAATCTTTAAAACTGTAATTTCAGCTGCAACTAAAGAACGATGGGTTGGGTGTTTCTGTGCAACAATATCGTTTATAGCTTCAGTTTATTGCATGTAATGAATCATTTTTTCCGACCCTTGAATTCGTCGGATTCCTACATATATTAAAACTCTGACAATTGACAAAGTTCTGATTGTATCTTCTAAAGTAGGTAGTTTTTCAATGTTGATCTAAATAACATTAGGGTAGAAGTGAACTACTCTGTGAGCACTGAATCAGCCTGTCGTAGTAACCTTGTCTCAGAGAAGACAATCAACCAAAAGTATTCATTTCAGATAAAAATGTCTTAGGACAGAATCCTAGAAAATGGATTGTTTTGCTACTATGATTGATCTTACTACAGTGCACAAGTGCTTTATCTATTTTGATATTTAACGTAATCAATCAAGTATACTTTAAGTTTTGTAACTTTAGCAAACAAAATAATTAAGTTCGTGAACATGCACCACGTTATTTAAGTTTTTTCATCTAATTTTTTTTACACAAACTTAGTATCGTTTATCTCAATTTTTATTTGTCTTAAAATTGGGAATATGCAGTGACATTTTTCTTCCTTCTAAAGATTTGATTTTCTTTTTCCAGCTTGCGATGTAATTGTACAGCTGTGTAATCATCTCGAAAAACCTCAATTTAAAAAATATATGGATGCGTTTCTGGAAGTATTGGCAACCGCAGTAGAAAGCAAGTTACCGCTGGCTGTTAATGCTGCATCGGAATGCCTTAAATCTATAGGAAATCGTTTTGGTCCAACCGTGCTACGTGGTCGAATTGAAAGTCACATTAATGCATTTGTTTCTGAAAACCTAGTTGATTTATTACCTCCTGTGTGACACTTACCATTCTATCCGGTACAACAACTAATGATCAGCGTCACAAACTTTCTTTTATATGTGAATCAACAAATTTTTGTTATTAATCGCTTATAATTTTAAAAATAAAAACCTCAATGTAATTTTGAATACATTTATTCAAAACATGCAATCTACTGTGGTATATAATAATTTGTGGTTTTGTACGCGATCAAATACTAGTCTCCTGTATTAGATAGTGTAAAAACTAGTGAATATTCTAAATGTGAGAGTCTACAGTTAGGTAGTCGTACGACTAACAGCTTTCCGTATTTATATCATGCTAGTCTAGTGGAGTTGTGACCCATCAATCACTGGGCCAAAAGTTAGGATATTGTAACTTCCGAGTAAATTTGATCAGATAAGTGGTATTACTAGCCCCCACGTATTACGTGCTGTTAATGCTATAAGAACTCATGTTTGTTGAATCTCATTTTTAGTTCATTAGTATTTACTAACTAGAGTAAAGTGATTATGAAGCGGTCTAGGTCGTTCTTTCATATGAAAAATAAGTTAGAAGTTAAGGCTTCTGAGTAAAAAACATTAAAGCTGAACTTAAATGATCGCCATATACTTAGGTAAAATATAATTGGTTTAGACTGAACATGTGTTCAGCTAAACATTCTGAAGAATCGACCTAGTTACTTCAGATCTCATATAGTAAGGGAGATTTGTCCTCTGTTCGTTTGTTTTGATACACTGTTTTAGTCATCTTGCTTTGGTCCCAGTCAAATTAGTTCTCAAAAGGTTCTGCGAGACATTTGGATTGGTTCGTTAGAGCGCGTCTCTATTTAGTCATTCACTTTGAAATATTCCGTTTTTTGATTAGCATAATTTCTATAAAACGTCTATATGGGTTAGCTGTATACAAAATTTTGTGTTCAGAAACTTCTTACACAAGTCAGTTCGGAAAACGACTAAATAATATAAAAAAAACTAGAAAGTTTGTCTCTTCTTTTACACTTAAAGAATGTCCGTGTCATCCACTTATATCCATAGACTAGAAAACCATCATTGTGATAAGAAAGTTCGTAGTCAATCATACAACGGGATTCATTGGACATTTTTAAATTTAAATAAGTGGTGTTGGGCTGAATGCACTTTAAAGACTTTCAAATCGCTTCTAAATATGCAACACTAAAACATTAACAAACTCCTAAATACAGATTAGCCGATGGCTTGCTCAGTACACTCGGCTTGTGATAAGGTGTGAGTTATTTTATCGTGTAGGTTGATAAGTACGGAACAGGTTTAGCTATTTTCCATATACGTAACTTTTCTGTTTTACTTCTGAGTTGGCTAGGTGTTGGTGTAAACCAGTTCCAGGTTATGGTATTGCATTTTACAGATTATGCTCCCTTATAAGAATAGCCAGTTGCAGAAGTCCCCAAATGTCGGCATCTTCACCTATTATGTTCAAACTTTACAAATGTGTGGATACACTAAAATGAAAAAAGTTAGAACTAGTAAAGACACTTCCTAACGAAGCCCAACGTGATGGAGTACAACTCCATGACATTACCTATTGGTTTCGAGTGAAACGCTGTTTATAAGTTCATCTACTTTTAATCAGATAAATGATCTAGAATCTGAGGAACTCATTAATACATATTTGAAGCCCACATCATTATGTTGTGCTCCAACTAACACGGATTTGTGATGCTAGAACTAGTTATCTCAAAATAATTCATACCTCAAACTAATACGACTACCAACTAAGACCAGAATACTCCCAAACTATATACCCCAGTATGTCAATTTAACCATAAATTGAAGGACGCCATACTCGAAGCCCATCAAATTACTGTCACGTCCTGTTGCTTTGTTTTATTTACAACAGCCTTCTTAACCTCAGCAAGAGTTGGAGGTTTGACTGCAGTCAAATCTTGGACAATTGAAGTGTAGCGAAAAATAACTCATGTGAGGGCTAATGATACTATCCAGTCGCATAAGTTGAGGTAGGTGGGGTGTTTTTTCGGACGCCCCAACCACTATGTGGCCACGGAGTGCTGATTGAAGTGTAACTTTAGGTTTACCTCTGTATATTTAACTACGATAAACGTCAAACAGCCTATTTCAATATTCTAGTCAAGCTTCCGTCTGATCGTATATGCAAAACGATAACAGTGAACCACACAAGTTTTTTTTGGTACCTAGAACCTGTCTTTACTAACCGCTTCGCTGAATCGAAAGATACCAGCTATAAATGTCGGACAGCCAATCACGATGACAGGAAAACGGAACCACAGAGAGAAGGTGGTTGTTATTAGTTATCTTCCACTGGCATATAAGTTAAATCGGTCCTGTGTGATAGGAAATCAGTCTTATATCGAGTAGCTTAAAAATAGCGTTTCTGACTGTATCAATGGTCTAAAATAGTTTGAGTCCACGGAAAACAATCGTTTTACCAAAGGTTATGACCAAGCTATGATAATGAGCTTCGAACAGCAAGAACAGCTTCTTGATGAATACTAACAACTATTACAGTGTTTCGTGCAATGTTCGAATTCAACGTGTAAAGCAGGTGATCAACCATTTGTATTAAAAAACAAACAAGTATGTATTTACAATTTTTCAAAATATGCTCATAATACAATTTTACATCACCATTTCATTATTTCGAAAAGTCGTTTAGAACAAGTAAGAGGCATGTAAATTTATTCATTTACTGAGAATTATGGGCGCAAATTTCAACGGCGTTAGACGTACTAGAATACAAGGGTAGTATATTTGTAGACTCCGTGGCGCTAAGAACCTTCCTCAGGAACTGTAAACATTCTAGTTTTTCGATTGATCTGATATCTTGTTGTGGGATTTTTGGAATGGACTGTTCTAGAATGTTTAAAATCGGTTCTAGTAAATCTCTTTGTTCTCTAACGCGAACTTCGAATTCCACGTCTTGTTTCGCCAAACATTGCATAACATTCCACATAAAATCCCTGATTTTGAAAAAAATAAAAATAAGCAAACCTCAGTATACTATCAGAATACCAGTGACAAGGTAACAGATATTCATCATTAAAATAAGGTGATAAATCCACCTGGAGCTCTCCTAGGGTTAGTGTCAGTCCAAAGCCGTGGTAGAAAAGTTGGGCATAGGGTTAGCAACCTCATCTTGTAGAAATAAACCTTGCTGAAAAAAACGCTAATCAAGAAAATCATCTAAACCATCTGAACTGGGAGTTGGAGGACCTTCATTTGGAAGACTGACGATGCCTTGTGGTGAAAGCCGAGATTC